>NC_083719.1:170689928-171314928 GCF_028564815.1 Eubalaena glacialis
CCCGCTCTGTGCCTTGCGTGGGGTCTGGGCCTTCTCACTGTGGCCCGGGTACGGCCTTGACATTCAGACATCGGTTCCTGCAAGGACACTTGCGTTTGGTCCATACCGCGTGTGGCTGCAGTCTGTGCTTCTCCCGTTCAGCATCTTCAGTAGATGGGGGCTGTGCACGAGCCCTTCATCTTCCCCGCAGACACCACTGGTGCTTGCTCGGCCTCGCGGGTGATGTGGGGGGCACGGGGGACAGTCCTGTGTCCCCACCTTCTTGGGCTGCAGACAGGCCACGTTGGTCCTGTGGTGACTGGGGGCTCCCAGGAGAACCCCACCGCAGACCCGGAGAGGTGGCCCCAGAGAAGGTGGCGTACGCCTGGGGCCGGGCCTCACCAGCCAGCCACGGGCCACCTGCAGCAACAGGCGTCTCGCCGTCCAGGGGCTGGGTGTTCAGGCGCCGTGGGGATGAGCTGCTGTCTGCACGCAGCCGGCAGCCGAGTTTGTATTGTTGAGCCCGGGGAGGCCCCTGGGTGGCTCCTGGAGAGCCTGGTCACATTTCTTCCTGCCCTTGGCCTTAGACCTCATCACGGTTCACGGCGTTTCTGGTTCCAAAAGGACCTGTGTTCATAAAGACCACGTGTTAGGACAGCACCAAAGTGTCTAGAAATCCGGGCCAGAAGGAGGAGGGAGGGGGATTGGCTGTGCCCGCCAGTGGCCTGAGAGCCCTGCCCGCCCGCAGAGACCTGGCCCGGGGCCCGTGGGGAGGGCGTGGCCCACGGTCCCCAGCGCTGGCCGTCTCTGGGTTCCAGGAGAACTGCGCGATCCTCGGGGAGCTGGGCAGGCTGCAGGCTCAGAAGTCTCGCCTGCTGGGGTTCAGCACGCGTGCCGACTCCGTGCTGGAGATGAACATGGCCAAGACCAGCCAGGTGGTGGCCACTTTCCTAGGTAACCCCGCCTCCCCGAGTCCCAGTGGGGACAGGGGTCAGGTGGACCTTGACTGGACGTGGTGCTGCCTGAGACCCCACTGTGTCAGCCCTTGGGGGTCGCCTTCCCCAGCCCTTCATTCTGCCTCGAGGGGCGTGGGGTGGGGGGCGGCTGGGAGGCTGCCACAGGGACATAGCCGAGCCTCTCCCCTCCGCCCGCAGATGAGCTGGCCCAGAAGCTGAAGCCCCTCGGGGAGCAGGAGCGGCCGTGATCCTGGAGCTAAAGAAGGCCGAGTGCCAGAGGCGGGGCCTGCACTTTGACGGGCCCATCAACGCCTGGGACCTGCACTACTACATGAACCACGGGGAGGAGACGCGCTACCATGTGGACCAGTACCTGCTCAGAGTCTTTCCCCATGCAGGTGGTCACGCGCGGGCGGCTGGGCATCTCCCAGGAGCTGCTGGGGCTGACCTTCGACCTGGAGGAGGGCGCCAACATGTGTCACGAAGATGTGAGGCTCTACACGGTCCGGGACGCAGCCGCGGGCAAGGTCATCCATCGGCAAGTTCTACCTGGACCTCTACCTCGGTGCATGCATGGGGGAACCTGTCAGCCGTGGGCCGGGGCTCCTCTGTGGAAGCGGGGCCTCACCTGCGTCCCTCCCCAGGGAAGGGAAGTCCAGGCACATGGCCTGCTTTGGCCTGCAGCGGGCTGCCTGCAGCAGGATGGGAGGCGCCAGATTGCCATCGAGGCCATGGTGGCCAACTTCACCAAGCCTACACCCAACCCGCCATCCCTGTTGCAGCATGATGAGCTGGAGACCTACTTCCATGAGTTCTGCCAAGCCATGCACCAGCTCCGCTCCCAGGTGGGTGCGGCCGCGGGGCTGCAGGCAGGGGGCGGGGAAGGCCCGGGCTCTCCCGTGGTCCTCAGGCAGGCCCTCGCCACGGGATTCTTCCGCTGATGTCACCCCGCACGTGGTGATGCCCTCGGTGTCAGTTTCCATCATCAAACCCCACGCACTGGGTGCGTAAACAACGGAAGTGGATGTCCTCGAGACTCTGGAGGCTGGAAGCCGCAGATCAAGGAGTCAGGACTGGTTCCCTGCATGTTAAATACATGTATTCAAGAGTTGCCTTTAAAAAGACAAACGACAAGAAAGGCACGTTGCCTGCGACTCTGGTGACAGCCGGTGATGAGAACCAGAGGGTAGGCTCTGGGGCCGGGAGCGCTGCGCCCTGTGAGGCCCTGGGGCTGCTGCCAGTCTCGGTGGAGGCTCAGCAAGTCCCAGTGACTTCCCCACGGGGGGGTCCCCAGTTCAGCGTCTGGGCCCAGGACCCAGTGCTCATTCAGTCTTCCTGCGGTCAGCCCTTCGTCCTGAGAGCGATGCTCTCACAGGCTGCACCGGAGCGCGTGGGGACACTTTACTGAGCTGTGTAGCCGTCACTACTGCCCTGTTTTGGAACATTTCCCTCACCCCAAAAATGTCCCTCACGCCCTTAGTTATCATTCCCTCCCCTGCCCCTGACAACCAGGAACCCACTCTGACTCTGTGGATCTACCTGTTCTGGACGTTTCCCCTTAGTGGGGTCACACCCTGTGTGTCCTTCTGTGTCTGACTTCTCTCGCTGAGCATCGTGTTCTCAGGGTGCATCCACGTGGCAGCGAGTGCCAGGGCTTCACACCTCTGCGTGGCTGAGGGCCGGAAAAAAGACAAACGAAAAGAAAGGCACGTTGCCTGCGACTCTGGTGACAGCCGGTGATGAGAACCAGAGGGAAGGTTCTGGGGCCGGGAGCGCCGCGCCCTGTGAAGCCCTGGCGCTGCTGCCAGTCTCGGTGGGGCACGGGCAGCGCCGTCCCCCAGGAGCTGCTGGACAAGCTCATGAAGTCCCGGCTGGCCAACCCCGGTGCGGCCAGGCCGAGGGAAAGAAAAGGGGCTCCCGGACCGCCGGCTGGAAAGTGCGGCCTGGACACAGTGCAAGCCCCCCGTCTCCTTCCTCCCGCCCTCCAGGCCTCTTCAACCTGTGCCAGATCGTCCTGGCCAAGGTGGACCAGGCCCTGCACACGCAGACACCCTCGGACCCGGCCCTGGAGAATGCCCGCCTCTGCCAGGAGATCCTCAGGGTCCCAGCCACGCCACGTAGCCAAGCGCGCGCCGGGCCCACCTTAGCGGTCGGTTGGCGGCTACTGCCCAGGTCAAGAGGATCCTCTGGTGGTGTGTGAAGGGGGACCGACTGACGGGCTCTGGCCGAGGCCCGCTGACCTCTGGCCTCTTCCTGCCTGGGTTCCTGGGCTGGTCCCTCCAGCTGTGGCCCGCGGAGTCTGAGGGTGGGGTGGGCGTATCTGCACGTGCTTTCTGGAGAGCCTGGAAGAGGCAGGAGAGGGCTTCATAGCCCGGACGGAACGCGTCGACGACGTTTGCCTGTGCGTGTCAGTGCGGACACACGGTTCACTCCCTCGTGAGCGCTTTAACCCGCGCTCTCCCCGTGCTGGAGGGCGAGCCCTGACTCATCCCTCGGAGCCTCGGGCAGCTCTCCTTGTAAGAGGCTTAGGGGTGAACCCTCGTGAGCTTCAGCAGAAAGTCGGCAAAGATTGATTTGTGTCCCTCCACTGAGTTGCCCGCAAGATCCCCGTTTTCTAGAAGTGTTGGGCCAATACTCCCTCTAGTGGCAGGGGACTCAGACAGGGCTGCTTTGAGGCCCCCGCTCTGGGGAAGGGGCACGGAGCGGCCAGGGGGCTGGGCAGGAGCCTCTCCGCGTGTGTCCCAGGGACCCACCTGCCTGCGACCTTTGGCCACCTGGCAGGAAGCTACGACGCCCAGTCCTATGGCTACCTGTGCAGCGAGGTGTACTCCGCGGACACGTTCCACACACGTTTCAAGCAGGAGGGCGTCCTGAGTGGCAAGGTGAGAGGCCGGCCTGCCGTGCAGACCACCACGGAGGTCCTTGGCCTGGGCCTAGATGCTTGTGCCGCCCGCCTGGGCCTGCCAGGCTCTGAGGGCCCTGCCCTGGACCCCCTGCTCCCCTGCCCTTTGTTGAGTCACAGCAGAGGTGGCCACACCCACACCCTCAGTGAAGGGGGTGCTCCACCCTCCTGCAGCCCCGCCCCCTCTCCTCAGGTTGCCATGGACTACAGAAGCTGCATTCTGAGGCCAGGGGGCTCCGAGGATGCCAAGGGCATGGTGAAGCTCTTCCTGGGTTGCGACCCCACGCAGGACGCCTTCCTCCTGAGCAAAGGGCTGCAGGTTGAGGGCTGCAAGCCGCCGGCCTGCTGACGGCACGAGGTTTTGCCCACCCAGGCGGGCTGGGTGCCTTAGCGCCCCGTCGGGGCGGGGGAGGGGCCGCGTGTCCTCCCAGCCCCTGCGTCCCCGGGTGGCCAGCCTAGGCCAAAAGTCTCCACCTGGGAGTGTCTGGAGAGCCTGGCATCAAGGCTCCCCCTTGTTGCACTAATGCAATCCCTTCCTGGGGAGCTTTCCTGGTAACAAAACGGTTCTTTGAAAACGCAGCCATTAATAAAAAGACTCTACTCCTGGTCTCTGCCTGCCGTCCCTTCCACCACAGGAGTGGCATGGGGGCCGTCACACTGGGGGGAGTTCTGACCTTGGTCAGGGATCAGTCCTGGGGCCGTGGTGACGCGTCTGGGTCACTGGGAGACGGCTGAGCTGTGGGGTGAGTTCAGACGGGGATGGTGCCCCGCACCCCAGCCGGGCAGGCTCTCCAGTGAGGGGGTGTCAGTTTCCTGCCGGCCTCTCGCCCTCACTGCTTGGCATCTCGGGGGCTGTGATTGGCTGGAGCTGGTTCTGGCGGTGGGCACAGCTGCGGGAAGCCCGGCTGTGGCTGTCCCTGTCCCTGTGTCCTGTCCTCCTGCTCACGGCCGGCCAGCTGGCTCCCTCTGGTCATCGGCAGCTGCTGAAGTCTGGACCACAGCAAGGGGCCGCCTTCCTGGGTCCTAGCGATTCTTCCCAAAGGCCTTAGGGATGTGTTTTGGTGGCAGTAGGAATTCAGAGAGGGTGCTGCACCACTGGAGCGGTAGGGTGGCTCTGGACCGTCCCGTGTGTCCTTCCCTGGCCTTTGAGCTCCTCGGGAGCCCTGCCTCCGGCCCTTCGCCCCCACAAAGGACGCCAGGCAGCGGAGCGAGGGCGCGGGCGGTGCCCCGACCTTCTACCCGTGGCCCAGGCGGGCAGGCCGTGCCACGCTCTGTCCTCCCCTCAGCCTGCCCGCCCGTTCTCACCCGCCCTAGGCCAGTCGGTTGTGGACCAGGCTGTGGTGCCTGCCCTTCTGCAGACCCGGCTCAGCTCCCTGCACCCACTTCTGTGCCTTCTGTGTTCTGGGCTGGTCGCAGGCCCAGAGCCGGTGGGCAGGCACCCCGTGGCCGGGAGGGCTGTCCGTGTGAATTCCCTGGGGCTTGAAAAGGAGCACAGCCGGCCTTCCGTCAGGCACCTCTCGATGGATATGGAAGGGGCGTGTCGGGGCCTGGGGGCTGCTCGTCTTCCCGTGCACCGAGCCCCCAGATGGTCCCCGTGCAAAATCCAGGTGTGGCGTTGGCACCCCAGCCGTGTGCCAGGCAGTCCGTGGCGGGTGCCACAGGCCTCGGGCTGGTGGGCCACAGGGTTCCCGAGCGGCAGGTCAGGACTGAGAGGGTGAGGCTTTTCCCTGGGTCCAGGGCCCAGGCTGACGCCGGCTGGAGGCCCCTCCGCTCACCGCCCGCACCCCCCAGCCCCTGCCCTCACGTGAGCCACCAGGGCTGAGCTCAGGTGTTGGATGCCCAGGCTCCCCGGCAGCCCAGCCCGTTCCCAGTCCTCCGTGGTCACTGAAGGACTTGGAAGCAGGCTGCCCCACAGAGACTGCTGTTCTCCGAGCCCTGGGCAGGGGGCAGGGAGGACGGGCACAGGGCCCTGCAGGGGTGTGGTCGCCGGGGCAGCCGGAGCAGCTCCACACAGTAAGTAAGAGCATCTCACCAAAAACAGTACGTTTCTCCAGCCGCCCTGGGACTTGAGCTCAGGTCCTGGGGCAGGAAGGGGCAGCAGTGCAGCTGTTAGCTGTCACTGGGGGTCGAGTGTGGCCCGGTGCCACCTCTTAGTTCCTCCCCCGTCCCCTTCCGGGGTTGCGACCGGACCCCTGCCAATCGGGTTCTCACTCCTCCCCGTCCCCTACACCTGCTCCATGAAGGTGGAAGGAACACATTTTTAAAAAGGTTGGAGCCTGGGCTTCCCTGGTGGCGCAGTGGTTAAGAATCCGCCTGCCAATGCAGGGGACAAGGGTTCAAGCCCTGGTCCGGGAAGTTCCCACACGCCGCGGAGCAATGAAGCCCGTGCGCCACAACTACTGAGCCTGCGCTCTTGAGCCCAAAAGCCACAACTACTGAGTCCTCGTGCCCCAACTACTGAAACCCGCGCGCCTAGAGCCCGTGCTCCGCAACAAGAGAAGCCACCGCAACGAGAAGCCCACGCACCGCAACGAAGAGTAGCCCCCGCTCACCGCAACTGGAGAAAGCACGCACGCAGCAAGGAAGACCCAACGCAGCCAAAAATAAATAAATAAAATAAATAAATAAATTTTTAAAAATCATATTAAATACCTATTAATGAGATTTTAAAAAACAGTCAGTTAGTTAGTTAGTTAGTTAGTTAATTGTGCCGGGTCTTAGTTGCCACGGGCCAGCTCCTTAGTTGTGGTAATGAGATATTTTATATTCTTTTTTGTTCCTGAACAAAGGCCTCAGAATCCAGTATCTATTTGATAATGCTCACAGCATAGCTCAGCACGGAATAGCCACATTGTTTTTCTTTGGCTGCTATGTACCAAACAGCCTTTTGTACTGTTTTACCAAATGCGTGTATTTAATACCTGTTTTAAAAAACATAGTGAGATCTCAAAACTTTAAATTGACTAAAGTAAGATTCTCTCTGTAGTACTACTTATTTGACCAACACCACCTGATAACACCGGTGTGGTGCACTGAGCCTTACTCTAGCACATCGGGATAAACCCTGTTTCGACAAGTGTTCATCCTCCAAGTCCCCAAGGCCTCTCACACACTGCCAGTGAAACTGCTTCCTGCTTGGGAAAGAGTGCTCCAGTTCGTTTCTTTAGAAGCTTGAAGGCTATGTAAGCCCTCCAAAAGGTTAGAGGGCAAAGAACAACTCTAAAACTGGCACATTTGTTTAAAAAAAAAGACGTGTCAATATTACAAGAGCCAGCTTGCTTTCACTTGTGACACGTTTTCTTAGGAGGCAAGGGATGTGGCCATGTGACTTGGACAAGCTGTTTCCCTCTGTCCCAGTGTCCCACCTGTGAGTGGGTAGTCTGACTAAACTTAATTACAGACATCTGAATAAGGATCATGAACAGTGGCATCTAATTTCCAAAATAAAAACAGGAGAATGAGTATGTCTTTTACAACAGGACGTCAAGTCTACCTCAAAGATATTGGTAGCCTTGAGTCCACTGCTTCTCACTGAGTGCAATTGGGCCCTCAGGGGACATCTGGGAAAGTCTGAAGGTGAATTTCGTTGTCACAACTGGGAGGAGAGAGAGGGAATGTTACGGGCACCTAGTGAGTAGAGGTCGGGACCTTGCTAAACACTCTACGATGCACAGGACTCACACACCACAGCGAAGGTTTATCTGGCCCCAAAAGTCAATGCCTTGGTTGAGAAACCCTGCCTTAGAGCAAACCACGGATACTCATCTTTAGCAGGTAACAGGGCATTTACTACCCACCTATAAACCTACAGACTTCCCGACTTACACAGCTAATCCTGTGGCAGGAATGAAATAGATAGCGTGTGACCATCTGGTATTATCTAGGTTTGCCCCTCAAGTCACATGGGACAGTTCTAGAGACTGACATTTTCTATATTGGAGGTCGTTGGCAAGCCACCAGTTTTCTAACCTAAAAAGTCTAAGCAGCATTATTACAATACACATAATAACACGACAATTCTGCTTTTACAGAGAAATTAGATGTGGGAAAGGAGCTTATCTGACATCAGAAGCAAATGCTTTGAACACATCACATCTGCTGGTTCGACTGTCAAATCTTGACAGCTGGAGACGTAGGAAGGTAGACAGGAGAGAACAGACCAAAGTTACGGGCCTGCTGAGTCCTCGGGTCTAACCATAATACACTTCATACTGCCCTGGGTTCAGGGATGTGTTCTAACACCCTCTCATCGAAAGACAAAGGAGAAGCCACAATGAGACGGTAGGAGGGGCGCAATCAGAGTAAAATCAAATCCCATAACTGGTGGGTGGGTGACTCACAGACTGGCGAACACTTATACCACAGAAGTCCGCCCACTGGAATGAACGTTCTGAGCCCGACGTCAGGCTTCCCAACCAGGGGGTCCAGCAACGGGAGGAGGAATTCATAGAGAATCAGACTTTGAAGCCTAGTGGGAATTGATTGCAGGACTTCGACAGGACTGGGGAAAACAGAGACCCCACTCTTGGAGGGCACACACAAAATAGTGCGCGCATTGGGACCCAGGGGAAGGAGCAGTGACCCCGGGGGAGACTGAACCAGACCTACCTGCTAGTGTTGGAAGGTCTCTGGCAGAGGCGGGGGGTGGCTCTGTTTCACCGTGGGGACAAGGACATTGGCAGCAGAAGTTCTGGGAAGTACTCCTTGGCGTGAGCCCTCCCAGAGTCTGTCATTAGCCCCACCAAAGAGCCCAGGTAGGCTCCAGTGTTGGGTTGCCTCAGGCAAAACAACCAACAGGGAGGGAACCCAGCCCCACCCATCAACAGTCAAGTGGATTAAAGTTTTACTGAGCTCTGACCACCACAGCAACAGTCAGCTCTACCCACCATCAGAGCCTCCCATCAAGCCTCTTAGATAGCCTCAACCACCAGAGGGCAGACAGCAGAAGCAAGAAAAACTACAATCCTGCAGCCTGTGGAACAAAAACCACATTTACAGAAAGATAGACAAGATGAAAAGGCAGAGGGCTATATACCAGATGAAGGAACAAGATAAAACCCCAGAAAAACAACTAAATGAAGTGGAGATAGGCAACCTTCCAGAAAAAGAATTCAGAATAATGATAGTGAAGATGATCCAGGACCTCGGAATAAGAATGGAGGCAAAGATTGAGAAGATGCAAGAAATGTTTAACAAAGACCTAGAAGAATTAAAGAACAAACAAACAGAGATGACCAATACAGTAACTGAAATGAAAACTACACTAGAAGGAATCAATAGCAGAATAACTGAGGCAGAAGAACGGATAAGTGACCTGGAAGACAGAATGGTGGAATTCACTGCTGCGGAACAGACTAAAGAAAAAAGAATGAAAAGAAATGAAGACAGCCTAAGAGACCTCTGGGACAACATTAAACGCAACAACATTCGCATTATAGGGGTCCCAGAAGGAGAAGAGAGAGAGAAAGGACCAGAGAAAATATGTGAAGAGATTATAGTCGAAAACTTCCCCAACATGGGAAAGGAAATAGCCGCCCAAGTCCAGGAAGCGCAGCGAGTCCCATACAGGATAAACCCAAGAAAAACATGCCGAGACACATAGTGATCAAATTGGCAAAAATTAAAGACCAAGAAAAATTATTGAAAGCAGCAAGGGAAAAACGACAAATAACATACAAGGGAACTCCCAGAAGGTTAACAGCTGATTTCTCAACAGAAACTCTATAAGCCAGAAGGGAGTGGCATGATATACTTAAAGTGATGAAAGGGAAGAACCTACAACCAAGATTACTCTACCCGGCAAGGATCTCATTCAGATTGGATGGAGAAATCAAAAGCTTTACAGACAAGCAAAAAGCTAAGAGAATTCAGCACCACCAAACCAGCTCTACAACAAATGCTAAAGGAACTTCTCTAAGTGGGAAACACAAGAGAAGAAAAGGACCTACAAAAACAAACCCAAAACAATTAAGAAAATGGTCACAGGAACATACATATCGATAATTACCTTAAACGTGAATGGATTAAATGCTCCAAACGAAAGACACAGGCTTGCTGAATGGATACAAAGACAAGACCCATATATATGCTGTCTACAAGAGACCCACTTCAGACCTAGGGACACATACAGACTGAAAGTGAGGGGATGGAAAAAGATATTCCATGCAAATGGAAATCAAAAGAAAGCTGGAGTAGCTATACTCATATCAGATAAAATAGACTTTTAAATAAAGAATGTTACAAGAGACAAGGAAGGACACTACATAATGATCAATGGATCAATCCAAGAAGAAGATATAACAATTATAAATATATATGCACCCAACATAGGAGCACCTCAATACATAAAGCAACTGCTTACAGCTATAAAAGAGGAAATCGACAGTAACACAATAATAGTGGGGGACTTTAACACCTCACTTACACCAATGGACAGATCATCCAAAATGAAAATAAATAAGGAAACAGAAGCTTTAAATGACACAATAGACCAGATAGATTTAATTGATATTTATAGGACATTCCATCCCAAAACAGCAGATTACGCTTTCTTCTCAAGTGCGCACGGAACATTCTCCAGGATAGATCACATCGTGGGTCACAAATCAAGCCTCAGTAAATTTAAGAAAATTGAAATCATATCAAGCATCTTTTCTGACCACAACGCTATGAGATTAGAAATCAGTTACAGGGAAAAAAACGTAAAAAACACAAACACGTGGAGGCTAAACAATACGTTACTAAATAACCAAGAGATCGCGAAGAAATCAAAGAGGAAATCAAAAAATACCTAGAGACAAATGACAATGAACACACGACGATCCAAAACCTATGGGATGCAGCAAAAGCAGTTCTAAGAGGGAAGTTTATAGCTATACAAGCCTACCTCAAGAAACAAGAAAAATCTCAAATAAACAATCTAACCTTACACCTAAAGGAACTAGAGAAAGAAGAACAAACAAAACCCAAAGTTAGCAGAAGGAAAGAAATCATAAAGATCAGAGCGGAAATAAATGAAATAGAAACAAAGAAAACAATAGCAAAGATCAATAAAACTAAAAGCTGGTTCTTTGAGAAGATAAACAAAATTGATAAGCCATTAGCCAGACTCATCAAGAAAAAGAGGGAGAGGACTCAAATCAATAAAATCAGAAATGAAAAAGAAGTTACAACAGACACCGCAGAAATACAAAACATCCTAAGAGACTACTACAAGCAACTCTATGCCAATAAAATGGACAACCTGGAAGAAATGGACAAATTCTTAGAAAGGTATAACCTTCCAAGACTGAACCAGGAAGAAAGAGAAAATATGAACACACCAATCACAAGGAATGAAATTGAAACTGTGATTAAAAATCTTCCAACAAACAAAAGTCCAGGACCAGATGGCTTCACAGGTGAATTCTATCAAACATTTAGAGGAGAGCTAACACCCATCCTTCTCAAACTCTTCCAAAAAATTGCAGAGGAAGGAACACTCCCAAACTCATTCTATGAGGCCACCATCACCCTGATACCAAAACCAGACAAAGATACTACAAAAAAGGAAAATTACAGACCAATATCACTGATGAATATAGATGCAAAAATCCTCAACAAAATACTGGCAGATGACATGATACTATACATAGAGAATCCTCAAAACGCCACCAGAAAACTACTAGAGCTAATCAGCTAATCAGTGAATTTGGTAAAGTTGCAGGATACAAAATTAATGCACAGAAATCTCTTGCATTCCTATACACCAATGATGAAAAATCTGAAAGAGAAATTATGGAAACAGTCCCATTTACCATTGCAACAAAAAGAATAAAATACCTAGGAATAAACCTACCTGGGAGACAAAAGAACTGTACGCAGAAAACTATACGACACTGATGAAAGAAATTGAAGATGATACCAACAGATGGAGAGATATACCATGTTCTTGGGTTGGAAGAATCAATATTGTGAAAATGACTATACTACCCAATGCAATATACAGATTCAATGCAATCCCTATCAAATTACCAATGGCATTTTATACAGAACTAGAACAAATCATCTTAAAATTTGTATGGAGACACAAAAGACCCCAAAGAGCCAAAGCAGTCTTGAGGCAAAAAAACGGAGCTGGAGGAATCAGACTCCCTGACTTCAGACTATACTACAAAGCTACAGTAATCAAGACAATATGGTACTGGCACAAAAACAGAAACATAGATCAATGGAACAAGATAGAAAGCCCAGAGATAAACCCACGCACCTATGGTCAACTAATCTATGACAAAGGAGGCAAAGATATACAATGGAGAAAAGACAGTCTCTTCAATAAGTGGTGCTGGGAAAACTGGACAGCTACATGTAAAAGAATGAAATTAGAACACTCCCTAACACCATACACAAAAATAAACTCAAAATGGATTCAAGACCTAAATGTAAGACCGGACACTATAAAACTCTTAGAGGAAAACATAGGAAGAACACTCTTTGACATAAATCACAGCAAGATCTTTTTTGATCCACCTCCTAGAGTAATGGAAATAAAAACAAAAATAAACAAATGGGACCTAATGAAACTTCAAAGCTTTTGCACAGCAAAGGAAACCATAAACAAGACGAAAAGACAACCCTCAGAATGGGAGAAAATATTTGCAAACGAATCAATGGACAAAGGATTAATCTCCAAAATATATAAACAGCTCATTCAGCTCAATATTAAAGAAACAAACAACCCAATCCAAAAATGGGCAGAAGACCTAAATCGACATTTCTCCAAAGAAGACATACAGATGGCCAAGAAGCACATGAAAAGATGCTCAACATCACTAATTATTAGAGAAATGCAAATCAAAACTACAATGAGGTATCACCTCACACCAGTTAGAATGGGCATCATCAGAAAATCTACAAACAACAAATGCTGGAGAGGGTGTGGAGAAAAGGGAACACTCTTGCACTGTTGGTGGGAATGTAAATTGATACAGCCACTATGGAGAACAGTATGGAGGTTCCTTAAGAAACTAAAAATAGAATTACCATATGATCCAGCAATCCCACTACTGGGCATATACCCAGAGAAAACCGTAATTCAAAAAGACACATGCACCCCAATGTTCACTGCAGCACTATTTACAATAGCCAGGTCATGGAAGCAACCTAAATGCCCATCGACAGACGAATGGATAAAGAAGTTGTGGTACATTTATACAATGGAATATTACTCAGCTATAAAAAGGAACGAAATTGAGTCATTTGTTGAGACGTGGATGGACCTAAAGACTGTCATACAGAGTGAAGTTAGTCAGAAAGAGAAAAACAAATATCGTACATTAACGCATGTATGTGGAACCTAGAAAAATGGTACAGATGAGCCGGTTTGTAGGGCAGAAGTTGAGACACAGATGTAGAGAACATATGGACACCAAGGGGGGAAAACTGCGGTGGGGTGGGGATGGTGGTGTGCTGAATTGGGCGATTGGGATTGACATGTATACACTGATGTGTATAAAATTGATGACTAATAAGAACCTGCAGTATAAAAAAAGAAACAAACAAAACAACTAATACTAAACTTTCATTGGGTTATTTGTATGGAAATATGTTAATATAAATGTTTCAGACATTACATGAAATTTCTAAAAATCTTTTATGTTTTGGTGCAATAAGTCATAATTCTAGTTATTAGTTTAAAATGTATATCTCAGAAATAACTAAATTTCCTTGTCAATTGCATTATTATGAACTTTCATCAAATCTTTAACCGTGGTCATTTTTAAGTCTTTTGTCATTTACAGACAGTTCTGGGTGTACTCTGATGCTTTTGCAAATATGTTCCTATAAAAGGGTTTCACCTTCAAGGAATTCATGGAAAAGACTCTGACAAGTACAGGTTTCTGGTAACTGACTGTACTGCTGAACTGAATGAATAAGCATTTTCAGAACTCTAATGAAAAACTGATGAGCTCATAAAAGTGCTAACAAAAGATCAAGATAAAAAAAATTAATTACATGGGACTGAGTGAACTGATGAGGATGAGTATAATTTTTGTGACTTTCTGTTTGAATTAAAAAAAAAAATCCCACAAGGACTCAGAGGCAAAGAATATACAAATCAATTTTCACTGCAAAGTCAAGGAGCTGTTACAGTGGAGGATTACTGGACTGAACGTCAATATTATGACATAGTATGAGTGTGTTTCATGTTTGGTAATTGCAATCATTGTTGCTTTTGTTGTGGTCATCCATGTACAATGCTTGGTGTCAGTCTATTTATCTCTTGTAAAAATAAAATACAGTGTGTGTGTGTGTGTGTGTGTGTGAAAAAAAAAACTAATTCATTTTGGCAGTTAAAAAAAAAAAAAAAAAAAAGAACCATGCCTTACTTGTACCCACCACATTGCCTATTAAAATGCCTGGCAGGAGTGCTATTAAAAAATGCTTAATAAATAAATAAATCTGTAAAAAAAAATAAAATAAATAAAAATAAAAACACGGTGGTGGGGGGAGAATTCCTTGGTGGCGCAATGGTTAAGAATCCGCCTGCCAATGCAGGGGACACAGGTTCGAGCCCTAGTCCGGGAAGATTCCACATACCGCGGAGCAACTAAGCCCGTGCGCCATAACTACTGAGCCTGCACTCTAGAGCCCACGTGCCACAACTACTGAAGACCACGCGCCTAGAGCCCATGCTCCACAACAGGAGAAGCCACCGCAATGAAAAGCCCGCACACCACGACGAAGAGTAGCCCCTGCTCGCCGCAACTACAGAAAACCCGTGCGCAGCAAAGAAGACCCAACGCAGCGGAAAAAAAAAAAGACACCAGGGGGTCATTTGTAGAGACATGGATGGACCTACGGAGTGTTATACAGAGTGAAATCAGGACGAGAAAAACAAATATCGTATATTAACGTGTATATGTGGAATCTAGAAAAATGGTATAGGTGATCTTATTTGCAAAGCAGAAATAGAGACACTGACACAGAGAACAAATATATGGATACCAAGGGGAAACGGTGGTGGCGGGGGAGGAATTGGGAGATTGGGATTGACACATATACTCTATTGATACTATGTATAAAATAGACACCTAATGAAAACGTACTGTATAGCACAGGGAACTCTACTTAATGCACTGTGATGACCTAAATGGGAAGGAAATCCAAAACAGAGGGAATATATGTATATGTCTAGCTGATTCATTTTGCTGTACAGTAGAAACGAACACAACATTGTAAAGCAACTATACTCCAATAAAAATTAATTAAAAAAACAAACAACAAAAAAAAACTACTAGACAGTAGTATTCAAAGTGCAGTCAAAGAATCAGTGTCACAAACCGTTACCATTCACAATAAAGAATTTGTAAATCAAAAAAAAAAAAAAAAGAACCTGCAGTATAAAAAAAGAAACAAACAAAACAACTAATACTAAACTTTCATTGGATTATTTGTATGGAAATATGTTAATATAAATGTTTCAGACATTACATGAAATTTCTAAAAATCTTATATGCTTTGGTGTAATGTTATAAGTCATAATTCTAGTTATTAGTTTAAAATGTATATCTCAGAAATAACTAAATTTCCTTGTCAATTGCATTATTATGAACTTTCATCAAATCTTTAACCGTGGTCATTTTTAAGTCTTTTGTCATTTACAGACAGTTCTGGGTGTACTCTGATGCTTTTGCAAATATGTTCCTTTATAAGGGTTTCACCTTCAAGGAATTCATGGAAAAGACTCTGACAAGTACAGGTTTCTGGTAACTGACTGTACTGCTGAACTGAATGAATAAGCATTTTCAGAACTCTAATGAAAAACTGATGAACTCATAGAAGTGCTAACAAGAGATTAAGATGAAAAAAAATTAATTACATGGGACTGAGTGAACTGATGAGGATGAGTATAATTTTTGTGACTTTCTGTTTGAATTAAAAAAAAAAAAATCCCACAAGGACTCAGAGGCAAAGAATATACAAATCAATTTTCACTGCAAAGGAAAGGAGATGTTACAGTGGAGGATTACTGGACTGAACGTCAATATTATGACATAGTCTGAGTGTGTTTCATGTTTGGTAATTGCAATCACTGTTGCTTTTGTTGTGGTCATCCATTTACAATGCTTGGTGTCAGTCTATTTATCTCTTGTAAAAATAAAATACAGTGTGTGTGTGTGGAAAAAAAAAAGTCTGGAAATAAAATAAAACAGAAATTAAAAACTCAGGAAAAAAAATAAAATTCAAATAGAAAGTGGACCGAGGCATTTATCTAAGAATAGGGCACTGAAAGGAACTCATTCTGGAAAGATCAATTTTCCTTCAGCTTTGCTAATAAATGTCAGTTTGTCTTTCTACACTTGACACTAAAGAAACCAGATCCTTGTATCTAAGTTATGAGGGGACTCCCTGGTGGTACACACCATGACACGTCTGCTTTGAAAGGTACCCTTCTTCCTTGCTATGGAGCTACCCTAGCTCACAAGAGCTCCGGTGGTCTGATCAAAGGGCTCCCCAAAAGATTCATGTCACCCTCTCACTGAACACTTTTTACCTGTTTGGCACTTCTATTTCTCCAACAAAGAGATGGAAACAACACTGGAAAAACGACACTCTCATAATGGGAACTGAGATCAGAGCCTTCACTTGTTAAAACTATTTCTTCCATTCAGACCTCCCACCTTTAGTCATTCTTCCTAATAAAGAGTTTAAAGCAAGGGTAGAGAATCTAAAAAGACATATAAAAACATAGAAAACAAACAGAAACAGCAGAATTCTTTAACAAGTCACCTCTGGGTTGAGATGCTGATCTGGGACTTCCAGGTGTCATGACATCTATGTCCTTCATACCTGTTACCAACCTCAACTTGTTATAACTTTAACGGCTCTTGTGAACAAGACGGGCTATAAAATAAATAAACCTTTTGCTATTTAAATCAACATCTTTGACTCAGAAGTGTTTGTGTTTTCCCATTCAATTTAAAAGCAGGGTTGTGCTCAGTCTGGTGACAGGCAAGTTAAATTTCATCTCATCAGATGTGTCAGCATATACAACATCAATATATACAAGTCAGCCCCAAATATGTAACGCACAGACGACTGCATTAACATGAATCAATTCTTAATACGGCTATGTTTTAATTCTTATTTAACTCTAAATACTTACACTCGGTGAAGTGCTTTGAAACCCTGCAAACATACATTAGGTACTGTTCACCTAAGCCATACTGGCTGGGCTTCACCCTCCTTTAACCAGCAGCACTGCCGTAACTGTAAAAAATCGCAGACCTGTTTTTCAGCACTGGTCCTGGCTGACTTCTCCTGTGCCAGCACCATCTCTCGCTCTGCAGTTATCTGTACACTTTCTCTTAGTGCTTCTTCCAGCTCTTCAATCCTGTCATCCTTCTTACGGAGACTGTCCTGGAAAACGACGGAAGACCAGGTGAAGGAGACTAATTAACTCAAGGAGAGCCCATTTATCAAGAAAGGGCTATGTGCTTATAAAATGTTCTTCCCTTCAGAAGTACATCTAGGCCAAAAAGATATGGACACAAAGGAAAGAATAAAACAGGGGAAGAAAGACGTAAAGAGGTTGAAGAAGTATATTATTAAGAGCAAAGGGTCAAGTTAGATAAGCAAGAGAAACCTGTGATGGACTTTCTCCATAACAGACAGAAGAAAATTGTTTGTGTTAGGCAGATAGGCAGCAGGGGCTTGATTATTTAAAAATGCAAAGGTGTTTTTGAACTACTCTCTAAACTGAGCTTAAAGCCAGCTCTGATGAAGCCTAAGTCACAACACTCAATAGCTAAACATTCTCTCCCTGCAAAGCTAAGCCTAGATGAAAAAGTTAAGTAAACAGCATGATCAGTCAGATTATATGCTACATAGAGACAACTGTTGGCAAATTCATTTTTTAAAAAAGAAATGCAAAAGGAGATTTTTCCTAATGAATTCAAGAGAGTAAAGTTTTCTCTCAATCTCATATAAGAAAACTAAAAGTAACTGGTGATAAGTAACTGGTCTGGCTAAGGATGAGTAATTTGGTTAGACAACCAAAACCCACTAGGCCTAATATTCTACACAAGTCTAAGAAGTAACTTTTGGGGAGGCAAATATGGATTTCTACCAGAAAGACAAACAAAATCCTACAGGACTTCAAAATCATGTAAGATAGACGATCTTAAAATAAGAAGAATAAATGAAACAGTTTTCAAGTAGTATGAAGAACTGGATTCAACAGATTATTCTAAGCATTTCTTCTTTAAATTCTTATAGAACCAGAAGACTAAGAATAAAGTGTTGCCCTTTTATTAATAGATGAAACAAAGAACAAGACTTGTCCATTCATTCTCCAACTCTCTGAACACTCATACCGGCAAAAGATACCAAAGGATTTTGTCTTTTATGTATGCAACTCTTATTTGATCTTATTGTAGTTCAGTTTTCGTAAGTACAAAGTACAAGAAAGTCCTTTTTTGACAACTCTGTCTTCAGAAATCTAGAACTGAAATCTCTCAAAGGTAAGTCAGATTTTTCTCCCAACTTTGATGGAATGGCATCTATTATTTAACATCCTTCCTAATAAAAAGTTGTTATATCTTTTGCTCTCTCCCATTTTTCTCAATTAAAACAAAAGAGATTTAGGAAAAAGAATATTCACATTTTGATGATGTATGTTCATTTTTTTTTTTTTTTAAGTTTTCATTCTTCTCGGAGATAATGTTATGAAATACTCTGATTTAGTCCCTAAGTAAGGTTCTGTTTTATGCAGGGCAGTTCAGCTACACCAAAAAATGCTCTTTGTTGAAATCTAAATGCTTCCAGTTTGCTTGCCATTAACAGCGGAGTACAATAAGGGTTTCTACAACGAGGCCAAGCAGAGAGAGACAAGGAATGACTCCTGTGAAAACAAAGTCCAACATAGTTTCTCTTGATTCAAAGAAAATGAAATGTAACAGAAGGATTAAGTGGAAAGGAATGGATGCAATGATCTGCGCAGTCCTGTCAAATCCTCTAATGAATAACTACATCTGTAGTAACACGGGATTCTGAATTACAGATTCCTGTAAGCAAACAGAAACACAAATGTTTCCCATTATCAATTAGCTGTGAATAGCTCAGTATTATGTTTATGTCCAGCCTATTGCATCCTTCACCCTTAAACTGTCTTCTGGAGATCTCCTGAGAGGCTTCTGGTATCCTAACCTAAAATGAGGCTGAAAAAGTTATTCCAAATAACTTCCCAGGAACCCAACTTCAAGCAAACAGGTTTACTTGCTCTTCTGCATGGGCCAAAAAACAGCTTTGAGGCTTTATCAGTAAAACTTTTTTTTTAGAGCGAGGATAATTAGTAATTTGTCATAAGGCAGATGATCAGTGCAGGTTTTCATACTGAAAGTTTCCCTGAAACCAGTGTTAAAACCAGAGTCTACCAGATGAGCTCTGTGTGCAAGGTCATTTATTTAAAAGTTTTCTGGACCTAATGGCAAAGCCTGGTTCAAAATCTGTCTCCATGACAAAACGAAAAACAGAAGCCAAGTGAAACCACAAATAAAAAGAAAAGACTGTTGAATAATTTTTATGAGATACTGTAAGTCATGCTACATCTCAGTATAAAGCTAAGTATGGGACCATCTGCTCTAAGGAAATCATATTAAACTAGGGCAGTAACGAGAAAAATGAAGATAGCAAATCAAATACCCCCCACCATCTTTAACAAAGTCCAACTACTGAAACCATATAGTGACTAAAGTTTGGCTCCAGTTTTGTTTTTGGAATCTTAACAGATATCTGCTAAGGCAAACCAAGGAAGTTTCCTTTGTACTGAACAAAACCTTGAATCTATTTCATTTAATAAAATATTGAGCCAATGCCAGAAATAAATAGAACCTTTTAGTTCTACAAATATTGGAGCCCTAACCACACTGCTAGGTCATATTTATAATTATTCTTTCTTGTCCTCACTGTTTCTTCAAGATTAAATACATTTTTCTGCACTTAGATTATAATATGGGTACTTTTTTGTAACGTTTACAATACTAGAGAAAAGAAAAGATCTTAAAAAGTTTAGAAAGGGCAAAAATGATCACCCACAAAGAATAAAAAAATGGAAGGCAGTGGAATTTTAAATGGCAACACAGAAAACTAGAAGACAATTGAGGCGATGCCTTTAAAACTCCGAGGGAAAGATGACTTCTGATATAGAATTCTACATCCAAACTATCAATCTGAGGGTGGAATGCAAAGTCTGAAAAACTTTACCCCACATCACAGACTCTCAAGAGAGCTATCAGGTCTGTGCTCTGTCTCAAATGCATGTTGAAGGGAACTGTGGAGGTGACAACAAGCCTGGAGAATAAGTACAGTTTGGAGTAGAGGACAGAAACTCCAGGAAAGATGTTTCCAAGAAAAAAGTGCATGTAGAGATTACCTGAGGTTAATTAATAAGGGATGATGTATTTTACAACAGTAACAATATTGGGAGGAATGTCATGGTTGGAGAAAGGAATTTGGGAATAAACTGGCGATATGTATACAAATAACTAATAAAACAAACAAACAAACCAATTACCACCAGCAGGAAAAACTACAAGTCCAATAAAGGAAATGAAGTCGTAATACACTACGTGCCTTGGTCACAATAATGCAAAACTTGATATAACTATATTGGAAAGACAGAGAGGGAAGAGTGTGGGGTGACTTGTGTAAAAAAGCCAATTCCTCATCACTCAGGATAAGAAGTCAGTACATAACTAATGTCCAAATGAGACAAATAATCAAATAACGATAAAAAAGTGGAAGTAAACAGCAGAAGAAACAACCCAAAGAGGTGAAAGTGGTCATCTCCGAGGGGCAGGAATCAAGGTTAGACAAGAACGAGGCAGTTGAGCCGTGCAGTACTGCCTTGCTTTGTATACGATATAAATATATATTGTTCTGAAAAAAATCAAAATGAAATTAAAAATGTTAAAAGAATAGTGCACACTGCCAAGTAAATTAATAAGAATATAGAGAACTTTTGGAAATAGTTATAAATGTGGTGACTATTTCAGATACTGATACTCTAAACATATTAACTATTTATCATGGAAAGAGAAGAGCTGACCGGACAAATGTGTCACAGCTCAGTGCTAACGGCAAAAGGAATAAAAGTTTAAGAAAAACACATGTATGAATTTTAAGCCACTGTACTCTTCAGTTTTCTCTTCAAAAGTCCTGTGAAGACACAGAGAACAGACTTGTGGTTGCCAAGGGGGTGGGGGGACGGGAGACGGAGGGATGGGGAGTCTGGGATGAGCAGATGCAAACTATTATACACAGAATGGATAAACAATAAGCCCCTACTGTACAGCACAGGGAACTATATTCAATGTCCTCTGATAAACCATAATGGAAAAGAATATGAAAAAGAATGTACACGTATAACTGAGTCACTGTTGTACAGCAGAAAGTGACACACATTGTAAATCAACTAGACTTGAATAAAATAAAATTTTTAAAAAGTCCTGTGAATTTCTTCATGCCAATAGTTTGCATGAGTGGGTCAAAATGATGATGATAAATTCCTTTCCAGTCTTTAGGTAACTGTGGGATACTCCAAATAATAACATTTTTTAAAGGAATGATAATATTGCCATAAGTTCTGCTATTAACCCAAAGATTCTGAAGATATCTAAAGCTTAAACATCTCAACAGCCGAGGTCTGAGGCACCAAGCCAAGAGCTTTCAAAACTGTCCCCCGTCCCCTTTTCTGTGCAAATGGTTTCATACACACACACACACACACACACACACATATATACATACACATACCTACAAAAATAGTAGTGAGTAGATTTCGGTAATAGAGTTTGACGCAGAATTCTGGTGATAAAACTGCTCGTCTATACTATACTTAACAGTGTGTTTTGGTTTGAAGAGAAAAATCTCTCATCTGTTCACTGCCCTAACTTTGAGCAGAAGTGACAGCGACCACCAGCTTCTCTGAATATGTGTGACGCAATAAAACGTCACTTGGTAAAGTGGTGGACTTCAGAGACTGTGAAACACAACAGACTCGGTACACTCCTGCTCTCAGGCCCAGGCTCGAGGAAGTAGGGGATGTGCTGAGCCCCCGGCAAGTACTCCTTGGTGGCTCTGAGAGTGATTGTACCAGGTACAGCCTAAGGCCCTGAATGTGCTTTACAGTCTTAACTAGACTTTCTCTTTCAAAAAGTCCACATTCACCCATCTTCAACATAAATCATGAGGCAGCCATGCCACTCAAATCTGTAATCCTGGAGAAATCTACACAGAACCTCCGAGATCCCTAATCCCTTCTATCCCTGGGATGCTCCACAGGCTTGAAGGCTCTGAGGCATCCAGAAAGCAGAAAGATGACTTACCGGAACTAAATGTAGATAGAGATTAAAGTTAAGTTCGAGAACTTCATTCCTGTTGTTTATACGCATTATTGATTTGCAGCTAGCCTGGAATAAAGTCATAACTTCTCATTTGTCTTGTCCAATGCAACACAGCCACTAGCCACATGTAGCTAATGAGCACTTACAATGTGTCCAAACTAAGATGTGCTATAAATTCTAAAGACTTACTACCTCCCCAAAAAAGGAATGTAAAATATTTCATTAATAATCTTCACATTGATTATATGTTGAAATGGTAATATTTTGGATATACTGGATTAAGTACATTATTAAAATTAAAGTCATCTGTTTCCTTTTAGTTTTAATGATGCTATTAGAAAATGCAAAATTATATGTGTGCTCACATTGTATTTCTACTGGACACCGCTCAAGTTTTTACATACGAAATGCATCTATAAAAGGTTATACAACACACCATGTTTTACATAAATTCATAACTCTTCTCTTAGTTCATAGCCTGTTAGCACATAAATATGAGGTACTAGGTGAGAATCCTTACGGAAAACACTGTCAAAAGCTCTAACCAGTGATTGAAAATTACTGCAGTGATAACATGAGTAAAAGAAATTCAAATAGCACTTACTGTTCTATCAACAGAGAAAACCAAACTGTGAATTGAAAGGAAAAAGAAAAATTCAGGCATGTGGCAGATCACTTTAGTACCTAGGATATAAAGTGCCTATGTTAGCTATTTATTATATCAATATAACAAGTTACCTCAATACTTAGTAGCTTAAAAGAACAGTGAACATTTTTTGTCTCACAGAGTTTCTGTGGGTCAGAAACTCAAGAGCAGCTTAACCTAACAGTCTGGTTCCAGGTTCTCTCACTGGGGGACAGCTGAGATGTCTGCCAGGATTCAGTCCTCTGCTTCCTCTTACATGGTTGGCAAGTTGGTGATGACCACTGGCAAGGGGCCTCTGCTCCTCTCCACATGGCACCTGGCATTCCTCAGAGCAGGTGACCCTGGAGAGCAAGGCAGGGCGTCCATGTCTCTTGTGATCCAGCTTCAGAAGTCACATATCATCACATCTGACACTTTCTACTGTGCACAAAGACTAACCCTGCCACAAGACTACACAAGGCCACAAATACCAAGAGGTAAGGATGCTCTGGGGCCATCTTGGAAGATGGTTTTCATAGGACCCGAGGATATAGCTCCAGTACAAGAAAACTGGATTATCAACGAAGCAAGGAAGAATGAAAACAGTGATTAACAAAACTGCTTCTGAGAGAAAAATAACTGTTAGGATAACAGAGCCTTTACTACAAAGACACAACTTTTGTTATGAGATTATATTAAAGTGGAACC
This sequence comes from Eubalaena glacialis, assembly GCF_028564815.1. Taxonomy (NCBI): domain Eukaryota; kingdom Metazoa; phylum Chordata; class Mammalia; order Artiodactyla; family Balaenidae; genus Eubalaena; species Eubalaena glacialis. The sequence goes on from NC_083719.1 coordinate 170,713,485, forward strand.
CAAATGATACTAAATTAAAATGAAATCCAAACATACCTAAAATGTAAAAGGCAGACATTCAGAAGACATCACAAAATTGGGTTACGGATCAGCATATCATTGGATATGAGATCAGCAAAATATGCATTCTGTCAGGAATTATTTAGAAGAAAGTCTGCAACTGGATTGAGTTCTAATGAGAGATGTTTTCTTGTGATTACGGTAAACTTTAGAGTAACCCAACCTAATTCAATGACAGTTCAGTCCTAAGAATACACAACAATATGCCAGTCAATCAAAGTTCAACTGAAAAAAATTACTGGGTCAATGTTTAGAGAGCTATACAATAGAGGTTTATTAATACGTTTAGCTTCCACATTTTTGGAGAATCAAGCCAGTTTTTTAAGAAAATATGAGAATGAAATATTCAGAGTCTTGCTGGCTCCCACTGAGTAAAGCCCTCTATAAACTCCTGATCCCTCATGAATTTTGATGATAATTAAGTCTACTCTTTACGCCAACTCTACTTATTAGCTGGGGTCCAATGAGACCACTTCATTCACAGAGGAAAGGGTTCAACGCAGGTTTTTGTGACTAGTTTTGGGGGGATGGTAGAGGGAGAACGAGAGGAAAGGGGAAGCTACCAAAGAATTCCTCATATCTTTAAACAAGAAGCCTCCTATACTCAAACGAGGTTAGGGCAAAAGCTGTGACAGCTGTAACTTCACTCAGGCAACTGAAGAAGAAGACTGGACCGGACCCTTTAGCAAACCCCATAATCCCACTCCCCTAAAACACTCCTCTGAACTTTACTTCTTGACATCAGCTCTGTCAACATCAGCTATAAACCAGCTATAAGACTCTACTCCGCACTGCCTTGCCTTCAGATCAAACGTTCAATAAGAAAAGCAAAGGCAAAAGGAAAAAAGGAACAACAGCAATTAAAAATTAATTTTTTGTTCTCTTCAAATAGCTCCCTGAAAATTAAAAGAAAAAAAAAGGCTCACTATACAGTAACATAAAAAGAAATCACTTGATACGGACAGATCTCATTAAGCTTCTCTCAGCAGCAGAAAGAAGGTCACTGCAGATTTCATGAATATCTGAGGGAACAGCCCCCCATGTCCACTCATCCCCCTGCCCTGGCCCTGCCAGTGGAGGTCACTCCCTCAGCTTAACATTAAGAGCCACTTCCTCTGGGGTAAACACCACTTACCAGAGAGTTTAACATGCTCTGAAAGATATTAATGTTAACTGCTATCCATTATCCTTACTGTGAAGAGACCATGCTTCCTTCTTCATCACCCTCAACCCCACCACTATACCTCCTCCCCATCCCCCAAACATAAATACACATGCGGAAGATTTCATTAAAATCATTCAACAGGTCAGAACTCAATTACCAACTGTTCAGATGCTTAGTGGGGAGGAAAAGTTGAAGCCAGATGCACTGATGAAGTCAATTTTTTTTTTTTAAATAAATTTATTTATTTATTATTTATTTTTGGCTATATTGGGTCTTTGTCGCTGCGTGCAGGCTTTCCCTAGTTGCGGCAAGCGGGGGCTACTCTTCATTGCGGTGCGCGGGCTTCTCATTGCAGTGGTTTCTTTTGTTGCGGAGCATGGGCTCTAGGCGTGTGGGCTTCAGTAGCTGCAGCACACGGACTCAGTAGTTGCGGCTCGCATGCTCTAGAGCGCAGGCTCAGTAGCTGTGGCGCACAGGGCCTAGTTGCTCCGCGGCATGTGGAATCCTCCCGGGCCAGGGCTCGAACCCGTGTCTCCTGCATTGGCAGGCAGACTCTCAACCACTGCGCCACCAGGGAAGCCCCGATGAAGTCAATTTTAAGAAAAGAAAGCTAGCCTAACACAGAGACAGAATTTGGTTACACACCAACCACTTTTTGGTTTAAGGAAATGCTTTGGGTTCAAATGTAAAGATATTTTCTCCCCCTGTTCTCTTTAAAGTCCCTCAAGTATCTCTCACAGTTCAAATTGTTAAAAGTCAAAACAAAAGCATATGCATTTCATTAAGGAAATGGAAACATATATATATAAAATGACGCTTTATAGAAATAACTTTTATGGAGCATCGAGTACAAATATCCCACAAAGACTGGCCAGGTTCTCATCTTGAAAATTCTGGTAGCTGGTAACAGAAGCTCAGGCAAGGACATGGGGTTTACCAAATCGTAGGACACGTCTCCTCTGATCAGTAATGCTTATTAAAAAGAACAAGCACAAATTTTCAAAGTCTTCCCCAAAAACCCCAAAGATAGTCTTTTACTTAATAGAATAAACAACTGATGTGGTCCATAAGAGGCTGTCTCTTGCCTTTTGAGGTCTTGGCAAAGGTGCTATATATACACCTGTTTCTGCCCTCTCTTAAAAATAAAAGGAATCTCTTTGGAGATTCCACTTTCCAAATGCAAAGGAGGAGTTTCCACAATAACACAAAGGAAAGGATTAAACTATATGTTTCACTGAAGTGAGACCCTAGTACTTGTGAGAAATTTCATGACAAATGTAACTTTAACCACTTACTGTTTTATGGGGAGCATTCCTGAAATAAGCTCAAATGATGTGATTAAACGTTCCCATAGAAGAGGGCTAAACTTAACTGCAGGAAATAGCTTAGTAGGCTACACAATCGTACTATCAATAAACATTCTTTCAGTAAATTTCATTGGCTATCAAATGGAACTGAATTTTGTCCAGAGGAAAACATGTCTATTGAGGACATCTCAAACATGGCAGAATTTCTTAAAGTCATTTTAAGACTTGTTTTGCTTTTTTCCTAAATGATAAGAAGTGGCACAGTTTGAGCTAAAAGCTTTAAAAATTTGCACATGTGCCAACAATATGAGTAGGTGCTTTACCTGCAGGAAAACACAATTTTCAAGTTACTTTCAGCAACTATCCACAGGGTTGTAAAAACAGATGCTGATTTGTATGTACACTTTTCCTATATAATCCCTAACTCCATTTAATATTTGTTGAGAACTCCATAAAAACCCACTTATGCTCATATTCTAGATAGAAAAAGCCCTAAGAAAAAAACTAATCCAAAGGGAAGAAAGGATATAGAATTAAATCTTTAAATAGGTCAAGAAGGTCTGTTAAGAAGAAACCAAAATTTATTTTTACAAAAACAAGAAGAACATTAATACATCAGAGGTATCTTGCATGTGACACATCACATACTATTTCTGGAAGGATGTCAGATAATTTTTTAAAAGGTTATCTTAAACCATTATCCCCATGGTCAATGGAAAAAGCAAGGATAAGTGGTCTTCATTTCAGAAAGAAAAACAAAAAAAACTGTTACCAAAATGGAAGAAAAAAAATTTTTGTAGGTAGAGCAAATAAAATACAACTGTAAAGAAAAACACAAATGTTTCACTGATTCTGCATCTAAGAGAATATGCCTAAATACATGTAAAGCTGCTTTCCCCATCTCTATTTCTATTGTTTTCACTTTCTTTGAACTTTATTCTTAATAGTCATTGGTCTCAGGAGAGCTGGCTCACAATGTTCTTTCAGCAGTCCCATTAATCTCCCTGACAGTCCTCTCTCTCAAGGTTAAATTCAGATACTTATCTTTGTCATAAATAAAAACAAAGCACCAAACCACTACTGATATGAGCTACCACCCCCAGTTCAGTCTGCTTTGCCATATTAGAACCTGCAGTTCTGTCAAAAGACAAAGTGTCACTGCTGAAAGAATAAAAATATAAAAGGTAAACATCCTGAACCAAGGGAAGATGGCATTTCCTTTGTTAAAATATGTGAGGCCCTTAGAGGGTAACCTGTGAAATTTTAAAGAATATTAGGGTGCTAAATATAATATCATTATACAGAATATTTTAAATTTGTAACTAAATTTTTAATTTTTATTACTTATAACAATAATTGTAGCTGTAATTAATGAACAGCTGCCTCTGTAAAAGATTAAGAAAGGCTAAAAAGAAATTTTAAAAATAGCTCTTAACCTAAGGCAGATATAAATTAGTCGGGGGGTGGAGGGCGGAGAAAAATGATTAAATCACACAGGAACAATTCTAAAACAATGTATTGAAAAATATAAAACAATAAAATATAATTAAGCGTACAGGCTGAGGAACAATAGATAAGACAATAACAAGAACAGGGTAGAGTTCATCAACAAAAGTTAATTTTAAGCCAGAATCTTCAGGCAGTAAAACTGGACATCCACAGGAAGAAGACTGCATAAGTAGAAGAGCATAAATTAGAAAACCAATAAACTATATTTAAGGAACACCAACACTATCAGGTTGTATAGAATAGAGTAGCTATGCTAGTGAGTATCTCACCTAAAAATGAGGCTAGAAATACTTAAAGGATTTGGTTGACAGGAAGCTCCCAAGGGCAGGCTAAGATGCTTGTGAATGAGAGGTCTTGACATCTACTGATGCAACTGAAATCAATAAACAATTTTATAGAGAACCAACAATGGGCAAAGTACCAAGACAGGGTTCCCAAACTCAAATATACGGGGAAACAACACACAAACTAACAGCATATAATACAAGGTAAGAAAATAAGCCTTGAAATCAAAGCAGAAACAAGCTGTAATGGAACTGCAACACAGAGTGTGATTAATTCCCACTGCAAGGATTTAGGCAGGCTTTACAAGGGAGGGAACATTTGATCTGAACCTTAAAAGATGGGTAGGCTTTCAGTACAAAGCTTTTCTAATCCCAAAATGACCATCAGTCAAATCAGCTAAGATTATGCTTCCATATAATGCTTATTTGGGAGGCTCTTGTTGCTGGGATTTACCTAACTCCAGCTCTCCGCACAGCAATTACTTATGAATTCCACTACAGCACATCTTTTCACATATCCAGCACAAAAAGATGTTTTAATAAGCATATCTAATGTTCACAGGGGGAAAAAAATTCTTATTTATCTCTATATCCTCACAGCACTCAGCAGAATGACAATTCCACAACGGGCACTCAATAAATGTTTACTGAGGATAACCACAGATTATTCTGAAATCTGATGTAGCCAATTGCAGTGAAACATGGCTTACAGAAAATGTGAATGAAACAACTCAGATCTAAATGTAACTAATACAGAGCTCAGTTCTTGAGTAGTGGAAACAGAAAGCCTGGCAAAATTCAATGCAGACTGTCAACAGAAGAGGCGCTAGAATAGAAAAACATTATAGTAGGAAAAACATGATAGTAGGAAAGGCCTGTCACCAATCTGTGCCTCATTGCTTTTATCATTCATGTCCTTTATTTGTGAATATCAACTGGAATTGTAAAAGTTTAAATGTTAGTATGCAAGGACCATGGCAGAAACTCTTTAAATACCCATTGTATAACCACATCTTAGAATAGTCACAAATATACCTAAGATATTCCAAAGATCTTGCGAGGGGCAGTGAATTTTGGTGAGCGTGTGACAGAAATACTGGCCAGGGCAAGTATCTGGATTGATGCGGGACCATCTACTATGCCCAAGGTCAACAGGGCAGAATGTAAGGCACCCCTTTCCCCAGACCAGGGGGGATCGCTGGGTACTTTCTCTCTTGACCATCCTGGATACACTGGATCAGACCACACACGGATGCTGTCCTCTTTCTCAGCCTCTCAGCAGCATTAACAATCCTCTCCTGCCTTCAGTGATGCTATACTCTCCTTTTTCTCTCCTGCTTCAACTGGTCTCTTCATTTTAGTTTCCTTTCGAGCACCACCCTCTCCTACTCTGTCCCAGCTCTAAACGGTGAGGATCCTAAGGGTTCAGCTCTAACTCCATTTTCTTCTGTCAATATTTTATCTCTAGACGGTATCTGATTCATATGGATTAAAATATGATTTTTAAGCTCAAGTCTCCAAAATTAATTTAACTACACCAGACTTCTCTAAACTTCAAATCTGCACTTCCAACTGCTGGCTTGACATCTCCATTAGGATCTCTCTCAGATACAGTCACATGTTGAAAATGGACTTGTTCTCTTTCCCTGGAAACCTGTTGACCTCACCCTCAGGGTTCGCCCATCTCATCACTGAGCATCGCCACACACCCAGTTCCACATGCCAGGAAACCTAGGAGCCATCCCCCTTCCTTCCTCTCCTTTAGTGCCCACATTCCAACCCACGAGAAATTCTTGCCTGTTCTACCTAAATGTAACAAATCTCAAATCCACCCTCTCTTTTTTTCTCTTCTGAGCCTCCAAAAAGCTCTATCATCACCTCTCATCCTCATTATTACTACAGGGCCTCCTACTATGACCTGAGCTCCTTTGGAGGAGGGACGCTGTTCATCATCACTATTTACACAAAGCAGGTGTGCAAGACATATTTACTGACATACACTTTCTTCATAACCACTCTTATCCCAGTCTAATCCGTTGTCCAAATACTGCAAAAAAAACCAGTACTCTCAAAATGCAAATCAAATCCTGTCCATCTTTACTTAAGGTATTTCGCTACTTATCAAAGTTAAACTTCATACATGGCCTACAAGGTCCGGCATGACTAACACACACGGGTGCCTGTGTTCTACCTCACTCACCACACTCTGGTCCTCGAACAACCTAAGGTAAGGTTTTTCTTACCTTAGGGATTCCCTCCACTTTAAACCCTGTTTCCTCTGCTTTGCTTTTTAAGACCTCATCTTCATGTCATACCCTCAGAAGGGACATCTCTGATGGCTCTACCTAAATTTGCTGCCCACCATCTTTCCCTCCCCCACTATCTTTCACATGCCCGGTTTATTTCCTTACAGTACTTACCATAATTTCTACTTACTTGTTCACTTAGTTTTATCATTATATTCTCCTCCATGAGACAATATGCTCCAGAGGGCAGGGAACATGTCTTCTCGTAACTGCATAACCAAAGTTTAGCAACAGAGTTCTACACTTAGAGAGCATTCAATAAATTTATATTGAATAAATGCAAGACATCAAGTATGGCTAAAGAAAATGAGCAAAACTAAACCTGATATCTTGGAGGGATAGAGACTTGTCAAGACATATCAACTCTAATAATATCAGCCTATTATCGATATCATCATGGCTTTGAGATTTGGGTCAAATCTTTGGAATAGTCAACTTGCTAAACTGAATTCTAAATTAAATGATGGCTTTAGGATGTTAAACAATATGGAGAACACAATAATATCTGCACTGCAAATTTAGAGATGGTATATGAAAAAAGCCCAAGATATCTATCCGATATCTAGCCTGTATCATTACGTTTGGTGGTAAGATGTTTCTGAAATTCATAACTCACTTGTTTAAAGGAGATGGGAAAGTGAAGTGGGTGATTATAAGTGCTGAGGAAATATAGAGTCAATGACTATTTTTAATAAAATTTTAATTCTGAACTATTTACAGACATACAGAAAAGTTGTAAAAATAGTACAGAGTTCTCATACACCCCTCACCTAGCCTCCTGTAAAGAGCTTACATAACCACAGCACAATGATCAAAACTAGGAAATTCACATTGGCACAATACTATTAACCAAACTAAAGATCTTATTCTAATTTCATCAGTTTTCCCCTAATGTCCTTTATCTGTTCCAGGATTTAACCCAGGATCCCACATTTCATTTAGTTGACATTCCTTCTAAGTGTCCTCCAATCCATCTAAAACAGTGCTCAGTCTGTCTTTCCCTGTCTTTCAAAATTCTTGACATGTTTAAATATACTGCTCAGTTATTTTGTAAAAAGTCCCAGAATTTGGATTTGTCTGGTATTTTCTCACGATGGGAATGAGGTTATGCATTTTGCAGACACACATCAGCATCTCTATATCTCCCTGTCTGCATATAAGTTGAACACCATGAGTTCTTACTAGTAGTTCTGATTCCAGTCTAGCACCCCAGGTTCTTTTTCATTATTCTTTCTTGAATAATGAAAACACTCAGCCTTCATTATCTACAATATATTTCTTTATTATTACAACATTTACGTACAGTTCTTCTGTCTTTAGCTTCACAGTATTCAAGAAAAAGGCTTCCAAAGCTCCTTAGGTCCGTTCCCTTCTTCCCCACCCCTTTGAGGGCAGTTATGGTACTCATTTATAAAACTGGTTCATCTGTTAGGGTTTGTACTCCTTCTGGGGTTCCCCCAACCCCACACCTTGACTGGTTTTGTTTATCTAGTTTTTGAGAAGGGTAAAGAGAAGTGTCACTTTCTGCTCAAACCTACCACCCCCATCCCCTTCCCCCTGCTTTCTACTAATCCTCTCCCAACCACTCCCTTAGATAACTGGTCTCTTTCGTTTCCAGATTATTGTTCCTGTTTTCTTTGGCAAAAAGATCAGATATATGTGTGTTCTCTCATAATGAGCAGCATACTACAGAGAGTCTTTTGTGTACCCCTCACCCCCCGCCCCGGCTTGACAAGATGTCCTGGAAATCACTCCACATCAGTTCGTTAGAGATCTCCCTCATTCCTTTTTGGAGCTGCCAGTCTCCAATGTGGATGCACCACAGTGGATTCAAGCACTCCCCTATCTATAAGCAATTAGGTTGTCTGCAATACTTTGCAATTAGTACAATACTGCAAATAACCTTGTGTACATGACCTGTGAACACGGGGCTTAATCTGAGTATAATTACAGTCAGCCCTCCGCATATGAGGTTCCTCTGCATCCATGCCTTCAAACCACAGACCGTGTGGTACTGTAGTATTTACTATGGAAAACTGTCCGTGTATAAGTGGGTCCTCGAGTTCAAAACTGTGTTGTTCAAGTGTCAGCTGTATATGTATCTTAATACTGTTGGAGATGTGTCTTCAGATACATCTAGACATTGGAGAGCTGGGGCAGTAAGTACCTGCATATGTATATGAGAATTACAACCTACATAAAAAAATCACTCTGGGGACTTTACAAATTATTAAGAGCACAAAAGGGCTTCTAAAACCAAAAAGTTTGAGACTAGTTAATGTAGATCATAGTAATAACTGTTCAAAACACAAAAGTACAAACAGGATGCAGTCGAGTGCCTTCACAACTAAGGCCATGCTAAACAGCAGCAGTGTTGAGAGCCTGTGAGATCCCGCGATTCCCTCTATTCTCAGGCAGCATTTTCATTTCATGTGTAAGGAATCTGTTTAATCTCTTCAGGACACTTTTAATGTGTTGAGCCAAGAACAAAGTAACAACTTATCTCGAAACTCACTTTATGCCAAAAAGAAATACTTTTATTTCCACCTGAAGTATTTTAAAAAATGGAAAATTAGAACAAAATGAAGATACCTTTTCAGAACACTTTCAAAATAAAACATGGAATTTTGAATTAAAGAAAAAACACACAGAAGAGCAAGGACAACGAATGTGCAAATGCTACGCACAACTGTCAAGGATAAGCCTCACACATGATGTTGAACAAAAGAAGCCACAAAAGAATAAATATGATCACTATTTATGTAAAGCAAAAATATGCAAAACGAATCTATACTTTTTAAAAATATATACAGGTTGTAAAGAAAAGCAAAGAACAATAAAAGTCACAATAATGAAGGAAGGGAAGAAATGATGATTGGGAAGGAATATATAAATGATTTCTGGGATGCCAGCAGTATTCCAATTCCTTGAGACAATCACTTTACATGTATTATTCACACTGTGCATGTGAGTGTGTGTGTGTGCTTTAGGTACTTTTTAAAACGTATATTATTCTCCAGAATAAAGAAAGTTAAATGAAAAAGTAATACCACTGCTTTGTGACAAACTCTAACCAGAAAGAGTGAGGTCACCAATGAACTTAACACCATAACCGGCAGTCACTGAATAACAAAAGGCAAAAACGAAACTTCTAGTTTAAACCAAGCTTTACTCTTCACAAACAAAAGAAAATACACTGTGTTTATTAACATGATAAGCATAATTAATCTTTGCAAGCCAAGGTGGCATCTGATAAAGATTAAATATTCATTACTCATCAAAGTTCAAAACATTAGTTATAAAGCACTTCTTTTTAACATGATAAAAAATATTTTTTTGACTATAATCTCTTCAAATATTTTCTCTGGTCCTTTCTCTCTCTCTTCTCCTTCTGGGACCCCTATAATGCGAATGTTGTTGCGTTTAATGTTGTCCCAGAGGTCTCTTAGGCTGTCTTCATTTCTTTTCATTCTTTTTTCTTTAGTCTGTTCCACAGCAGTGAATTCCACCATTCTGTCTTCCAGGTCACTATCCGTTCTTCTGCCTCCGTTATTCTGCTATTGATTCCTTCTAGTGTAGTTTTCATTTCAGTTACTGTATTGGTCATCTCTGTTTGTTTGTTCTTTAATTCTTCTAGGTCTTTGTTAATCATTTCTTGCATCTTCTCAATCTTTGCCTCCATTCTTATTCCAAGGTCCTGGATCATCTTCACTATCATTATTCTGAATTCTTTTTCTGGAAGGTTGCCTATCTCCACTTCATTTAGCTGTTTTTCTGGGGTTTTTTCTTGTTCCTTCATCTGGTATATAGCCCTCTGCCTTTTCATCTTGTCTATCTTTCTGTAAATGTGGTTTTTGTTCCACAGGCTGCAGGATTGTAGTTTTTCTTGCTTCTGCTGTCTGCCCTCTGGTGGTTGAGGCTATCTAAGAGGCTTGATGGGAGGCTCTGATGGTGGGTAGAGCTGACTGTTGCTGTGGTGGTCAGAGCTCAGTAAAACTTTAATCCACTTGACTGTTGATGGGTGGGGCTGGGTTCCCTCCCTGTTGGTTGTTTTGCCTGAGGCAACCCAACACTGGAGCCTACCTGGGCTCTTTGGTGGGGCTAATGGCAGACTCTGGGAGGGCTCACGCCAAGGAGTACTTCCCAGAACTTCCGCTGCCAGCATCACCATCCCCACGGTGAAACAGAGCCACCCCCTGCCTCTGCAGGAGATCCTCCAACACTAGCAGGTAGGTCTGGTTCAGTCTCCCCCAGGGTCACTGCTCCTTCCCCCGGGACCCGATGTGCACACTATTCCGTGTGTGCCCTCCAAGAGTGGGGTCTCTGTTTCCCCCAGTCCTGTCGAAGTCCTGCAATCAATTCCCACCAGGCTTCAAAGTCTGATTCTCTATGAATTCCTCCTCCCGTTGCCGGACCCCCAGGTTGGGAAGCCTGACGTGGGGCTCAGAACCTCCACTCCAGTGGGTGGACTTCTGTGGTATAAGTGCTCGCCGGTCTGTGAGTCACCCACCCAGCAGTTATGGGATTTGATTTTATTGTGATTGCGCCCCTCCTACCGTCTCATTGTGGCTTCTCCTTTGTCTTTGGATGTGGGGTATCTTTTGGTGAGTTCCAGTGTCTTCCTGTCGATGATTGTCCAGCAGCCAGTTGTGATTCTGGTGCTCTCGAAGAGGGAGTGAGAGCACGTCCTTCTACTCCGCCATCTTGGTTAATCTTCCCTATAACAGCCAGAATGTCTCTGGATGAAAATAGAATAAAATTAAAGCAATATTTTTCACCTCCTCATTCCTCTAGTGGCTTCCTTTCATCTTCGTTTCTCTCTCAGTCCAAACCTGGTCAGTCTGATTCTCGCTTTCTGACCACTTTCACTATCTTTTGAAGCACAGAACCGTGAATCCACTCTTCCGATAAATCTAAGATTCATGACATTTTCTGCACTCATAACTGAATTTCTAGACATCTCATTCCTGGGATAAGTTCCATCATTTCAGCTGCTTATAGCAATTCAAGACAACGTTAGTATACAATGTTCTGTTACATATTTTTGTTTTAGGACAAGCATACTGACCTTGAGGTGAGACTGAAGGAAACAACAAATCCAGGAAGAAAGTGTGAAAGAGAAAGTTAGAAAAAAATTAGTGAGGGCGATATTCAGAAATAATATTATTCACAGACATAGACAAAATATAAAGCACAGGATTAGAGAAGGGAAAGGAGTCACACAGATTCTGCACTGGCAACAAAAATTAGTAATTTCAGATTTTCAACAAGTGTATTTTCATATTAGATTACACCACTGTACCTTAATGTAAGTTTCTAAAGGAACAAATTTTGTCTAAAATTTACCATTTCCTAGGGCAGGAAAAAAAGTAGTTTCTTAAACACAGAGGAAAAGAAAAGAAGGCTAGTTGCTCCCCTTCTCATTTAAGTAGCTAACTGTGATCCTACAACGTCAGTCAGCTTAGTTCTATACACACCCATCTTAGAACTGACAACTCCTTTACCCACCCCAGTCCATTTCTTAGACCCAAGTTACCCAGGAGCAGAAGCAGAAAAACACTGACAGCTTCAGTTATTCTGTAGAAAACAGAACTCTAATTCATTTGGAAAATTTTGAAATAATTTTCTCAAATGTGAAAATAATGTTTTCCTAATTACACCCATTATTTCTCATTCCAAATCTATCAAATCCACCCCCAAAGGCGCAATCTAAAAGCAATAATGAAGACTATATGGCTCTATAAACATCAATTCATTTCCAATACTGCTCAGCAGAAAGAGATGCAAAGTAGCCATGCTTCATATTCCTACCCTAGCACGAAGCCCCTGAGGTTCATTATTGCTTTTCATAACAACAGCAATACTCTTTTTCTCTTTTTAAAAATTAATCAATTTCATTGAAAGTAGTATCGATATTATCCTCCAAATACTTAAGACTTCTAACAGCCAGTGCCATCCAGCTCACCTTCAGGATCTAAATTTTACTTTAAGAATCTAAAACAAGAAGTTTATTTCTTGAATGCAAGTACCATTTCAACTTGCACTTTAATGTTTTCTAATATTTCAGTACTAAAACGAGAGTTTTTTAAAACTCATTGTCAGAATAACGAAAGGCAAGGATAACAAGATTTATGATCGCCATCACATAAGATAAATAGATGAAAAACAGAGAAACAAAATGACAAACAAAACTCCTCACAACCACACAGCGAACACGTGGTGGATCCGTGAGAGGAATGTAGGTCTGCTGACACACCTCCTGGACATACTTTATATGTCCTATGATGCTTACAGACTCCTGAAGGGATCTACAAAAATCCATGGATCTTTGGCATTTGGAAAACAGTGTAGAATGCAGACAATGTTCAAAGTCAAAGAGAGGCCAGTCATTTATCTAAATGACTGTTCCCAATGATCTTTTTTATTTTTGTTGGTTATGACACATTACGTTAGAATAATTTTATATCAACGATGACACTCACTGAAATCTCATATAGATGCAAAGTTTTATATGAGACACGAGAAAATCCCTGAAAAAAGAAAAATTAAGCTTATTCCTGTCGAGAGTGAGCAACCTTAAGGATCTTTTTAACTATCTTACAGTTCAGGAGTCACATTTCACTTCGGCATCAAACTTTAGCTCTTGGGAAATAAATTTAGGAGAAAAAAAATCTGCATATAGAATAACTATATATAATTCTAATGTTTCCAGTGTAAAGTAAATACTTGAGGTAACCATCAAAATTTCTATCAAGACTGTAATAAATTATAAGGTGCTGTGCCCACAAGAAACTTTAGGAAGATGGCCTAATAGAACTGACTATGTAAAGCGGTGTGATTTATTCTTCTTTTAAATGAAATCAGTGAAATTCATCTAGGAGGAAGAAGGAAGAAACAAGCGGCCCCCCCCAGAAAGCAAGCTGAAGCCAGAACCAGTCGCCTTCCGTTACAACACTCGCAGCATCTCGTTTTCCCTTTTTCTTTTCATTTTTTTAAACACAACCCATTCTCCCTCAAGAAAGCACACACAATCACCACACTCATTTCTCCTCTATTCCAGCTACGTCAAGACCACATTCACCAACACTGTCCTTCGTGGATCAAAGATACATGACTATAAATTTAAAAGTAAGGAAATGCTTTAAGGAACCATTTTCCTCATGAACTGTATACTAGTTTATGCCAAATCTATATACAGCTTAATATTAATTTCCCTATGGGAGATTTCTGAAGACATTAAGCTGAATGATCAATTTGGGATTTCCTTACAGAAAAAATATTTACAAATATGAAGATTAAATATGTAGGTTTATATTCTCAGGTTATACTGTGCCATAGATGCCTGAATATACTGTGATACCAATATAAAATCACAAACATAAAACCCACTTTCCAAATGAAAATGTCAAAAAAAATTTTAGGTCAACCTAAGCAAATAAACTTTCAGGATGCAGTTAAAACAGTCAAATATCTAATGATAATAGTAAACATATTCATCTGGTTACACACATTTAAAATGGAATACATGAGAAGATAACGTTAATTTGGAAATACTTCCTTCCACCCCCAGTCACTGAAATAATTTTATTCACTCTCTTTGCGCACATCTTCAATATCAATTCACCAAAGGAAGAAGATGCGCCATTACTTTATGTATTACCAAGAAATAAAAAAATATATACCAATTAAATCACGCCATTATTTATTCACGTATCCCAGTTTCAGTGATGTTAAAATGTAAAAATACAAGTTAGAATTGGTATTTCACTGTGACAGAAGAGGAGAGAGGTTATCTATACTTTTGTTTAACCTGCAGATAGAAAAGTAATCCTACTGAATTATGTTAAAAAAGAATATTTAATGCATATGTGTTTACTTATATTTTTACAGAAAGAAAAGTATATGGGCAATGGTAAACATATTACAAACATATAGAAGAAACAAATATAAAAATATATTCAATATAACAAACAAGGGTATAAGGGACTATTAAATCTCCATCTGTTTGATGAACGGTCTGAATGTGCGGGGGATGGAAAGATAAAAGTGAAGAAATGTGGGATGATTAGACAGTAAAATGAGAAAGGAGCTGTGTCTCTATGTTTTAACGTATGTATTTATTGGGCCCACAACAATGTACAGTCCTGGGACAGAATGTGATAGATACTATAACAAAAGCACAAAAAAAAAAAAAAAAGAAAGGAAAGAGAAATTACTACCTAAGAGAGGTCAGTAAAGTTTTTTTTTTCCCCCAAAAAAGATAACAATTAAAAGGGGTCAAATTCCCACAAATGAATAAGGGGAAAGAAAATTTTAGTCAAAGAGAAAATACTCAGAAAAAGCAGATAACAAAAAAGCATTCATCTCCTAATTCTAAAGCCCAGTTTTAAAGAAAACAAAGAGTTAAATCTACTAATATCAGACCAAAAGTTGGAAATATCTTGTAAACTCTAAGTTTGCCAACACATTTTGAAAGATTTATAAAAAATAAAAATAACTCCATGTTCATTACATAAAATTTCAGGTACTAGTAAGCTTTAAAAGCAAATAAAAAAACTTAAAAGGGCATATCCTCAAGCCATGAGGATTTAAGCCTAGCAACTATCTTCCCTAAATTCTCCAAATACCACCAGAGAAGTACTTTCTCTTACACATGCACGCGTGCATATAACACCACAGACTAAATCTCACTCCCGGCATGATGGGAAAACGACCCCATTCTTTGTGTTCAAGCTCAGTTCATTATGTTGATCTTGAACTACAGAAGTATAGATTCCTCTCACTTACCAAAATGAGGTTAACAGTTACTGCTTTAGCAATTTAGACAGTTAATTCAGGGGCTAACTACCTTGAGCCTGAATTCTGAGCAAACTGGGAACACCCTTGCTTTAAAAAGAAAAATCAAGCAGCTCCAAATCTTATGCATACATCATATACCAGTTTTTTAATAGAGCCAGTTGTTTATAAACCAGAATGTAGTTCCCTTGGAAACATTATAAACACAGGTTAAGTTTTCTTGCTAGTCCACAAAATTTAAGTTTAATCATGATGTAAAAGCCTAGAACTAATACTTCTAGATGAGGTCTGGAAAAGACAGTTAGCAAAGAAAATGAAAGCAACCATCACAAAGCAGAAAAACTAAGTTTCCTCCTAATAAAAACCTAATATAAATCTACTTACGAGACTGGCCCCAAAATGTGCTTACGTACCTATACATATATGTGTATGTGTGTGTGTGTGTGTGTGTGTAAATAACAACACTGATTCCTGGTTCTCTTGCCTTTGTCAGAATAGTACCAGTAGCAGCACACTATCCTGGCTTTCCCTCTCCATTTTACATCTCCATCTACGCTACAGTTCTAGGACCTAAAATTAGGAGCCTAGGATCCAAAACAACCTGCTAGCCTTCTATCCAAACAACCTCTCAAGCCATTATCATTTAATACTGGTCACAAAAATTAGAACACCAGACTTAAGAGTCTGAAGTTCAACAAGAAGCCCCTTTTCTATAATAATTCTGTACCCTGGGGCACACATTAATTGAGTATGTTAAGTATTACTTCCCAGGAGAGCTCAACCAGACCGCAAATGGAAACCTCCTCACTGAAATTTCTAGGTACCAGCAAGCTGTGGAAGAACGCCTCTGCCAGCATCGCCTACAGAGGAAAAGTCCGCTCCTTGCTGGAGCTTTCGTCTTCTGAGGCTAGATGATAAACTCCTTGAAGGCAGAGATTTTGTTTGCTTTGTTCCCTGTTGTGTCCCCAGAGCCCAGAACAGTGACCAGCAAATAAGAGCCTTCATAAGTAGAAAAATTCATTCATTAATTAATGAAGAAGGAAAGGGTATACTCTGTGGCAAAGAGGAGAGTGAGTTACGGAGAGAAAAACTAAACTCACAGATTGGCTATTATTCTCAAGAGCTTGATAACTACAAATCTTACTAACAGTAGTGTTTTTAGAGATGCATATTTAAAGGGAGAGTAACCAGGTAAAAGGAATAAGGAATAAAAAGAACTTTAGGGTTTTCAAAGATTAAACGTGTCTAAGAAAACATGTCCTTTCTTTTCATCTTTTAATCCCTCTTATAAATTTCAAAACACAACCCCAAATGAAATCTACATCCATTAAAATTCCAGTTTTTATATTCCCACAAATCAGGAAATATAGTAAATCCAAATTTCTTATAAATTATTTAAGTTACACAATAATATTCTATTATTCTTTACATCACTGAAAATTCCTAACTTTCATAAACCAAAGGCAATTCTTGATACCTAAATTATGTGAAAAATCAGAAGATGGGTGTCATTCTCCAAACATAAAAGTTTCTAAGTGGGGGGGAGGGGCAAGATGGCGGAAGAGTAAGACGCGGAGATCACCTTCCTTCCCACAGATACAGTAGAAATACATCTACACGTGGAACTGCTCCTACAGAACACCCACTGAACGCTGGCAGAAGACGTCAGACCTCCCAAAAGGCAAGAAAATCCCCACGTACTTGGGTAGGGCAAAAGAAAAAAGAAATAACAGAGACAAAACAATAGGGACGGGACCTGCACCAGTGGGAGGGAGCTGTGAAGGAGGAAAGGTTTCCACACACTAGGAAGCCCCTTCGCGGGCAGAGACTGCGGGTAGCAGAGGGGGGAAGCTTCGGAGCCACGGAGGAGAGCGCAGCCACAGGGGTGCGGAGGGCAAAGCGGAGAGATTCCCGCATGGAGGATCGGCGCCGAGCAGCACTCACCAGCCCAAGAGGCTTGTCTGCTCAGCCGCTGGGGCGGGTGGGGGCTGGGAGCTGAGGCTCGGGCTTTGGTGCTAGCCGGGAGGGAGTCCGGGAAAAAGACTGCAGCTGCCGAAGAGGCAAGAGACTTTTTCTTGCCTCTTTGTTTCGCGGCGCGCAAGGAGAGGGGATTCAGAGCGCCGCCTAAACGAGCTCCAGCGACGGGCTCCAGAGACGGGCGCGAGCCGCGGCTATCAGCGCGGATCCCACAGCAACAGGGGCGCAGAGGGAAAAACGGAGAGATTCCCGCACAGAGGCTCGGCGCCGAGCAGCACTCACCAGCCCGAGAGGCTTGTCTGCTCACCCGCCGGGGCGGGCGGGGGCTGGGAGCTGAGGCTCGGGCTTCGGTGCTAGCCGGGAGGGAGTCCGGGAAAAAGACTGCAGCTGCCGAAGAGGCAAGAGACTTTTTCTTGCCTCTTTGTTTCCCGGCGCGCAAGGAGAGGGGATTCAGAGCGCCGCTTAAACGAACTCCAGAGACGGGCGCGAGCCGCGGCTATCAGCGCGGACCCCAGAGGCGGGTGCAAGCCACGGCTATCAGCGCGGACCCCAGAGACGGGCATGAGACGCTAAGGCTGCTGCTGCTGCCGCCAAAAAGCCTGTGTGCGAGCACAGGTCACTCTCCACACCGCCCCTCCCGGGAGCCAGTGCAGCCCGCCATGGCCAGGCTCCCGTGATCCGGGGACAACTTCCCCGGGAGAGCGCACGGCGCGCCTCAGGCTGCTGCAACGTCACACCGGCTTCTGCCGCCGCAGGCTCGCCCCGCCTCCTCCGTACCGCTCCCTCCCACGGGCCTGGCTGAGCCAGAGCCCCCGAATCAGCTGCTCCTTTAACCCCGTTCTGTCTGGGCGGGGAACAGACGCCCTCAGGTGACCTACATGCAGAGGCGGGTCCAAATCCAAAGCTGAACCCCGGGAGCTGTACGAACAGAGAAAGGGAAATCTCTCCCGGCAGCCTCAGAAGCAGCGGATTAAAGCTCCACAAACAACTTGATGTGCCTGCATCTGTTGAATACCTGAATAGACAACGAATCATCCCAAATTTAGGAGGTGGACTTTGGGAGCAGGATATATTAATTTTTCCCCTTTTCCTTTTTTTGAGTGTATATGTGTATGCTTCTGGGTGAGATTTTGTCTGTATAGCTTTGCTCTCACCATTAGTCCTAGGGTTAGGTCCGTCTGTTTTTGTTTTTTTACTTAAAAATTTTTTTTCCCCTAATAAATGTTTTCTTAATAATTTTTTCCTTATATTCTATTTTTAAAAAATTAAAAAAAATTTTCTTAATAAGTTTTTTCATATTTTTTATTTTAAAAAATTTAAAAAAATATTTTTCTTAATAAATTTTTTTAATAATTTTTTTCTTACTTATTATAAAAAATTAATAAATCTATTTTTAAAAATTAAAAAAATTTTTTCTTAATAAATTTATTCTTAATAATTTTTTTTCTTATTTTTTATTATAATAACTTTATTTTATTTTATTTTATCCTCTTTCTTTCTTTCTATTTTTTTTCTCCCTTTTATTCTGAGCCGTGTGGATGAAAGGCTCTTGGTGCTCCAGCCAGGCATCAGGGCTGTGCCTCTGAGGTGGGAGAGCCAACTTCAGGACACTGGTCCACAAGAGACCTCCCAGCTCCACGTAATACCAAACGGCAGAAATCTCTCAGAGATCTCCATCTCAACATCAAGACCCAGCTTCACTCAACGACCAGCAAGCTACATTGCTGGACACCCTATGCCAAACAACTAGCAAGACAGGAACACAGCCCCATCCATTAATAGAGAGGCTGCCTAAAATCATAATAAGGCCACAGACACCCCAAAACACACCACCGGACGTGGACGTGCCCACCAGAAAGACAAGATCCAGCCTCATCCACCAGAACACAGGCACTAGTCCCCTCCACCAGGAAACCTACACAACCCACTGAACCAACCTTAGCCACTGGGGACAGATACCAAAAACAACGGGAACTACGAACCTGCAGTCTGTGAAAAGGAGACCCCAAACACAGTAAGATAAGCAAAATGAGAAGACAGAAAAACACACAGCAGATGAAGGAGCAGGGTCAAAACACACCAGACCTAACAAATGAAGAGGAAATAGGCAGTCTACCTGAAAAAGAATTCAGAATAATGATAGTAAAGATGATCCAAAATCTTGGAAATAGAATAGACAAAATGCAAGAAACATTTAACAAGGACGTAGAAGAACTAAAGAGGAACCAAGCAACGATGAAAAGCACAATAAATGAAATTAAAAATACTCTAGATGGGATCAATAGCAGAATAACTGAGGCAGAAGAACGGATAAGTGACCTGGAAGATAAAATGGTGGAAATAACTACTGCAGACCAGAATAAAGAAAAAAGAATGAAAAGAACTGAGGACAGTCTCAGAGACCTCTGGGACAACATTAAACGCACCAACATTCGAATTATAGGGGTCCCAGAAGAAGAAGAGAAAAAGAAAGGGACTGAGAAAATATTTGAAGAGATTATAGTTGAAAACGTCCCTAATATGGGAAAGGAAATAGTTAATCAAGTCCTGGAAGCACAGAGAGTCCCATACAGGATAAATCCAAGGAGAAACACACCAAGACACATATTAATCAAACAATCAAAAATTAAATATAAAGAAAACATATTAAAAGCAGCAAGGGAAAAACAACAAATAACACACAAGGGCATCCCCATAAGGTTAACAGCTGATCTTTCAGCAGAAACTCTGCAAGCCAGAAGGCAGTGGCAGGATATACTTAAAGTGATGAAGGAGAAAAACCTACAACCAAGATCACTCTACCCAGCAAGGATCTCATTCAGATTTGATGGAGAAATTAAAACCTTTACAGACAAGCAAAAGCTGAGAGAGTTCAGCACCACCAAACCAGCTTTACAACAAATGCTAAAGGAACTTCTCTAGGCAAGAAACACAAGAGAAGGAAAACACCTACAATAACAAACCCAAAACATTTAAGAAAATGGGAATAGGAACATACATATCGATAATTACCTTAAATGTAAATGGATTAAATGCTCCAACCAAAAGACACAGACTGGCTGAATGGATACAAAAACAAGACCCATATATATGCTGTCTACAAGAGACCCACTTCAGACCTAGAGACACATACAGACTGAAAGTGAGGGGATGGAAAAAGATATTCCATGCAAATGGAAATCAAAAGAAAGCTGGAGTAGCAATTCTCATATCAGACAAAATAGACTTTAAAATAAAGACTATTACAAGAGACAAAGAAGGACACTATATAATGATCAAGGGATCGATCCAAGAGGAAGGTATAACAATTGTAAATTTTAATGCACCCAACATAGGAGCACCTCAGTACATAAGGCAAATACTAACAGCCATAAAAGGGGAAATCGACAGTAACACAATCATAGTAGGGGACTTTAACACCCCACTTTCACCAATGGACAGATCATCCAAAATGAAAATAAATAAGGAAACACAAGCTTTAAATGATACATTAAACAAGATGGACTTAATTGATATTTATAGGACATTCCACCCAAAAACAACAGAATACACATTTTTCTCAAGTGCTCATGGAACATTCTCCAGGATAGATCATATCTTGGGTCACAAATCAAGCCTTGGTAAATTTAAGAAAATTGAAATCGTATCAAGTATCTTTTCCGACCACAACGCTATGAGACTAGATATCAATTACAGGAAAAGATCTGTAAAAAATACAAACACATGGAGGCTACACAATACACTACTTAATAACGAAGTGATCACTGAAGAAATCAAAGGGGAAATTAAAAAATACCTAGAAACAAATGACAATGGAGACACAACGACCCAAAACCTATGGGATGCAGCAAAAGCAGTTCTAAGAGGGAAGTTTATAGCAATACAAGCCTACATCAAGAAACAGGAAACATCTCGAATAAACAACCTAACCTTGCACCTAAAGCAATTAGAGAAAGAAGAACAAAAAAACCCCAAAGCTAGCAGAAGGAAAGAAATCATAAAGATCAGATCAGAAATAAATGAAAAAGAAATGAAGGAAACAATAGCAAAAATCAATGAAACTAAAAGCTGGTTCTTTGAGAAGATAAACAAAATTGATAAACCATTAGCCAGACTCATCAAGAGAAAAAGGGAGAAGACTCAAATCAATAGAATTAGAAATGAAAAAGGAGAAGTAACCACTGACACTGCAGAAATACAAACGATCATGAGAGATTACTACAAGCAACTCTATGCCAATAAAATGGACAACCTGGAAGAAATGGACAGATTCTTAGAAATGCACAACCTGCCGAGACTGAACCAGGAAGAAAGAGAAAATATGAACAGACCAATCACAAGCACTGAAATTGAAACTGTGATTAAAAATCTTCCAACACACAAAAGCCCAGGACCAGATGGTTTCACAGGCGAATTCTATCAAACATTTAGAGAAGAGCTAACACCTATCCTTATCAAACTCTTCCAAAATATTGCAGAGGGAGGAACACTCCCCAACTCATTCTATGAGGCCACCATCACCCTGATACCAAAACCAGACAAAGATGTCACAAAGAAAGAAAACTACAGGCCAATATCACTGATGAACATAGATGCAAAAATCCTCAACAAAATACTAGCAAACAGAATCCAACAGCACATTAAAAAGATTATACACCATGATCAAGTGGGGTTTATTCCAGGAATGCAAGGATTCTTCAATATACACAAATCAATCAACGTGATACATCATATTAACAAATTGAAGGAGAAAAACCATATGATCATCTCAATAGATGCAGAGAAAGCTTTTGACAAAATTCAACACCCATTTATGATAAAAGCCCTGCAGAAAGTAGGCATAGAGGGAACTTTCCTCAACATAATAAAGGCCATATATGACAAACCCACAGCCAACATTGTCCTCAATGGTGAAAAACTGAAACCATTTCCACTAAGATCAGGAACAAGACAAGGTTGCCCACTCTCACCACTATTATTCAACATAGTTTTGGAAGTGTTAGCCACAGCAATCAGAGAAGAAAAAGAAATAAAAGGAATCCAAATCGGAAAAGAAGAAGTAAAGCTGTCACTGTTTGCAGATGACATGATACTATACATAGAGAATCCTAAAGATGCTACCAGAAAACTACTAGAACTAATCAATGAATTTGGTAAAGTAGCAAGATACAAAATTAATGCACAGAAATCTCTTGCATTCCTATATACTAATGATGAAAAATCTGAAAGTGAAATTAAGAAAACACTCCCGTTTACCATTGCAACAAAAAGAATAAAATATCTAGGAATAAACCTACCTAAGGAGACAAAAGACCTGTATGCAGAAAATTATAGGACACTGATGAAAGAAATTAAAGATGATACAAATAGATGGAGAGATATACCATGTTCTTGGATTGGAAGAATCAACATTGTGAAAATGACTCTGCTACCCAAAGCAATCTACAGATTCAATGCAATCCCTATCAAACTACCACTGGCATTTTTCACAGAACTAGAACAAAAAATTTCACAATTTGTATGGAAACACAAAAGACCCCGAATAGCCAAAGCAATCTTGAGAACGAAAAATGGAGCTGGAGGAATTAGGCTCCCTGACTTCAGACTATATTACAAAGCTACAGTAATCAAGACAGTTTGGTACTGGCACAAAAACAGAAATATAGATCAATGGAACAGGATAGAAAGCCCAGAGATAAACCCACGCACATATGGTCACCTTATCTTTGATAAAGGAGGCAAGCATATACAGTGGAGAAAAGACTGCCTCTTCAATAAGTGGTGCTGGGAAAATTGGACAGGTACATGTAAAAAAGTATGAAATTAGAACACTCCCTGACACCATACACAAAAATAAACTCAAAATGGATTAAAGACCTAAGTGTAAGGCCAGACACTATCAAACTCTTAGAGGAAAACCTAGGCAGAACACTCTATGACATAAATCATAGCAAGATCCTTTTTGACCCAGGTCCTAGAGAAATGGAAATAAAAACACAAATAAACAAATGGGACCTAATGAAACTTAAAAGCTTTTGCACAGCAAAGGAAACCATAAACAAGACCAAAAGACAACCCTCAGAATGGGAGAAAATATTTGCAAATGAAGCAACTGACAAAGGATTAATCTCCAAGGTTTACAAGCAGCTCATGCAGCTCAATAACAAAAAAAACAAACAACCCAATCCAAAAATGGGCAGAAGACCTAAACAGACATTTCTCCAAAGACGATATACAGATTGCCAACAGACACATGAAAGAATGCTCAACATCATTAATCATTAGAGAAATGCAAATCAATACTACAATGAGGTATCATCTCACACCGGTCAGAATGGCCATCATCAAAAAATCTAGAAACAATAAATGCTGGAGAGGGTGTGGAGAAAAGGGAACACTCTTGCACTGTTGGTGGGAATGTAAATTGATACAGCCACTATGGAGAACAGTATGGAGGTTCCTTAAAAAACTAAAAATAGAACTACCATACGACCCAGCAATCCCACTACTGGGCATATACCCTGAGAAAACCATAATGCAGAAAGAGTCATGTACCAAAATATTCATTGCAGCTCTGTTTACAATAGCCAGGACATGGAAGCAACCTAGGTGTCCATCATCGGATGAATGGATAAAGAAGATGTGGCACATATATACAATGGAATACTACTCAGCCATAAAAAGAAATGAAATGGAGGTATTTGTAATGAGGTGGATGGAGTTAGAGTCTGTCATACAGAGTGAAGTAAGTCAGAAAGAGAAAAAGAAATACAGTATGCTAACACATATATATGGAATCTAACGAAAAAAAAAAAAAAGGTCATGAAGAACCTAGTGGCAAGACGGGAATAAAGACACAGACCTACTAGAGAATGGACTTGAGGATATGGGGAGGGGAAGGGGTGAGATGTGACAGGGTGAGAGAGTGTCATGGACATATATACACTACCAAATGTAAAATAGATAGCTAGTGGGAAGCAGCTACATAGCACAGGGAGATCAGCTCGGTGCTTTGTGACCACCTAGAGGGGTGGGATAGGGAGGGTGGGAGGGAGGGAGATGCAAGAGGGAAGAGATATGGGAACATATGTATATGTATAACTGATTCACTTTGTTATAAAGCAGAAAGTAACACACCATTGTAAAGCAATTATACTTCAATAAAGATGTTTAAAAAAAAAAAAGTTTCTAAGTGGGATGCTGAATGTAATTTAAATAAACCTCACATTAGCGTAAATTGAGGATTTCTAGTGCAAACACCAAACTCTGCAGATTCATTAGTGCTTCTGTATCAGAAAAAAAAATGTAATAAAGCAAATACAGAAGCAAAATTATGCACGGGGGATAATGCTCCCAGTATACTGCCATGGCATGGGTATTTAGCTAAAGGGACGTGAGTGAAAGAGCAGACAACAAGCAATTCTTTCAGGAGTCTGAAAAGATACTACTATCAGAATTTCATCAGCCTACATTACTAAACATTTTAAACATTATGCCAAAGAAAAGGCTATTCATCATGCATCTAAATAGAAACCATAATATGCTCACTTTAGAAGAGAAATATTCAATTTACATTTTGGGTTCCTCATGCTAATCTAAATCAATCTACTTATATAACATGTCAATCTTTAGGTTTGTTTTTACTATTATTTTCTCCCTTAAAATCATCTGTGGAGACTATCCAGAACCACCAAGTGATGACTTTCTTGAAGTGTCAACCTGGGTAGGCTACAGCACCCAGTTAACTTAATCCAACACTAATCTACGTGTTGCTATGAAGGTATTTTGCGGATATAAGTAAAGCCTATAATCCATTTAAGTAAAGGAGATTACTATCCCAGATAATCGAAGTGGGCATCATATCTCAATTCTTTGGAAGGCCCTAAAAGCAGGTTTCCCAAGGAAAGAAAAGAAATTTTGCCTGCGGACCACACTTCTGGCCCATGCCCACGGGAGTTCTATCCTGCAGGTGATCTCCTCCTGACAGCTTTCCCATACACATTTCAGACTTGCTTAGCCAGCTGCTGACAATCATGCAAGACAATTCCTTGTAATAAAACTGATATATATGTATCATATATATATAAATATATGTATGTATCTCTCCTACTGGTTCTGCCTCTCTGGTTGAACTCCAACTGATACACACCATAGTACGGAATGTAAATTTAGAAATAGTACTTCTTAGATTTAATTGGGAAAAATATTTTGTATTTGCAGATGTATGGGTAGGCCTACATAATCCTCGTTTTAAAATTGCAGTAGCTCAAGACACTGGTACAACACTAAATCATCTGACAGGAACTACTATTGTTCTGTAAGAGCAGTGTAAGGGACTATTTGTTTTTCTCAAGACCACAAAGAATAAGTCTGGGAATTCTTCATGATTTAATCTAAACCTATTAATATTGGAGAATCTTACATAAGTACTAGGAAATTTTAAAAGAGTAATAAGAGTTTTCTTTAGCCCAATGATAACATTCTGCTGTCGTTTTTGCACTTAGAAGGTTGCTGAACACCCAGTAAAAATGCATGCTACTTCCTGAATTAGGGTGTGGCACTACAGCTGCATTGCCTGAGAGGCTACTACTTAAAGGGCACTCCAGCAAAAGAACCACCACATAAAAGATGGGCTAGAAACCGAGAATAAGACAATTATATCCAACAATATCAGAATCTTACCAGAGAGAACACATACTTTATCCACAAGCAATGGATCTAAGAGGTACTGTTCAACTGGATATATAACCGGCTGGTCTTTAATTCTGATCAAGCAAAAGCCCCAGCAAGCCCCAGCAGCAGCAAGAGTGGCAGCAGCAACTCCTCTAGTACAGAACTGTAGCCTTACTTAACACTCACTTTCCCAGGAAGTCCCAAACAAACCCCCCCGACGGTGCAGGGACAGAAATGTGGCGTGGAAGGTACAAAGTGCGGGAGGCTGGCTTTCTGAGAAACAGCATGGCCAAGAGGGATATGAACACAGACAGACACAGAGACCAAAACCCCAATGGAATAGGACCAGGATAAGACAAGCCAAAAGAAAGGTGAAGAAACTCAGATGATAAATGACAGGGAGCCAGACACCCACACCCAGGAAATAGTGGAATAGCAACATAAGAAGCAAATTGTTAGTAAGAAACACAGCAGCCATGCACACGCAGCTCAGTACTAAAACTCTGGGAAGAAAAGGCATAAAATAATTCCAATCATCTTTTATTCCCATCTTAAACTATGCTGCTCAATAACAAATTACAAAGCCAGTAGCAACTGAGTTTTTAAAACTGTTTCTTTTCTTGGTAGCCAGGAAACTGTGTGTCGAATCTTAAAATAAGATTACAATGTTACATGACCAGAGGACAAAATTCTATAGTACTTTTTCAAATTTATAAGTAATATTCTGTGGAAAGAACAGATCATTTACAACTCTTTCCCAAAATGTGAGAAATATAGTGGCTAATAAAAGCTATCTGGTGTGCTTTGGATATCAAATATAGATTTAATTCTATTTCTTACTCTCGTTCAAATCACATCCATCTCCCAAAATCAGTACTGGGTCCAAAAATGAATTGAAACATTTTTCAAGCAAGGTATCTGGAATAGCAAGCAATAATTTCAATGCAGAGTTCTAATACAAAAAAATCAAACTGAAAAATAAAACTTTATCAAGAAATTTCTTTCCTGAAATACTGAAATACATTTAGTGGGAAGTCACTAATCCATCAGAAGTATCGTATTTTAAAATCTATGAAATTAAGATTTGAATAAAAGTCTGATTTCAAAAAAAAAATAAAAAATAAAAAATAAATAAATAAATTAAATCTATGAAGTACTGCTGTTGATTTCAGGGTGACACAAAAGCAAAGAAAGGCATGTACTTATGTAAGTATGTAACGAGAGCGTGTGTGTGTGTGTGTGTGCACGTGCACGTGTGCTGGGAGTAAAGATGCAGTGCAAACAGGGAAGACGTACAAAAAACATACATAATCTAATCTTGAGACTCTGATAATTTGTTAATTCTGACTTAAAGAACTTTATCCACCCATCTTATCCAGAACCAGACCAGAAAACATGAATAGAGTTAATATCAAAATAAGAGGAAACAAATGAGTAGGTGATCAGCTCATTTATTCACACTTTCAACTTAGTGAAGAAGAATTGTGAGGGTTGGACTTTATCCTTTTCGTTTTTTGAAAATCAAAATTCTATGGGTACAGAACAAGAGGAAAAAATTACTTCTAGGGGAAAATATCAAGTCTACCAATATCCTAAAAATTTAAAACTTAGTAAACAACTTATGAAAGTAGTCTACTACTTCCCAACATTCAAGAGCATGAAAATAAAATACTTCTAAGAATCAGGCTCAAAGGAGTCACACGGATTAATGACTTCATTCTGTCACTGCCAGTCTCTCTGACTGTTCAGAATACAGTGATTAATGCAGTTCTACTGGAAGAACTATTTCTATGCACTTGTGAATTTATGTTAAATACATGGTGTAAAGGAAGAGGCCAAGAGGCATACGCTTTATCTTTAGTACAAAATACCCTAACAAGAAAAAAAGGCAAAGAAAATTCCAAGAGAGCTATCTGGCTGGTTCTGTTTAAACAAAGCTCATTTTGAAGAAGTCAAAGTCAGAGCTCAATAAAAAATCACATCCAAGTCTCCTAAATTGTCCTCAAAATGTCCCTCCTTCTAAATTTGACCTATGTACCAATGTAATAGCTTGCTTCTCCACAATACAGAGTCTAAAAATTCACAGCCCAAAAGAGCAACGGCTCAACATAAAAGGTCTAAACCAATGAAAAATTTTAACTCCTTGAACTTGAGGTTCATTTGTTCCTTAAACAGATAAATAAATAATGAGAGAGCAAGTGGCTATCTGCACTCTCTTGATTAGCCAGTAGAAAACTTTAACTTCTTAATCAATGAATACTTTCTCTTTCCAATCAATGATGCTGAAGTCCATAGCTTCCCAATCTATTCCCACTCTGTGTTGCCATTCAGAGACTGCAACAGTGAAGTTACACTGACTTAGAATAAAAAGTAGGTAATAAAGTAAATTCAGAGAGGCAGATATATTGGATAAATATGTCCCGAAAAGTACACAGTTTTAAAACCATCCTTCAACCTCTCTAACATAGAGAGTGCCTCTTCAGCTTCCCTTTCCTTACCTTTCCAACTCAGCAATCTTCTTATCTTTGTCATTCTTCTCATTTTCCACCTCCTTCAAGATTTCCAAGAGGCGGTCAACTTCTGCCTGGGCCTTGCTAGAGTCATCTCTGTACCTGGCAATCTCTCTCTCCAATTGCTGTATTCAATCACTCATCTCTGGACTGGCTCTGGCTTCCAGTGCTGCCTCGTGTGCCTACAAAGAAAATGTCCAAATTCTATCAGATATACATACAGTGGCAGTGGGCAAACCATGTCCCCAAAAGCCACCTATACTCCAATTTCAACAGGGGATTATCAAACATCTAATAGCTAGTCTTCAATTTATAAGGTTCTTCTCTGCTTAAATATTACATAGACAAAATATCACTACACAGTTACATTTTTTTTTTATAACTGGAAGTTTGTACCTTTTGACCACCTCCACCCATTATACAAACACACACACACACACACACACACACACACACACACACACACACAGCCCTCCATTTCTGACAACTACCAATCTGGTCTCTGTATCTATGAGTTCAGTTTTTGGTTGGTTTTTGGTTCTTACATTCCACATATAAGTGAGATCATACAGTATTTGTCTTTCTCTGTCTGACTTACTTCACTGCCCTGCTTTTAAAATGTAATAATGCTAGGGAAGCACTTATCTACTAGAATGGGATAAAATCTGAAATATGATATTTAACAATTATTCTGGGTCTTACATTTTATTACTAGACTCTTATCTCAATCTTACATTAGGAAATATGCTCTCATTTATTTTAAGACATTTTTTTAAAGTCAAAGGGTTTTTTATTTTCAATAAGGCAATTTCCAATATAAATTAAGTTTAGAAACAGACATGATAAAACAGTCAAATTCATTCAACATCTAGCAGAACTGAAAAAGCTGTATAAGACAGGTATATTGTTAATTAAGATCTCTGTGATCTACTTTCAAATTCCTGGGCATAGGTTAACTTATTGATTCCATAAACAGTTATGTGTTAATGAATAAATCTAAAGCTGATTCCCAAATATAATTAATAAATTGTTTTTATTATATTATTATTTTAGATTTTATTCTAAACAGCAAAATTCATACAAATACCTTCATAAAACAAGAATGAGTAGGCCTGTTCCATACGGGAAGCTACTGGAACTTCAGTTCCAACATGTAAAAAACTCAGAAGTCATCACTACTATTTTTACAAGAAAAAGTTGAAAAACAGAAAATCAATGACTTTTCTAGGACCTATCAGAGAACTGAGGTCACAGGAAAAATTACCCCTCCAACATCAAGAGACACTGGCAAACCCACAGAGCTGAAGCTGAGATCTGCTCACCTGGAGCAGAAGCTGTGAGCAGAAACACTTAAGTGGTAATTTTAAGGAACTGCTGGGGGCTGAGTGTGGACGTACAAGCAAAAGAGTGAGGAAAGTCCCAGGGCCGGCGGTTTTAGGGGGGCCCATACTTTCATGGGCTTTAATCCAGGAACCACACCAGGGTCTCACAGTGAAGAGCCAACAAAAATCCCCTTGTGGTTCTGGCTGCAGGAGGGGAAGAGTAACAATTGTGAAATATGCCCAAAGTGTACTCTATCCAAAGACAGACCCTCAGGAGTAAAAATTTTAACAGAGCTTTGTCCTACCTGGGGAAAGGGCATTTCTCCCACTCTAGCCCCTGCTAGTAAAAAATAAGACTCATATATTTGACACAGATGTTGGAATTACCAGACAGGGAATTTAAAGTAACTATGATAAATAGCTAAAGGCACAGGACTTCCCTGGTGGTCCAGCGGTTAAGAATCCGCCTTCCAGTGCGGGGGACACGGGTTTGATCCCTGGTCAGAGAACTAAGATCCCACATGCCGCAGGGCAACTAAGCCCGCACGCCGCCACTACGGAGCCTCCACGCCTCAACTAGAGAGGCTGCATCCCACAAACGACAGAGCCCATGCGCTCTGGAGCCCGTGCGCCACAACTAGAGAGCCCGCGCATCACAATGAAGATCCCGCATGCCACAACTAAGACCCAACGCAGACAAAAAAATAAATAAATAAAATAAATAAATATTTTTAAAAAATAGTTAAAGGCGCTAAGGGGAAAAGGAGACAACGCCCAAGAGTAGAGGGGCAATGTAAGCAGAAAAATGGACACTCCAAGGAAGAATGAGAAGGAAATGCCACATATTAAAAACATGTAAGATCTTGCTTATAATGTGGAATCTGAAAAAGGTGAACTCATAAAAGCAGAGGGTAGAAGGGTGGTTGCCAGGGGCTGGGGGTGGGGGAAATGGGAAGATGTTGGTCAAAGTGTACAAACTTTCAGTTATAAGATGAATAAGTCCTGGGGATCTAATGTATAGGATATTGACTCTAGTTAACAATGTTGTGTTGCATACTTGAAATTTGCTAAGAGAATACATCTTAAAAAGTGTTCTCAACAACCTAAGTGTCCATCAGTGGATGAATAGATAAGAAAATGTGGTATGTACGTATGTATGTATGTATACACACACAGGAATACTACTCAGCCATAAAAAAGGGGGAAAGTCTTTTCATTGGCCACAATATGGATGGACCTTGAGAACATGCTAAGTGAGATAAGTCAGACAGAGTAGATAAATGTCATTATGATTGCACTTATATACGGAATCTAAAACAAAAACAAAAAGACCAAGCTCATAGATAGAAAAGACCGGTAGCCTGCCAAAAGTGGGGAGTCAGAGGTGGGCGACATGGGTGAAGGTGACCAGAAGGTACACATTTCCAGTTACAAAACAGTAAGTCCTGGGGATGTGATGTACAGCATGGTGACTATAAATATGTGCTGCATATGTCAAAGTTGCTAAGAGAATAAATCTTAAAAGTTCTCATCACAAGAAAAAAAATTTATAACTATGTATATTGATGGATGTTCAACAGATTTACTGTGGTGATGATTTTGCAATATATACAAATATTGAGTTGTTATGTTGTACACCAGAAACTAATAAAATGTTATATGTCAATTATACTACAATTTTTAAAAAGTGTTCTCACCACACACACGAAAAAAGGTAACTATTTAAGGTTGATGAATGTGTTAATTAGCTTCACTGTGGTAACCATTTCACAATGCATACATAGATTAAAGCATCATGCTGTACACCTTAAATATATACAATTTTTGGCACTGAAAAAGCTGAGGAAAAAGAAAAGAGTGAAAATGTATATTGCAAACTCTAGAGCAACCTATATTTAGGCTGGAGGAGGGCGTTGTGGAAGCAGTGTAATAGGAAAACATCACTAATTAATTAAAATGAAAAGTTACAGTTGTCCAGAATGAAAGAAGGGAAAATACGAAAAGTAAAATGGCAATTAGCAGAAAAACAAGTAATAAGTCAGAGTAGGGGGAAGCCACCAAGTCCTCTACCCAAAGATAACTTTATTTTTTCTCATGAACCTAAACACAAAGTTTAAGAGATCATAAAAATGACCAGCTATAGAAGTATCATAACAAGGAGATTAAAAATAAACAAAGAGAAAATGTGGGATTGCCATAAATAGGCGAGTTTGGAATATTAGTGAATAACATTTATTACTCTTGATAGTTACTGCTCAGTTTCATAATCCTAAATACATCTAACAGTCTTACCTTCAATATTCCAGTATTAAATAGAAAATTACCTCCACTTATTTAGTGAGGGGGAAAAAAGTCAATTACCAAATCTGAATTAGTTAATCTCAAAAAAAGTATTTTCCTACTTATTCAAAAGTAACTTTAAGCTACTGGATTTTCTTCCTTTCCTTAGCTTAAGAATATGACTTCATTTCTGGCATACCCTAAATTATGATTCATCACGAGGTGTTCATGCTGAACACACCCAATATATGTCAAAAGAACACCACCAAGTCTCAAGACTAGGCTGGGCCCCCTTTTCATCAGTAATCACGTGAACTGGACCCAGTTAATCAGAGTTGGTAACTCAGAGATAATAAGTATGAAAGTGCTTTGAAAACTACAAACTGCCATATAAATATTAGAGAGGTGTAAATCAATGAAATGGATAGTAAATACCTGTACCAAATTCTAATATTCACCGGTATGGGTGACTATCGCTGTTAAATTATCTCTTTCCAGGAAGCCTAATGCTAATAGAAGAAAAATATCAGATAATTGAGATTTTTACATTGTGGTCTTACATTTCATCTATAAAGGAGCTGCATATTTTAATCTTACTCTGAATTGCCAATTTTCTAAGAGTTTGGGGACTCTCAGAAGTAAAGTAAAATAGGATAAGAATGCCAAGAGAATTAATCAAGGTATAAATGGTATTTTGAATTTTAGGAGATTATTACTCCACTGGTAAGTTA
Source organism: Eubalaena glacialis (assembly GCF_028564815.1). NCBI lineage: Eukaryota > Metazoa > Chordata > Mammalia > Artiodactyla > Balaenidae > Eubalaena > Eubalaena glacialis. The sequence goes on from NC_083719.1 coordinate 170,746,405, forward strand.
TTCCATATGGACACTATAGAGTTTTCTACTATGCTGTTATTTAAAGCAAAGCAAGAACAGTCATCAAGACAGTATGCGACTGGCACAAAAACAGAAATACAGATCAATGGAACAGGGTAAAAAGTCCAGAGATAAACCCACGCACATATGGTCACCTTATTCTTGATAAAGGAGCCAAGAATATACAATGGAGAAAAGACAGCCTCTTCAATAAATGGTGCTGGGAAAACTGGACAGCTACATGTAAAAGAATGAAAGCAGAACACTCCCTAACACCATACACAAAAATAGACTCAAAATGGGTTAAAGACCTAAATGTAAGGCCAGACACTATAAAACTCTTAGAGGAAAACAGAGGCAGAACACTCTATGACATAAATCGCAGCAAGATCCTTTTTGACCCACCTCCTAGAGAAATGGAAATAAAAACAAAAATAAACAAATGGGACCTAGAAACTCAGAAGCTTTTGCACAGCAAAGGAAACCATAAACAAGATGAAAAGACAACCCTCAGAATGGGAGAAAATATTTGCAAATGAAGCAACTGACAAAGGATTAATCTCCAAAATATACAAGCAGCTCATGCAGTTCAATATCAAAAAAACAAACAACCCAATCCAAAAATGGGCAGAAGACCTAAATAGACATTTCTCCAAAGAAGATATACAGATTGCCAACAAACACATGAAAGGATGCTCAACATCACTAATCATTAGAGAAATGCAAATCCAAACTACAATGAGGTATCACCTCACACCAGTCAGAATGGCCATCATCAAAAAATCTACAAACAATAAATGCTGGAGAGGGTGTGGAGAAAAGGGAACACTCTTGCACTGTTGGTGGGAATGTAAATTGATACAACCACTATGGAGAACAGTAGGGAGGTTCCTTAAGAAACTATAAATAGAACTACCATACAACCCAGCAATCCCACTACTGGGCATATACCCTGAGAAAACCATAATTCAAAAAGAGTCATGTACCACAATGTTCATTACAGCTCTATTTACAATAGCCAGGACATGGAAGCAACCTAAGTGTCCATCAACAGATGAATGGATAAAGAAGATGTTGCACATATATACAATAGAATATTACTCAGCCATAAAAAGAAACGAAATTGAGTTATTTGTAGTGAGATGGATGGACCTAGAGTCTGTCATACAGAGTGAAGTAAGTCAGAAAGAGAAAAACAAATACCGTATGCTAACACATATATACGGAATCTAAAAAAAAAAAAAAGTTATGAAGAACCTAGGGGCAGGACAGGAATAAAGACGCAGACGTAGAGAACGGACTTGAGGACACGGGGAGGGGGAAGGGTAAGCTGGGACGAAGTGAGAGAGTGGCATGGACATATATACACTACCAAATGTAAAACAGATAGCTAGTGGGAAGCAGCCGCATAGCACAGGGAGATCAGCTCGGTGCTTTGTGACCACCTAGAGGGGTAGGATAGGGAGGATGGGAGGGAGATGCAAGAGGGAGGAGATATGGGGATATATGTATATGTATAGCTGATTCACTTTGTTATAAAGCAGAAACTTAAAAAAAATAAATAAAGCAAAGCAAGAAATTGGAAAAGTTTTCTTTAACCTTTTTCAACTGCGAGTCCATCTTCAGACACTCTTCCTTCTTCTGCTCCAAAGCAATTTCTAGTGTCTTAAGCCGTGAGTCCTTTTTCAGTCCTGCGGAAGCCAGGGAAGAAGCATGCTCTTTCAGATCCAAGAGTGAAGCCTAAAAGAAGCAACATACATCTAGAATAAATACTATTTATTAACAAAATGGAGATTTAAATTCTTAAATTTATTTTCCTGGTGGTTTGTAGTTTCTTTCCATTAGCATATACTGACATATTTCCATTTCAAGAACATGAAATACAGAACAACAACATTAGCTCTGGCTTTCAAGTTCTAACTAAAACAGAATGAATTCCCAAGAAATACCAACTGAATAGTGACTTAAAGAGCCCTACCAATACATATCCATTCCCACAAAATAAATGGAAGTAGATCAAGCTTTGTGAATGTAAGCAGTCAACCTTAGTAGCTACACTGACTTTTTTCTTCTAATTTTGGAAGAAACATTCTATTAGAAACATAAATTCCCATAAAATTTCCTAAAGATATTAGAAAGAAAACCCTGAGAATGTCCCTAAAGCTCATTATTATCTGATCACAAGGCATTAGGCATTTCTGCTATTTAGGTGACATCGACAAGATTCTTCAAAAGTAAAATCAAAGTATATTAAGTCACCTAATTGGTCAACAATCATTTAAGATTTCTCTGCCAATGTTGAGGTGATCGTTAAGAGCTGATGTAAATAAACTGTCCTCCTTGTGCATACGCCGTTCGTCTATCAGCTTTCTCACCATTAGCACAATATTTCTCCAAATGTAACTGGAGAAATACTGTTATTTTAGGATCTGTAAAACGTCATTAGCAAGTAAGAAGCCAACTCATAACAGTTGCAAGAAGTAAGAGGTAAGACTTAGGAAAGAAATGATTCAATCTACTATATCTCTGCAAAGCTTCCTGAAATAATCCCTGCTATAAGAAGATTCTTTAAATCTTCCAACAGACCCTTTTTTTATACGCATTATGTAAACACAAACGACATATACACACAATGCACTGGCTAAGCAAACCAAATAATTCCATTTTGGTGATCTTGACCTCTTTCTCTGAGAGGTCGCCTTGCAATAGGCTGACTTTTTCTTTCAGGTCTTTAAGATCTTTTTTGTAGTTATCAATTTCCTCCTGCTTTTCTCGCTCATCTCGGTCCCGCTGGTCCTTTAAGCGTTCGACTGTCCGCTCCTGATAAGAGAGCACATCAATACATGAGAAAATTCCTTTCATACTTCTATCATACGACTGCAATTCAGCTTCTAGCTGATAAAATTTCACACTTCCATCCTCCATTCAAAAGACAGTGATAGGTCGTTAATAATTGACCTTGTAAAGAATTCAACCTTCCAACCTATCTTGCCCTAACATACATCTGGTTTTGTTCTTTTGATTCCCCTAGGTTTCTTTTCTTATAACCTTAATTAGTATTAGATGTCCCTAGAGTATTCTTTTGGAATAATCTCATTTATTCAAATCCCAAGCAACAAAAAACTTATACATACACCCTAAGGACAATAAGTAGCAAATATTTCTTTTCTATATATAATTCACATGTTGCCTACAAAGCAATGGAAACAACTCACAACTCACGCAGCAAACAGGAGGAGGTTGGAGAGATTATGATTTGTTGAGCTTAAAGCATAAAGAAGGATAAAGAAAAGAGAAACCATTAAAACTTCTGTCAACAGATACTCAGGAAGTTTGAAAGTTGAAGCAATTTAAGTATATTTATGGGTATTATTTCTGAATATATTCGGGGATCAAGCCTTGATCCCTGGGCAGGAAGCCTGAAACATTCTGAGTCCAAGAGGCTTAAGGAACAGTAACCCTATCCCTTAAAGAAAAAAGAAGAAGAAGAAGAAGAAGAATCCAATTAAAATGCCCCACCAAGAGTCCTTAAACCTCCTCCAAGACATTAACACTTGTCATGTTGGGCCACTTCTTTATTTAGTCAACCATTCCTGAAAAAACTAGGTTTGCTCATGAAGGCAAAATGAAGTGGCAAGGCCACGACTAGAAAAACAGCAAGTACACTGTATTAATAACTAAAACCCACGAATATATTAGATCCCAATGCGGCACAGTAAAAGAGAACTAATGTTGCCTCCTGATGGTCAGTGTCTGACATTCCCACATCACCGAATTCTAGCTGACCATACACATAAAAAGAAGATAGTAAACAGGGAGCACATGGCTGATTCTTTAGAAACTTCAGCCACTGCCCTCCAGTACGGAATCCATCCTGCCTAGCAACAGATGCTTAAATTGGCAACAACAAAACGAATCTTCTTTCCCTTACCCTGGGTACGTCAGCAACAGTACAGGCAGCTCTTTTCCCTTTTGCCAAAGCGACTTCTTCTGTCTCCTCTATCAAGTCTCATCACTAAAGTGACTTTCAGATTAATGAGAAAGCAGAAGAAATGTGTCTGTGAGGAGTCTGGGCCAGTCACCCACCTTCTCGGCAAGGGCCTCCTCCAAAGTAGTCAAGGCGGTGTCAGTGTTGGTGGTGTCAGCCTGCAAGGATTTGACTCGCTCCTTCAAGCTGCTCATCTGCTTTTCCTTATCTCTAAGTTGCTCTTGGAGATTTTCAATCTGAGTTGTGCACACACATCTAAGGGGGAAAAAAAAGGAAATTCAGAGAAATACAAACAGTCACAATAAAAATCATTTTAAGTTGGAAACAGGTAGATCAGGGTTGTCAGTGTGTGCTCTGTAGAAGTAATTTAACCCTAAGGGTCTTAGAACTTCATGCAAAGCTTTAAACTGAGAACTTATAGCCAGAAGAGAGAAAAGACATACACATGGGTATGGTCATACATGCAGAGTCATAAATCTCTATAAAGAAATAAGGAAAGTAGCTAGGGAGAAAAGACCCAACATATAGGGATGGGGATAAAGGGAAGACCTACAGAGAGGAAAGCCATGAGAAACTGGATTACTTCCAAAGCAACAGTATAAATGCCCAGAGAGATTCCTTTAAAAAATGCTGAGGGAGGACAGCAAATTGAACAGCTGGATGCTAAGAAAAACAAATCAGCTGTAAAAAGGAAAAACTGTTCATTCATTCATTCATTCATTCATTCATTTATTTATTTATTTATGGCTGTGTTGGGTCTTCGTTTCTGTGCGAGGGCTTTCTTTGGTTGTGGCGAGCAGGGGCCACTCTTCATCACGGTGCGCGGGCCTCTCACTGTCGCGGCCTCTCTTGTTGCGGAGCACAGGCTCCAGACGCGCAGGCTCAGTAGTTGTGGCTCACGGGCCCAGATGCTCCGCGGCATGTGGGATCTTCCCAGACCAGGGCTCGAACCCGTGTCCCCTGCATTGGCAGGCAGATTCTCAACCACTGCGCCACCAGGGAAGCCCGGAAAAACTGTTCTTAAATGCTAGTGTTCAAGTTAGGTTTTTATATCATCTTTTATTTCAACAGCAAGCATTTTCAATGAAATTTATTATTATAGTTATTCATTCCTTCATATACCCTAGTACGCATTCATTTACTCAAAAAACTATTGGTGAATTCTCTATTATATGCCAGGCACTAGTGACACAAAGAAAAATGAACAGACCCATTTTCATTATAAGATGGGAAGGGGACTTTATGTACCTGAATCCAAGCTATGGATGGGCTTCCGTGCCATTCTCACGAGCACACATTTTACTCTAGACAGATGGGAACTATTAGGGACTTTTAAGCAAAGAAACAGTCCAGTCAGTTCTGTATTTCAGACTGATAATTCTGATAGCTGTGGAGAAGATATTCAATATCTAAGGGGAGTTACGTAGAGACATGAAAACAGCTAGGAGATCGTATCAATTCAGGTAAGAGAGTTTGGAAACTAAGTGAGCTAAGAGAGATGGAAAATAGGGGATGGGTTTAGTGAAATAGTGTGGAAACAGCATATTATCACTAGGGAGACTCCCGTACACACAATGAAAAATAGTAAGCAAAAATATGGAGGAACTGTAGAGAGATATTCTTAATAAGCAAAAGGAAAATAAGTAAGACAACTATTCTAAAACTCACAAACTTCATTCTTTCATTCAGCTACATGCCAGGCAGTTTTCTAGGTGTTGAGGATATAGAATTAATCCAAACAGACAAAAATCCCTACCCTCAAAGAGCTTAATCCTAATACGATAGACAAGGAATGAATGAATGAAATGAACATAGTATGTAGGATGGTGATAAGTCCTACAGAGAAAAATGAAGCAGGAGAATATAATATCATCGTCTACTCTTGAACTAGCTGGTTTATTTCACATGGCTTTCAAAAAGCAACATAAATGTTATCTGCTTTGGGACGACTTTCTTGCTCTTACCCCCATGACAATAAGATGACCACAGTCTGTATGCCATCACACATGAACAAAGTATTGATCTACATACATACATATACACATCCCCCATTCTTTTCTCTATCTATACATTTATCTCCATTCTTCCATCTATCTATACATTATAACACGAATCTCCAACCATATTGTTATTACTCATTCTATACACATCTCCACAAATAGACTGGATCTTACTCCTCTACCCCAGCTTTGTATCTTCATATCTGGCACACATCAGGTCTATAATAAATACTGGTTCATTAGTCAGTAAATAATACATAAGCTTGGACTTTTATAAACTGTATTTAGGCATACACATAAACTTCTGCCAAGAAAAGAACTACAAAAGAACCTAAATCCAACCTTCAAATAATTCCTGCATCAATCAATTTAATATAAGCTCTTTAAGGGTCTGCTTCATTCCAAGCAGACCCTTCCAAAGGGAAGAAAAAAAGGTCCCTCTCTACAGTCCCTGAGAATTCCACAGCAGAACAAATAAGCTAAGCGAAAAGGTTCAGCGAACTCAGAATAGGGAACCATGAGTACTGTCAGGCTTGGATTTTCACTCTTTAACGAAGGAAGAATCCTACAGGTGAACCATTGAAACTGGCTCCAGTCTTTTCCATGCCGATAAAGTCCAAAGCATACTGTGAGAGAAAAGACCATCACATATGAAAAGCATTAGTTTCCTTTAGTTTAATCAGACACTCCTATTGGAATCTCATATGGATCAATACTTAGGTAAATTCACAACCACTAAAGAGATTTTGCCACTTCAAAATCTAGTACTCCATAACATACAGAAGGCAATGCCCTGGTGTTTACATATTTAACCAGCTGTGCGGGTCATCCTAGTTGCTGACATATAAACCTTACACACACAAAAAAGATATCATCATTCTGTTGATTAGACTTTTTTTACCAAGAAAGAGCAGTACAACTACCTTTTATAAAAAATAAAACTTCATAGAACCAACCAAGTTTTACATACAAGAAAACAGAGATTTGTTTTATGAGCCCACCTAATATACAAACAGCCCTTACATGCATAATAAGGATTATACCCTTCTTTCTCCTCCATCATCAGCATCTAAGAAAAAATTAAGACGTTAACTGTTAACAATTCCACTTGTATAATTTGTATATAGTCCAACTATTAAAGGGATCCATTATTCTTTGCCAGCAAAAACAAAAACAAACAAAGAAACCAACAAACAAAAAGACTTTTCCTGATATACTCAGGTGCAGAAGCTGCTAAACCAGGTAAAATCCCCATTAACAAGTTCTCCCTAAGCTACTTTCTTATCCAATTAGCCAGCTGTCTAAACTGTTGAGTTGGAGGGGAGGAAGAGGATGGCTATTCCTGGAGAGAAGAAATAGCCATTCCATGGTGAAGAAAGGGCAGCGCTCACTAGAGCTGTCTCCTTTGGGCAAGCTGCTATTGGCAAGGAAGACTTGCAGTAGATGGAGATATGTGCAAACCAGCTGCAAGAGCATTAACCCAAAAGAGGCTCTGTGTGGTGTGTGGGAGGATGGGTGTGTACAAAGCACTTTCCGTTTACCCAGCATCATGATGGACAGCAGCTGAATCCTACTGAAAACTCCTTTTATATATCCTCACTTTGGTTGTGACTCAAAATCGTGATTTTGTGATCAAGGCTCTCTGGGTTCAGACGTTGCTAACCAAGGGGTGTATGAATGCTATCATATTAATCTTGCCATTATTCTCTTCTTTTACCTAATCCAATATAGAGGCTGTGAAAACTGTTCACCCTAATAGTCCCATATCACACCATTTCAGTATTTACTATGCAATTTCTATAAAATATATAGTGGAAATCCCATTCTATACCAAGTTCAATTATCCACAGGATCTAAAATATACTATTTACAAAAGCTTTGAATACAACAGCTAAGAGAAAAACTGGATCAGTTATGCACATACTCGACTATTAATGATAAAGATGACTGCTTCACAATCATGCTAAGTGGAAAAATACTCCTTTAAATATGCTCAGAAGATCTACCCAAGAAAAAAACTTTCCATTTTGTAGAAACAGAAACCACAGAATCCCTAAAATGGCAATATGATAAAAACAACAAAAAATTACTCGTGATGGGGGTGGTGGAGGAGGCGGCGGCAGTGGTGACAAGAGGGACCACTAACACAGAGAGTGTGGTATGTATCAGGCACTGTTTTCAGAAATCTATGTATAACAACTATTGAAGCTCCACCACAAGACTATAATTATTAGGCAATCTAGCTCCAGAATTCTACTCTTAATCACTGTGCTATAAATAATATGTTCTATGATTGGGGGGGGATAAAAAGAAGAATCACACAAAGATGTCTCAAGCATCTTTCCATAAATGATTCCTTGTTATTAAGTAGTGTTTATCAATAAACACAATGTTATTACTACGGTCACATATGAAAATATTCTCCCCTACAGAAGCAAAGAAGGAAGGGTGGAGGTACCAAACCACTGCCAATGCAGAAGAGCATCTTCCATGTACTTCCGTGTATAGTCAAACATAACACACTAAAGCTGGTGGGCAGAACCAAAGGTACTTGATATCAGGATCAATATCATGATAGTATTAAGACAGTCTGTTTAGCCTTTCAAGGGGTAGAAGGAGGCTAGTTTATTTATACACACGGACTAAGGAGCACTTAACAATAGCTAAAAAAGCTTTTCTTCTTTTACTTTAATAACTTATACTTAGTAATATTGAAAATTAATAAAAAATTGTTGCAGAAAATAATGTATTTTATAATTCTATGGGCTCTTCCTACTTTATGCATAACCGATCTGTATTAAAAAGAAATCATTAAGCAGCTATTAACATGTATTCAATTTCTGCATGAGTAAAATTGTGCAGAGATCGAAGGAATTGGTGTTTAGTCTATATTATCTGTGTCCCTGGTGATGAATAGGGAGGGGAAGGGTCAATCAGGTTTATACATACAGCCTAAAATCATAGAGAAGAACTAAGAGTGAAGAATTCAAGAAGGAAACACTTTTTAAATAACTATTTAGAGAAGGAAGGCGTTTTCCTTAAAATGACCTCTCTAATTAGAGTATAACTCTGTTAACTGGGCTAGAAAGAAAATAGAAATAATTATTATATGATATAGAGCCTTTCTTCTCCTCGTACAATTTTTATTTTACAAAGAGAGAAAAACCGATGAAAGAGGAGGAAGACTAATGCAGAATGCATGCTACACGTGAATCCATCAAATCTGCACACCAGCTCCACACTGGCACAGATTTCTTAACATCTTTTGTTTTGGTTTTTATCAGCATTGCCAGTTGTCAGAAACTATCATGGTTCAACGGGGGTGATTTATTCCTAGTCAAGTGGAACTGATTGCTCTGCTGCTGAGGCCCTAATCACTGAGCAAACGTAGAAGGGACTTCCTATAGGATGTAGTCCTAAGGACAAGAAATCCCAAAATACTCCTTGCAGTCACCTAGCTACCTGGAACATCATTTAAAGGAAAGAATTTTTTTGATGATGCCTCCACACTTGTTCTAAGCAGCCATCAGTGTCAAATGTATTGTGGAAAGCAAGTTACTCAGAAAGGCTCTGACCTTTACCCTCTTGGTTAATAATACCTCTCAGTATCAGTGGTAAAAGTACAGTCTGGATGAACTGGTCATAATCAGCTGGCAAGAGAGATCTACAGTAATCAATGGAATCTAAAAAGGAAAAATTCACTAAGTCCCCTGATCTACGCAATTGTTTGTCTACCATCCTGCAGGCCTGTGAAATGTACTAACAAGGCACAACTATACTTTACCAAAATGATCAGGGTTTGCCCAGCCTGTACTGGCCTCTAAATTTTACTTGTCCAGTTATGTGTTTCCAACGATTAGAGGATACAAGAGCAACAAAGTCATGTGGAACTCTAAGCAGTGTTTTAAACACAATTTAGATTGTTAAAACTCCCATATCTATATTCTCAATGACTGTTTAGGGTCTTTAATAAGCCCAGCAAAGATTCTGGCTGACAACCAATTATTTCTTTGGTTGAGTTTTCCTCCCAATTGTGCTATTCTCTCATCATATAAGTAATGGACGGATTACCGTGATGAATAAATAGCTAGCTATGTCCCACTGGGCAAGTTACTTGTTCTTTCTAATTACCTACCTACAAGACAAAGACCACTAATATTCCTTTCAATTCTAAAATACAACTGTATTCTTATGATGGGAAAGACGAGAACATTTAAAAAGTAATAAACTTCAGCAGAGTACTACTGTATTTTATCTTAAAAACTGTTCAAATTGAACTATACAGGAAGTATAGGTATGACCTTTAGGAAAATACAGAGTCCATTGCTCCGGTTAGATTTTATTAATTGCAGGGAGGGAAAGTAAGTTCCTTGATAGATTTGCTCATGGTACAGATAATGGAACTAGGGACCTCTTCAATTAAAATAACTGGATAATATGAAGCAAAAGCTGGTGAGACCAAAGGTCACACTGCTAGTCAAGATCTGCTTGGTAGACAATTAAGGAAATGGCTCAAATACTTCTTTTTATATCTGGCAGGCATATATAAAAACTTGATGGATATTCATATGCTAAAATTGCTCAAAAAAAAAAAAAAAGAGGACCCATAAATCCATGGTGGCTATCCTTGTGAAGCAGCGGCAATGATGAGACTGTACCTAGGACCTCAATTCACACCTATACGCATGGCATCCCTTGAAGATGTACGATAACAATAGATAGAACACTCTTAGATCTAATAGTTCACTACATTTTAGTGATGAAAGAACTCAGTATTTTTAAGTAACTAATTAAAGCAGACACACTAGGCTTAGTTTCTGCCCATCCCCCCACAAAGAACCACTATTCTTTGTATTACTTATTACCAATAACAAAGTTGGGAAAAATCAAGTACATAACAATAGAAGCCTAGCTAAATTAAATATGCTCTATCAACCATTACAGTTCATATACTTGATGATTAATTAAGGATATGCAAACTTCTTTATTATATAATATTACATGAAAAAGAAAAGTTATCAAAATGTACAATATTATCCCAATTTGAAGGAAAAGTTTATTTTTACATAGAATTTTCCCTGTTATACCTTTTCCACATTTTTCAAATATTCAGAATGGACATACATCATTTCAATGATAATGACAAAAGCAATAATTTTCTAACTCCTATCTGAGAAATCTTAGGATTTACAAGAAATATGATTAGGATCATGATAAGAGAGATTCTCCTAACATATGCACTTACCAACATGGGAAATCTCTAGGGGTTTCTGTGGGACATGTGAGCATTTCTATTTAACCCACACCTTCCACAGGTTCATACTGTGGGACCAAACCAAGCTGTCAGAGACTTGGGGGGTTTTCCGCAATGCCAAAGGAAGACTGAGAGATAACAAATGAATCCAGAGAAACCAAGACTTGCAAAACCTATTTGAAATATAAGGTCCAAAGGAAACAACAATAGGATGCTTCACATATTTTAGGTCTAAATTCAAGTTCATCTCACTCAATTTTTATTTTAGCCAGTCCTACTTTTATGGCCTGAAGTAAGCTAACTTGTACTAAAAGTCAATCCTAGTGTGACAAGGCTGGGTTTCCCAAGAAGCAGACCTTGAGACAGGTTTTATTGTTCAAGAAATTAGAGGGTGCTCTTGGGATCAATACCAGTGGAAAGGAAGTTGGGGGGGGGGAGCATGATGGTGCAGAGGGAGAAATTAGGCTGCCATGAAGTCCCAAAGGATTCAGACAACCCCATGGGGAGCTCTGAATCTGCGATGACCTTTCAGAGTTGCCCCAAGTCAGGGCAATGGATTCAAGCCCTTGTACCCTACAAGGATCAATCATTGGATACCAATGGGAAGGGATGTGGCCTTGTACAAGGTAGGTCTCTTTAGCGAACGCAATCTCCACAGGGGAGATTCCAGCACCTGGGGGAATACATACTTCCAGCACCTGGGGGAATACATCCTTCAACCCTCAGCAGGGATCTGGGTCACTCATCACAGCATCCATTATACCCAGCAACTATGTATGCTCTTCCTAGTTAAATAATATTTAACATGAAATTGTAATTGCTCTCAATTTATGCTGTATTTGAACCATATACATAATTTTATGGCTTTGTAAAACCTAGAGACCCTTGTATCCCAACTTGATTGTTTCACCAATGGTGGGCATTTTGAAGCAGGAGTTCAGGGATGGCCTTTAAGGTGTGTCTGACATCCCAGTCCACACAAATGAGCCATGTGCATTTTTACATGAAGAGCACCCACAGCTTTCATCAGATTGTCAAAAGGGTAGGAGAAAAGTTAAAAATCATTAATTAGTGGCATTCTTTTCAAATACCCACAATATTTTCTAAAACGAATAGCCACTTGACTTAAAATGGCTTGCTTAGCTGTTTTACAAAGATACTGTGTTACCAAATTTGCTGTGTAAGAGTTTGGCCTGGTTGGGATGCAGGAAGAACAGATCCAAACAACAGTTCCTCACCTATACGCAATGGAAGCCCAAGAAACTTATTAAATTTAGTAAATTCTCCTTGGTCAACTTGAATGATTTTTCTAATCTGAAAAACCCCTGTAGGAAAAAAAAAAGTGTTAGGAGAAAAAAGTAAGGAGGTCTGGCAATTACAGGAAGATAAAACAGATAAAGGACAAAATACACGTCTGATGCTGGAAGCTATTTTCTGGTGAGGGTGTACGTATCGGTATGGCAGAGAGAAGGAAGAGCACAAAAAGCTACTTCATCAAAGTTTGATTTAATAATTTCTTCAGGAGGTTAATTATTTCAACTTCTCAACTAGAGGTGACAGGCACCTAGGCGTCTATCCAAACAGGCATTCCCACAGGTGAGAATGCAATGCAAGTTAATTCATGCCAAATTATAAGCAGTTTTAAGCAGAAGAAAATATTAACTGTGCTTCAAAACTTTGATCAAGCATTTTTTTTCCAAATCCTTTGCCTCTTTCTAGATACTTATCTATGTAATATTTATACTCTGACAAGTTCCTACTACAAGGTCTCCTGAGAGACTACTAAGAACAACCTTTGTCCCAAAAGGAATCTGACCCTTCCATATTGACTTGTTAATTACCATTTTTCAAGTTTAAAATATGTTTTCAGTCAAAACAGAAGTCAGGGCACTCCAAACTAGAGCTTGCAAGACTCTGAGAATATTAATATGGCATACGATTAACAGAAAATGGACACATCACATAAATCCTCAAATTATTCACGAAGCTACTTCAAAGTCCAAAGAAATGATGTTTTAATAAGAGTCAAAATTACTTCTGTGTTGTACAAAGCATTACACTATAAGCCTTTGAATGCTTCTTGTTTATATTATACCCTAGCATTTGAAAATAAAGCATTTATCCAAAGGCTATGTTCTCTCAGGTCCATTCCTATTGCCTCCATGATAATGGTGGTAGAACAAGTTTCTACATCTCTCCAGGTGAAAAATACAAGGCTCTTTAAAAACACATCCACTCTTATCCCAGGAATGCAAGATTGATTCACCATACAAAAATCAATCAATATAATGTACCATATTAATAAAGAACAGAAACCACATGATCATCCCAATAACTACAGAAAAAGCATTTGACAAAATCCAACACCTCTTCATGATAAAAAACACTCAATAAACTAGGAATAGAAGGGAACTTCCTCAACTGGATAAAAGGCATCTGTAAAAAACCCAGTTAACATCATACTTAAGGTGAAAAATGAAAACCTTTCCCCTAAGATAAAGAACAAGACAAGGATGTCCACTCTCACCACCTCTATTCATCATTATACTGGACAATTAGGGAAGGGCAATTAGGGAAGAAAAAGAAATAAAAGGCAGCCACATTGGAAAGAAAAGGTACAGCTACCTCTATTTGCAGATGGCTTTATCTTATACGTAGAAAATACTAAAGAATCCACTAAAACACCATTAAAGATAATAAACCAATTTAGCCAAGTTTCAAAACCCAAGACCAATAAACAAAAGTCACTTGTATGTCTTTACACCAAAAATAAATAATCTAAAAATGAAGTAAAGAAAATTCCATTTACAGTAGCATCAAAAATAATAAAATATTTAGGAATAAATTTAAAGAAGTGCAAGGCTTGTAAACTGAAAACTACAAAACATCAATGAAAGAAACTAAAAACAACCTAAATAAGTTAAAAGACATCCTGTGTTGATCAACTGAAAGACCTGATGTTGGGGGGAGGTGGTTACTTCTTTTTTTGGACGCCCAAAAGCCAAAACAATCTTGAAAAGGAACAAAGGTAGAGGATTCACAGTGTCCAATATCAAAACCTACTACAAAGCTACATTAACCAAGACAGTGTGATGTGGGAAACAGACAGACATATAAATTGATGGAACAGAACTTAAAGTTCAGAAATGAACATGTGTGTCTATGTACAACTGATTTTTAGCAATGGTCCCAAGACCATTCAGTGGAAAAAGAACAGTCTTTTCAACAAATGGTGCTGGGACAAATGGATATCCACATGCAAAATAATGAAGTTGGATCCCTACCTTACACCACATACAAAAATTAACTAGGAATGGACCAAAGACCTAAATGTAAAAGCTAAAACTATAAAACTCTTAGAAGAAAACACAGGAGGAAATCTTTGTGACCTTCAATTAGGCAATGGTTTCTTAGATATGGTGTCAAAAACATAAGCAACTAAGGAAAAAACAGATAAATTGGACTTCATCAAATTTAAAACTTTTGTGCATCAAAGGATGCTACCAAGACAGTGAAGAGATAACCCAGAGAATGGGAGAAATATGTGCAAATCACTTATCTGATATGGATGGAATCTCCCAAATAAAGACTTTCTAGAACTCAATACAAAGACAAATAACTCAATTTAAAAATGGGCAAAGGATCTGAATAGACATTTCTCCAAGGAAGATACACAGATGGGCAGCAATTACATGAAAATACATTCAACATCATTAGTCATTGAAATAGAAGTCAAAACCACAACAACATACCACTGCACACCCATTAGAATGGCTATTTGAAAAAGAAAAATAACTAGTGTTGGCAGAAATGTAAAATGGTTCAGCCGCTTTAGAAACAGTTTGGCAGTTCCTCAAAAAGTTACGGGTAAAGTTAACATCAATTCCATCCCAAGATATAAACTCAAGAGAAATGAAAAACGTATGTCCATACAAAAACTTGTACATAGATGTAACATAATCATTATTCAAGTGGAAACCACCCAAACGTCCAGAAACTGATGGATGGATAAAAAAAAAATGTGCTATATTCATTACAATGGAATATTATTCAGCCATAAAAAGGAATAAAGTACTGACACTTGCTACAACATAATGAACCTTGAAAACATTAAGTTAAAGAAGACATAAAAAGCTACATATTATATGATTACATTTCTATGAAATGTCTAGCATAGGCAAATTGATAAAGACAAAATGTAGGCAGTGGATGCAGAGTATAGGGGTTGTGACAGGTATGGGTTTCTTTTTAGGGTCATGAAAATGTTCTGGAACTGGACAAAAGTGATGGTTGCACAACCTTGTAAGTATACCAAAAACAACTGAATTATATAGTTTAAATTAGTAAAGTTTATGGTATGTGAATTATATCTCAATTAGGGAGGAAAAAAAAGCATCAATCCAATTAACCCCATGGTGCTAGCTTTAAAAGTCAAGGTTCCCCCCTCCCCCTCCTCCACCCAGGGGTTTTTACAACCAAAAAATGTTTCTAGACCTTGTACAATGCCCCTTTTGAGACAAAACTGTCCCTCCCTTCCCCATTAAGAAACACTGATATAAATGGAATGAAATTATAATCTATTAATTTGAAGCGTCAATCTTTAAAAAGCATAATTTCTGTGACAGAATAAGAAAACAGAAAAAAAAAAAGTCAAGGTTCCCAATATCCATGAACGAAGCGTGAAACTACTCTAGTACTGAGATTTATCTGGCGTTATTCCCCAAATAACACAAATACAAATAACAGTTTAGCCAAGTTTCTCTGTTCTTAATGGACTTAAAAATTCTCTTGCAATCACTGTGTCATCCACGCACATACTCAGTCTGACGCGCTTCTGGACGGCGTCTCTTCCACGTGAGATCACTCGTGCGCAAAAGCTTCCATCTAGACGGCTGTGCTGCTCACCTATGATGATCTCCAAATTGAATACGTAGCATTAATTCACCTTCTGCTGTCAGCCTGCCCTTTCCACACACCTTATTCCTCTGTACCCTTTTCCTATCAATTATTTTCATACCCAGTGATAATGCCTCAATTGGGTAAAACAATTTAAAACTGTTTAGAATTCCTTCTGGTTTGAAGTGACTTCTGTTGACAGCAATGGATGATAGTAGAAGTCCTACGAATAAGAGATTAAAACACTGAGCAGAACATGGAAATATACAAAAAAGTCATACGACAACAGAAAAGAAAGTGAGAGCTTTGTTACCATACCACACAAACAAAATCTCGCCCTCATGTTCTCAATCCTTTATCCAACATTTTTATTCAGCTGGAGCAGATATTTTGCACAGACGGCCGCAACAACGTCTCCGACTTCACGTGCTCTTCTGTAAGTGGCTTTGCCACTCCTCCAGTAAGACGTGGAGTATTTTCCTTGACGCCCCCGCCACCAAATCAAGTTAGGTCCTGTGACTACTGTGACCAAAAGAGTACAGACAAAAGGAATCCCCCGCTGCTTCCAAACCAACTCCTAGCGCAACCCTTAACTGGCCACGGAGCCACGTAGCCAGAGGCCAAGGAATACCCCCAGGCAGGAGGTACGCAAATGAAGAAACCATCCCGGTAGTGGGTCACCCAGCTGCAGACACCCCCAGCTGTCACCAAACAAATCAGGGACAAACTACGCAAGAGAGCCCTTCCTGAATTCCTGATTCACAAATAAAATGACTGTTTACTCCACTAAGCTTCAGCAACAGTTTACTACACAGCGAGAGGTCTTCCTCCCCCGTCTATCTTTACAAGGCTATTGCTCTTTCTGTTTTAATCACTGATATCGAAAGTGTATTGTTTCTAGATTATCAGAAGATAGGGATGAGGCATGTTGTGTTTTCTTTTATTGTTTTTATTTTTTGGAGAGGGGTGTTCTGGAAGAGGAGGGATGGTGAGAAGGAACATATCATAATGAAAAGATATTTTGTAACAAAGTAAACTAAGATCCTCCCTTTTTTAGGGAATAATTCTTCAATCATTGTAAGATGTCACTTGTATAATACCAGCATCATTTAAAAACAGTTATCTACTGACAAATGGAAGTTAAACCAGACTTTGCAAGTTCAACTATCTACCCTCCTTAAGGTTTACTTGAAAAAGTGAGGGGAAAAAAGTTATATGAAGCAAAGTAAATCCATATGGAGCATATTCCCCAGCAGAAAAGTTATCATCAATCAGACTTCATTTACTATGCATTGTTTTTTCAATAAAATATTTCAAGAATTTAGCTATACATATTTTCCACTGAGGAAAAAAATTTTTAATTAAACTGAGTTCTATTAAAAAATAATAAAGAAAGAAAGAAAAGGGAAAATTCTAATGCCTAAGTATATTAAGTTTCCAACTTAAAATCCAATTAGGGCCTGACGGGCTCTTCTTTCAACTTAGCTTCATTAACAGCTGGCTTGTGATTTAAAAATAATATTTAGAAAACATTACAATTAATCCTTATTAAAAATAAAAGCACAATTTTTAAAATATTAATTTTCTCAGAATAAATTAGTAAATATTGTTTTCAATGATAAAATATATTCTTTCCATTTTATGATATGGAAAAAGTGAAGAAACTAACATGTCCTTAAGTCAAGACTCTACAGCAAACAAATAGAGTAGATAAAGAACCTATTCTTTCTGACTTCCTACCGAAAACAAAATAACAGGAGACTTAAAGAACCAATCTAGGACCACAAAAAGGGAAAACTTTCTAATTCAGTTATCAGTTAGCTTTCTGCTACTGATAAATCTAAACTCTAAATACCAAAACCTAGGAAACTGGAGATGCAGGCAAGGTGAAATAAAGAGAAGTTACAGAAGCATAGAAGGGAAAGATGATAACGTCTGCGTCAGCAAATTAAACTCCAAACGACATTACCATTTATAATCAATCAAGCAAGAAGCTGTACAATTTTAACACAGATTCTGAATGCAGCTCAGATTCAAATGCTCAATTACATTTTCCAGGTCAGTGATTTATTATAAAGATAAGAAATTTACTGTAACACAAAACTACTTTAAACCATAGCGGAGAGCCCTGGAAAGGAGAGGCCAGTGCTAATCCCATTGTACTGCATGCTTGGCCATCTGCTATTGTCTCATTTCATTCTCTGAGCACAGGGCTATCCCCGTGCATACAAATACATATACTACCTAGAAAGCTGGAAGCCTATGGGCAGGCAGTGGTGGCCCAGACAGAGCCAAAATCGGTCCAGAGTATGTGACTCACAATCCAGCCATTCTCAAAGCTGCTACTATTTTCAGAAAACAAGGATTTTTAATGCATATTTAATATGCCAAAGTAATGCCAAAGTAATACATTGTTTCCTGGTATTCTCCTTAAATATTAAAAGAGTTAAATATTACTTAAATTTACAATTATAAGTAATATTTGTGAGAAAAATGATAGAGAATGTAGATGCCAAGAACAAGGAAAGGATGAAAGCAGAGTTACCATCTGCTCTTCCTTATGGAATAAGTGGATAAATCAAGAAGCAAAATAGGGACCTCCCTGGTGGCGTAGTGGTTAAGAATCCGACTGCCAATGCAGAGGACACGGGTTTGAGCCCCGGGAAGATCCCACGTGCCACGGAGCAAATAAGCCCGTGCACCACAACTACTGAGCCTGCGTGCCACAACTACTGAAGCCCGCGAGCCTAGAGCCCGTGCTCCGCAACGAGAGAAGCCACCGCAATGAGAAGCCCGCGCATCGCAACGAAGAGTAGCCCCCGCTCGCTGCAACTAGAGAAAGCCTGCACGTAGCAATGAAGACCCAACGCAGCCAAAAATAAAAAAAAAAAAAAAAAAAAAAGGCAGCAGCAGCAAAGTAGGTTAAGTGTTGCATAGAATTAAGACATGTCTCCAGGGACTTCCCTCGTGGTCCAGTGGTAAAAAATCCGCCTTACAATGCAGGGGATGCTGGTTCGATCCCTGGTCAGGGAACTAAGATCCCACATGCTGCAGGGATAACTAAGCCCATGTGCCACAACTGCTGAGCCCGCGTGCCACAAACTATAGAGCCCACGAGCTCTGGAACCTGCGCGTCACAACTACAGAGCCCATGCGCCCTGGAGCCTGCACACCACAGCTAGAGAAGAGAAAACCTGCCGCCACAACTATAGAGAAGCCCACGCGCTGCAACGAAAGACCCTGCGTGCCTCAATGAAGATCCCGCATGCTGCACCTAAGACTTGATGCAGCCAAAAGTAAATTTAATTAATTAATTCAAAAATAAAAAGACACGTCTCCAGGAAAATCTCAAGATCCGCCTGTAAGGTTATACTTCAATATACCACCGCAGGTAAATTTCTAAAATTTCTGATGGAAAATCTTCAGGGTCAGGGGAAAGAAAAACTGAATTCTATTTATCAGTTTCCTAAATAAACTAATAGGACAATAAAGATGAGTATATTCTCTGAAAACCTTCTCATTATGTAAGAAATGGGAATAATTTTCCCAGAGACCAGGTAATAGGAGAGATCATAGTAAGAAAGAAAAGGCATTGAGAGACAGAGCTCTACCAGAAATTTTTAGGAATCCGTATTACAAATGTATGAAGTACAGAGGTGAAATTCCAGGGCGTGACCCTCTGGAAAGGACACTATTCCCCTTTTTCATTCACACCGCTCTCTCAGCTTGGGACCTCTTACCCCTTCCCCATCTGCCTAGCAAACTTTCACACACCTTTCAAGACTCGACTGCTAAGACTTCTCTTAGACTCCTTTCACACAAGGTCGAATCTGGAATGCCTTGCTTTGTGCCCACTGTACACCATTTGTATGGTAACTTCTTTAACTGCTACAACTCTGAGACTCTGAGAGCAGAAACCATCCTCTCTGTGTACTTAGCACAGTGCCAGGTGCACAGCAGAAGGCAATGCTGACTGCATGAATGAGACAGCTGAGGACGCCTGGGAAGACTGAGACGCCCACAAGAACATAAAGTGACTGTGCAACTATAAATGTACTCAGTAAGGGGGGAAAGGAGAGAAGCCAAGAAGATTCCAGTGTATAGAAATAGACACACTGCTTAGAAAGCTAGGCCAACGTGTACATCATCATGTGGCTCACATCACTCTAAGAAGGAATTATACAGAATGATAATGAGTCCAATGGACTCAGATTTTCAAGACAGATTTCTTCTGGATGAAGAACAGAGGAGAAAATGGATTTACAAAGGAACTGTACTGTATAGCACAGGGAACTCTGCTCGATATTCGGTAATAAATGAAATGGGAAAAGAACTTGAAAAAGAATAGTTACATATATATGTATAATTGAGTCACTGTGCTGTACACCTGAAACTAACACAACATTGTAAATCAACTATACTCCAATATAAAATAAAAATTTTAAAAAAATAATAAATTAGACCTGCAAACAAACTGGGATTACCAAAAAAAAAAAAATCCTACAGACAACAAAAGGAGGTCTTAGAATTGTTTGGATAAACATATCAATCTGATAGAGTTTTCTTACAATATACCACAAAAGTCTTTTCTGAGCCTACGCAACATTTTATCACCTACATGGACGTATAAAGAATATATTCATGGGCATCCCTGGTGGCGCAGTGGTTAAGAATCCGCCTGCTAATGCAGGGGACACGGGTTTGAGCCCTGGTCCGGGAAGATCCCACATGCCGCGGAGCAACTAAGTCTGTGCGCCACAACTACTGAGCCTGCGATCTAGAGCCCGCGAGCCACAACTACTGGGCCCGCGTGCTGCAACTACTGAAGCCCGCACACCACAACTACTGAAGCCCGTGCGCCTAGAGCCCGTGCTCCACAACAAGAGAAGCCACCGCAATGAGAAGCCTGTGCACAGCAACAAAGAGTAGCCCCCGCTCGCCGCAACTAGAGAAAGCCCACGCGCAGCAACAAAGACCCAACACAGCCAAAAATAAATAAATTTACTTTTTTTAAAAAAAGAATATATTCATAAGGGTTGAAGGCATAAAACTGAAGGAGATAAACAGACTAAATAAATCAAGTTTCAAAAGATTCTCAAAGATTAGAGTCATTGGCTGAATTTAGCAAAGTAAAATGTGATAAGAACAAACAATATTAACACCTATTAATATATGCATGGTATATAACACTTCATGGGTTCCAAGGTGCTTTTATACACATTACATCATTTAACAACACCCCCAAAGTAACTATTATACCCTGTCTACAGATGAGGAAACTGAGGGTTAGTGAGTTTTCCCAATACCACATTTCAGAGAGGGCCAAGAACAGAACATTAATCACCTTCTAATCATCTCTCTTGCAACTAGATCCAAAATTCCAAAGAGTACAAGTATGGAGGAAAAATGAGTGTAGAAAAACAACTGCCATCAGAAAAATTAATCAGGGCAAGTAAGAATAATGGGAGGAACAGCAATATTTCACCGAAGAAAATAAGATTTGGGGGCTGTCAAATATAGGCTCCCAATATCTAAAAAATCATCCTGCTGAAGGAGGATTACACTTGTTCAATACGGCCCAAGCTAATCTTAACCAGCAAATACGATTAAGTAGCCAAATTCTGGTTCAAGGAAAGAGGGTCAAAACTGTCCAAGCCATTCATTCATCTTAATTGGACATATCTGACCATAAGCTGAATAAATCCATTTGCCAGACTTTGTAGGAAATTTTAATCAAACGAACAGCTGGGCTTTATCAAATGAGACTCTACATCTGCATCAGACATTGTTTCAAAATATACAAATAAACTTCTAGAGAAAGGTGGTTCTAATTTCACAATTATAAAATTAGGAATGAATTTAAAGTAAAACACAGGAAAAATTCTTTCTCAATAACGATAGATATGTAGGTACAGAGAAGGTTTTTTCTAGGCATTTTTATTATTCATATTCAAACAAAAGGAAACATATAAAGTATATAATAAGCACCCATGTACCAGCAAATTAAACAGAAGTAAATCTGCCTCCAGGTATTTTAAATATATTTCAAATATAAATATGTATCTATATGTTATGAAGTATGTTAAATTACACACAAACGCATTACCCATCGTAAGAATGAGAATTACCTAAACTACTTAAGATACTCATATATTCTTCCTTATCCCAACCCTCTTCCCTTCCCTACCTCCAGAAGAAATAACTTTGCTGAATTTTTATCCTAAATATTCCCTTGCCCTAAAACGAAAAGAATAATAAATTCCACTGTGTGACTATACCACAACTTACTAACTCAATCATTCTGTCAATAAACATTTGCAAAGTATTTCCTCAGTTCTGTTTTGGTTTTTTCCTTAATCCAAACAAGGTTACTATGAGCATTCTTACATACATCCTGGAGTTCATCTACAGTGTATGTATCTGGCAGGGTACCCTTATGTTTAGTAAGTGCTTTCCAAAATAGTTGTACCTATTTAAAAACCCAACAGCACTGTGTGAGAAATTCAGTTGCCACATTTACCAACACCTGATACTGTCAGACTTCTTAATTTTTGCGAACACAGCTTACAATGCTAAGTATAAAATGGTTTCTTAATCTGGTCTTATTTTACATTCCACTGATTACAGTGAGGGTACATAACTTTTCATATTTATTTGCCATGTATATTTCCTCTTATATAAATTTTATTAACACATACACAGGTTGTACAAAAACATGCATCCTGACCTAAGATACGGGTGCATGCATAAACACCAAAGCAAGCGTTTATTTCTGCGAGAGAATGGAGGGGAATACTCTCAAGAAAAGATATGCCAAAGAACTTTGACTCTGTTTGAAATTTTACTTCCCAAGTTGAGTAATTACCATTACTTACTATGTTATTCTCTATGCTTTTTGAATCTCACAAATAATTAAATTATAAAATGTAAAAAGATAATATAAATGCATGGTCAACAAGCAAGCACCCAGCGGACTTCCCTGGCTGTCCAGTGGTTAAGACTATACTTTCCAATGCAGGAGGTACAGGTTCAATCCCTGGTCAGGGAGCTAAAATCCCACATGCCTCGCAGCCAAAAAACCAAAACATCAAACAGAAGCAATACTGTAACAAATTCAATAAAGACTTTAAAAATGGTCCACATCCAAAAAAAAAAAAAAAAAAAATCTTAAATAAAAAGGTACACTTTAAAAAAAAACAAAGCAAGCAGCCAGGACCACTCTTGAAAAAGTGTTCAAAGGAGTTCTTGGGGAACCAAGAATTAAACGAAATGTAAACCTTGGGAACAGGTAAGCCATGGTGCTACAAACAGTGGTAAACATTAAATTCACTTAAACACAGAAATAAAGGCTAAACAATATGAATCACGATTACAGAAAAGACTTTTTCCTCTTCAAAAAGCAACACAATGTAAATATGAAAAGCACTGTGGACTCAGCAAAAGACAACAAAGCTTACCAACAAAAATCAGGAAGGGGAATTATAAACAAACTAAATATTTTTCATAAAAAGCAGTCAAAGAAACAGAGGCAGATAAATGGAACAGACCAGAAACAGGCCCAGATTTAAATGACAATTTATTTTTGGCATTTCAAATCAGGAGGAAAAAGGTAGATTATTTAATAAATATTATAATGATGACTGGCCACATTTAAGAAGAAAAAGCTGAATCATTAAAGCCAATATACAAATTTTATAAAACAATTTTTAGGTATACAGAAAAAAGAAACTTTAAATGTACCAGAAGAAAGCATGCGTGAATTACTTAATAACCTTGGTGGGCATAAGGACTTTCTGAGCATGACCGAAAATTGAGAGGACACAGAGGAAAGGACAACTAAATTTGACACATAAATTCTAAAACAAATACCATAAAGGAAGTAAAAAAGAAAATGACAAACAAGAAAATATATTTGTAAAACATGAGGAAAGAGGCCAATTCACTTACTAGGGAACCCCTATAAATCAATAAGGGAAAAAAATAAACCATCTAATAGAAAAAGGTAGAAACGACATGAATATGTAGCTTCAAAACGAAGAAAACCCTACGAAAAAATGCTCAACATGCACTCAAATTTAAATAAATATTAAGCAAGAAAGTAGATATTTTTGGAACTTCCCTGGTGGCGCAGTGGTTAAGAATCCACCTGCCAATGCAGGGGACACGGGTTCGAGCCCTGTTCCGGGAAGATCCCACATGCCGCGGAGCAACTAAGCCTGTGTGCCACAACGACTGAGCCTGCGCTCTAGAGCCCGCAAGCCACAGCTACTGAGCCTGTGCGCCTAGAGCCTGTGCTCCGCAACAAGAGAAGCCACTGCAATGAGAAGCCTGTGCACCGCAACGAAGAGTAGCCCCTACTCGCTGCAACTAGAGAAAACCCACGCACAGCAACAAAGACCCAACGCAGCCATAAATAAATAAATAAATAAATAAATAAATGGGGGCGCGGAGAGAGAGGAAGAAAGGGAGGAAGAAAGGGAGGGAGGGAGGGAGGGAGGGAGGGAGGAAGGAAGGAAGGAAGAAAGAAGGTATTTTTAAATTATCTACCAGGTCAGTGGAAATTTTTAAAGGTTTGGCAACAAATGTCTGATGAAGCTGTGCAGAAACTCATCTTAATATATAAAAGCACAAGCTTTTTGGAGAACTGGGCATCCATCAATTTTTTTAGATGCATACAATATCAATTCATGAATGAGGTATGTTTATGTCATTAATTGTTATGCTACTATAACAAATATATAAACAAGAAAAAACCCTATAAATATCTACTTATACAGCTATAGGACATCAGTTAATTATGGTGCAAGTAAGACACCGAAAACCAAGCAGACATTAAAAACGAGATAAAGCTACGTATAAAAAGACACAAAAATACGTTTATTTTTTTTTTTCGTTTATTTTTAAACGAATAAAAAAGTATGATCCCACTTGTCTTTTTTTAAAAATGGTGTGTAACATACGTATGCCTATATATGCATAGATATTTTATAGAAGAGTATACAAATAATTATTAACAAGTTACATCTCTAAGGAGCTGCACTGAGAGGGTCAAAGGATGAGAAAAGATAAGTTCATTTCATATGTTTCTGTACTTCTTGAATTTTTTTTTTACCTTGAAAATATATTACTTTCATAATTTAAAACTAGCTAATTTTTTAATCCACATTGTCATTTCTTAGTGTCTTTTCTTTAATTGAGGTATAACTGACATGTAACACTGTGTAGTTTCAGGTGTACAACATAATGATTCAGTATTTGTTTATACTGCAAAATATCACCACAAGTAAGTCTAGTTAACATCTGTTACCATATATAGTTATGAAATTTCTTTTCCTGTGATGAGAACTTCTAAGATCTACTCTCTTAGCAACTTTCAAACATGCAGTACAGTACTGTTAACTATATTTAGTCACCATGCCATACGTAACAACACCAGGACTTAATTACTTTATAACTGCAAGTTTGCACCCTTTGACCCCCTTCTTAGTGCATTAAAATCTAGATTTTAAAACAGTTGAGTACATTTAATCAATATTTCAAATATTTCAAAACAAATATATTTCAAATATACTAGTGATTCTACATTATGCATAAAAATTAGACAAAAAACGTTTCAGAGGCTAAACTTTTACAATGATTGTACAACACTCTCCCCCAAAGTATACTTCAGAATTATTTTTTCTATTAAAAAAATAATTGTGGGCACACTAGAAGTTAGTAGCAAAGTTACAGCAACAATCTACAGTGGGAATAACCCAGGGATTTACAGCATGCCAAAACATTAATACACATGGACCAAGAAAAAAAAAGAATACTCAAGTGTATAACACGTTTTGCAAAGCTCATGTGTTTCAAAGTTCCCAATTAAAAAGCAATATAGGGACTTCCCTGGTGGTCCACTGGTTAAGAATCCGCCTTCCAGTGCAGGGGACATGGGTTCGATCCCTGGTCGGGGGAATAAGATCCCACATGCCACGGGGCAACTAAGCCCACGCGCCTCAACTAGAGAGCCCGTGTGCTGCAAACTACAGAGCCCATGCGCTCTGGAGCCCATGCGCCACAACTAGAGAGAGAAAACCCACATGCCACAACTAGAGAGAAGCCCGCGCGCCGCAACGAAAAGCTTGTGCGCCGCAACGAAAGAGCCCATATGCTGCAACTAAGACCTGACGCAGTCAAAAACAAACGAACAAACAAAAAGCAATATAGGGGAAGTTTCTACAAGCTAAACATAGTCTAACCATATATCCAGCCATCATGCTCCTAGGTATTTACCCAAATGAGTTAAAAACTTGTGTCCACACAAAAACCTGTATGTGAATGTTTATAACAGCTTTATTCATAATTGATAAAAATTGGAAGCAACCAAGATGTCCTTCTGCAGGTAATTACATAAACTATAGTACATCAGACAGCAGAATATTATTCAGCGATAAAAAGAAGTGAGTTATCAAGCCATGAAATGAAATGGAGAAATTTTAAATGCATATAGTAAGTAAAAGAAACAAGTCCTGGAAAGGGTGCATACTGTATGATTCCAAATACATGACATTCTGGAAAAGGCAAAACTGTAAACAGTAAAAACATCCATGGTAGCGAGCTGGGAGAGCGATGAATAGGTAGAACACAGAGATCTTTAGGGCAGTGAAGATACTCTGTATGACGCTGTAATGGTGGATTCATGTCATTATACATTCGGCAAAACCCACAGAACTGTACAAGACAAAGAGTGAAACCTACTGTAAGCTACAGACTTCAGTTAATAATAATGTACCAATATCGGTTCATCAATTTTAACACGTGTACCACACCAATGCAAGATGTTAATAACGGGAAACTGTGGGCAGGGAGTAAATGGGAAAATGCCCTAAAAATAAAGCCTGTTAATTTAACAACAACAACAAGAAAGCAATAGGGGGCATCTCAAAGGCATAGGGACGGGAAGAGCCCAGCGGAAGGTGCTCGGCTGGGGGTTGTAGTTAAGGTGGGACAAAACCAGGTGACAAGCAAGGAGGAAGAGGGAAGGGCCGCACCACAGCAAACACAGCACTCGTGTGGCCAGGGAGGGGCTGCTGACCCCGTGCTCCTCTTGGGGAACTCACAGCGAGCCATTTGTTTGTGTTCTCCGCACTCACGCATTCTTCAAGTCTTGGTAACTGGAACATTTCTCTCTCCCGGCTCAGAAATGATCAGTGGAAAAGGAACCAAAACAAGTACCTCATTATGTGTCAAGATTAACCTGGGAAAACTGTGGGTTGTTGACTGAACTGCTTCTCTTAATCGGCTGATGCTCTAGCTTTAAAAGTTCGCAGGAGACAACCTGAAATTCAGAATCTTCTCAAAATAGAAAAGAGTGGGGGAAATTCTGAATACATCACCAAACAGTAAGAGCCTCAAGCCTTTGGAAAGAGCCCAAAGGCCAAAAGCAAGACCTGCAGAGCTCTGTCCACACTGGTGGGTAACCTGATGATTATCTAACAAATTCAGCATGTGTCTACCAGAGTTCCAGAAGAGTGAGAAACCTTGGGATTCGTCTGAGTTAGAACAATCTTTGATTACAGCTGAGTCACCTCCGTGTTCTTAATACAAGTAAGACCTGGGGTCTTTTCACTGTGTCTATTCATGTGATAAATGTCGCCCTCCAGTGTGAAATGGAAGGACGCCCTTGTTCTGTGGGGAAGACAACTGTGGAAGAAGGAGCTATGAGTACGGAGAGAGCCACCTAGAATACCCCCTCCAAACCCGTCAGCAGAAGGCCTCTTCCTGGGGGCCTCTAACAGATCCTGAATGCTGCAGAAACCCCAGAGGCTTGGGATCTGGGACCTTCCAGGAACGCAAGATCTCTCTTGCTGAGGTCCTTTCCATCATCACATGGACCAAAGTCTTCACCAAAGCCTTTGTGCTTCTCACCGTCTTCCTTACCAGGAAGCTCCACACGCCAGCCAACTATCTCACTGGCTCCCTGGCCAAGACCAATCTCTTGGCTTTCATCTTGGTCATAGCCATCTGCATCACATATACCATCACCCACACCTGGAACTTTGGCCAAATCCTATGTGACATCTGGCTGTCTTCTGGAATCACGTGCTGTGTGCATCTCTGCATCACTGCTGTGGACGTGTACTGGCCATCACCAACATCCTGTAGTACAATAAACGCCAGATATGCGGCCTCCACAGTCACCAGTGTCTGGGCCATTTCATCTCCATCCTGTCGCTCTTCTCCCAGATCTCCTACATGATCTACTCCACAGATGGTGCCTTCTACATCCTGTCCGTGTGGCTCATCACCTTTCACACGGCCTCCGGAAGCCACCATATCACCACAGTCCAGCTCATCAGAGTTCACTCTACTCCCTCAACCCCCAGTCTCGCACTCAGCCAGCTCCCCTCTGTCAACCACCTGAAAATCAAGCTTGCTCATAGAATCCTGGAGCAAGGGGATGTTTGCACCTCAAGAAAGGAAAGCCATAATAAAAATAACTATAGCTCTCTTGAGAACCTTTAACTGCCTCTAAACTTACTGTGTTTTCTGGTTTATTTTACGTGGATCCAAAAATTAAAGCTATTTCTATTTTATCAGCAAACAATGGTCCAGGAAACACATCACGAACGTTGAGTCTAATGATGTTAGTACAGCAACTTCTACAACAAAGTAAGTAGGCAGAACAGAAAGGCTCTAAGCACTGAAAATGACAGGTATAGAGGCATTATCTTAAAAGAAGCAGTAATAATCTAAATCAGTTTTGAAAGTACCTGTGCTACCTATTTGATAACTGTTTTAAGACAAATCAAAGTCTATAACATGACAAATTAGTGAGGCAGCTAGTGTACTAAAAAGAGCACAATTACCGGCCCTCTAGAGCCTACTCCACTGGCCCTCCACGGCGAAAGGCAAAGAGACTAGACAAAGCATAATACATGTCATATTTGTATGATGTCCTGTAGTGTCAAAAAGCTTCAACACATACTACTGTCTAATCCTCCCAACAGGAAAGTTGTTGTCATGGGAAAAGCTGCATTTTGGAATAAGACCAACCTTGTGACAAAACCTGAAGCTACCACTTTTTTAGCTAAACAAATTTGTACAAATTTGAACCTCCCTTATTATGTAATATGTCTCGGACTTTGTTGGTTTGGGGCTTGTTTTTGTTTGGGGGGCGGGAAAGGGGAGCATGGGAGAATGGATACCAAGGTATAAAAGTGTTAGTGAGTACTGAAATAACTTAATGGATTGGGACTAACATTTTTCTATTTCCTTTAAGAAATGGGAGAAGATAGTTCAGAGTATATTTTATGAAAATTTTGTTTTAGCTGTACCTCTAAGCATGTATACTATATGTTGATACAGATTAATGTAACATATATTTCTTATTATGTGTCATGGCCTAAAAATTTAGCCACTGATTATAACAGAGCAATCAAGATCTAAAATCCACTACCAAAAAGTTGCAAGGATTAAACAAGATTACAGATATAAAGTGGCTAACATAAGTGCTGCCACTCTATTTTTACAAACTATGATTATTCCAGGATAATGAGGCGTTATTTCTAACTTCAAACCCCTGTTCACAGTTATTAAAAACTTTTTTAAATGTTTATCTAGTTAAAAATAAGACGTGCATTAGTTTGAAACAAACTTTGGGTTCTAACCAATGTACTTGTGACTTGGCAAAATCCACCAACATTACAAACGCATATCCTTTCACCCAGCAATTCTACTTTAAGTAATTTACCTAGAAATATACTTCACATATGAATAAACTAAATATGCACATTTTTAAAATGCAGCATCATTTTACATAACAGCAGAAACTTTAAGCAGACTGTCCATCAGTGGAAACCTTGTAATAAACCGTAGCGCATCCACACAGGTGCTGTTGGTAACAATGAAGAAGCCCCGGAAGAAGTTTCAAAATATATTAATGGGAAAAAAAGAAAGGAAAGGGAAATAAATGAATGGTAACATTTGTGTTTAGAGAAACATTTTTGCTTTATATGGATTATGCATAAAATGTTTATGGAAGAACACAGAAAGAGGTAAACAGAAAAAAAGAGAATACGTATTTGCCTGTGTATATGTAAACCGTGCCTGGAAGCGTATACAAGAAACGGGTAAGGGGAAGTGAGCAGTTGGGGGTAAGGTGAGAAGAACATATGTATAAAAATGTAAAACAAAGTAGCATCCACTAACAAGATACTACAGTCACCCATCTAGAGTGATCAAATTTTTATGTTTACTCATTGAAAGCAAATGAAAACCAAATTAACAGAGGACAAATATTGAACATGGTCCTCTGTACACAAAAGAAAAGCTGAATTTGAGGTTTAGTGAAGAGAGTTTTATTCCTGGGCTATTGTTAGAGGTGAAAAATAAACTGGGACAATGTCAAATATTTCTGATCTATCCCCTCAGCGGAGAAGAACAATAAATACCAGTGTCTACTATAACTATTATCTCAAAGGTACCCTTTAATTTAGCTAAAAGGGGGAGGGGAAGACAATTATTAGTACTTCCCTTATTTATTACAGTGTTAGCCTCTTTCCAGTTATGATTAAGGTAAAATAGGAAAGAAAGTCTTCCTTTCCTTGACATATGTAGATTAGATGTCATTATAGTAGCATGTGTTTCTATTCAAAATTGCAGTCTTGCAAGAATCCCGGCCCACGTACTACGCTAATTCATGGCCCTACAGTTGCCATACAAGATAGAAGATTAGGAGAGGTAGGAGAATGCCAATGCAAATACTCTGGCAATTTACAAGGCACTTTTCAGAGACAGTAGCATGGAAAATACTACTGAAGATACCAAACAGTGTTTACTTCGAAAGTTTAAAAACTGAATATACAGAACAGTTTTCACAATCTACCTCCTGCAGCAATGGTTTCAATTACGACCTGCAAAAATATAAACAGAGGAATGAGAGAGAAACTCTGATAGCACTTAGGTACAACTCAGTGGTAGGAATGAGGACGTGGGTCTGATGCGGGGCCCTGGGCTCAGAACACCTGCACCTCACCTTCTTCTGAAGGACATTAACTTTCCGCTCCTTCACATCCAGCATGTCCTTGAGGTCATGGATCTCTCCAGCGTGTGTCCCCTTCTCCTCAGCCACGTCCTGGATTTGTTTTGTCTTCTTATTCAGCATGGTTTCCTTCTCTTCCAAACGCAACCGCAGAGCATCCACCTAAGAGTATAACATTTTTACAAATGATTAATTGAAAAGAAAGGAACGTAATTCCTACCAAATAGATGTGTACAGTTGCCTAAATGATACTTTTAGAGTAAACTTTCATTAGAATCAAATAAAATACCACTCTAAATACAACTGTGGCTATCTAGAAATGAAACCCTAAAATTTTGTGAGCACTTCCATGATAAAATAAAATTTACATCCGTTAAATTACGGTGTAATCAAAATAAACAGATCTGAATAAAGGGGACAAAATTGGAGAATTTATATAAAGGGGTTGAGTTGAGCTTTGCTACTTCTATAAAAGTGGTATAATCTATTATGTTTCTCAAATTTAGAATCATTTGGAGGATTTAAACAGAATACCAGGCCAAGCCACCAGTTTCTAATTTGGCAGGGTTGGGGCTCAAGAATCAGTATTTCTCACAAGTTCCCAAGTGATGCTACACTGCTTTAGAAAATCTAAAATTAGAAAGAAAACCGTAAGCGTCACCAAACATGATACTTGCTGTATCAGAGAATACAATCTAGCTGCAGCTGACAATCCCATAATGCACTTAGAGATCTGTAAGGCAAAGCAAGGTCTACTTTCAGATCTCAAGACTAGTCAGCTGAAGCTTGGTATCCAGGTACCTTTATCACCAAAGTTTAATACCATCCATTAGATATAACTTTAAAATAATTAGAAATCTAATATAAGTACTTATGTTTTCTTCCAGTTTTGAGATATAACTGACATACGGCACTGTGTAAGTTTAAAGTGTACAGCATAATTATTTGACTTCCATGCGTCATGAAGTGATTATCACAGTAAGTTTTATGAACATCCATTGTCTCATACAGATACAAAATTAAAGAAATAGAAGACAACCTTTTCCTCATGACGAGAACTCTTAGGATTTTCTCCCTTAATGACTTTCACATATAACACACAGCCGTGCTGATTATCTTTATCCTGTTGTGCACTGCACCCCTAGTACTTATTTACCTGATATCTGGACGTTTGTACCTTTTGACTGTCTTCATCCAATCTCCCCTCCCCTGATTCCTCACCTCTGGTAACCACATATCTGGTCTCTTGTTCTGTTTGTTTTTCAAGTATAACTGACCTACAGCCCTATGTTACTTCCTGAAACACAACAGTGTAAGTTGATTTTACTATACATTTCAAAAAGTCTATTACAATACGTCACCACACAATAATATTCCATAGTTACTGACTGTATTCCCCACACTGTACATTTCATCCCCTTGACTCATTTATTTTTGTAACTGGAAGTTTGTCCCTCTTAATCTCCCTCACCTATTTCTTTCCTCTCTCCATCCTCCTCTCCTCTGGCAACTACCTGTTTGTTCTCTATATCTATAATTCTGTTTCAGTTTTGCTATGTTTGTTCATTGGCTTTTTAAGATCCCACATATATGCGAAATCACACAGTATTTGGCTTTCTCTGTCTGGCTTACTTCACTTAGCATAATGTCCTCAAGGCCCATCCATGTTGTCACAAACAGTAGGATTTCCTTCTTTCTCATGGCTGAATAATAATATACACATACACAGACAACATCTTCTTTATCCATTCATCCACTGATGGACACTTAGGTTGCTTCCATATCTTGGTTCATTAATGCTGTAATGAACATAGGGGTGTATGTATCTCTTATAATTAGTGTTTTTGTTTTCTTCAGATAAATATCCCAGAGTGAACTGCTGGATCATACAGCAGTTCTACTTTTAATTTTTTGAGGAATCTCCATACTGTTTTCCATAGTGGCTGCACCAACTTACATTCCTACCAACAGTGCACAAGGATTCCCTTTTCTCCACAGACCACAGACTCACCAGCACTTGTTATTTGCTGTCTTTTGGATAATAGCCACTCTGACAGGTGTGAGGTGATATCTCATTGTAGTTTTGATTTGCATTTCCCTGATGATTAGTGATGTTGAGCATCTTTTCACGTGCCTGGTGGCCATCTGTATGTCTTCTTTGGAAAAATGTCTACTCAGATCCTCTGCCCATTTTTTAATCAAGTTTTTTTTTTTTGATGTTGAATTGTATGAGTTCTTTGTATATTTTGGACCCCTTATTGAATATATTATCTGCAAATATCTTCTCCAATTCAGTAGGTGGTCTTTTTGTTTTGTTAATAGTTTCCTTTGCTGTGCAAAAACTATGTAGTTTGATGTGGTCCCACTTGTTTAGTTTTGCCTGTTTCCCTTGCCTGAGGAGACATATCCAAAAAAAATGACTAAGACTGATATTGAAGAGGGTACTGCCTATGTTTTCTTCTAGAAGTTTTATGGTTTCAGGTCTCACATTTAAGTCTTTAATCCATTTTGGTTTTTTGGTTATTTTCTTAAATTAATTTATTTTTGACTGCGTTGGGTCTTCGTTGCTGCACGCGGGCTTCCTCTAGTTGCGGCGAGTGGGGGCTACTCTTTGTTGTGGTGCGCGGGCTTCTCATTGTGGCAGCTTCTCTTGTTGTGGAGCACGCGCTCTAGGCACACGGGCTTCAGCAGTTGTGGCACGCGGGCTCTAGAGCGCAGGCTCAGTAGTTGTGGCGCACGGGCTTAGTTGCTCCGTGGCATGTGGGATCTTCCTGGACCAGGGCTCAAACCTGTGTCCCCTGCACTGGCAGGAGGATTCTTAACCACTGTGCCACTAAGGAAGTCCTTTTAATCCATTTTGAACTTGTTTTTGTGCATGGTGTGAGAGAGCAGTCCAGTTTCATTACTTTTCATGTAGCTGCCCAGTTTTCCCAACACCGTTTGTTGAAGAAGCTGTCTTTTCCCCACTGTATATTCTTGGCCCTTTGTCATAGATTAATTGCCCATATAAATGTGGATGCATTTCTGGGCTCTCTATTATGTGCCATTGATCCATGTATCCATTTTTGTGCCAGTACCACACTGTTTTGATTACTGTAGCTTTATAATATAGTTTGAAATCAGGGCGCATGATACCTCCAGCTTTGTTCTTCTTTCTCAAGACTGTTTTGGCTATTTAGGGTCTTTTGTGTTTCCATACAAACTTCAGAATTATTCTAGTTCTATGAAGAATGCCATTGGCATTTTGTACTTATTTTAAAATCTATTCACAGCAAATTTCATTAAACATACTCACACACCAAATTCTTTTGTTTTTTTGCTTTCCCACTAAGGATTTATAATTCAGCAAATAGTTACACATTTGATTACAGAAAAACAGGGAGGTGGGTTTCTTTCTGTTCAACAAAAATATAACATGAGTCATACATGCAAGCCACTTCTGAAATTTTTAATTTTCTAGCAGCCACATTAAAAAGTGATAAAGGAACAGGTAAAATTAATTTTAATAATATATTTTATTTAATCTAATATATATACACATTATTGTCATTTCAAACCTGTAGTCTATACAAAAAAACTATTAACAAGCTATTTTACGTTTCTGTTTTGTACTAAGTCTTCAAAGCCCAATGCATATTGTAATTGACACTTATGTCACATCTCAATTTGGACTTGCCATGTTTCAAGTGCTCAATAGCCACATGTGGCTGGTGGCTACACACTGACAGTGCACATCTAAGATAACAAGTATGTTTCTACAAAACATCTTTAATCTTGAACTTGTCCTATATTATTTTTCCTGTCTGAATGTAGAATAACCCACAAAGAAAAAATAGGTCGGACTTCCCTGGTGGCGCAGTGGTTAAGAATCCGCCTGCCAATGCAGGGGACACGGGTTCGAGCCCTGGTCCAGGAGATTCCCACATGCCGCGGAGCAACTAAGCCCGTGCGCCACAACTACTGAGCCTGCGCTCTAGAGCCCGCAAGCCACAGCTACTGAGCCCGTGTGCCACAACTACTGAAGCCTGTGTGCCTAGAGCCCGTGCTCCGCAACGAGAAGCCACTGCAATAAGAAGCCTGCGCACCGCAACAAAGTAGCCCCCGCTCGCCGCAACTAGAGAAAGCCCACGTGCAGCAACGAAGACCCAATGCAGCCCCAAAATTAATTAATTAATTAATTAATTATTTTAAAAAATAGGTAATATGGGTAATGACTCACAGAGAGAATACCAAAACATCAGGAAATATTATTATTACCTTATATCACAACTATATTATTACATCAATAACATATTGAAACTATATTATATCAAAACAATAAGGTATCTGAGAACCAGTACTGTATGTTTAGTGGCACTTACTGCTCAATAAGTATTGTGGAAAATTTCCTAGGAGACCAGTCTCATTTGAGACTGATATAGATAAGCCATCATGTACTTACAAATTATGTTGGACCACGCTGGAGAGGAAAAACATGTAAATAAACAACATTTCACTCTGCTAAACTGTATTTCTCTCAACCACTTCAATGCCACCAGTCTCATCAAGCCAGAAATAGGGGAAGCCGTCTTTTCAGGTCCCATTTATAATTCGTCAGCACAAGTTCCACTGCCCCCTCAATAAACACTCTTGCACCTGTAATTTTCCTCTATTCTATTTTAATTAATGATACAGGGTAAACCTTATTACATTCTGGAAAGGTCCACCTAAGAACTTTCAAACTCTGAAAATCTTATTTCTGAAACACGGTTCTTTCCTTTCTTCTATGCCTACTAAATCTACTCTTTGTCCATAGTATAACCTCTGATCTATCATCCCTAACTTTTTGTTATTCACCTCCATTCTGGTTTTATTTGTTTTTCTCCCAGCCTGAGCAATCATTTCAAATACAGCCTCACATTATCTTTTTTTTTCCAGTCATGTTTATTTTTACAAACCTTTACTTCTGTATTAAACAGTTTTCTCCATTCTACCCTCAGACTTCTGAACCTTCCTGCACATGGTCATGTATATGCTTGCCAAGCACATACACAGTATATCAAAAGTCCTCAGAATTCTATTCTCAAGCATCATATTTTCTTCCCTTGTATTTTCCCTGTGGAAAATTTCAATTTCCCATGGTAACCGGCAAAACTGGTACTTTGAGAAGAAGGCAGACCCAAGATCTCAAAGCTAAAAATAAGTGATAGAGCATGGATTTAAGATTAAATGGTCTGTCTTCAGATCCTAAGCTCTTAACCACTAATTCTGTAAGATTTCATATATGTGAAATTCTAGAAAATGCAAACTAATTACAGTAACAGAAAGCAGACCAAGGGTTGCCTGGATATGAGGGAGGAAGTGGGGAGGAGAGAAGAATATCAGGGAGAGGCAGAAGAAAGGGGTTACAAAGAGGTACAAGAAAACCTTGGGGACAGGTGTTCTTTATCTTGACCGTGCCATTGGTTTCAGAGGTGTACGTGTCAAAACTTACCAAATTACATTTTGAATATATGCAGTTTATTTGATGTCAATAAATTTGATTTTTTTAAGTAAGCAACATTAGAAAGCATGGTATTAGAACAGGAATAAACCAACCGACGTTTGCCACAGAAATGCAAGCCCAGACACACACACTCACACCATTTAGTGACCCATACACATATAAACAGAGGTGACACTGTAATCAGTGAGGAAAGGACAGAGTATCTGATAAACTGTTTTTAGACAACTGGCTACCCATACTGAGGGAGGGGGGAAGAACCCTGACTCATATTATACACAAAAATGAATTCTAGATGAATTAAAGCTTTATATATAGAAAGCAAATCTTTAAAACTTTTAGAAAGAAAGATACTGTTAAGTATCTTTTAAGACAGGGCAGCATGGAAGGATTTTTTTTTTTAAAGACCCAGAAAGGATACATCGTAAAGAAAAAATACTGGTAAAGCCAACTACGTTAAAATTCAAAACTCCTACACATCATTTACCATCTTAAAATGTTTTAGTATTTTACCTATATTTTAAGTGCCTGAAATAGTTCTTAGTAAACATACTACTAAGGAAAATAGAGGCATATTTATACTAGCTTTTTTTAAAAAAATTTATTTTATTTTATTTATTTTTATTTTTGGCTGTGTTGGGTCTTCGCTGCTGTGCACGGGCTTTCTCTAGTTACGGCGAGCAGGGGCTAATCTTCATCGCAGTGTGTGGGCTTTTCATTGTAGTGGCTTCTCTTGTTGCAGAGCATGGGCTCCAGGCGCACGGGATTCAGCAGTTTTGGCACGCAGGCTCAGTAGCTGTGGCTCGTGAGCTCTAGAGCGCAGGCTCAGTAGTTGTGGCGCACAGACTTTGTTGCTCCACGGCATGTGGGATCTTCCTGGACCAGGGATCAAACCCGTGTCCCCTGTATTGGCAGGCAGATTCTTAACCACTGCGCCACCAGGGAAGTCCCTACACTAGCTTTTTAAAATGTTGATATGTTGTGAACTGGTCAAAATAAATATGATGCAATACTGAACTTCAATTTTCAAAATGTATGACCATTTACAATCACTCCAAAAAAATTAAATACCTAGGTATAAATCTAACAAAACATGTATAGGCTCTGTATGCTGAAAATTACAAACAGCTAATGAAAGCAACTGAAGAAGATCTAAATGAGTTCTTCCCATGAATAGTATATGAAATGGAAACTTGACATGTGTAAAGATAGCCAATCTACTTAAATTTTTCCTCAAAGATGAGGAAAAAGAAAAGATTACTCAGCAGTGACCAAAAAAAAAAAAGTGTTTTACTGACAAACAGTAGAACTACAATAAGCCAAGCCCAGCGAATCCAAAAGATGTTACATTACAAATTTCCAGCTTTGGTGCCTGAATTCAGCACTAGAGAGCTCAGAGCAAGAATTAAAATCCAATGCAGAACAAAGATGGAATACATGATCACCACTGAGTTCTCCAATGGTCCTTTCTAAAGTGCAAGGTGACAAAATTCCTTAAGTTACCCCCAGTTTTCCTTCATCTACCTATTAAAATCAGAAACACTCCACTATGCAAAGAAGGAAAAAAGGTCCAGAAGAGACATGTCAGAACAGACTGAATATTTATTCAATAGGGAGAAAAGAACTGCCACCACAGAGCGAAGATTCTTGTGAATAGAAAATTCAACGACCAGGCTGTCGAGATGCCAGAAGAACTCACTGACCCTTATCCACCTGGCGTTTGTTGAGGCTCAGCTCCAGCCGGCCTACATGGCTACTAGTCCCATCTGACAGCATCAGATGTGGCTCCTATTAGTGAACCCATTACAGGGCATCCATCAGTCAGGGCGAGTCAAGAGGGAGCTCCTTGAACCCTCTGACCCGCTGCACAGTTAAAGAGGTCAAAGTCTTAGAAAGTACACATGCCAGAAATCTAAAAATAAATAAATCTCATGCCAAGTCATTTCTACCTAATTCCTACATTCTAGTTTGTATTCTGTATACTATATATTCCACTTCTAATATGTATTCTATATATTCCAATAACCACAAGCAAAAGAACAAAGCAACTCACCTTAAAAACATTTTACCCAATACCCCTGAAATACACTATTAAATTCTTATTGCAGAAGTCAAAAGCCCAGACATTTAAACCTGTAGATAAGCTTGAACTGCCTTGTCTCTCAGTTCTTCTCAGCATTAATTTCAGAAAAATGAAAGGCTTTCCATCTGTGGGTCAGGAATCAGAATACAGCAGGAAAACGTCCCTCATCACTTCTACGTGTTTCTCATTCTGATGGGACCAATGTCTCAGGATAATAACTGTGAGGCCTCATATTGCTGTTTCTTTACCAAAAGTACCCAGATGCCCCAGCTGCACTTTTACGTTAGATCCCTGACTCTGCTAAGTGATCTGGAAATGGGCCTGCACTAACCACTCATAAATACCCGCATGCCGATTTGAGGGAATGTCAGGTATGAGACCCACAAGAATTGGTGACTGAAAAAGGTAAAGAATGAAAACTCCTGTTACAAACATACAAACCTTTGGTGTTACTGCAGTGGGAAATGCAGGTTTTGATATTAAAAATATTTCATATCACAAATATTAGCCACAGAAACTACCCAAGCCCACAGCCTAATTACTAAGTGATCTTTTCAATTCAAATCACCTGTGTACACTTTTTCTTGATCTGCTTTTTCATGCAATGCAGTATTTAAATGGGCTGGTCTGGAGAGCTGAGATAAAAATAACCACAAAAACCACTTTGCTACTACTAGATTAATTGCTCTGAATTCTACACTGATCTTTTGGTTTGGTGTGAACTAAATTCAGAGTATAATTTTGCGTGAGGTCCGTATTTTGCAAACCACAAAAAACATATTCAGGAAAACCCCTCAGAGACTAGCAGGACACACAGTCATCACCCTAACACCATTCTTGGCAGGAGGAATAAGACCTTTTTTATTCACATCAACTGAGCTGGATGAACAGCATCTAACCAGCTTGCCAAGCATCAAGGTCTGTGGCAAACAGGTTATGCCAACTTCAACAAAATCAGAAGGTTTTTCCTCCACAAGACTTTCTCTACCAAAGGACATGAACAGAAAAATGGCTACCTTGCTGTTTTGGCCTTTTACTTCTGACCACAAAAGTATTAATTATCTCAACCCATCTTAACCTTCTTTTGTTTTACATCAATAAACAGATCTACCTAAGAGCACATTTCCACTAGTAACTGCATGCCAGTAACAATAGCATGTTTCCTATAATTCCTCTTTTGCAATTATATGACTCACTGCCTTTCTAACTCTCTGACCACACCTTTTCAGTTTTCTTCACTGGATCCTCTGTCATTTCCCCCTCTTTACATCTCACTCGATACAACCTTCCTCTGGAGAAACCAATTCATCCCTAAGGCTTTAGCCACTACCCCCATAATGACAGCTTCCTAATATTTATTCCTAGCCTATTCCTAGCCCCAACCAGTTCTAAAAACCTGAGATTCTAACAAAAGTTTCTGCTTTCACTGAATATTTAGTTTAGAATGAGCTTTTTTTGTTTTAATCTTTTCTTTTAAAGGACCTTTAAAGATCACCTAATGTGGTCACACATAAATGTAAGTTAAATCTGAGTACTGTCTACTATATTATTTTCTGCATTTTTCCTGTATTTCATAATTTTTTTTTAAATTTATGTATTTATTTATTTGGCTGTGTTGGGTCTTTGTTGTTGCGCGTGGGCTTTTTTTTAGTTGCGGTGAGCGGGGGCTACTCTTAGTTGCGGTACGCGGGCTTCTCATTGTGGTGGATTCTCTTGTTGCGGAGCACGGGCTCTAGGCGCGTGGGCTTCAGTAGTTGTGGCACATGGGCTCAGTAGCTGTGGCTCACGGGCTCTAGAGCGCAGGCTCAGTAGTTGTGGCGCACAGGCTTAGTTGCTCTGCGGCATGTGGGATCTTCCTGGACCAGGGCTCGAACCCGTGTCCCCTGCTTTGGCAGGCGGATTCTTAACCACTGCGCCACCAGGGAAGTCCCCATAAATTTTTAAAAAGGTAAATAATCTAAACTACTCCTAATTTTAAAGCTGAGGAAATCAAAGCCGAAACTAAGTGACTTGCCGAAGATCACTAAGTATAATTTCCTATCACCACATCTCCCACTGTTCCCATCTAGAAAGGAGGATGACTGAAGGGCGTTGGGTCATGAGACTGAGAGTGTACACAAGCAGACCTTTTTAAAAGGCTATTTCAACTGCACTGAGGTCTGTCTGACATCCCAACAAAAGGTTGAAGAGCTCAGAGAAACTTACAAAAGGCCACAGGCAGAGATGTGTCATTCAACCGTGCACAGTTTATCTGTACAAAGGTGGGGAGAGGGCTACAAAGTTATCATCTAAAAAAACCAGTGGTGATATTTTAAACCCACTGATATTTAATATTCACCTCCAAATTCAGATGAGAACTTCATAATTTAAAAAATCTATTCTAGCCACATTAAACATCTATTCTAACCTTAGGAAGTTGGTATTATTATTATTCTCAGTGACAGATGAGAAAATGGAGGATTACAGAGGTAAAATAACTCATCCAGGGTCACATAACTAATAAATGTAGAAGGCTATTTCAAGCCTAGGTCTGACTCCAAAGCCCATGCTTTGACCACAGTGCTACTAAATCCAGTCCACCTCTGTGAAGGTCAACCGATTAAAGGAGATGTTCATAAAACTGGAGCAATTCCATAGATACCATACACTGTACACTGCCCAACACAAAAGGACCTCATTCCATGGACCCTGAACAGGAAAAACACCAGGTCTTTTCCCACATCCCGTTTTTCCTTCAAGAATTTTAAAATTAAAAACAAAAAACAAAAAACTCCTGAATCCATGTTCTTTTTCATATGTGCTTAATTTTGTGATTTGAGAGCTGGATGAAAGTCTAGGGTAGCTTCAGAGACCCAATTATAGGGGGCCTCCCTGGTGGCACAGTGGTTAAGAATCCTCCTGCCAATGCAGGGGACACAGGATCGAGCCCTGGTCTGGGAAGATCCCACATGCCGCGGAGCAACTAAGCCCGTGTGCCACAACTACTGAGCCTGCGCTCTAGAGCCTGCGAGCCACAACTAATGAGCCCGCGTACCACAACTACTGAAGCCTGCAAGCCTAGAGCCTGTGCTCTGCAACAAGAGAAGCCACCGCAATGAGAAGCCTGTGCACCACAACAAAGAGTAGCCCTTGCTCGCCGCAACTAGAGAAAGCCCGCGCGCAGCAACGAAGACCTAATGCAGCCAAAAATAAATAAATAAATTTATTTTTTAAAAAAAGAGCAATTATAGGAACAGAAAGATAGCAATTATAGAAGTAGGTGAGAACTTTCAAAGAGCTGGTTCAAACTGTCTTTTATGGGATCCAACAGGAGAAAGCT
This sequence comes from Eubalaena glacialis, assembly GCF_028564815.1. NCBI lineage: Eukaryota > Metazoa > Chordata > Mammalia > Artiodactyla > Balaenidae > Eubalaena > Eubalaena glacialis. Next base: position 170,788,452 of record NC_083719.1, read on the forward strand.
GCTTTGGAAAAAGTAAGCCTTGTCAAGTGTCACCAGAGTAATTTAAGAAAAAATAGCAAATCCTGATAAACAGGCATATAACATTCATATAATCACCCCAAATTCAAAAGGAAGTTAGCTTTTCTACTGTTATCTTTTAGAATGAGACCCTTACATTTGAGCAGTTGTCCTAATAACCTACAGGGGTAATTGCTGAAACTCAGTTAGTCCTAAAAACAAATATAAAAACCATCCAAGAATGACCACAAATACAGTCTTTGTTCTCTATGGTACAAGAAACCAATCACAAGCCCATCTGTGTGAGACCTAGCTAATAAGAACACTATTTCAGAGGGGGGTACAAAGAGAAGGATGGGTTGCCAAGTGGAAGAAGTCATCTATTAGACTGTGACAAGCTTTTAAGTGTTTGCATTATCATTAACCAACTGCCTGGTTCCCTGGTTCCCACACCTGCCACCTCCATCCAAAACTATCACAGCAGCACTTGGCAACAGGCTCAGCTCCAAAACGCTGGCGCCCTCTTCTGACCCTTTTGTAGTACTGCATTCATACCAGGCACTGATGTGAAAATCTCTAATAAAGCCACAAATTAATAAATCTGCAGGTAACATTTTTCAGATAATTCTATATTTGCAATTCCCTGAATAAACCTTAATTTAGCTTGATAAAAATGTTAAATAGCAGACCTTCTACATAAAATTTATGCCAATGAAAAGAAAAGCAACAATGTTCTCTTACCGTTTTAACAGTTTACATATATTAGCTGATAGTATTACAAGAATTAGAATGATTCCAATAACTGACAGACAAAGACCTTACTATGTGCCAGGCACTAGGAGTGAATAAATTAGTTTAATGCTAACAACCTAATGAGGCAGGAACTCCTCTTCATCTTACAGGTGTAAAACGAGGCACCATGAACTTAAGTAATGTGCCCAGGACCCTGCACCTGGTAGCAAGTGGTAAAACTGAAGTTCACACTCAGTAACTGTGACTCCAGAGCCAGAGCCTTATTTACCCCAAAATATCCCTCTGAGGTATCATGATAAAATGAAACGTGATCAAAATAGAAAAAGTATAAGTTGTAAGGAAAATTATAAATACATCATCCAAATCTCTCATTTTCAACAAAATCCCAAACTGTAAAAAAATAAAATACTACATGAAACATCTTGGTCATTTTCCCATTCCTCCTCGCTTGAAGATTCTGAACTTCTGGGTCTAAGATGTTTTTATGCATTCTTTTTACTACCCATTCCTTTCTTCATTACACTATGCCTTTATTTATCTATTATCTTGTTCTTTAAAAGAAAAGAAAAAATTAATCCATACTATACGCTTTATTTTTCTTCTATACAGCAGAACTGCTTACCTATTCCTACCTAAATTCTCTATTTCATTGAGATCTTTAGAAAATATTTTCCTTAAGACAGTAAATCCAAATAGCATCATCAATTCCTTCTCATTGCAAATATGATAGATTCTCATCTGCCTGGAATTATTTAGTGTGTTCCTACCTCTAATCAAGGCTGGCAGACTAGATAATCTAATATTTCTAAAAATGCTAACTTTATTTTCAAACAGGACATGAAGGCACGTGTCTAATAATCTGCAGTTCAAAACAAGATTTATCTCAAACATTTCTAGATTCCACAGTTTGCCTACTTAAAGCTATTCATAATACCAAAAATTAAGGACACTTAATAACCCAACACAGGCTGACCAAGCTCACTCCCATTCATGACTGAAAGATTTACCACGGGTGAAAACAAATGCTTTTACAACTATCGTTTCATTTCATAACATTAGTTTAAAGTCTACTTAGAAGCACAGACTTAGTCAAAGTCTGAAGTATCAAAAACATATATTAACTGCACCGGTTTAATTTGTTAGATACAAGAACAACAGAAACAAGATGGTTATAGTTTAGTACTATAACTGACCACATCGCTAAAGAATCCATCATAACATTATTCATAGCTCCCGTATCTCAACACAACAAGAAGTGCACAGGTAATACACAAGAAAAGGTGCCAAGGAATGGGCTCCGTGCAAATCCCACAACTCCTTTTACCTCGGTCTGCAGGATGGCAGCCCTCGAGGCTCCTTAGCAGTCAAGGACTCCTTCAGCACTTCAATGTGTTGCTTGCTGTCTGAGAACTGGTTGGTGAGTGTTTCTAGCTTTGTCTGTAGGGCTAGTAGTTCTGTGTCCTTTCTGGACAGCTCCTGCTTCACCTGACCAATCTAGAGAAGAAGAAAAAGCAGTGTAAGGAAAAAAGAAACAAAACCACCACCTCTGATCTGGACCTTTGACAGATCCACGTCAAGATATACAGCATTAACTTTATGACAGGACACAATTCATCTTTTTGCACCATCTAATCTTAGCTGACCACCCCCCCTCCAAAAAAACAAAGCTTATTCAACTAATAGCAAAATTTCCAGTTTTCATTTATTGTCTCCCCTAAACTTTTGAAATCCACTAGAAAAGGAATGGAAGAAGAAAAATCCCAATTCACTTAGATGACTATGAGACAGCAGTAAGCATCTGAACACGACTAAAGCAGTTTTCATCTTATTAAGTCATAAGAAACTTCAAATCATACAGCAGGATTAGTGTAGATGGAATACAGAAAGAAAAAAGAAACTTCCTACTATTGCTATTTAAACTCAAAAGCTGCACATCTATTTTTTCATTGTTTTTTTTTTCATTCTCAAATGAAAGTGTACATAAAGTCCTTCTTAAAAAGCCACTTTAGTGTTATAAGGCATTATAAACATGTGCTTTCTAAAAATTATATAATTTTGAGGAGTTAGGGGTACTGTCCTAAAAGAAAGATTCCACCTACAAAGTTATATTACCTACAACATGTCATATCAACTAAATGGATAAAAGTATATAACCTAAATAAAGAACGCATAAAATCTCATTCTGTAAGAATCTACATGTGTAATCAAATTTGAATTACTCTGACACAGTAATCCATAAATCAACAGGTGCCACTCACTCCCCCATAAATTTTTCTCATCTTAACTTAGAAAACATTTAACATCAAACATCTCCTTTACATTTCTACCGTGTTTCTAAGAATTTTTACTCTTTTATTCTAAATGTAAGCCAAATTAACAGAAATCATATCTGTTTTTACATTGTATCTACTGCCTAAGCAAGGTAGCTATGCACTAAAATATAGACTCTTGGAAGTATAAATTTGACAAGAAGTCAGTAATCTCAGTATCACTGATGGAACAAAAAATACTTTTTAAAAAGTTAAATGTATCTAAAGTATTTTGACTGTAATAATCTTAGGCATAAGGGACAAAGTTTTTGAGAACAATTTCCCATGAGAAAGTATGAAATAAATTTTACTGTAATTAAAATTACTTTTAAGGAGGACTAAAAATAAACTTATAATTTACTGTTCTGTTTCATCAGGAAGACAAGCATTTTTCTCATATGCATGAAATCTCTACTTACAAATATAATATTCATTCATTCAACAAACATTTCTGTGTGCTCACTGTATGCAAAATACTCACAGCTGCTAAGGACATCAGTGGAAGATAGCTGTAAACAGCAGCTACTTCCATCCTGTAACACAGATACGTACCCAGGAGCTGCCACATACTGTAATGGTGTAGCATCTTTCATGACATCCCTTTACCAACATCCCACCCCTAACAAACAGAATGCACTAAAAACGCACTTGTGGTATGAATGAATAGTCAGGAGAAATGTTCAAAATGTTCTCACCTCATCAGCTAAAGAACTATGGCTTAAAGATTACTCAAATTTCCAGCTACCTCTAGACCATGTGATCAAAAATAAATATAAAATCTCAGTTTCCTCATCATCTGCATTACTAAATAATCCTCAAATAATGCTATACTGACCATAAAGACTGAGAAAAAGAAGAAAATATCCTAAATAGGAGAGTTTAGAAGCACAAATTTTCCTTAAAAGTTAGGAGCATAAGGCTTTTGCAGTCAATCCCATGTGAGAACGAACGAGTGTGTCTTCTTGGGTAACTACCTCTCTAAGCCTTGGTTTCCTAATCAGTAAGATGGAGAAAGCAAACCAGTGCCACTGTATTGCGTACAGATTAAACCAAAAAAATGTATAGAATGTTTAGCCTGTTGTTCGACACAAAAAGAAATTAATAGTACTAGCTGAGGAAAAAAAAGTTATAGATCAACTTCTCCTCTAGACAATACATGGTTACAACAAACCAAATTGGACCCTTTTAGACAAAATATCTCACTTTTCTATCTATACTATAAAGTGGTCCATAAATAGCAAACACACTAAATTAGCACAAGTGGTTTTTTTTTTTTCTTTTAATGCTGCATTCCAGTCTTATCCCACTGTAATTTTCAGAAGCAGTTTTTTTCCTGACACTTGTGAGACAAATGTGTGCACAGCCTAGTATAGGGCAGTGGAGTGCAGAGCTTACCAGCACAGGTTCTGGAACCAAATGGCTTGTGTAAAAATCAAACTCTGCCTCTTACTAACTGTGCTTCCTGAGCACCACTGTGTTACCTCAGCTTCCTTATCCATAAATTGGGTTGAGAATATACCTACCTTAGTAGGTTATAAAATGCTTATAATAAGTACTCAAGTGTTAGCTATTTCATTATAATCATTTTATCACAGTTTGAAATGGAATTTCAAGTTCTCTAGACAGATGATTGAGCTACTGAATAGATTTAGAGACTTTAAGTTTCATGCTACTTCTAACTGACTAGATAACTAAATAAGCTAATCACTTCTATACATCTGTTCCAAAGAAAGTAAAATTTGTTGCAAAATCACCTATCGGGGACTTAAAGATGATGTCTACATATGAAGGTAAAGCACTTCACTCAAGAAATCAGATTCAAATAAACCCTGGGTGATGGACCTAGAACATCTGCACATTCTTTGTACCTAAGAAGAGAAAGAGACCATTCACATAAATCAACAAGTTTCTGGTTAACAAGAAAGGAGTCGAGAAAAAACAGCTTTGAAGCACCATCCACACAGTGACAAAGCAACAATAAAAAACCAGGGACAGGGCTTCCAGAGCACATGAGGGCTCGCTGCACACAGGGTGGCACATGGGTCAAACCAGTGAACAGGAGTCAGTTAAAGAGCAGAGCAGGCTGGTTAGTGCTAGTCCCGGGCAAAGCTGCCGACCACAGAGTGGAAGTGTGAGCACCCAGAGCCAGAGCAGCAGGGTCCCACTGTGGGATCACTGCACGCAAAGGGTAAATCTTTCGGCAAACACCTCAGCCTGAAGACCAGCCGCTCTCTTTTTCAGCTCCTCCCCTTGAGCCTCTTTCGAATTTAGCTCCTCCTTCAGTTGCTCTACCTGTCACGACATTGTTATTCTTTTTCACTCATGTGTCAACTTAGGTCTTATTATCTGCTTTTGAGCCAGAGCAGTAACTGGAAATAACAATAACTCATATAACACAATCAAATCTGTTCCCCTAATTTCCTCTTCAAAGGACCCTAGATGGGCTCACTATTTTCACAGGGTAATGGACTGAAATGTGCTAATCAGCAAATGGGAAGCAGAGATGATATTTTATTTTGTTCTCAAGTTAGAATGATAAATCAAAACTAACAGAAAGTTGGATATGTGAATTTTTAAGTTCTAAAAGTTACATGAAATTGGCCATAGTCATTGATAACAGATTCTTAAAATAACAGAGGAATATTCTACTGACGTATATGCAGGTATGGGTATCACAGAAAGAAGCCAGAAACTGTATCATTAAAGGAACAGTTTTCACTTCTGAGAAATTAGGGAACTAACACAATTGGGATATGGGGGGCAGGGGGAGGGGGAGGAACACTTATTTTCTAGCTAATATTTTATAATTGAAATTATGATCTTTAAAACACCACAGACCTGATAAACTGATAACTGTAATAAACTAAATTCTCCAATTTGCCTAAAATAGTTTATAGGATCAAAATAAATGCCTTTGGCTCTAAAGAAGGAATACTGTGACTGAGGTTATAATACAGACTGATATGTCTCAGCGATGCCTATCCTACTGTACATACACCCCAAGTGCACGTGGGAAACAAAAAACCTGATACACATGGGTCTTCTCCAAGGGAGAGCGCAAAGGGCTTTCCTTTAGGGAACTGTGTTTGAAGGGAAAACACGATTTTATTTAAGCCATTTCAGGAAAAAAAAGGGGAGGTGGATTCAGTCTCTTAGGCTGAATTTGACTTCTAAATTTGTTCACAAGACATAGAGAACGTGATGTTTCATATAGTGAGAAAAACTCATCTGGATGTAATCCTACTAATCGCCTCAGAAGTACTGGTAGACATGAAATGTTAAACTGTGATAATACACACTTAGCCTCACACAAGTAATTTTCTTTTAAGTGAAATTTGAAATAACTATACAACATCAGTAATTCTGACTTTAATTCTGGGAAAGTTCTATCTGAAAGAATTATGGTACAAGTATTCTTCCCTGAAGCCTGATAAAACAGCGTGAAGTCCATCATCACTAAAGAAGTAGGAACATGCATCAATTTTTCAAACCCCATTTAAAAATTACGGTATCACACACCATTTTCTTGTTTTCCATAAATGTAGAATGGCTCCGATAGACCTCCATCTGCTTCATTTCTTCCTCTCGTTCTTCAGTACTCAAAGCCCCGTTCGATTTCAGCATCTGAATCTCCTCTTCCAAGTCTCGGAGCCCACGCTCCATAGAGGAAATTTTTGAATCCTGAGGACAAAGGAAGATTTAGACATTAAAGTATTCGCAAAAAGTCAGAGAGGTTGCACAAGCCTGTCTTTACAGATGTGAAATTTAATAAAGATAAACAAATATGTAGAAATATTGCAACTGGTGCCTTGCTTCTAAAATATATCCTTCATGGCCAGATGGTGGAGAGGAGGAGGACTGAGATCTATAGTATGATTTTTCCTCTATCCTTTCCTCTGCACTTTTTTGATTAAAGTTGAGGGTATTAACTAAAGAAGTAGAAGCAATGGAAAACTAGTTAAAGTTTCTAAGTACTTTATGGTCAACAAACTTCTAGTGAAAACATCTGTAATATTAACAGTAAAACCTTTTCTAGCTATAATATTTTATCGTTTTACTTGACCCCCCTAAAAGGCTTATTTCTGCCCCCAAAGGAGTGGGGAAAAGAGTAAGAAGGTTTCAAAGATTTACACAATAATGCGTATAACCGTATCTACAATAATAAAGATCTGATAACCTCCCACTGCAGAAAAACAAAGGGATGAATAATTACGTTAACAGTTACACTTTATCACACAGCGGTCCGCCTTTTCCACAGTTTTACTTTCCGTGGTTCTGCTTTCTGTGGTTTCAGTTACCTGAGGTCAACTGCGGTCAGAAAATATCAAATGGAAAATTCCAGAAAAAAACAATTCAGAAGTTTTAAACTGTGCACCGCTGTTCCAATCAACATGATGAAATCTCACACCATCCCATTCTGTCCCACTGGAACGTGAATCATCCCTTTGTCCAGTGTACCCGCGCCCGTTAGTCACTCACAGCAGCCATCTCGGTTATCAGATGGACAGTCCTGGCATCACAGTGCTTGTGTTCAAGTGACCATTTTTATGTGACAGTATTTTATTTAATACCGTCCCCAAAGCACAAGAGTAGTATGCTAGCAATTCAGATTTGACAAAGAGAAGCCGTAAGGTGCTTCTTTTAAGTGAAGAGGTGGAAGTTCTCACTAAGAGAAAAAATCATATGCTGAGGTTGCTAAGATCTACAGTCAGAACGAATCTTCCAGCAGTGAAATTGGGATGAAGGAAAAAGAAATTCGTGCTAGTTTTGCTGTTGCACCTCAAACTGCAAAAGTTACGGCTACAGTGCATGACAAGTGCTTAGTTTAGATGAAGAAGGCATTAGATTTGTGCAGTAAGATACTGAGAGAGAGAGAGAGAGAGAGAATGAGACCTATTCACATAACTTCCATTACAGCATACTGTTATAACTGTTCTATTTTACTATTAATTACTGTTGTTAATCCCTTACACACTGTGCCTAATTTATAAAATTAATCATAGGTATGTATAGGAAAAAACATAGTATATATAGGGTTTGGTACCATCTGTGGTTTCAGGCATCCACTGAGGGTCGTGGAACCTATCCCCTGCAGATAAGGGGAGGCTACTTACTGTATTAGTAATCTTACTTATTCGCTATACTTCACCATGCATTTCAAATATCTCATAATGATTTCTAAAAAGAAACGTCACTGTCCTTGTAAATCAGCATCACCACGAATATCACCTCCTAGTACAACATCCGTCTAAACTCATTTTCTTGGTTTTGTCTGTCACAGTATCTAGTTTATCCCCAGATTACTTTAGATGTCATCAATTACAGAAAAACTCCTACAAAGAATAGATACTTTTACATCTATAGTTGCATATGCTTATTCACCTAAGAAGTAAAGACCTTAAAGAGCATAAATTCAGTATAGCTTTATTTTATTTGGAATTTTAGAGAAACCATTCCTTTAGGAAGAAATTTTGAGACTGACTTCCTCTTTTCACTCTACCTCAAGCCTGTCTTGACTGACTTTCCTTGTTATCTGAGAGTATGCCGATAAGAGTTAAAGGATTTATCATGAGACACTTACAGCTAGCTATTTTTAGGTTCGGGGGAGAGGCGAGGGCTGTACTCCTCTGACTTGCATTGCATTACCTTTAAAAATAACACAACGAAAATTTTCTTTTACAAATCTATTCAAATGAAACTTACATTTGGTTCAAAATTAAACATATTAAATTAACACAATCAGAGACACTCTAAACCTAAACCAGGATTTTGATTTACTCGTTTAAAACTATCCTGGCCCATGAAGAATAAATAAATAAACGGCTTCAAATGCACTATCTGAAAATCCCAACACAGACAGAGAGGCAGCTCTTGACCAAATCAGACACTCACTATCAAATCATGCACCATAAAATCTGCACCTAAAAAGGGACCATAACTGCAGCTCTGAAAGCCATGAGGCAGAAAAAGAACCTGCCAGGCTACTTTCTGGGATGAGGCCAGAAAATTAACGCCTGATATGTTGGACTAGTTGTAGCACCAACCAGTACTCAGGCTGGGTTTATTTGAGGACAGCCCTTTCCAAGAAGGTTTCTTACTCCTAGAATGTATAATAACTAAATAAATAAATTCTTTATCATCTTACTACTCTATACTTCCCCAGCCCTGGGTCTCCCATCATTAATCAACCAACCCCACTGAGTCCACTGAAATCCTCTTTTCCTTGTTAAATTTCCCAAATGCTCAACTTTTTTCCAAAAGTTGTCTCCCTGCTCTAAGTAAACCCAGGCTTTCCCAAAGGATATAATTTCCCCGAATGCTCTCCATTGAAGTTCACTAATCCACCAGCATCACAGAGTGGCAGGGAGAAGTGTGGGCATCCTCCAGGTTCCTCCATGCTGCTCCCATTTAAAGCTCACACTCCTCTTCACTCTCCCTCCGCACGGCTGCCATCTAGGGGCTTCCCCGTCACTCCCGCCCGCTGAAGAAGTCTTCAGCACCCGGCTGACAATAGATCTCTCCTTCAAATGCCACTCTTGCCATAATCCTAGGATTTCAATGTCCGAATTCCTTGACATCCATAATGCCAACGCCCTCATCCTCCGGTCCATTTTAGCTATCCAGTTTACAAGACCACATCACCCAGGCCTCTCCTCCCAGGCCTGACACACCGTCACTCACATTAACTGCTGCTCTTGTATCTCACAGAGTCCTCCACCTCCCTAACTTCTACATTTTCTCCCAACCTGTCCATCCATTCTGAATTCTCTTCCTTCCTATCCAGGCTACATTCCTGGACTCATCATCCCAACTACTCCTTCACCTCCACCCTCAATTCACTTGCATCCCAGTAATTCTGCCATATCTACCCAGCAAAACTCTAACCCTAGAGCAGTCCAGTAATTCCTCCCTGCTCCTCCACTGCTAAAGGGAAAAGAAGAAGTTAGAGAAGGGAGAAGGAAGCAGAGGGAAGAAAGTGGGAGAAAGGAGGAGGGAGAGGAGGAGGAGAGAGAAAAGAATATTACGTCACCTTGAAGACAGCTGGGCTCTTTTATAGTCCACCATCACCTCCTTTCCCATTTCCCCCAAAGACCAGTCTAGGTCTTCATGATCCTCTCAAGCTCATGCCACACTCTCAGCATCTCAGCTATTTCATCTGCAATTTCAACATAACATCCACCTGACCCCACTGGGCCACCAGAATCTCAGTCTCTTGCTTCTTAGCAGAATGGCTGGAGGTTAACACAACTTTAAATAGATCTATTGCCAGTTAAAACCAGTACACTTCCCTGTGCCATCAAAAGGCAAGCAAAATAATTCTGTGAACACAGGTACACTCGTGTGTTTTTAGGTTCCAACAGGGATCAGGAAATAACATGTACAAATAAACTTGTGGGAAATGTGAATATGTAATTAAACCTTTCTAGAGGCTGTTTACAAGATTATGTTCAAGACTATAAATTGTCTAACTAAAAAAACCCAGAATCCACTAATTTGGTATTTGTTTGGTAAACCCTTTCCCCAGTGAGAATAAAGATGTATACAACAATAAAAACAAAGTTTTAAGAGGAAATCAGCTAAATTAAGAGAACCATTCTGATAACTGTATTTGAGAAGCATCTATTTACATAAAACTATTTATATACCAAAAACTAAAGATTCTTGTCACATCAACAAATATTAAATGAAGGCACATGATGCAAAACAACGTGTCAAATTTTTTAGGGGATACAAAGAAGTTAAAAAAAGAGACAGAGAGGGGAGGAGGGGGAGAGGGAGGGGTCCCTATGTGTAAGAGTCTTCTAGCTCTTGCAAGAAGGAATATGTTGTTAATAAAAATAATAATAGCATAGCAGCTAACACTGACTGAATGTTTACTGTGTGCCAGGTCCTGTTTAAAGTGTTTTACTTGTTTTAACTAATTTAAACCACAAAAAGAACCCATGGGATAGGTACTATTGTTATCACCATTTATCAATAAAGAAATTAAGGTATGGAGAGGTTAGGTTACTTGTTCTATGTCATACAACTGGTTAAATAAAGCCAGGTTTTGAATCCAGGGAATTTAACACAGAAGGCAAGTGCTTAGTCACCAATCACCATAACGTTCAGCCTAAAGATTTCTAACTACTCAGTAACTTAAAGCAGAAGTTTTCAAAGTATAGTCCGTGAAAACCTGGGGGTGCCTCCTAGCCCTTTTGAGAAGTCAAAACTATTTTCATAATAACACTATGACTTTATGTGCCTTTTCCACTGTGTTAACACGTGCACTAAAGGTATAAAGGACAGGCAAAAGCGCTCGTGCCTCTGGACGACAGCGCCAAACCGTGCTAGCGGTCAGTGTATTCTTCAGTGTCAGCACTCTCAGACAAAAAAGAAAAATAAGAAAGAACATTTTTGAAACACTGGCTCACTTAGGAATGTCCCTGGTGACTCTTCACATGCTCAGCCCTTGAGTATGTATCTCTGTACCATGCTGTGTGACGACACAGGAAGGGGCCAGGCCCGGCTGCTGCACCTGGCTGTGACGCCGCTCCCAGGACAGCACTGGGTGCTCTGTGAGCTGCACGCCCAATCAGGTACTTTTTTCACGGAACCCTATTCTTAACTCGAGAGAAAAACTGACACACAAACTTGGTATTTGGCGGACATTTTCTTAATAACAAATGAAATGAGTCATTTTAAGAGAATAAGGGGCCCTGATATCAAAAGGTTTGAGAACAGCTGACTCCAAGAAATGCTGGACAAGAGGAAACGAAACTGAAGTTCTTTCAATGTGTCATTTTCATTAAGTCTTACTATTTCTTCTCAGTCTACAAAATGAGTGAACTATTATTACATACCACTTTCTTAAACTCACACATTAAAGTGTGAAATGACACATAAGATTCCTTAGGAAGTTCTCACTTACCTTCCTCTCGATAACAGTTTGCAGAGCTTTAGTTTTGGCAGAATCGGGGGCATTCTCAAATCTCCGATGCATCTCCTATACAAGAGAAGCAAAAAAGAGAGTAAGTGTCCTCCTTTTCACTCTCATTTTTTTAACAGGGGTGTGGAAAGGCGAGGGAGTAGTAGTTACATGCAAAGATGACTACCCCGGCCTTGTAAGACACTCTGATCCACTTTCTGTCTTCCTGACCTTTCCCTGTGGACCAGGGAGCACACAGACTGCATTCAGGCTAAGGGGTACAGGAGGGTCCCCGTCTCTGCACACCTGGTTATACACGGTAAGTCACACAGACCCCAGCCACCACAAGAGGTGAAGCTCCGGCACATCCCCAGGTTGTGTGTCACTCTTCCACAAGACTCCAAGACATATTATCAGAACTCCAAACAATCCAAAAAGGGGATTAGAAATAGTCCCTTTTTAAAAGGAGAAATCAGGACTTCCCTGGTGGCGCAGTGGTTAGGAATCCGCCTGCCGATGCAGGGGACACGGGTTCGAGCCCTGGTCCGGGAAGATCCCACATGCCGCAGAGCAACTAAGCCCGTGCGCCACAACTAGTGAGCCTGCGATCTAGAGCCCATGAGCCACAATTACTGAAGCCCGCACGCCTAGAGCCCGTGCTCCACAACAAGAAAGGCCACCGCAATGAGAAGCCCGCGCACTGCAACGAAGACCCAACACAGCCAAAAATAAATAAATTTATTTAAAAAAAAAGAAAAAGGAGAAATCAAAGTAGCCACAGTCCGCACTGCACAAAACAACTGAAAGCATTTGTGTTGACAACCTCCTTTGCATAGCATCCTCCCCCAGAGCAACAACCACCGGGCTACCTACGATGGAAATCTCTCTCCAGAGGGGCTACAATCAGAAAAAAAAAGAAGGTAAGACTGCTGAACAAGTTTCCTAAACAGTCTACAGGTAGCAAATGGCAGAAAAACATAGCTATTTTTTTCAATCCAAATGTCAGTGCGTTCAGGATCAGAAAGGAAGGAAGGAGATGGCAGAATATCACAGTTAGGGTCTTCAAGGATCACCCTGAAGTTACCAGACCTCCTCAGGCCATTTTCTTGTCAGATTCTGTGAATGTCTCTGAGTCAGCCAGTACTTCCAGAGTACCCTGGTACAGCCCCTAGTGATGGCAGAGAATACAGATGGATATTTTCCATCTGAACAGTGCTGGTGAAATTCTAGCCCTGCCCTCTGCTCTGCCCATTTGACATGTATATAGATGTTTACTAGGTCACTCAAACTTATTTCATCCAAAACAAAACTCGTGATTTTCTCCTCTTTAACCTAGCCCCTCCTCTGAAGACTGATGAGTCTTGCCCATCTCCTTAAATGGCATTACCCTCCCGGTGGTTCAAGCCAAACAGCACAGTGTCTCCTTTCATTCCTCCCACATCTTCACTTCCTACCACCTTCTAGAGCAGGTCCTAATTGTTCCAGCTTCAAAAGATTTCTTGAATTTATCATTTCACTCCATTTCCAGTCTAGTTTAAGCCTAGATTACTACAACAGCCTCGAGTTAAGTTTCCTTTCATTTCCTCTGTCCATTTTAAAGAAAGCAATGGTGTACTCTAGATAAAGCATCAACAAATCATGGCAATAGTCTGTTTTCAATCCTTCAATGAGTTTCCTATCTACTTCTCACCCTCTACAAGGTCAACACAATCTGATCATAACAGACAGAAGACTAGCCCTCCTGTCATAAACTATGTTAAAATTAGACAAAAATGCATAAAGCAACTGTTTTCAGACACTGGAAAACAAGCAGCACAGGAGTATGATCCTTGAGAGAAGAGAAACTAACAAGGTTATGGTCCGGACTTGCTATCCAATATGTGATGCAGGGAGAGGAAGACCAAACAGAAAACAGCAGTCCCGCAGAGCTCAGAAGACAGATCAGTGGGTAAGAGTCCCAAAGACAGGAGAAATGTGCACAGCAGAATGACACAGAGGAAGAAGCTAGCCAGAAAAGCAGCAGTGTCTCATCTGACAGGGGTCCCCTGGAGTCTTTGACCAAATACTAAGCCTGCATGTACAGGAAAAGACTCCACAGTGTCAAAGAACAACTACCAGAGAGCTATGAGTTGAGCAACTACCTGCACTCACATGGGGCTGGGAAGAATTCAAGCTCCAAAGAGCCAGAGTGGAGAGAACATCAGAGGCACTGAGCAGAGACACCAGAAAGGCCACGTCTTAGGAGTAGAGACAGTCTAGCCCTGGAGGGAAGGCTACCTAGACTAGAGCCAACAGAGTGTAAAAGCAAGTCTCGTTAAGGATCGAGTTAATCCACAATTAACCCCTGCAAGATAAAACACTTCATTAAGACAGTAAAATGCAGAACACATTAATCCAGGACAAAATCTGAACACATTAGTTCAGGCCATAATCACCTCTCACCTGCATTAAAACAACAAACTCATCAGTTACCCCCCAGCCTCCAGTCTGTCCACACTGAATCTACTCCCTACACTGTAAACAGGTGATAAATTGGGCACACAGATATTTAATAATATGTTTAATAAATGACTGCAAACTGTAAAATGTAACAAAAATAAAATGAATCCTGCTAATTGTAAATAATCATCACCTCTTAATAAAGTCCTCTAACCTACACTTCACATTTTTCACTTAGTGTTTCTGTATCTACTTGAAATACTAAAACTGCATTTCTTTGAGATATCTCACAATTCAGACCCTGAACTAATTTCATATGACATCTTTCCCATTACCTACTTCCAAATTAGGGAAATTTCCAAATGCTTTACAGTGAAACTATTACAATTTCATTTTAAACTCTAGCAAGCATATCAGCAATATATAAGGAAAGAAATCCATTTGAAAAAAAAAAAATCCTCCTCTGCTAAGGAACTAGGGTGCACTTTAAACCATTCGCAGGCATAAAGCTTTCCTGTTAAGATCTTGTAAAACCCATCAGTCGTAACAGATCTCCATTCAAAGGCCTGCGCATTAAAGCTCATTATGAACACATCCTGCAGTCAGTGGGCTGACCAACTCCCCTTTCCCAGAGAGCACATCGAGCCTCTGACTCCTGCACTGTTCATAAAGGGAGAGGACTCTGGGAATAAAAAAGAATGTACCATTCAGACAAATGTAAGAAGTCGAATGTGCTAGTGCTTGCTTTATTTCGCTCTTTTTAGCCTGAAAATTTTCACTCTACACAAATTAAAGAAAGCCCAGAGATTCATACAGGTAGAATTATCTGGATCTTGTTATACTGTCAACTGTGGTACACGGTAGAAAATGTGTTCAGTTCCTCTCACTGATTTAATAAAGAATAATGACTAGAGAAAGAAAACAAACAAGTTAGGAACAAAATTTCTCCATTGTTAGTAGTTTCTTTCTTTTTAAAAGTAAGTCAACATTTACTTACACAACTGAGAGAAAGGAGCATTTGTGACTGAAAAGTAGTACTTATGTCTGAAATTTCTTTCTTTCAAGTTTCAGGTTTTAGCCTCCAGCACCCTTGGTTCAAGGGTAGACGTCCCTTCAGCAGATTTCAATCCTCCACACAAGTTCTGGGCTTACTGTACTCCACACGGAGAAGTGAAGAAGGAACCCTCACTACTCCTCCTGTACCTCAACTCCGCCGTTGTCAGACAGCACTGCACTTTGACCCTTTACCATCTCAAGTAACAGCATGCTTCTGAGAAAACATATCTTCCTGTCAAAATGGAAATGAGGTACAAATGACACACCAAAAAAAAAAAAGATGAGGAAGGATAACCTGAATCAGTAAGTTACGCGATGCAACTGTTCACACTTTCCAAAATCACTAGGAAAGGGAAAACTAACTAGGGACCCTTTTTCTTTTTTAATTCTTCCTACTCTTTGTCCAAGGTTTCTATTTTTTTTCTATATATGTTTATTTCTCTTTTTTCCCCTCTAACCTCCTCTGCTTTTACCTGACAACTGCCGAAGATACAGATGGGCATTCCTCAGACATGTTAGAGCCAAAATTCCTAGCCTAGAACCTAGTTAAAGAATAGGGCTTTTTTTTTTTTTTTAAATATCTTTATTGGAGTATAATTGCTTTATAATGGTGTGTTAGTTTCTGCTTTATAACAAAGTGAATCAGCTATACATATACATATATCCCCATATCTGACACCTTTTTTTTTTTTTAACATCTTTATTGGAGTATAATTGCTTTACAATGGTGTGTTAGTTTCTCCTTTATAACAAAGTGAATCAGTTATACATATACATATGTTCCCATATCTCTTCCCTCTTGCATCTCCCTCCCTCCCACCCTCCCTATCCCACCCCTCTAGGTGGTCACAAAGCACCGAGCTGATCTCCCTGTGCTATGCGGCTGCTTCCCACTAGCTATCTGTTTTACGTTTGGTAGTGTATATATGTCCATGTCACTCTCTCACTTTGTCACAGCTTACCCTTCCCCCTCCCCATATCCTCAAGTCCATTCTCTAGTAGGTCTGTGTCTTTATTCACGTCTTGCCCCTAGGTTCTTCACGACCTTTTTTTTTTTTCTTAGATTCCATATATATGTGTTAGCATACGGTATTTGTTTTTCTCTTTATGACTTACTTCACTCTGTATGACAGACTCTAGGTCCATCCACCTCACTACAAATAACTCAATTTCATTTCTTTTTATGGCTGAGTAATATTCCATTGTATATATGTGCCACATGTTCTTTAGCCATTCATCTGTTGATGGACACTTAGGTTGCTTCCATGTCCTGGCTATTGTAAATAGAGCTGCAATGAACATTTTGGTACATGACTCTTTTTGAATTATGGTTTCCTCAGGGTATATGCCCAGTAGTGGGATTGCTGGGTTGTATGGTAGTTCTATTTTTAGTTTTTTAAGGAACCTCCATACTGTGCTCCATAGTGGCTGTATCAATTTACATTCCCACCAAGAGTGCAAGAGGGTTCCCTTTTCTCCACACCCTCTCCAGCATTTATCGTTTGTAGATTTTTTGATGATGGTTATTCTGACTGGTGTGAGATGATATCTCATTGTAGTTTCGATTTGCATTTCTCTAATGATTAATGATGTTGAGCATTCTTTCATGTGTTTGTTGGCAATCTGTATATCTTCTTTGGAGAAATGTCTATTTAGGTCTTCTGCCCATTTTTGGATTGGGTTGTTTGTTTTTTTGATATTGAGTTGCATGAGCTGCTTGTAAATTTTGGAGTTTAATCCTTTGTCAGTTGCTTCATTTGCAAATATTTTCTCCCATTCTGAGGGTTGTCTTCTCATCTTGTTTATGGTTTCCTTTGCTGTGCAAAAGCTTTTAAGTTTCATTAGGCCCCATTTGTTTATTTTTCTTTTTATTTCCATTTCTCTAGGAGGTGGGTCAAAAAGGATCTTGCTGTGATTTATGTCATAGAGTGTTCTGCCTATGTTTTCCTCTAAGAGTTTGATAGTGTCTGGCCTTACATTTAGGTCTTTAATCCATTTTGAGTTTATTTTTGTGTATGGTGTTAGGCAGTGTTCTAATTTCATTCTTTTACATGTACCTGTCCAGTTTTACCAGCACCACTTATTGAAGAGGCTGTCTTTTCTCCACTGTATATTCTTGCATCCTTTATCAAAGATAAGGTGACCATATATGCGTGGGTTTATCTCTGGGCTTTCTATCCTGTTCCATTGACCTATATTTCTGTTTTTGTGCCAGTACCATACTGTCTTGATTACTGTAGCTTTGTAGTATTGTCTGAAGTCAGGGATCCTGATTCCTCCAGCTCCGTTTTTCGTTCTCAAGATTGCTTTGGCTATTCGGGGTCTTTTGTGTTTCCATACAAATTGTGAAATTTTTTGTTCTAGTTCTGTGAAAAATGCCAGTGGTAGTTTGATAGGGATTGCATTGAATCTGTAGATTAAGAGTAGGGCTTTTAAACCTCAAACACTGCTGCAAATCTTAACATGAGAGCAGTTGTACTAAACAAGGTTTGTTGACTAAAATATTATAGAGACCAAAATTAACATACGTGTAAATGTTTTAAAACAAATTAGTATTTTAATTTCTTTTTCTTTTCTGGCCATGTCGTGCATCATGCGGATCTTAGTTCCCCGACCAGGAATCGAACCCGTGGCCCCTGCAGTGGAAGCGCGGAGTCCTAACGACTGGACCGCCAGGGAATTCCCAACAAATTAGTATTTTATTCATCACAATAGGATCTACATTTCAAAAAACAGGAGCACATATAGAACTGAAATATTTATTCAGCCTATAGACAATGCTTGGTATGCATATGGATAGCCAATCCAAAAATTCCATAGCCAATTCAGGTATGTTCTGCCAACAGACTGAGAACCAAACTTTGGTGTATCACAGAATCACCTGTAAAGCCTGTTAAAACTCCATACGCCTGGCCCCAGGCACTAACCACGTCTTGACTGTAGTTCAGTATGTGTCCAATAGATGTCTTCACGCTTCTGTCCATCAAAGGAAAGACACTCCAGTAAACAATACAAAATCTAACAATAAGTCACGTAACAATGTAATTTCAGTACAAACAGAAAATACAATGCTTAATTTAATTTTTGTTTTTCTTCTTTGGCTTTTATTTGGGGGAATTATTTACCTGCTATCTACAGAATCAGGTTCATAAACAAAATGGAAAACTAATCACAAATGTTCCTGGATATGAATGCCATTTTAATGTTACTGTATTTCATCAAATCTAAGATGCCACTGATTGTAAGGTAAACCACTGTTTAATGTGCTGGACAGAAAAGAAGGAAATGCCTCCAAGTAAACCATGACCCAAGCTTCTATCATTCAGAATTTTTATTTTATACTGATTGCAAGACCCTTTTTTACTTATTTAACCGTAAAGTTTAATCATATATCATGTTGAACGGTTTTATAACTTCCTCCATACCAATAACTGTTTCAATGCTGGTTCACAGCATAATATTACTGAAGACATACTGAACAACAGCTAAAGTTAACATGAGAAATAGCAACAATACTCACAACATTGACTAAAATGAGCAGCTGTTAACTGTTTGTGAGTACACAGGCAAACAAATCAAGCAGGACTGTGGCCTTGCTGACAGAGATTTTAAGATGCCATCAAGGATAAGACTTATTAACTCAATTTCATACTGTTGAGATGGGAAAAACTATGAGTCTTGGAACTGATGAAAACCCGCTTTTTAAAAAGATGGACAATAATCCAATAATAATAAAACCTATGGATATCCCAGTGTTGCCAGCTCTCAATTCTTCCTGCCTTTCTTGACACACTAGTGATATAATGCACAATAGCCATTTCAAGTCACCACTCACCCAACCTAGAGTTAAGTTCTTTATTAGACTTCCTTGTTCACTCGTAATTCTCCCTCCCCAATTATTCTCAACACAGCCAGAGTAGATTTTAAAAGCTAAACTAGATCACTCCCTTGATTAAACATTGGTGCAGTTTTCTCTTGCACTTTGAATAAAATTGTTGCATTACCTGCAGGGATCCTGAAGGCAAGTGCTTTGTCTCCTAGAGGGCATGGATTTTTGTTTTGTTCACTGCTACTATATTTCCTTGTGCTCTGCACATGGGTTAGTGCCCAATAAATATCTGATGAATGGAATGAATGACTCTGGCCCTGGCTACCTCTTCAACCTCTCATCTCATGCCTGTTTTCCCCTTAGACAATATGCTTTTGTCCTCTAGTCTCCTTGCTGTCTCCTGAAAACTCCTCATCCGGCCTTTGAAACTGTTAACCTTCTTCATGAAATGATTTTACCCAAATGCTCAGCAAGACTGTTTCAACTTTCTTCAGATCTCCCTTAAAGGGCACCTCCTCAAAGATGCTTACCCTGTTTATCCCCTCTCCCAACATAATTAGACTCAACTAATTCATTTCCTCTCATAATTATCAGTTTATTGTCTCTCACCAGATTTTTAAGTTCTAGGAGGGCACAGACCATGTGTTCTGACATGAAAAATGTATACCCAGCGTGTATCCCAGGGTCACATACATTCTAGAAACTCAATGGATGTTTGTTGAGTAATGAGCAAAGAAAGGCTGTGCCGAGTGCCTCTAGCACCTTGTCACTCTGGAAACGAAACAGTCGAGCCACATGTTACAAAGCTTTACTCCAAATTACCATTTTAGCTTCTGTTACCTGTATTTTCTAACATACACAAATTTAATTGTTTAAGCCTCTTGCTATGGCAAGAAAAGATTCTTTCCTGTCTCAAGATTGTATTAAAACCTTTTTCTTACATTCTCTTCTAGTGTTGTTATTTTTTAACAAGTAGCTCTTTATTTCACCTAGAACTTAATTTGATGTAACTATGTACTGTTTTCCAAATAGATGGCGATTATTCCCAAACATGTATCATATGCTTAAAACTATATTATTTCTGGGTTCTATTCTGTCTCATCAATCTAGCTATCTATTACTGTGCCAGTACCAGAGATTTTAATATCACTGGGTTTAAAACACATATATCATGAGCTGCTTAAACAAGTGTTCCCGCACTGTTCTTCTTGCAAAGAAACTGCAACATCATTTGGGCACGCGTCAAGAATATTCCTATTGGGATTACACTAAATTCACAGAGTTGGGGGAAAGCAGCATCTTTATATTAATGTTCCCATCTACATTGTAATGAAAATTTAGCCCTATCCTTTCCATTACCGTTACTGATATTATTTATTCCATTTTCCTTATCTAACAGCACTGCCTAACACTTCCAGAATAATGTAAATACTGATGAACAGTATCTTTGCCTCTCTCTAACTTTAATGGATGCGTCTTAGTATACGTCAGAGTAAGCACAATTCTGGCTACTAGTTTAAAATATGTTTATAATACACATTTACTGAGTTGTTTTATTTAAATCATGCTATAAAGGTATCATTCAATTCTTATTTTTAGTTTATTTGGTTTAGTTTTCAAAGTGTCTAACATTTTATCTAATGTCTTTGAGATAGCTATCAAACACTACAAGGTTATCTTTTCCTTTCACCTATTACAAATTATAACTGTGAATGACATATTGAGCCATTCTGGATTCCTGGAATAAACTCCTTTTGGTCAGAATATTATCCTTTTATCATAATGCTGATTCTATCTGCCAATATCTTATTTATAACTTCTATACCTAAACTCATAAGCAAAACTGGTTTGGGGTTTTAGTTTGTTTTCTAACCTTCGTTAGGTTTTAGTATCCAGTGGTCACACTGGAGAAAAAAGAATTGGAAAAGCTATCCTTCTTTCTGTAAGCTCCAGGCTTAAACTTCTTTCCCTACATTTCAACTTATTCAACCAACATTTCTTGAGTACCCACTGTGCATTTGTTAAGACACTAACAAGATAAAATTTCATATATATATATATATCTCTACATCCTTGGTGCAAAAAATTAAGTGAACAATGAAGAAACACACATGGAAGTATACTATAATATTACTGGCTCATCTACATATATGTATAGAGCTGCACAAGGAAGACTTCACAGAAGAACTGAAATTTGAGCTAAGTCTTGAAGGCAAGTAGGAGAAAAAGAAAGGAGAACCAGCATTCTAAACATGTGTTCCTGAAGCAATCACTTCTACTTGCTCTTAAATAATTTTAATCCATAGGACTGTGTTTCCTGTAAGATGACGCTACATTACTAATGGCAAGTGGAATTGTGTATTGATACAACTAACAAGGCCTATATTTCTTTCCACATTATGTTCAGAAGTGGGACTTAATACTTGTAGAGCTTGTTACTTCAAAATTAGTCTTAAATTCATGTTTTTTCCTACTACTTGTTCAAATTCACCATATTGCTGGTTGTTCTCTGCCAGAATAACACTGTGGCTTTTCATAATCCTTAACTATTCACTATTTATTAACTCCAAAACTCAAAAATAAATGGGCACAGGTTGAAATATTCAGAACAGAAGGAGTAAAAACGTTAACATTCAAAGTTCATCACGATGCTGGCAGGGTTTTCATGCTGCATGCTATTTGAGATGATTACACCTTCTCTTACAATGTTCTATGGCCAGGCTCCAGGTTACCTCACTAAAATATAAACTCTTTAAAGTAAACTGAAAGAAACTCAGGATGGTGCCTACAACACAGTAGTTGATAGAAAATTTTCTAAAACAATACAGTCCAGTAACTTGAAGATTGTAACGTACATAGCTGCAGATTAACCGTAAAAATACAGTATATGCTTCTGGGAGGATAAACTGGTCCAATCACTCTGGGAGACAAGACTGATATTCAGAGTTTTGAAAACGTACACACCCTGAGCAAATTCATTTCTGGAAATTTATGCTAAAGAAAAAAATTAATGTACAGGGATATATGGTTAGGGATATTCAGTGCAGCACAGTTTTATAATAATGAAAAATTAACAGTAGTCTAAATTTTCAACAGTAAGAAATATAAATAAATGCAACAGAACATTATAAATTCAACTGAAATTACAAAACTCTACATGTACTGACAAAGAAAGATGTTCAAGACAAATTATTAAGAAAAGCGGGTAACATTACCCACATTATGCATTATGCATCGCTGCACTACCTAATACAGTAGCCACTACCTACACAGAGATACTTAAATTTAAATTTGATTAAATTTAATTTTAAATTAGTTATATTTAAATAAAATTTAAATTTCAGTTCCTCAGTCACACTAACCACATTTCAACTGCCCAACAGTCACATGCAGCCAGTGGCTACCATATTGCAGAGAGCAGATACAGACCGTTGCCATCATCAGGGAAGTCGCTGTTTTGCTGCTTTTAACCGCCTTCCTCACCCTTCATTTAAAAAGGGATTATTCAGACTGGCACTAAAATAGTTCTGAGATTTTTTTTCCCCCTATCCAAATGTGAAAATTATCTGAAGACTCTGACCTCATATAGAGAAGTAGAGCTGTCATTTTTTTTTAATTCAATGTAAGATGAATTCTTCACTTAAGCTTTCTTAAAATGAAGCATTACATAGAAAAGTGAAAAATTATCAGTAGACACAGTGGTCAGCTAAAGTCTGAGTTTCCTCTCTAAAAATAAGTGACAGCATACCTCTGTATCATTCCCTCTAGCTGTGCCTCCAGGGCAGCAAATAATTTTTATCACGTATCTTTTACAGCAAGGCAACAGTTTCCATGGAAACCACAGGGCAAACATCCATTACTGCTGCCTAGGACTTTATAAGCACACCGAAACTGAGGGAATCGCTTACTTTCAATTATTAATATTTTAAAATTGAGCAGTAGTTAGCTACTCTAATTCTGGTTTTGTTGTGTGTGTCTCTATGAACAAATCAATAGATGAGGAACAAATCAAGAAAATTCTGTGCCCCTCTAGCAACAAAATGAGTCTACAGAAATCAGGAGGGGGAAAAAAAACCCCAGAAAGGTATTAAACCAGTATACATGCCAGCCAATGTCATCTCATACAAGACAGCAAATCAGAACAGAAATCAGTGCAGAACTTAGATAAGAAGAAATTCCCTTGCACTAGCTCAGGAGAGCATATAAATTTACCTAGGTCAAAATGCTGACTAATCAGGAAAAAAAGACAGTCCTAACAACTGAGAAAGTGGCCACTCACCTCTCTCAACAGAGCGTTCTCTTTTTCCTTCTGCTCCAAAAGGCTTTCGAGGTGGTGGACGTGCATCTCTGCCTCTGCCAGTCTCGTTCTCTCACGGTCTTCCTCAGTAGCCTTAGCAGAAAGCCCCTTGCTCTGCAACATCTCCAGAAGCTTCTTGATGGATTCGTCCCGAGCGCTCAGGGTTTGCTTCTGAGTCTCAATCCGCAGCTCCATCTCTTCCAGAGTCTTTCGAAGGAGGAACAGCTCCTGGGCCTGCCGCTCATGCTCAGTGTGCAGCCTCTGAAAGTTCTCCTCCGTCAGCTCTGCCACGCAAGGCTCACCAGTCCTACTGTTACTATCCTGTTGAAACAGCTGGTTCAGGTCCCTCTGGATCCGCAATTCATCCTGGAGAGCCTGGACTGTCATTTGCATGTGCTGGTATAAAGACAAAAAAGAAAACCCAAATGAGCTTTCCTCCTCAAGTAGCAGAAACAAAGCAGACTACGGGGAATGAGAAAGCAGCTACCACAGCTCTCAGAACCCTGCATTTAGCAAATGAGGATTCACATTATTCTGTTTTACACTGTCTTTAAAACTGATTGAGATAATCTGTAAAATGTCAGTAATTTAATTTGTGTTTATTACCAACAGGAAACAAGGTAAGTCTGGCAGCTCCTCACTTTGCTTGACTAAATAAAGACACTGTTCAAGATTAACAGAAGGTATTACACGGAACTGAAGGTGAGGAGAGGGGAAAGGCAGGGGAAACCTATAGGAATACGGACACATCATACAAAAAATTTCACCAAAAAACACAAAGGATGTCAAAATACAAAATGACTTTAAGTGCTTTACAATTAAGTTAGCACATTAAATAATAAACATATGAGTGCATGCCAGAATGTGCTTAGCACTCCTTATGTGTTAATTCGTTTAATCCTCACTATAACACATGTACTATTATTTGAATTTTATTGATGATGACACCAGGCATACAGAGACTTAAATAACTCACCCCAAGATCACACAGTAAGTAACAGAGCTGGCATTCGAATGAAAGCAATTCTCGCAGCCCACTGAAGCTAGTACCCAAAGGTAATTAGATAACTTGAAGCTTTAAAAACAAAAAACAAAACACAAAAAACTGAGGCTGTGTGAGCTATTTATACAGAAGAAGATAACAATAGAAGTGAGTAATTTCAGTAATTAAATGAAAATGTTAGTGCAGATAAGCTAGTAAAATGTTTCAGAGGGTATATCTTTAGACTGTATCCCTAACGAAGGTATATGAACCTTTAATCTGAATGGATAAATTCTAGAACATTATACAAAGAACCTAAAAGGAAGTTACATCAAGAATCATGTTTTCAGAAATGAAGAAGCAACAATAGAAAATCACCCTTTGTATTCAAGGTATTCAAGATCTGGCAGTGTGCCGCAGTGGAAGGAAACTAACCCACCATCAGAAGACAGGAGTTTTAGTTCCAGCTCTCACACTAAAGAGCAACCTCATTTGGAACACATTGCCATCTTTCTGGGTTTCAGATTCCTCATATTTAAAGTGAGGATATAAATGCCTGCACCATCTTTTCACAGAGCTAATAATATCACTGAAATCTTTGTGGCATATATCTTAAAACATACATTGTTTAAAATTTTTGGCAAACTGCAAAACAGCAGTAAATATCTCAAGGAAACGATCTGGCAAGTGTACAAAGACGCTCACTGTTGTTTACACCAGCGACAAAATTAGAAACCACCTAAATGGATATTAATAGGTGATGAGTTAAGTAAATGAGAAATGTCCACCCAGTTTAATACTATGCATCAATTTTTTTAAATGTAGATTTATATTTACTGATAAAAACTACAGTTACAACATATTAAGAGTAAAAAAGCAGATATATAATAGCAAGTATAGGATGATCACGATTCTAATTTTTAAAAAGTATAAACATGCAGAGAAAAGTCTAAAAGGATGCAAACAATTACCAGTGCCTGGGTATGGGTAGATTTTACATTTTTCTTCATACTTTTTTGTACTATCTAAATCCCCTACAGTAAGCAAGTAATCAATAAAAAGGGACATTTTTACCTTTAAAAATAAGAGAAAAGACTTCAGAGATGCCTGCTTGGCTGTGTTCAATTTGCTACCACTTTGGTTAAAACGGAGGGAACAATAAATATTATTTACTATAAATAAAAAATATCATAAGAAATAAAAATACTTCTGTAATGTTACACAAGAAATAATTAATGGTTATTTGGGGGAACGGAGGAAGGCAAGAAGGGAGGAAGGGAGGAACGAACTGGAATCACTGGGGGACAACATGTAAGAAAACTTTATTCTATTCCGCATAAAAATTTTTTTAACTGAGGTGTAACTGACATTGAAAATTTTTTAATAATAGCTTTATTGAGACATAATTCACACATACCATAAAGTTCACCGGTTTATAGTGTGTAAGTCAGCAGTTTTCAGCATATTAAAAGTTATACATTGATCACTACTATCTAATTCTAGAACACTGCCATCACCCCTTACGAGAAATCCCATATACATCTGCAGTCACTTCCCAGCCACCTCCCATCTTTCTCTCCTCCTAACCCTCCTCTTGAATTTGAACTAAATGTATGTACTACCCACCCAAAAATTAAATTTAAAAAAATGCCTAATGATATTTTTCAGCCTCAAAAAGGAAGGAAATGCTGACACACGCTGCAACATGGATGGACACTATGCCAAATGAAATAAGCCCGTCACAAAAGACAAATATTACACGAGTCCACTTACATGAGGTCCCTAGAGCAGTCCACCTCACAGAGACAGGAAGCACAAGAGTGGTTGCCAGGGGCTGGGGAGACGGGAGACAGGGAGTGACTGTTTGATGGGTGCAGAGATTCAGTCTTACAGGATGAAGAGTTGTGGAGATGGATGGTGGTGATGGCTGCACAACAGTATGAATGTACCTTATGAACTGTACACCTGAAAATTGGTTAAGATGGTAAATTTAACATGGTGAATGTAAGCTGTATTTTACAACGATTTTAAACACTGCGGAAAAAATATGCCTGCCATAGAATTCCAACGTGTTGATATTAAATAATTTACTTATAACTATTGATAAATATTTAGTTTGGTTCTCATTTTCCACTATTATAACAGGCACCTTCACATGTGTATCTCTGCACATTTATCCAAATTTTTCCTGGAGATAAATTCTGAAAGGTGGAATTCCTGGATCAGAGGGTATGCAGTTATGATTTTAATACACACAACAAATTATCTCTAAAAGGGTCTGTACAGATTTAAACTTCCACCAAACGATGTCTGAGCACTTTCCTATTCCTTTGACAACTGGGTATCTTCTTTCTTCTCTTTCTTTTTTGGGCTTTTCTTTGATTACAAGTAAGACTGAATATCTATTCACATATCTACAAGCGCTTTGTATTCCTTCCTTTGTGACTCATCTGTTCTTGTTCTTTGCTCATTTTGTTTTGGGGACATTTAACCTTTCTCCTAATCCACTTTAAGATCTTTTTATATTTGGAAAACAACCTTTTGCCTGCTGTGCATGTTACAAATATATTTCCAAATCTGTCATTTTTCTTTTAACATAGTTTATGGCAACTTAAATACAGAATTCTTTTAGTGCAAAGATAAGAACCTCTTCTTTTATAGTTTCTGGTTTTGGTATTATGCTTAGCAAGTAGTGAACTTTCAATTATGGCGGCAGTCTTCAAACTCTCGAAAAGCATTGGCTTTTTCTTACGAAAAATAAATTTACAATAAAATTATCAGGTATTTGAATTCATGAATATGATTCTTTAAATAAATTTAACTACCCGCATCATGCTGTAAAGATTCTCAACAGTTGTCGGAGTTCAAAATCCTTAATAAAAAGATGTGTCAAAATACTAATTCTCTGAAGCCTATAATCAACCTCCAGTTTCATTCTTTACCTTTGGAAGTCAAAAAATCCAAATAAATTCTGAGCAAGTTTATCCCACAGGGAAATATCAGAAGTTAAATTCAACAATGAAACTGATTTCTAGGTACAACTGTCCCTCCTTTTCTGGACACTCATCACCAAATTCATTCAAATCAGGAGAAACAGATGTTGACGACAGCTAACAGTCTCACATACACTTTAGCACTTGTGATTATACTAGTATGGCAAGCACTGTTTTGGTGAAGAGAGAAAATACAACGACTAATGTGCCCTGCTTCTTCAGCTCGGCTTGCACCCATTTTACTAGAATACAGAATTAAAATGATGCTCTGACTGGTAGCCGAGAAGGCTACACAGCAATTTGCTCCATTGAAATGGGAATCAGCACCCCTTCTTTAGGCTACATTCAAGCTAGATTCACTGTATTAAAATTCCTGCCAACTCGCCTGGGAGAAGAAAGAAGCAGCAGGCAATAAGCCAGGCTACTCTTTCTCTAGCACATTCATGCTGAAGATAAACTGAGCATATCTGCACATATCACAGACATTTACCATGACCGACCAAAAACACATGCTGAATTTAGCAGGACAATCTCAGATGTCAGATATTAGGAAAATTTCTATTTGGGAATTCTGCTCATGACACTCTCCAAAATGATCTCACACTTCTCACATTCCAAATTGTACACCAACACTCACTAGTCTACTTCTGCTCACTCTAACACTCAGCTTGAGCTGGAAGACTGGAAAAATAACTGCTTAAAATTTAGTCCAAGGATTGTGCTAAAATTACACCAAGCTGTATCTCAATGAAATGGTAGGATGTTGTGAACAACAGTAATGAAAATTCTTAAATCTCTCATAGGGTTTATGATCATTTTTTAGAAAAATACATCTCAAAAACAACAAAAGATCACAACAATGCTTCATATGTTTTAGACAAATTATCAGAAGCTCTTCTGAGGCAAAACTTCCATTAGTTTCTCTGAACAAGAGAACGCTTTGATCCAGTTTATCCTGATTTCTAAAATGACAGAACCAAGGAGTCTAGAGCTATTTTTAGTTACAGAAAAAGAATATTATGGATACATGAAAATGGTCATCATCACAAACATTATACTGTATCCCAGAGAGTTCAATGCACTATTTGTCAAGATAACCATTAGAAAAAATACCAGTGCTGCATCCTATTATGTTAAAGTAAGAACGATTTTTTTTCTGAAACATGTAAATACATACATTGAGGAAACTTTATCAATGCAAGATGCAGAAGAGTTTATAATAATTCTTACTAACATCACCCAAGTCGATCCTCAGGCTCTGTGATGTTCTGATCTGTGCTGTACCGTATGTGTCCCTAAGAAGAGCACTTACCAGCCCAATCTGCAATTTATTTCTTTGTATCTGTCTTCAAGAAAAACTTTCTAGAACTTGGGACTTTCATCTTTTTACTCTAGGGCACGGCACAGTGTTTGGTATAGTAAGTGCTCAATAAATTTTTGATGAAAGATTGACAAAAACAAATTTTCACGCATTATTTTGAAAGTAAATGGCTACTGGATAGTAGATGCAAATCAAGTCCCTGGAAAATTATATCTTTCCCCTATAACAGAGAGAATTACTCTTATTCTGTAACAATTAGTTCCTTACCAGCTAACACACAAAAAATTCTATCTCAAATACAAACTGGCCAAAATACTAAATGCAATCCTAATTTAAAAAAAAAAATGTTAATTATACACTCTGGATTTATTTGTGTTTGATCTGAAGTGAAGAGAAGCATTTTCAAATAATTAACTGTCAACAAGAATCTTTTATACTTTTAATACTATACAACATACACCAAAAGTGCAGGATAGAGTTCTTATCCAAAAACAGAGCTTACAAAGTGGTAAAACTTAATAGCTATATATACACACTCACACACCAGCACTATACCTTATTATAAATTTTAAATTAAGAATATTCAAGAACGAGAAATGGGACACATAAAAGCACTTATTATATATGCAACATACTCAAATGAAGTTTAGATTCTAGAAGATCACTATGATTTGGATTCATGAATCTTTAATATGAAAAGAAAGTATTCTAATTTCTATCATTTTAGAAGAAACTCAAAGTTTTTTAATGAGTCTGAATCTCCAAGACTGAGACAAAGGAAGAGCCTCTAAGGTAGTTCATTTCGTCTGATCATTAGTCTAGTATTCTTTCCGTTGATTCTTTCAGTTGATGACAAGGATTTATTTTCTGTGCAGCAAAGCACACTGTAAGCTCTCAAATATTAAACCAAAACCAAGTTCTCAGACTGATCTAAATAAACACCAGCGAGAGACATACTACAATGCAAGAAACAACCACACCAGAATTCAAATGGATAGATTAAATTGTTTAAATGAACGCTACTTTGAGCTTATTCTCCTCTAAAAAAGATGTCAGAGTCAAGAAAATGAACAAGCAATTATTCCAGATTCCTAGCAGCTACTCTCTGCTACTGAATCCAGGAGAGAAAAAAGAACATCTGCCTTTATGCCAGCATAACCCAGAGGAGAAATTAAAGAATAAACAAAAATACTATCAAAATGGGGAAGTCCCGAGGTCATAATACATTCTATTATTGTGTGCTCATCAAGACAACAACTCAAGTGACAATAAACTGATTTTAGTACAAGTTCTAGAAATTCCAAATAGCTTTCAGTTACCCAAACTCCCATTCCATTTACTTACCCCTTAGCCTCTACTTAAAGAGTATATGTATATGTATAACTGATTCACTTTGTTATAAAGCAGAAACTAACACACCATTGTAAAGCAATTACACTCCAACGAAGATGTTAAATAAATAAATAAATAAATAAAATAAATATAAATAAATAAAGAATATCCTCTACCCGTTCCCTCACTTTCACTCCCAGCTAAATCCTACCTGTCCTTTCATCCTTAGATCAGGCATTATCCCCTCTAGAAAGCCTGTCTGACTCTCAAACTGAACAAAAGGCAGAAATAGAGAGGAAGGAATGGGTGGAGGAAGAAAAGTACAGAAAGAAGAAAAGATAATATCCCAAACCAGATATTACAATAGTAAAAATATCATACTAAGCAATGTCAGGATTGAAGACGTCATTCCATTAAAAAAATAACATCAAAATAAAAATTTTTTTTAACCTTAAAAGTAAAATCAACCAGCAGAGGGATCCTATAGTAACCATTTCCATAGTGTTTAACTTGAGAATGCTCAGTACTAACAAAGCAAAGGCAGAATTAAATACAAGGGACCATAAAGGTACTGTTCAGTCTAGCAGCATTTTAAGTATCAACCTCACTTCTTTCTTCATGCTCTACAACCCAAAAGTTTCAAGCACCTGCAACAGATGTCAATGAGGTTAACAAAATTCCCAGATTAAGTCCCTGAAATACTAGTATATAAATCAAGAAGAAAGAAGGGTAAAGAAAGAACAGCTCTTTAAGCGATACCAATCAGCTGTGAACATGTTAAGAGCTAACCCTGGCAATGCTACAACTGGGAGTGGATTCAGCTGAATAAACACACACCGGAGGCAGCAGCTTGGCTGTGGGGGGGGGTGGTCCCTGCTGACATTCAGCTGCAGCGCATGGCATAAAGCTAAAGGGCTAATGTCTGTGTCCCACAGACTATGTCAACACTGAAGTCACTGTGTGCCCAAAGCTTTCCAGAAGCTATAGAATTCCTTTTTCCTCCCCCCCCCCCTTTTCCTCCAGAGAAAGAGAAGAGGCAAGGAAGACTGATATTGAGGGAGAGTACAAAGAGATCATGACCTTACAATCTTACAGGAAAGCACTCGTGTACACTGCCATTGTTTAAGATGCTTTCACACACACTATCACTAAACCGTGTTAAATTGAAATGAAGCCCATCAAAATTATTTACATAAATAATTCTGTCTTGGGGAGAAAATAGCATAGAACATATACAAAGAACATCAGCTAACCAGAATAAACCAACCAAATTACTCACATTTTTTTTCAAGACTTACCTCTTTAATAATGGGCTTTCTTGTAAAAATCAAATCTACACTAGGCAACTGATAGACTACAACCGTCCACTGTTGTATTTTGTTCTAGAGATACTAAGACCAAGTGCAGTAAGACAAGAGAAGGAAATCAAAGGTATAAGAATTAGAAAGCAAGAAACAGTCATTATACAGAGATTGTAGGATGAAAACTCAGAAGACATTACAGACAAAATATCTGTATAATTAAGAGTCCAGCAAGGGACTTCCCTGGTGGTCCAGTGGTTAAGAATCCACCTTCTAATGCAGAGGACGTGGGTTCTGCATCCCACATGCCACGGGGCAACTCAGCTCACGTGCCACAACTACAGAGCCCACCAGAGCCCACGCGCTCTGGAGCCCGCGCACCGCAACGAAAGATCCTGCATGCCGCAAGGAATATCCCGCGTGCAGCAACTAAGACCTGACGCAGCCAAAAATAAAACAAATAAATAAATAAATATTAAAAAAAAAAAAGTTTAGCAAGCCTGGCGCATATAAGATCAACATATAAAATTTAACTGCATTTCTCTACAAGGAACAAATCTTTAAAAAGTGTAATTAAAAAGAGAGAGAAAGAGAATCTTGATAAATAAAACCAAAGAAGCATCTGGGGATAAAATAACAATAAAAAGTCAAACTATTATGGAGAAAATCATAATTGTTTCAAAAGCAAAACACCAAGGTATAAATATTATTTTTGTATACAATCCCTTAATTTTTCCATGGCAACCATCAAATAAGGCATATCAAAGACTCTTTTGCACATGCTTCTGTAAAAATGTTAAGTAGATAAAAGAAATCTTTAAAAATAAAATTTTTTTGAAAATCAATTTAGGTAGTAAACAGACAATACAAGAGATTGCTTCATGTTTTATCAGCATGTTGAGAGGAAATAAAACCATATGGGATCTTCACGGGGTATTTAAAAGGAAAATACATTTGTTTCCTCGACTCTCACCAATTTTATCACATAAACTCCAATAAATACATGTGTTACCATTATTTTCATTCATCTCCTACATCCATATTTACTCATCGCGTTGTATTTTCAATTTGAATACTTAGGTCTATGACCACAGAATCTTTCACTTCACTTCAGCTGACTGCATACTTTTAGGGGAAAGTTAAACATGCACTTACCCTATGACCCAGCGATTCCACTCCTAGATATTTCCGCAAGAGAAATAAAAACATGGCCACAAACACATCTGTATAAAAATGTTTACAACCGCTTTATTCATAAGAGCCAAAACTGGAAACAACCCCATCAACAGGAGAATGGATAAATTGATTATGCAATATCCATGCAATGAAAACTACTCAATATTAGGATGACTATGGATACATGCAACAACACGAATAAACTTTAAAAAAAATATATAGTACACTGAGCAAAAGAAGCCAAACACAACAGAGTACAGACTATATGGTTCCATGTATAGGAGGTTCTAGAGCAGGCAAAACTAATCTAAAGTGAAAGGAATTAGAACACTATCTATGTGTTCGGGGCAGGGAAAATACTGATTGGGAAGGAGCTCAAGGGAACCTTATGGGATGATGGAAATGTTCTATATCTTCGTAAGACTGCATTATACGACTACTGGCATTTGTCAAAACTCATGGAACTATGATACTGAAGATCCATGTATTTTGCTGTATGTGAACTATACTCCAACAAAAAATAAATATATTAAAAGAGAAAAAAGTAACAGATATAGGTCAGAAAAGGGAAAAGTAAATAAATATTCAAGAAAATTTCTTAACAAGTAGGAATGACTTCACTTAAAAGAAAGAAGGATAATTTAGTTGATTTTAAGAACACTTCCAGTCCCAACATGTATTATGCTCTATCACCTAATTCAATTGTAACCCTGCGTTCTTAAAAAGGTTAGAGAAGAAAGCAGAAGCTTGGGGCTACAGAGACTCATTCAAATATACAACAACGTACGGAAATCACCATCAACAATTTGCCTTATTTGCTTCAGATCTCTCTCTCTCTCTCCCCCACCCCTCACTGTTGCTTATTTAAAATTCACAGGAGTGATGTCATCTGTTCTTGATTCTCTTTGCAAATTGCTCATGTTACTCAACATAATGTGTCTGAGAATGTAAACTGGTATAGCCACTATAGGAAACAGTAATAGAGGTTCCTCAAAAAATTAAAAATAGAACTGCCATTAGATCCAGCAATTCCACTTCTGAGTTTTTATCCAAAGAAAACAAAAATAACTAACTCCAAAAAATATCCGCACCCCCATGTTCACTGCAGCATTATTTATAATACCCAAGATATAGAAACAACCTAAGTGTCCATCAATGGATGAATGGATAAAGAAAATGTGGTGTGTATATCTATACACATATGTGTATAGATATACACAATGGATATTATTCAGCCATAAAAAAAAATAAAATCTTACCATTTCGGAGCGGGGGGGGGGAACCACAAGCTCACAGATAGAGAACAGATTGGTGGTTGCCAGGGGTGGGGGACAGGGAGTGGGTGAAATGGGTAAAGGGAGTCAAAAGGTACAAACTTCCAATTATAAAAATAAATAAGTCCTGGGAATATAATGTACAGCATGGTGACTATAGTTAATAACACTGTATTACATATTTGAAAGTTGCTAAGAGAGTAGATCTTAAAAGTTCTCATCCGAAGAAAAAAAAGTTCTTTGTAACTATGTGTGGTGATGGATGTTAACCAGACCCAGTGTGTTGATCATTTTGTAATGTATCCCAATAGCAAAATATTGAAACTAATATGTCAACAATACTTCAATTTTTTAAAAACGTGTTTGAGATTTATCCACACTGATATACATAACTCTAGCTCATTCACTTTTATGAACTGTATAATACAGGTTTCACAATTCCTTATCCAAAATTCTAAAATCCAAAGAGCTTTAAAAAGACTAAATTTTTCTCCAAGCTTAATGGAAAAACCTGACTCAACTGCTATGAGGCTATTTACCATTTATTTATCCAATTTAATATGAATATTCCTAAGTTTTGCTACAGATTTAATATGTTTGATGACTGGGTATTGTCCAGATCCCAATGGGAGTATTACACAATATACAGTTTATATACTGGATTACCTTTCAAAATCTGAAAAAAATCTAAATTCCAACATACATGTGCCCTAAGTATTTTGGAGGAAAGGACTGTGTACTCATATTCCATTTTGTGAATAAATACCAACTTATCCACTCACCTACTTGAGGAACAGTTAGATGTTTTTCCACTTTTTTCACTGTTACAACAAGCACATGTACATCTACCTGTCTCTTTGTGCACATGTGCAAAAGTTTCTCTTAAGGAGACACACAGAAATGAAACTGCCAGGTAGTAGAGCGTGTCTTCAACCTTACTGGTCATTTAAATGTACCTTTTTCAATTTACTATAAACAAGATGCATGACAGAGATGATAAAAGGGAGCAGATATCCAGCCTATAACTTTCATATCTACAGAACCATTAATCATATAACACTTTCCATTAATCATAAAACCACTTTCCTAGAAGGAAATTTTCGGTGGAAATGGATTGGGTTGCTACTTAAAAAAAAAAAAAAAAGAAAAGCTAAATGATTGTGCATTCAATTCCATCCATAAGGAATAAAGACAGTGTTTTCAAAGAAAGTTATTACTTATGAAGCTACTTTAATTAGCAGAGCCCAAGTATCGCTGTAAGGCTTGAGAATTTTTTTTAAAAAGCAAAAATTCTATCCATAGGATCTTTTCTCTCTGAAAGAAGGAATGAGAGAAGAAACAGAAAAGACTGGAAAGAATCCTAATTTCTCTCCGCTCACCCTACTTCCTAAAATGGCATCTTTCCCTGAGAATCCCCACAAAATACAACTACTTTAATCTCAGTACCAAAATTTTGATGTCAAAGATTCCTATAAAAATGATCTTAGAGATAAGGACACTGAAAATCTGAAAGCAACAATAATCAACAGTTTCAAGAATTTCCTTTCTATCCCTTTCATATTTATTGGAAAATAAATAAATAAGCAGGCTTCTTTTTTCTCTCAGGTATTTGAGAAACAAAAAAGTAACACAGGGATACCTGATTCATTACTAATGTTTAAAATATTTTTAAACTAAACTTATGAATTGGGATAGATGCTTATATAATTCTTTTTTTCTGACAGCTTTTAAGAACACATTCTTTGATCCCCATATTATAAGGAAAATTGGCTTTTTAATAAAGCTACTTGCTTAACCCAAGGTATCTAAACAAAAACAAGAAAACTTAAATGAGAGGTTCACAAAGGAACATTTGATGACGTTAGTGAACCTAAAATATGTCATATTTCTTATACAGACTTAAGCAAAAGAAAATATGAATCCCAACGTATAGACAAGTGCCACAAAAACACAAAACCTACAGGAACACAAGAACAGCACTTTATCCTAGGCGGAAAAACGAACCCCTAGCCTATTTCAATACCAGAAGAATGACAGATTCTGAGAGGGCTCCGGCTACCTTGGGAGTTCTCTCCATCAAGAACAAGAACTAGTAATCAACATGAAAGAGTCCATTTCAGACAATTCTGCCCACAAAGGAGGCAGTGCTGTTGAAAAATAAACCTAACCAAACATTGGAGAACAGAAAAAAAATACTGAAGTATAATCCCTCACTGACGGAAGAAAGATCTTTAGTTAGTAGCAGGCATTAAGCTCCCTGACAGAGATACAATGGCAGGTGGGTATAATAAACACGGTCTGTCTCCATATAAAGGTAGATAAGACAGATAACGGTGGATAAGAGTCATTAATCCCAACAGCAACAAAAATACACAATTATAACTGCAAACAGGGATAAAAGCTATAAATCCAAGGTAGTAAGAAATAAGAGAAGATTTGGGGGCTGGGTGAGATCTGAAGAATGAGTTAACTTCCATTAACTATTTAAAGACACAACACTTCTACTGTGAGGAGAAGACTACTTAGGTGAAGACCCTCAAGAAGGAGGGGGCACAGCACATTTGAGGGATTAAGGAGACTGAGCACCAAGGAAGTGTGACAAGAGTTTTGGACTTTAAGGGCAACAGGAAGCCCTGAAAAAGTTTTGAGCAGAGTATGATCATCTCTACCATCATCACTAATAGTGATGCCGAGCACATACTACCACATTTAATTCTTAGAACAAGTACATGAGGTAAGAATTATATAACCATTTTACAGATGAGGAAACTAAGGTTTGGAAAGACTTAGCAGCCTGCCAAGCTCACATAACTAGTGAGTGGTGGAGCCAGGATTCAAACATCACATGGGCACTTTCAAAAGCTCAGACTGGCTGCAATGAGGCTGCACATCAGGGGGAAACAGAAAGACTGGGGAAAATTGGGAGACCACTGCAATAATGTCAGCCAACAGCGACATGACCAAACTATGACAGTGGCTGTGGGGTGGGAAAATGGATGGCTTACAGAAATACTTCAGAGAAAAAAGATCACCAGGATTTGACTGGTAGGGTGGGAAATGAGGGAGTGAAGCAATCAAGGAAAATTTTGAAGTTTCTGACTTAAACACCATGGACAAGTTGGTGGCACCATAAACAAAAATGGGAAAAAATAAGGAAGGACCAGAATTGAGGAGAAATCTTGAACTGAATGTAATGTGCTTTTGAGATGCTGAGAAAAGGTTTGAGGGAGCAACTGGGCATGTGTATCTGGAGCTTAGAGGAATGATATGAGCTAAAGATGTTAAGTGTGGAAGCTCTGATACACAGATGTTAACTGAGGCCAAGGTAGTGAATGAGCCTCCCTAGGAAAAGAAAACACAGCAAGAGGAGATAGTCATAGGACTGATTCAACATTAGATGGCAGGCAGAGGGTAAGAGGCGGGGAAAGGAGACAAGAGGAGCAGTCAGAGAAGTGGGCAGAAATCAGGAAAACAGTGTCACAGAAACTGAAAGAAGTTGATAAGGACCCTTTCTCTAAGGGGAGAACACAGTCCAAGAAAGATCTGGCTCTGGGTTCAATTCCTGGTTCCATCAGGATGACTTCAGTGAAGTTAACTAAATACTCTGAGCCTTAATTTATTAATCTATACTATGAACATCATGAAACTTAATCTACAGGGTTATTATAATAATAAGCAGTAAGACAGAACACCTATCACACTGTAAATTATCAATAAATGGCAGTTACTGTTGTTGCTCCTGTTTGTAAAATCAAAAGGTTTGGTTAGTGGCTTATTGAACCCAGCCCTGGGAAGCCCTAGGGGTTCTAAAGAACATCTTCAGGGAATGCCTAGCAGGGCCACAATGGGGCATCTGGGCTCCCCAGTCCTGTCTCAATCAGAACAGCTTTGCCTTCTTTTTCATTTTACTTCTTAAAATAAGTTTTAGGGACTTGCCTGGTGGCACCGTGGTTGGGAATCCACCTGCCAATGCAGGGGACACGGGTTCGAGCCCTGGTCCGGGAAGATCCCACATGCCGCAGAGCAACTAAGCCCGTGCACCACAACTACTGAGCCTGCGCTCTAGATCCCAGCTCCACAACAAGAGAGGCCACTGCAATGAGAAGCCTGCACCCCACACCACTCGCCGCAACTAGAGAAAGCCTGTGCGCAGCAACGAAGACCCAACACAGCCCCAAAATAAATTAATTAATTAATAAATAATAAGTTTTATTTTCATATCTGAATAATATTCATTTGAAAAAAGGGGTCTGCAGCTTAAAGTGTTTTTCAAAAAGCAATGACTGGATCATCTCAATAGTCCCTTCAATTCATTTGGATTACAGCTTGTAATTCTTTTTTTTTTTCTTTTTTTGAATTTTTGAAGTTTATTTTATTTATTTTTTTATACAGCAGGTTCTTATTAGTTATCTATTTTATACATATTAGTGTATACATGTCAATCCCAATCTCCCAGTTCATCCCACCACCACCCACCCCCCCCGCCACTTTCCCCCCTTGGTGCCCATACGTTTGTTCCCTACATCTGTGTCTATTTCTGCCCTGAAAACCGGTTCATCTGTACCATTTACAGCTTGTAATTCTTCACCAAAGTAAAACATGTGAGAAATAAGGACAAAACAACACACTTGATAACATAATCCCTAACATGAAGCTTATTATTTATGATTATTTAATTAGAATAATGGTTATAAATCAATTAGCTCTGTTTATCTACTGAAAATTGTACTAGGGTCAGTGCCATTACTGCCATTGAAGCACCACAGCCTTATAATAGCAATTTTTTGTTTGTTTGCTTAAGATTATAACCGCATGAACAGTGAAGAAAAGAGTTAAGCAGCATTAAAATCACAAAGGGCTTTCTTTTTTCATGAAAAATAAAGTTGGTTAGTGTGCTCAAATTACTTGTTTTCTTTTTGAAAGCCCTGCATGAAGAAAACCAATTAATAAAGAATCAAAATATCTCACCAGCCTTTTCTCATTGAAATCAGTACCTCTAAAAACTTTCTTTTAATATCCTTTTCTTATGCTATTGATTGTAACTAATCACTTTCCATGTCATCATTGTGTGTGGTCCTCTTGTGATAATTATCCCACACTCTCCAGTTTAGTCTGTTGAGCAATCACCACTCTGGTGCAGCTGAAAATTCTCAGGGACACTAGCTTGAATCTCTATGGCACAGATGTCCTAATACTTCATTTTAAAACGGGACAAAGGTTTTACAGAGCCTTGCTGATCTTTTGTCCCAGACACTGGCTGTCTTTTTCATCTAGGACATAATCAAAAATGTACTGTATTAAAAAAAAAAATGTACTGTATAAGTTTTTTAACTACAACTTTAGAATTTACACTCTTCAATAGTAAGTCAGTTCTCTTAAATGACAGAATTTGCTCCTATTTAATTGCTGGAAATTTTAAGAAATTAAATAGGAGCTGACGGTGGATCAATAGTTGTCTTCATTTTAACAGCTCACCCAATAATGAGGAACATGAGAACTGCATCTGGAAGATTTGGTGTGAAAGGAAATGACTTCTGAAAGGCTGACTGATTTATTTGTGCTGATACTGGCACAGACTGCCCTACTTTAGGCAGGATGGTTAGGGAAAGTCTCTTTGAAGAAGTACCATTTAAGCTGACACCTGAGGCAGCCAGCATATAAGAGTGGGGTAAGAATGTCTGGCAGCACATAAGAATAAAGAGTTAAGAATAGCATATATATATATATGTATATGTGTGTGTGTGTATACATATATATTTGAAGGACATTTTTTTCAACGCCCAATCGGCCATTAATACAAATTGAAAGCCTGTTATAATCAAATCAATGTAGTCCTGGAAAAAGAATATCAACAAAGAGATCAATGGAACAAATCTCACAAATAATTAAGCACTTAAGAAAGAAAAAGGAAATGCCACAAACCAAAAGAAAAGAGACTGATCACAGTATTTAGAAAGCTTTTCAATTATTAGGAAAACATCAAAATAAATACGTTCTCCCCACACAAAATTAAAAATAAGTTCCAGGAAGATTAAAGAACTAGGTATAAAATGCAAATTAATTAGAAAATAAAAAGAATAAATATAACATATTTAATGATATTCAGATAGGGAAGGACTATCTAAACAAAAAACGAAATGTAAGAAATTACAAAAAAATTACAAATTACAAATGTAAGAAAAGTATAGTACATTTTACTGCCTAGAAATCTAGAATTATAAACATCAAAAGTCAAAAACTAATGAGCAAATGACAAAAACTAAAAATTATTCACAACTGTGAAAGTACTTTATCCTCACTATTGAAAAAGCCCATAAAAGTCAATGAAATACTAAGACCTTACTGTCCCCAAGAGAAATTAACAAATAGGAATATACCAATCACAGACAATATGCAAACTGACAATAAACACATGAAAATGTAAACAAAGAATTGTAAATGAAAGCAAGGTAAGACAAAACTTTTTAACCTATGAAAGAGATAAAAGTTTTTTTTCCGGCAAAAGATTTTTAAACATTATATGAACAGGTAAGGTGATACATGCATTCTTACACGCCTGATCACCTAAAGTGGTCCAATCCTTCTAGAAGACAGTGTGTCAATAAGTATATTCATCTCTTTTATTTTATAAGCACAACTGTATCATCCTTAGGAAGCAGAAACTATCTTCTAGCAATGTTGCTTTTCTCTCCAAATATAAGGTGGATAATATAGTAATTTGTAGGGTCATTTTTGTAACATTTTCTCATTACAAAGTAATAAATGTAAGTGTTAAACATTTTAAGAATACATAAATGTATATGGGAAAACCTCTCCTATAATTCCTTTGATCCCCTCTGATGAATAGATTCAATTTTTTAACAACCTATCATAGGAAAATAATCAGAAATGTGAACATGTATTAATAAAGATGGCCATAACAGTAATACATATGACAAAAAAAACTGAAAAGTGGGGAGACCTTCAAGATGGTGAAAGAGTAACACATGGAGATCACCTTCCTCCCCACAAATACATCAGAAATACATCTACATGTGGAACAACTCCTACAGAACACCTACTGAACACTAGCAGAGGACCTCAGACCTCCCAAAAGGCAAGAAACTCCCCACGTACCTGGGTAGGGCAAAAGAAAAAAGAAAAAACAGAGACAAAAGAATAGGGACGGGACCACACCAGTGGGAGGGAGCTGTGAAGGAAGAAAGGTTTCCACACACTAGGAAGCCCTTTCACCGGCGGAGACAGGGCGTGGCAGGGGGAAGCTTCAGAGCCACGGAGGAGAGTGCAGCAACAGGGGTGCGGAGGGCAAAGCGGAGAGATTCCCTCACAGAGGATCGGTGCCAACCAGCACTCACCAGCCCGAGGCGCTTGTCTGCTCACCCGCCGGGGCGGGCGGGGGCTGGGAGCTGAGGCTCGGGCTTCGGAGGTCAGACCCCAGGGAGAGGACTGGGGTTGGCTGCGTGAACACAGCCTGAAGGGGGCTAGTGTGCCACAGCTAGCCGGGAGGGTGTCCGGGAAAAGTCTGGAGCTGCCGAAGAGGCAAGAGACCATTGTTTCGGGCACGTGAGGAGAGGGGATTCAGAGCACCTCCTAAATGAGCTCCAGAGACGGGCGCGAGCCGAGGCTATCAGTACGGACAGCAGAGACTGGCATGAGACGCTAAGGCTGCAGGTGCAGCCACCAAGAAGCCTGTGTGCAAGCACAGGTCACTATCCACACCTCCCCTCCTGGAAGCATGTGCAGCCCCCGACTGCCAGGGTCCCGTGATGCAGGGACAACCTCCCCGGGAGGACACACAGCGCGCCTCAGGCTGGTGCAACGTCACGCCAGCCTCCGCCACCACAGGCTCACCATGCATTCTGTACTCCTCCCTCCCCCCGGGCCTGAGTGAGCCAGAGCCCCGGAATCAGCTGCTATTCTAACCCTGTCCTGTCTGGGCAGAAACAAACGCCCTCAGGCAACCTACACGCAGAGGCGGGGCCAAATCCAAAGCTGAACCCCGGGAGCTGTGTGAACAAAGAAGGAAAGGGAAATCTCTACCAGAAGCCTTAGGAGCAGCGGATTAAATCTCCACAATCAACTTGATGTACCCTGAATCTGTGGAATACCTAAATAGACAATGAATCATCCCCAAATTGAGGCAGTGGACTTCGTGTGATTTTGCCTGTATAGCTTTGCTTTTACCAACTGTCCTAGGGTTCTGTCTGTCCGTTTTTTGTTTTTTTTCTTAGTATAGTTTTTAGCGTTTGTTATCATTGGTGGATTTGTTTTTTGGTTTGGTTGCTCTCTTCTTCTTTTTTTCTTTTTTTTATTACTTTTTAATTTTTTTACTTTCAATAATTATTTTTTATTTTAATAACTTTATTTTATTTCTTTTTTTTCCTCCCTTTTCTTCTGAGCCATGCAGCTGACAGGGTCTTGGTGCTCTGGCCGGGTGTCAGGCCTGAGTCTCTGAGGTGGGAGAGCCGAGTTCAGGACATGGGTCCACCAGAGACCTCCCAGCTCCACGTAACATCAAACGGCAAAAGCTCTCCCAGAGATCTCCATCTCAACGCTAAGACCCAGCTCCACTCAACGACCAGCAAGCTACAGTGCTGGACACACTATGCCAAACAACTAGCAAGACGGGAACACAACTCCACCCATTAGCAGAGAGGCTGCCGAAAATCATAATAAGGTCACAGACACCCCAAAACACACCACCAGACGTGGACCTGCCCACCAGAAGTGGACCTGCCCACCAGAAAGACAAGATCCAGCCTCATCCACCAGAACACAGGTACCAGTCCCCTCCACCAGGAAGCCTACACAACCCACTGAACCAACCTTAGCCACTGGGAGCAGACACCAAAAACAACGGGAACTACGAACCTGCAGCCTGCAAAAAGGAGACCCCCAAACACAGTAAGTTACGCAAAATGAGAAGACAGAGAAACACACAGCAGATGAAGGAGCAAAGTAAGAACCCACCAGACCAAACAAACGAAGAGGAAATAGGCAGTCTACATGAAAAAGAATTCAGAGTAATGATAGCAAAGATGATCCAAAATCTTGGAAGTGGAATGGAGAAAATACAAGAAACATTTAACAAGGACCTAGAAGAACTAAAGAATAAACAACAAGGATGAACAACACAATAAATGAAATTAAAAATTCTCTAGAAGGAATCAATAACAGAATAACTAAGGAAGAAGAACGGATAAGTGACCTGGAAGATAAAATAGTGGAAATAACTACTGCAGAGAAGAATAAAGAAAAAAGAATGAAAAGAATTAAGGACAGTCTCAGAGACCTCTGGGACAACATTAAACACACCAACATTCGAATTATAGGGGTCCCAGAAGAAGAAGAGAATAAGAAAGGGACTGAGAAAATATCTGAAGAGATTATAGTTGAAAACTTCCCTAATGTGGGAAAGGAAATAGTCAATCAAGTCCAGGAAGCACAGAGAGTCCCAGGCAGGAGAAATCCAAGGAGAAACACACCAAGACACATATTCATCAAACTATCAAAAACTAAATATAAAGAAAAAATATTAAAAGCAGCAAGGGAAAAGCAACAAATAACATACAAGGGAATCCCCATAAGGTTAACTGCTGATCTTTCAGCAGAAACTCTGCAAGCCAGAAGGGAGTGGCAGGACATATTTAAAGTGATGAAAGGGAAAAACCTACAACCAAGATTACTCTACCCAGCAAGGATCTCATTCAGATTTCATGGAGAAATTAAAACCTTTACAGACAAGCAAAAGCTAAGACAATTCAGCACCGCCAAACCAGCTTTACAACAAATGCTAAAGGAACTTCTCTAAGTGGGAAACACAAGAGAAGGAAAAGACCTACAAAAACAAACCCAAAACAATTAAGAAAATGATAATAGGAACATACATATCGATAATTACCTTAAATGTAAATGGATTAAATGCTCCAACCAAAAGACATAGACTGCTGAATTGATACAAAAACAATACCTGTATATATGCTGTCTACAAGAGACCCACTTCAGACCTAGGGACACATACAGACTGAAAGTGAGGGGATGGAAAAAGATATTTTATGCAAATGGAAATCAAAAGAAAGCTGGAGTAGCAATTCTCATATCAGACAAAACAGACTTTACAATAAAGAATGTTACAAGAGACAAGGAAGGACACTACATAATGATCAAGGGATCAATCCAAGAAGAATATAACAATTGTAAATATTTACGCACCCAACATAGGAGCACCTCAATACATAAGGCAAAGGCTAACAGCCGTAAAAGGGGAAATCGACAGCAACACGATCATAGTACGGGACTTTTAACATCCCACTTTCACCAATGGACAGATCATCCAAAATGAAAATAAATAAGGAAACACAAGCTTTAAATGATACATTAAACAAGATGGACTTAACTGATATTTATAGGACATTCCATCCAAAAACAACAGAGTATACCTTCTTCTCAGGTGCTCATGGAACATTCTCCAGGATAGATCATATCTTGGGTCACAAAGCAAGCCTTGATAAATTTAAGAAAATTGAAATCAAGTATCTTTTCTGACCACAATGCTATGAGACTAGATATCAATTACAGGAAAAAATTTGTAAAAAATACAAACACATGAAGGCTAAACAACACACTACTTAATAACCAAGAGATCACTGAAGAAATCAAAGAGGAAATCAAAAAATACCTAGAAACAAATGATAACGAAAACACAACGACCCAAAACCTATGGGATGCAGCAAAAGCAGTTCTAAGAGGGAAGTTTATAGCAATACAATCTTACCTCAAGAAACAAGAAACATCTCAATAAACAACCTAACCTTACACCTAAAGCAATTAGAGAAAGAAGAACAAAAAAACCCCAAAGTTAGCAGAAGGAAAGAAATCATAAAAATCAGATCAGAAATAAATGAAAAAGAAATGAAGGAAACGATAGCAAAGATCAATAAAACTAAAAGTTGGTTCATTGAGAAGATAAACAAAATTGATAAACCATTAGCCGGACTCATCAAGAATAAAAGGGAGAAGACTCAAAT
This sequence comes from Eubalaena glacialis, assembly GCF_028564815.1. Classification (NCBI taxonomy): domain Eukaryota; kingdom Metazoa; phylum Chordata; class Mammalia; order Artiodactyla; family Balaenidae; genus Eubalaena; species Eubalaena glacialis. The sequence goes on from NC_083719.1 coordinate 170,833,446, forward strand.
CAATAGAATTAGAAATGAAAAAGAAGTAACAACTGACACTGCAGAAATACAAAGGATCATGAGAGATTACTACAGGCAACCATACGCCAATAAAATGGACAACCTGGAAGAAATGGACAAATCCACAATCAACATTGTGAAAATGACTATACTACCCAAATCAATCTACAGATTCTGTGCAATCCCTATCAAACTACCAATGGCATTTTTCACAGAACTAAAACAAAAAATTTCACAATTTGCATGGAAACACAAAAGACCCCGAATAGCCAAAGCAATCTTGAGAAAGAAAAATGGAGTTGGAGGAATCAGGCTCCCTGACTTCAGTCTATACTACAAAGCTACAGTAATCAAGACAGTATGGTACTGGCACAAAAACAGAAATATAGATCAGTGGAACAGGATAGAAAGCCCAGAGATAAACCCACGCACATATGGTCACCTTATCTTTGCTAAAGGAGGCAAGAATATACAGTGGAGAAAAGACAGCCTCTTCAATAAGTGGTGCTGGGAAAACTGGACAGCTACATGTAAAAGAATGAAATTAGAACACTCCCTAATACCATACACAAAAATAAACTCAAAATGGACTAAAGACCTAAATGTAAGGCAAGACACTATAAAACTCTTAGAGGAAAACAGAGGCAGAACACTCTATGACATAAATCACAGAAAGATCCTTTTTGACCCACCTCCTAGAGAAATGGAAATAAAAACAAAAATAAACAAATGGGACCTAATGAAACTTAAAAGCTTTTGCACAGCAAAGGAAACCATAAACAAGATGAAAAGACAACCTTCAGAATGGGAGAAAATATTTGCAAATGAAGCAACTGACAAAGGATTAATCTCCAAAGTATACAAGCAGCTCATACAGCTCAATATCAAAAAACAAACCACCCAATCAAAAAATGGGCAGAAGATCTAAATAGACATTTCTCCAAAGAAGACATATAGCTGGCCAAAAGGCACATGAAAAGATGCTCAACATTGCTAATTATTAGAGAAATGCAAATCAAAACAACAATGAGATATCACCTCACATCGGTAAGAATGGCCATCATCAAAAAAATCTACAAACAATAAATGCTGGAGAGGGCATGGAGTAAAGGGAACCTTCTTACACTGATGGTGGGAATGTAAATTGGTGCACCCACTAGGGAGAACAGTATGGAGGTTCCTTAAGAAACTAAAAATAGAGTTACCATATGATCCAGAAATCCCACTCCTGGGCAAATACCCAGAGAAGAACATAATTCAAAAAGAGACATGCAACCCAGTGTTCACTGCAGCTCTATTACAATAGCCAAGACATGGAAGTAACCTAAATGTCCATCAATAGATGAATGGATAAAGAAGATGTGTTTTATATATTTATACATATATATGTATACACACACACACACACACACACACACACAATGGAATATTATTCAGCCATAAAAAGGAATGAAATAATGCCATTTGCAGCAACATGCATGGACCTAGAGATTATCATACTAAGTGAAGTAATCCAGACAGAGAAAGACAAATATCATGATATCGCTTATATGTGGAACCTAAAAAAAAAAAAAAAAAAAAAGATACAAATGAACTTATATACAAAACAGAAATAGTCCCACAGACACAGAAAACAAACTTATGGTTACCAAAGGAGAAAAGAGTGTGGAGGAGGGATACATTAGGAGTTTGGGATTAGCCACCACCCTCAACAGCATGTTTGGATAGACGATTAGGCCTAAAGTGCTTAATTTGTTAAAAGAAAGGTATTAAACAACCATTTTATTAAGATATGAAAATGAGAGACAACAACAAGGAGAAATTTAAGTGCAAATTAAAGCAAAGACTACTTTAAAAACTTTAAGTCAGTAAATGTGCATGACAAAAAACTTGTAGAAAATCTAAGAACAGCATGATGCTGTAGTAGTATCTCCTGAGCAAATGAGGAAGGTGATTTAAGAGACAGATCCCCTGTCAGAGCCAGGTTTTAACACCTTATTTCTAGAACTTTTATTTAATGTTTATTCATCAAATTTCTATACCACTTATAAATTCTCTGAATACTTTAATTACTCATCCCATGCCTTAGTGAGTGAGTGTTTGATCTTACCAAAAACAGTTTTGCAAATCACAGTATTTTTCTGAAATGTAACCTCTAACCTGGGTTGGCAAGGGAAGTCCATAAGAAAGTTTAGTACTGTGGTTCCAAAAATAATAACAATAATAAAACAAAAAAAAAATCACACGCAATTCCCTTTTAATGGTTTAAAGTCAAGCATTCTTTCAAAAATTCTTTCATATCTTTTCAAAGTCCTAATAATAAAGGAAAATTCCTTTACAAATGCACCACTGTTTTGCTATAGACACTTGAACTGAGTGGGAAAGATGTGACAAGTCAAGTCAAGATATTGGTACACAGAGAAAACGAAACAATACTCCTATACCGTTGCTTTAGCAGGGCCTGTTTGTGCTTAGGAGTATCACATCGATACCTTGTATTCCCGAATATTATATCCATCCTTCCTCTATGTTCTTATCATCAGTGATAAAACCTTGTCTTAAACTGCTTCTACTAACCTGCTCGTAAGAAGCAAACCTTCTCATCATGATACTCAGAACCCTAAATTCTCCCCGTTCTCCCTGCGTATCAACCTACTTCTGGCTCCAGTATCTGTCACTTCCGAGAGCACATCACCTGTAATTCTTTTCTAAAAGATCAGGCTCTCTTAACCTCCCACTGTGTCCTAATAATCCATAAGCACAGGGGACACCCCGATATTTGTTTCCTCAACTCCTGGGCTGCCGTCATGATATCAAAACAATCATGCCCCATGAAAATTCATGCTGAGGTGTCATGGCAAGATCCTCTGCTACTTTGTAATTCTCATAGTCAACATTTATTGATAGTTCAAAGTAGCAGAAAAGAAGAGGGGATGTTAGCTTCAAGCACTGGCTGGGCTCAGAAAGACTGTTTACTTTAGGTCAGAGAGAGTGCTATTTATTGCAGAGAAGAAGCAACTAACAGAAAGTGAGCAAAGATTATGTGAAAGAAAATGAATGGAGACAGATTGCAGAGGAGGGAACCAGAGCTTAAATCTGTGATAGAAATAAGAAGTGAGCTTGGTGAAGGACAGACAGTATCTCCTCTGAGTCAGAAGAGAAGACGACAAGAACACAGGTAACTGCTGAGGTGATGAAGGTAACTGAGGGGTCCCAGCATAGACTTGGTTTTAGTAAAATGAGAGCAGGACAATTACATAGGGGTGGGGATTGGAGTGATGGAGAAAGTACCAAGGGACTTAAAAAAGAGACATACTTGTTCTGAAGAGAAGGAAACCAGAACTTTTCAAAGTCACAGAGGAGCAAAAGCAGCAGCTGTATTCTGCACAGCAGATATATACAGCCTTCACAACAGACTATCTCAAGGAAGCTGCAAGATGCCTGGAAAGTACGAAAATGATGTAAAGAAAGGTTCTGCTAAAAGTGACAATTTTGTAAAAACTGACTGGAGAGTGTGGCAAATGTTAATGGTTAAATATGGGGGATGGGTATAAGGAGGTTCACTATACTATTCTCTACTTTTGTGTACCTTTGGAAACGTTTATAATAAAAAATGTTTTTAAAAATTGCCTAACCATCGTATGACCTCAGGAGCAATGGTTATCTTCCTCAGAAAGCTCAACAACTTGCCAGAACTTTTCAGAAGGTTTTAGGAATTTCAGAGACACAATTGCATACGGATACATACACTCGAGAGGACTGCAAAATTCAATGACAGGGAGGCAAAAAAAGTTTCTATTTGACGAGGATTTGTCCCAAATTTGTTCTAAGGAGTGAGAAACACAAGTGAGCATTAAAATTAGGCTAAGTGTGTCAGGCGTGACAAACGGGGCCAGAAGATGAAAGCGATGAGAACAAGTATTTCAACTAAGCATATGCCTGAAGAACAACATTATAAAACTTACTTCATCTCCAGAACTTCCTCTAAGTGTTTTCTTCTCTCGGCCCGAAGGTTGGTCAAATGAGTTTCCTTCTCTGCCAGTGACTGCTGAGTGCAGGACAGCTTCGCCTTCATGGACTCCAGCTCCTGTTTTACCTTCTCCATGGCCATCAGTAACTCCTCCACCTACGGTCAATACAGAAAAGACAGAAACTGAGCATCTGGGTCAGGTATAGTCAGAGGAGCTGGGCAGCGGGCAACGCCTGGGTCCACAAAATTGAAGACACACCCATCAAAAATTCTGTACTCTCGCAGGATCAGACATAAATGGCAGTTAAAGAAATACATCTCTCATCTTCCCTCCACTATAATTCTTCTCAGTTTAGGCCCAAAAAACCCTCATTTTCTTTTTGACAAATGTAAGGGCATCAGAAGTAACAGTGTGCCAGAAACAATCCCTTCTAAGGAATTTATTTGGAAACAGTCCAGAAACTTCCATGGAAATAACAATATAATGCAGATAAAAATATAAGGAACAAAATCATAATAAATATTTCTAGAACAATTTTAGGAAATAAAAGCTATAAACCTGACTAATACTAGATGCAAAATAAACATAAATGAGTAATTTTTATTCGTTCAAACTAAGATTCTTCTGTTTATACCATTACACAGAATTTCTTGTTAAACAGCTAGAATTCAATCGGATAATTTCCTGCTCTAAAGCTAGGTAGATAGAGATTTTCTGAGGAAGGCAGGAAGAAAAGAAAAAAAATATATGACCAGATAGAGAAGAGACAGAATGCTTTTAAAAGACCTATAAAGGACTTCCCTGGTGGCGCCGCCCGCGAGGACCGGGACGGCCGTCCGCGCCACCCTCCCTCCCCGGCCGCCGAGGCGAACCGCGGACAGGCCGCTGGCGAGGTCTCCCGGGCAGTGCGGGCAGCCCGAGGGCCTCCGGGCGGGAAGCCCACCTGTCCGCGGGCGCCAGGCTCCTCGGGGCGGCTCGCCCCGGGCTCTGCGTGACTGGCCCCCTGAAGCAGCGGCGGAGGAGGCAGCCCACTGTTTGCGCCGCACCGCCTCCTACGGCAAGCGGGAGGAGACAGACGCCGCCCGCCCGGCGCCTGCCGTGTGCGCGTGTGCGCCCGCGCCGGCCCACAGCCCAGAGCCCCCGCCCGCCAGCCCCCAGCCCCCCGCCCGCCAGCCTCACCTACGGCTCCGCCCTCCCCGGGGGCGCGCTGCCGGGACCCAGCCAGGGCCGTGAGGAGGAGCGGGCGGAGGAGAGCCGAGGGGCCTAGCGCCAGCGACGGGCGGGAAGCTACAGGCGCCGCCCCACCCCGAGCTGCCGCCACCGCGGCCGTGTCACCCTGCTCAGGGCTGCCGCTGCCGCTGCCGCTGCCACTGCTGCCCGGGCGCCGTCGCCGCCGCCGACGCCGCCGCCACCACAGCCACAGCTCGGCCCGGGCGCCCGACGTCACCGCGCCCCGCCCCCTGCGCGATTCCCCAGCCCCGCCCCGGGCCGACGTCAGCGCGAGCCCCGCCCCCGCGCGACCGCGCCCGGTCGGCGTCCCGAAGCCTCCCGGGAGCGCGACTCGGGCGCGCGCGCGACTCGGGCACTTTCCGGGGGCTGGCGGGCGGGGGCTCTGGGCTGCGGGCCGGCGCGGGTGCACACGCGCACACGGCAGGCGCCGGGCGGGCGGCGTCTGTCTCCTCCTGCTTGCCGTAGGAGGCGGTGCGGCGCAAACAGTGGGCTGCCTCCTCCGCCGCTGCTTCAGGGGGCCAGTCACGCAGAGCCCGGGGCGAGCCGCCCCGAGGAGCCTGGCGCCCGCGGACAGGTGGGCTTCCCGCACGGCCCGGGAGACCCCGCCAGCGGCCTGTCCGCGGTTCGCCTCGGCGGCCGGGGAGGGAGGGAGGGCGGCGCGGACGGCCGTCCCGGTCCTCGCGGGCGGCAGCTGCCCCGGCGTCGGGCTCCCCAGTTTCTGGTACTGAAGCGCAGACGGGTTTCCTTGTCGGAGCCACGCACCGTTAATGTAAGGCCGTAGGTAAGCTATCGCTGCACTAAGAAAGTAAGAGTGATTTGAATCGTGTTTATTCCCGGCTGGCGATTGTTTTATCAGTAACTCTAAACGCCCCTGAGAGCAGTTGAGTCACCGCCAGCGTCCACGTCCTCGTGGCCCCACTGTCACTCTCCCGTCCCTCGTCGGGGTTCTCGTCCCTTCATTCGTCACCTCATCCCCATCCCGCCCAGCGTCCCCCGGCGTCCTGTACAGTCGCCCCCTTCCGTAGGGTCCGCACGGGGCCGCCGCTGTCAGGACCGCTGCCGGGGGACGCTGGGTCCTGCCAAATGAAGCATCCTAAAGTGTTTCATTTTCTCGGGCACCCGACTTCACTCAGGAATAAGCCAGCTTCCTTTGACTGTTTCTCACGATCCTTCTTATCTGACCGCTGATCCGCTCGTTCTGCTGCTCCCCAGCGGTGTGGTGAGATGAAGGGAAAGCAGAGTGGACTCATCTTATCTTTCTGGTTTCCATTCTGCCGGTGTCTACGTGTGTGACCTTGGGAAAGTCGCATTACTCCTGGGTCCTGCTTTTCGTAACTGTAAAAGGGGGTGTGAACGAGATGTCTCAGATCTATCCCATCCCTGAAATGTGGGGATTTGAAGAGTGTGAGGTGCTAAGCCTTGTTATTCATGCACGGGAGTACTGTCAATATCACAGACTCAGAAATTTTTTTGGTTTCTTTTTTGTCATTCCACTGTTCTTTTTTCTTATTTCCTACTCTGCCCCACATATCTTTTTTTAAACCTACACTTAGGATTTTTTTTTTTTAATTAAAACTGGCTAAGTGCATGCATTCGTTGCCTCTTCTTCCTGGAACCCCATTAAAATGCTAATAAAGGAATGAAAAATGATACAAACCCGTACAAAACAGAAAATGGGAAGGGAGCCACCAAGAGTTGTTTTTTTTTTTTTTTCCTAATTTTACACACAGAAAGTGAGGTCTGATTAAACAAAATGAAAGAAACCATAATGTGGAATAGGCGTGGGGGGGGGGGGGTACTGTAGGTGAAGAAGGAGGCCTACCTGCCAGAAGTGATTTAGAGAAATTGAAATTTGAAGACACTGACAAGACAGAGCAAGAGTGAGAAGCAGGGCTGAAAACAAGGACACTAAATAAAGGTCTCTATGTAGAACAGCAGAACCCTCCCTATACCTCAGATACAATAGCTAGGCATTTATCCCAGGCTAAAAGTCAAGCTTTTTCATCATCTCTGGGGAGCATTTAATGACTAAGAGTAAAACATTCTTTATTCTGGCACAATAGCCAGTTTCCTACCCACTCACCCTAGAGTGAAGTTGTGCAAGTTGGCAAGACCCTCCCAAGTTCTAAAGATGCGTCATCAGCATCCAACTACTTCATCTTAAATATGAACGGACAACCAGGGACTGTTAGGTGTTTAAGGGAAGTCTCCAACTTGGGGCTGGGGAAGGGAGGGAGAGGATAAGGAGAAAATGTGACCACAGAGGAAAAAGAAACTTCAGAGAACTTAAAAATATGCTCACAAACTTTTATTACAGCTATGAAACAAGGATAATGTACTCAGATAAGTAGCAACCCAAGAACAAAAAGTAAGTCTTGAAACTAGAAATAGGAAAATGCCAAAATTATAAATTCACTGGAAGTGTTGAAAGGTGAAGTCCGTGCAATTTTAAGGAGAATAGAAGAAATACGCAAAGAGATGGAAATTGCAAGAGAAAATATAAGAAAAATAAAGAGTCAATCCAACAGGACTAATATTACAAGAGAAAGAGAAAAAAGAGTAAATAAAAGATGGAAAATTACCCCAAAAATAATGGAACAAACTTTCCCAGAGCTGAAAATGTCCATTAGTGGAGAGCAAAAACAACTTTGTGAAATGTTAAAACTCTAAAGATAAAGAGAAAATCCTGAATTTCCAAAGGAAAAATGTGACCCATAGGGACCTCCCTGGTGGTCCAGTGGTAAAGAATCTGCCTTCCAATGCAGGGGACGCAGGTTCAATCCCTGGTTGGGGAACTAAGATCCCACATGCTGTGGAGCAACTAAGCCGGTGTGCCTCAGCTAGAGCCCACATGCCACAAACTACAGAGCCCACGCGCTCTGGAACCCATGCACTACAACCAGAGAGAGAGAAAACCTGCACACCACAACCAGAGGGAGAGAAAACCTGCACACCACAACTAGAGAGAAGCCCGCGCACCACAGGAAAAAGCCCGCACACCTAAAGAAAAGATCCCGAGTGCCGCAACTAAGACCCGACGCAGCCAAAAATAAATAAATAAATAATAAATTTTAAAAAAAGAAAAGTGACCCGTAAAAGAGTAAGACTCACACTGCAATTAGAATTCTTACCAGCAACACTAGATATGAGAAGATAACAATGACCTTCAAGTTTCTGAGGGAAATATTTCTTGAACTTCAAATTCTAAGAATTTTTTTATTAAAAAAAAACTCTATTCCTAGCTGAATTATCATTAAGAAAGCAAAATGAAAACATTTTCAGATATGCAGAGACTCATAAAGTCAAACTCCCACATAGGCTTTTTTTCAAAATTTAAAGATGAGGTAGAAATGAGGTTTCTGACAGCATCACTATCCAGGATTCACTAGATCTAATTCAGTAGTAAAGGGAAGTCCCAAGAGCTAGGCTAGATTCGGATGGAAGGATAGGAGTTCTGGGAGAGAATTCAACTGAATAATTACTATGATAAAAAGCTTAGAAAATGCTGGTTTCTGGTGTTCAACTTTTAGACCAAACCTGTTAATAAATTATAATCTTGCTGTAGTTAAAGCATAGTTTATAAATTATACCAATGTTGACAACATAAAGGTAAAAATACAGCTGGCAGTTTAAGATGTGAAACATAGGAAAGGTAGAGGTAAAGGGAAAAGCACTCAAGAGACGATGTGTGTAGTTGGCAGAATAAGAAGCGGTTGCTAAAGTGTACTGTTAGAAGTAGGAAAAGTGACCAGTGGAGGAGCAAGGAATTATTAGGCTTACTGAGAGGATAGGAAGACACGAGGTACAGGGTTTATAATTAAGCTAAATCGTCATCAAGAAATAATAGAAGACTTAATATCGTTCAAATAAGCAGTACTTCTCCATTTGTTCTGCACATTCTATGCAATCCTATCAAAACTCCCAGCTGCCTTTTTTTACTTCTAGAAATTGACAAGCAGATTATAAAATTCACATGGCAATGCAAGGGACTCAGAATAGCCAAAAGAATCTTGAAAAAAAAAAAAAAAGTTAAAACACTCGTTCTTCCTGCTTTCAAAACTGACTACAAAACTACAATAATCAAGATAATGTGTTGTACCAGAATAATGATAGACGTATATATCATGGAAAAGAATTGAGACTTCAGAAATAACCCACACATTTATGGACAGTTGATTCACTGGGAAAATAATAGTCTTTTCAACAAAGGGTGCTGGGACAGTTGTATAACCACATGCAAAAGAATGACATTGGACCCCTACCTCACAAACGCAAAAATTAATTAAAGGAACTTCCCTGGTGGCACAGTGGTTAAGAATCCGCCTGCCAAGGCAGGGGACATGGGTTCAACCCATGGTCCAGGAAGATCCCACAGGCCACGGAGCAACTAAGCCCGTGCGCCACAACTATTGAGCCTGCACTCTAGAGCCCACGAGCCACAACTACTGAGCCTGCGTGCCACAACTACTGAAGCCCGCGTGCCTAGAGCCTGTGCTCCACAACAAGAGAAGCCACCGCATTGAGAAGCCCACGCACCGCAACAAAGAGTACCCCCGCTCACCGCAACTAGAGAAAGCCCGCGCACAGCAGTGAAGACCCAACGCAGCCAAAATTAATTAATTAATTAAATTTTTAAAAAATTAATTCAAAATGGATCATAGACCTAAATATAAATGCTAAAACTATAATACTCTTAGAAAAAAACAGGTATAAACCTTCATGACCTTGGATTAGGCAATAGTTTCTTAGCTCTGAAGCCAAAACCATAAGTGACAAAATTTTAAAATTGGACTCCATCAAAATCGAATATACAAAACTTTTGTATATTCAGCTTTAAAAAGTATGGTGAGCCTTGAAGACATTATGCCAAATGAAATAACCCAATCACAAAAGGACTGTATATTGTATGATTTCATTTATATGAGGTACCTAGAATAGTAAAATTCATAGAGACAGAAAGCAGAAGGGTGGTTGCCAGGGGTTGGAGGAAGGCAGATGGCCATTTGCAAGCCAACCAAACCTGCCAACACCTTGATCTTGGATGTCCATCCTCCAGAAATGTGTGAAATAAATTTCTGTTGTTTATGCTGCCCAGTCTGTGATATTTTGTTACGGCAGCCTCACCAGACTAATACAGATTTTGGTACTGAGAAGTGGGGTACTACTGTAACAAATACCTTAAAAATGTGGAAGGGGCTTTGGAAGTGGGTAATGAGTGGAGGGGAAGATTTTTGAGGTGCATGTTAGGAAAAGCCTAGATTGCCTTGAAGAGAGACTCTTGGTAGAAATGTAAACGTTAAAAGGTGACTGTAGTGAGATCTCAGAAATGAGGAGCGTGTTACTGGAAACTGGAGGAAAAGTGACCCTTACTATAAAGTGGCAGAGAACTTGGCCAAACTGTTTCCTAGTGTTCTGTGGAAGGTAGAAATTAAAAGTGATAAACTGTGATATTTAGCTGCAGAGATTTCTAAGCAAAGTGTTGGTGGTGCGGCCTGATTTCTTCTTACTGCTTATAGTATGCAGGAGGTGAGAGATAAATTAAAGGAGTTGTTAAGCAGAAAGGAACCAGAACCTAAAGATTTGGAAAATTCTTAGCCTATCTGCAGTATTGTGACTTGCAAGAAATATATACTGGTGAGCATTTTGTAATATGTTTAAATGTCAAATCACTGTGTTGTACACCTGAAACTAACGTGTACATATCATACAATACATCAACTATACTTCAATTAAAAAAAAAGAAATATACATTTGGTCATTCAGATGACCAAAATATATCTCATATTTGGTCTTCATCCAAGGTTCTTGACTCACAGCTCCCAAAACCCTTGGAATTTCCTGAGGGATAAGACCAATGGGAACTTCTCTTGTCATAATGTTTGGTCTCTACTCCTCAGTTCCTGAAATCACTTTCAGAGTCATAAAGGTAAAATGGATGTCTCATTATTTGTAACAAGCCCCTTTCTACCACAACAGGATTTATGTTAATGAGGTGACTTTTGGAAAGCCCTAAGTATGGGGGCTGGTCAGCAAAGAACCCAACCATGAATACAGGATTGGAACTTTCAGTTCCACCCCCTGACCTCCAGTGAGGGAAGAGAGGCTAGAGGTTGAATCAGTTGCCAATGACCAGTGATTTGATCAATCATGTCTATGTAATGAAGACTCCACAACACTCAAAAGGGCAAGGCTCAGAGAGCTTCCGGTTGGTGAACACCTGGATAAGTGGGGAGAGTGACACACCAGGAGAGGGCGTGCAAGCTCTGCGCCCTTTGCCCATACCTTGCCCTATGCATCTCTTCCATCTGGCTCTTCCTTTTATAATATCCTTTTATAACAAACCAGTCGTCCAGTATGTAAAAATGTTTCTCTAAGTTCTATGAGCCACTCTGGGAAATTAATCAAACCCAAGAAGGGGGTCATAAGAACCTTTGACTTATAGCCATCAGTCAGAAGTACAGTTCACAACCTGGGCTTTCAATTGGCATCCTGAGTTGGGAGAGATTGTTGGAACCTCCAGTTTGTGGCCAGATGGTCAGAAGCACAGGTAACAACCTGGCTTGCACCTGGCATCCTGAGAGGGCAAGAGGGGTGTACAGCAGTCTTGTGGGACTGAGCACTTAACCTGCAGAACGTGATGCTGTCTCTGGGTAGATAGTGTCAAAATTGAGCTGAGATGCAGGACACCCAGCTGGTACCCAGAGACTTGCTCCTTGGTGATGTTGGGAAACCACCCCAACTCCTCACATGTTGGAATTAGGTGTAGAACCCAATTACTATCCATATTACGAAAAAAGAAGAAGTATGTTCTGGAGAATACATCCAGGGTGTAGCTGGACAGTCATTTGATAAAGAGGTCATGGGTGCAACTCATGGATTTAATCAGTCATCTCATAAGTAACCAGGAATAGAAATAAGATTATACCAGTAGAAACACTGCCAGTCTGGACTAAGGGGCATAGAGACAACAAAATGGAGGAATACTGTCAGACTTCTGGGAGTCTACAGGACAGGACAATAGAGCTATCTGGCTGCCAATTCACATCACTCTTCAAGAAAAGTGAGAAATGACACCAAAAGTGATTCAGAGATCAACAGGGCTGCTACTCCAGCCATCAGCCCAGAGAGTACAGGTCTGGGGGGCAAGCTGTCTCCTTGGTTTCAGTGGAGCCTGCTACCAACCAGTGCCTCGGGAATAAAGCTGATGCCCAGGGCTGAGGGGGTGGAGCTACCACCCAGGGCCAAGGGGATGAGGTTGCCACCCCAGTGGGCCTGGAGGGCAGAGCATTGAGCCCAAAAGGATTACTCTTGAGCCTTAAAATCTAATGAAATGTGCCTTGCTGGGTTTTGTACTCGCTTTGGACCCATTTCCCTTTCTTCTTCCTGATTTCTCTCTTTTAGAATAGAATATCTGTCTATGCCTGTCTCACCAGTGTATTTTGGAACCACATAACTTGTCTGATGTCGCAGGCTCACAGCTGGCAAGGAATTTTGCCTTCGAGTGAATCACATCTCAAGTCTCAACCATACCTGATGATATTCAGGTGAGACTCTGCACTTAGAGTTGATGCTGGAATGGGTTAAGACTTTGGGATGTGGGTGAATGTGTTTACCTGTGAGAAGGACAAGAATTTTGGGTATCCAGAGGGCAGAATGTTTTGGACTGAGCTGCGTTCTCCCAAAATTTATGTGTGGAAGCCCTACCCCACAATGTGACTATATTTGGAGACAGGGCTTTTAAAGCGCTGGTTATGGTTAAATGAGGTCATATACAGTCTGTGGTATTTTGTTACGGCAGCCCTAGTAGACTAATTCAGACACCACCAGTAAAGTGAGAAGACGATACACAGAATGGGAAAAAAATTTGCAACCACATATCTGATATTATACCCAGAATATGTAAATAATTCTTACAACTCAACAATAAAAAAACAACCCATTAAAAAATGGGTACAGGATTTGAATAGATATTTCTGCAAAGAAGATATATAAATATCCAATAAGTACATGAAAAGATGCTCAATATCATCAGTCATTAGGGAAATGCAAATCGAAACCACAATGAGAAACCACACCCACTAGGATGGCCATAATCAAAGAGTGTAACTGTTAGTGAGGATTTAGAGAAATCAGAACCCTCATACACACCTGGTGGAAATGTAAAATGGTGTAGTCACTTTGTAAAACAGTCTGACAGTTCCTTGAAATGTTAAATATAGAGTTACCATAAGACCCAGCGATTCTACTCCTAGCTATATACCTAAAAGAATTTAAAATATCCACACAAAACCACAAACTTTTGTATATGAATATTATAGCAGCATTATTCTTAATAGCTGGACAGTGGAAACTAAATCATGAATAAATTCAAAAAAAATAATAATTTTTAACAAATTGCTGACCTGCAAGAAAGTAAAGGAATTGCCCTCAAAGACTCAGTGGCTTATAAACAGCCACAAATATTTATTTCTAAGTTAGTTGGGATTTGACAGCTGGAGGGAGGGGCAGTCAGCTGCTGTGCTGTGCTCGAGGTACGAATCAGTTCCACACGTCTCCCATTCAAGGAACCAGACTAAAGGAGCAGTAGTCACCTGGGTTGTATTTTCCTCATGATGGAAAACAAGCATACAAGAGGCTAAGCCACAGAATCACTTGAAGGCTCTGCTCAGGTGTGTCACATGTCCTGTGTGCTCACACTTCATTAACCAAAGCAAGTCACACAGCCAGGTCCAACATAATGGTGCGGGAAAGTATACTCCTTTCATGGAGTAGAGGAAAGGAAGAAAAAAGGGAAGGAAAAAGACATGCCTTTCCCTTTAAGAAAACTTCCTAAAAAATTGTGCACACCACTTCCTTTTATATCCCATGGTAAGAGCTTAGTTCATGGTCATTCCTTGCTGAAGGGCAAATTGGAAATATAGACTTTATTGTGGATGGTCATGTACCAGTTAAAATTAAGAAGTTATATTACTAAAATAAGGAGAAAATGACTATTGAGAGACAACTATCAATCTGCCACAAACTTCTAAAACAATTAACTGATATTTAAAAACTGAATAGGGACTGCCCTGGTGGCACAGTGGTTAAGAACCTGCCTGCCAATGTAGGGGACACGGGTTCCAGCCCTGGTCCAGGAAGATCCCACATGGCGAGGAGCAACTAAGGCCGTAAGCCACAACTACTGAGCCCGCGTGCCACAACTACTGAAGCCCGCGTGCCTATAGCCTGTGCTCTGCAGCAAGAGAAGCCACCGCAATGAGAAGCCCGCACACCGCAACAAAGAGTAGCCCCTGCTCTCCGCAACTAGAGAAAACCCATGCGCAGCAACGAAGACCCAACGCAGCCAAAAATAAATAAATGAAATAAATAAATGTATAAACAAATAAATAAAGACAGGGAGGATAGAAAAGGCAGTCTCCTACTTTAAATCTACTTAGAGTCCCTTAAGGAGAATCTAGAGAAAGGAGGTAAGCATCTGTTCATATAATGGGTTCATATAATGGGTGAGGACTTTCCAAACCAATAAGAGACATAAATCTATAGATGAGAAAAAAAAAAAAATCTATAGATGAGGAATCACTAAGAACAGGACCAGTAAAAAGAAATCCAATCTAGATACAGTGTAGTGAAACCGAGAACATAAAAGGCAACACATCTTAAAGTCAGTTGCATTAGTTTCCCAGGTCTGCTGTAACAAAGTGCCAGAAACTGAATGGCTTAACATCGCAGGAATTTATATAGTCTCACAGTTCTAGAGGCTGGAAGTCCAAACTCCAGGTTGTCAGCAGGGCCTTGGTCCCTGTGAAGGAGAGGGGAGAACCCTTCCCTCCCCTCCCTAGTTTCTGGTGATTTGCGGCAGTCCTTGGCATTCCTTAGCTGGCATCTGCAGCGCTTCAGTGCCTGCCTCCCCATCACATGGCATTCCCCTTTTGAGTGTCTGTGTCTCTCTTCCTCTTCTGATAAGGCACCCAGTTATATTGGATTAAGGGCCCACCCTTCTCCAGTACGGCCTTATCTTAACTAATGGTGTCCACAATGACGCTCTTTCAAAATAAGGTCACGTTCTTAGGCACTGGGGTTTAGGGCTTTAACCTATCTTTCTGAGGAATACAATTCAACCCATAACATGAGACAAATAAATGTCAGCTTACTTACAAAGGAATAGTAATTGACTGACAACAAACTTATGAACACACAAGGGAAGCTGGAAGACAATAATCTCTCCAAGTGCTGAGAGACAATAACTGTCATCTCACAATTGTGTACCCAGTAACACTAATTTATAAGATCAAGGACAAAATAAAGACATTTTCAAGTAAACAAAAGCACATGGTTTATTACCAATTGATCTTCATTAAAGGAAAATCTAAATGATACTTCAAAGGAAAATAATCCTGCAGATGAGGATCCAGAGGCATACACAGCTGCAGTCTGTGCCAACAAAAGGGGTACAGGGGGACTTAAAGGGGCCAAAGCTAAAAACAGAATCTGACTACCAAGTGGGAAGCATGTCCGCACTGATAGGAACCCAGGGTTTTTCTTCCCCCTGGGGGTCTCACGATCATTAACCATCTGTGTCAGCAAAAGGCAGTCTTCCAGGTTTCATATCAGATGGAGGCAAGGGTAAAAGTTGATAGGAAACTTACATGACTTGGGTGCATTCCTGTGAGTGGGCTATAGCTCAGTCATGCAAAAAGGGGAGGGGTAGGACTGTGGGCCTAAGAAGGGGCTGACAAAATGGATTCAGTGAGGTTCAGCCACACAGCATCACTGGGGACCATGACAAGAGCAATTTATTCAGGTGGTTGAGTTGAAAGTTTGATTAATTGGTTCAAGAGAGAGTGGGATGGGTGGAAGTACAACTTGTGAGTATTAGCAATTCTTTAGAGAATTTCTGTTGTAAACAGGAGTGGGGAAATATGAGGTCAACATTATGTTCCCCTGTACCTTTCTCCTATTCCCAAATTCCACCTGACAT
The DNA here is from genome assembly GCF_028564815.1 of Eubalaena glacialis. Classification (NCBI taxonomy): domain Eukaryota; kingdom Metazoa; phylum Chordata; class Mammalia; order Artiodactyla; family Balaenidae; genus Eubalaena; species Eubalaena glacialis. The sequence continues at coordinate 170,849,625 of NC_083719.1, forward strand.
CATCCACTTCTGGTCACTTCTGGTTTGGGATACTTGTACGTGGAGGCATACTGGCTGGTATAATAGTTTGGGATTCCCCCTTTATTACCTATTTTATTTGTATAATGAGAAGATAACTAAACTTACGTATTAAGTGTTAAGTATCTCTTACAGCATTTTAACTCTAAAATTGCAGAGAGGAGTATGAGAATAGTTTTTTAATCATTATTTCACCATACACAATATTATCTAAATTTACCTCTTATATTTGAAGTTTTTTATACCTGATTAATGTCCATATTTATGTGTAGGTGAAAAATAATTTACCACAGTAAGGTTTATAGTTATAGTTTTATGTCAAATTATATAACCACAAATACTAGAAGGCAGTATAGCAGAGTCTCAGGGGCAAGGGCTCTGGAATCTGACTGCCTGGGTTCATATTCTGGCTTAACCTATCCAGGCCCAATTTCCTTATCTAAACTGGAGATAATAATTGTAAAGGTATTATAAGGATTAAATGGGGAAATACATGTAAAGTGCTTAGACTGGTAAACACTTACTAAGTATATAGTAAGTCCTTGATAAAGTTAACTAGTGTTATTACTAAGCAGTGAATCAACTGTCAGTCAGAGAAGACCTGACTTACAGTGGCTTAAATAAGAAGGGTTTGTTCTGCTCACACAGCAGGCACCCTGAAGATAAGTGGCTGCTAAAATTTGCTCATTTCTACAATGCCAGGGTTTGGCCTCACTTCAGTTCCCTTGGACTTTCCCTCATGATTACACCACCACCAATCACCACATTCTCAAACAAAGGCATTCAAAGGCAGAAAGCAGGAGGCAAGGAAACAATTTCTGCCCCTAAGCCTTTCTCTTTTTAGGGAGGAAACCACCACTCTGTGTGTTGTGTTGTGTTCTTCAAGATTGTCTTAGTTTGAGAAAGCCCTCTGGCTAAGCAGTGGAGGTGCTGGCTTTGGGTGGTCAGGCAGTCCTAAGTGCACTGATGTGGTCCACGTGAGGGGCACGGATGGGCGAGGCACCAGCTTGCTGCTACAGCTGTCTAAAGGGCATCTGATGTGGTACATATATACCTGGAATACTGTTCAGCCGTAAAAAAGATTGAAATAATGCCATTTCAGCAACATCAATGGACCGAGAGATTATCATACTAAGTGAAGTAAGTCAGACAGAGAAAGACAAATACTATATGATATCACTTATATGTGGAATCTAAAATATGACACAAATGAATTTATCTACAGAACAGAAACAGACTCACAGACATAGAGAACAGACTTGTGGTTGTCAAGAGGGAGGGGGTTGGGGGAGGGATGGATTGGGAGTTTGGGATTAGCAGATACACACTACTATATATAAAATAGATAAACAACAAAGTCCAACTGTATAGCACAGGGAACTATATTCAGTATCCTATAACAAACCATAAAGGAAAAAAAAATTTTTTTAATGAAGGGCATCTAAAATCTTACACATTCAAGAACACACTTCTAATTTCTACCCCCAAACCTGCTCTTCCCACATGTTCCCCATCTCAGTAGGTGGCAGCTCCATCCTTCCTGTTACTCAGACCAAATGTTGGAGTCCTCCTTAATTCCTCTGTCTTACACATCACATTCAATTACACTGTAGTTAATTAATCCTGTCAGATCTGCCTTCAGATTCTGTCCAGAATCCAACCGCTTTCATCACCCCTGTCATCACCATGCTGACCCAACCCACCATCGTTTCTTGCCTGTATTATTTCAGTAGTTTCCTGACTGCTCTCCACTTTCTCCCCCACCATCCTTTTAAAAGCTAGATCATAATTATGTCACCTTCTTGCTCAAAACCCTCCAGTCTCACTCAGAGTAAAACCCAGTTTCTTCTCATGGCCTGTAACTCCTCTAAGAGATTTGGTCCTCTCCAGCTCTGCCCTTGCCTGCTACTCGCGCTCTAGCTCAGGCTGCCCCAGCTGCACTGACCTACTTGCCGTTCTGCAGTCATGCCGAGCATGCTCCCACGTCAAGACCTGCCCCTTCTGAGGGGCACAGTCTTCTGCCACAGAGCTTCCAGGCTTGATTCCTCACTTCCTTCAAGTCCCCGATGTCACCACCCTGAAGCCATCCCTGCTCCTCTCCGTACTCCCTGCCCCCCTCGCTGTTTTAGTTTTCTCCATCTAACATGCTATACATGTGTATTTATATACATGGATGTACTATGCTTCTTTATTTATTTTCTATCTCCCCCACAGAAATGTAAGTTCTGTGAGAGAAGGGACTTTCTTTTTTTCCCTGTTTTACCCCTAGTGCTTGGAACCTAGTAGGCACTTGGGGGGGAAAATGCTGAATGAGTAAATGAATGAGCAAACAATATTATTAAAAAAAAAAAAAAGCTAACTGCCTGATGACCAGACTGCAGCCGTGACACAAACTGCTCCATCTTTTTTCTTTTTAACAGAAACCATTCTATTTATTTTATTTATTTATTTTTGGCTGCGTTGGGTTTTAGTTGCGGCACGCGGGATCTTTCTTTGCAGCGCATGGGCTTCTGTCTAGTTGTGGCACACGGGTTCCAGAGCGCGCAGCCTCAGTAGTCGCGGCATGCAGACTTAGTTGCCCTGCTGCGTGTGGGATCTTAGTTCCCAGACCAGGGATCGAACCCACGTCCTCTGCATTGGAAGGTGGATTCTTAACCACGGGACCACCAGGGAAGTCCCAGCAAACAATACTGAACATTCAGATTGCTTCAAGCTTTGTGTGTACAAGGCTTTGTGCATTTTCTTTCCGTGTTTTATGATTAATACCTTTTATGAATAATTCTCAAAATGAGATTATTGAATAGGAAGGTAAAGGCACTTTTTGGCTTTTAATAAAAATAATCAAATTGTTTTCCAAAATATTTAAACCAGTTATGTAGAGGGCACCAGTTATATGATGGTCCTGCTAGGCATTCTACGTTTAAACTTTTCCATAAGTTTTATAGGAAAGACTAGAAAAATTGATTATTTTTCCATATTTATTTATAACCATCAATAGTACTGTTACTTTTTTCTTTTCAGTTTTTTTTTTTTTTTAACTTTGGGTTTATTTATTTATTTTTGGCTGTGTTGGGTCTTCGTTTCTGTGCGAAGGTTTCTCTAGTTGCGGCAAGTGGGGGCCACTCTTCATCGCGGTGCTTGGGCCTCTCATTATGGCGGCCTCTCTTGTCGCGGAGCACAGGCTCCAGACGCGCAGGCTCAGTAATTGTGGCTCACGGGCCCAGTTGCTCCGCGGCATGTGGGATCTTCCCAGACCAGGGCTCTAACCCGTGTCCCCTGCATTGGCAGGCAGATTCTCAACCACTGCGCCACCAGGGAAGCCCTCTTTTCATTTTTATTGAGATATAATTGACATACAGCACTGTATAAGTTTAAAGTGTACAGCATAATGATTTGATTTACATACATCGTGAAATGATTATCACAATAAGTTTAGTGAACATCCATCACCATATGTAGATACAAAAATTAAAGAAAAAGAAAAATTTTTTCCTTTTGATGAGAACATCAATGTATTTTTAAATAAATTAATTAATGTAATATAAATATTACTTTAAAAAATTAAAATCTCACCCACAGGCTTTCTTTTTTTTTTTTTTTATTCTTTTTTTTTTTTATTATCAGTCATCAATTTTATACACATCAGTGTATACATGTCAATCCCAATCGCCCAATTCAGCACACCACCATCCCCACCCCACCGCGGTTTTCCCCCCTTGGTGTCCATACGTTTGTTCTCTGCGTCTGTGTCTCAACTTCTGCCCTGCAACCCGGTTCATCTGTACCATTTTTCTAGGTTCCACATACATGCGTTAATATATGATATTTGTTTTTCTCTTTCTGACTTACTTCATTCTGTATGACAGTCTCTAGATCCATCCACGTCTCAACAAATGACTCAATTTCGTTCCTTTTTATGGCTGAGTAATATTCCATTGTATATATGTACCACAACTTCTTTATCCATTCGTCTGTCGATGGGCATTTAGGTTGCTTCCATGACCTGGCTATTGTAAATAGTGCTGCAATGAACATTGGGGTGCATGTGTCTTTTTGAATTATGGTTTTCTCTGGGTATATGCCCAGTAGTGGGATTGCTGGATCATATGGTAATTCTATTTTTAGTTTTTTAAGGAACCTCCATACTGTTCTCCATAGTGGCTGTATCAATTTACATTCCCACCAACAGTGCAAGAGGGTTCCCTTTTCTCCACACCCTCTCCAGCATTTGTTGTTTGTAGATTTTCTGATGATGCCCATTCTAACTGGTGTGAGGTGATACCTCATTGTAGTTTTGATTTGCATTTCTCTAATAATTAGTGATGTTGAGCACCTTTTCATGGCTTCTTGGCCATCTGTATGTCTTCTTTGGAGAAATGTCTGTTTAGGTCTTCTGCCCATTTTTGGATTGGGTTGTTTGTTTCTTTAATATTGAGCTGAATGAGCTGTTTATATATTTTGGAGATTAATCCTTTGTCCGTTGATTCGTTTGCAAATGTTTTCTCCCATTCTGAGGGTTGTCTTTTCATCTTGTTTATGGTTTCCTTTGCTGTGCAAAAGCTTTGAAGTTTCATTAGGTCCCATTTGTTTATTTTTGTTTTTATTTCCATTACTCTAGGAGGTGGATCAAAAAAGATCTTGCTGTGATTTATGTCAAAGAGTGTTCTTCCTATGTTTCCCTCTAAGAGTTTTATAGTGTCCGGTCTTACATTTATGTCTCAAATCCATTTTGAGTTTATTTTTGTGTATGGTGTTAGGGAGTATTCTAATTTCATTCTTTTACATGTAGCTGTCCAGTTTTCCCAGCACCACTTATTGAAGAGACTGTCTTTTCTCCATCGTATATCTTTGCCTCCTTTGTCATAGATTAGTTGACCATAGGTGCGTGGGTTTATCTCTGGGCTTTCTATCTTGTTCCATTGATCTATGTTTCTGTTTTTGTGCCAGTACCATATTGTCTTGATTACTGTAGCTTTGTAGTATAGTCTGAAGTCAGGGAGTCTGATTCCTCCAGCTCCATTTTTTTCCCTCAAGACTGCTTTGGCTCTTCGGGGTCTTTTGTGTCTCCATACAAATTTTAAGATGATTTGTTCTAGTTCTGTAAAAAATGCCATTGGTAATTTGATAGGGATTGCATTGAATCTGTAGATTGCTTTGGGTAGTAGAGTCATTTTCACGTTACTGATTCTTCCAATCCAAGAATATGGTATATCTCTCCACCTGTTGGTATCATCTTTAATTTCTTTCATCAGTGTCTTATAGTTTTCTGCATACAGGTCTTTTGTCTCCCTAGGTAGGTTTATTCCTAGGTATTTTATTCTTTTTGTTGCAATGGTAAATGGGAGTGTTTCCATAATTGCTCTTTCAGATTTTTCATCATTAGTGTATAGGAATGCAAGAGATTTCTGTGCATTAATTTTGTATCCTGCAACTTTACCAAATTCATTGATTAGCTCTAGTAGTTTTCTGGTGGCATCTTTAGGATTCCCTATGTATACTATCATGTCATCTGCAAACAGTGACAGTTTTACTTCTTCTTTTCCAATTTGTATTCCTTTTATTTCTTTTTCTTCTCTGATTTCCATGGCTAGGACTTCCAAAACTATGTTGAATAATAGTGGTGAGAGCGGACACCCTTGTCTCGTTCCTGATCTTAGAGGAAATGCTTCCAGTTTTTCACCATTGAGAATGATGTTTGCCATGGGTTTGTCATATATGGCCTTTCTTATGTTGAGGTAGGTTCCCTCTATGCCCACTTTCTGCAGAGTTTTTATCATAAATGGGTGTTGAATTTTGTCACAAGCTTTTTCTGCATCTATTGAGATGATCATGTGGTTTTTATCCTTCAATTTGTTAATATGGTGTATCCCATTGATTGATTTGCATATATTGAAGAATCCTTGCATCCCTGGGATAAATCCCACTTGATCGTGGTGTATGATCCTTTTAATGTGTTGTTGGATTCTGTTTGCCAGTATTTTGTTGAGGATTTTTGCATCTATATTCATCAGTGATATTGGTCTGTAATTTTCTTTTTTTGTAGTATCTTTGTCTGGTTTTGGTATCAGGGTGATGGTGGCCTCATAGAATGAGTTTGGGAGTGTTCCTTCCTCTGCAATTTTTTGGAAGAGTTTGAGAAGGATGGGTGTTAGCTCTCCTCTAAATGTTTGATAGAATTCACCTGTGAAGCCATCTGGTCCTGGACTTTTGTTTGTTGGAAGATTTTTAATCACAGTTTCAATTTCATTCCTTGTGATTTGTCTGTTCATATTTTCTTTTTCTTCCTGGTTCAGTCTTGGAAGGTTATACCTTTCTAAGAATTTGTCCATTTCTTCCAGGTTGTCCATTTTATTGGCATAGAGTTGCTTGTAGTAGTCTCTTAGGATGTTTTGTATTTCTGCGGTGTCTGTTGTAACTTCTCCTGTTTGAGTCCTCTCCCTCTTTTTCTTGATGAGTCTGGCTAATGGCTTATCAATTTTGTTTATCTTCTCAAAGAACCAGCTTTTAGTTTTATTGATCTTTGCTATTGTTTTCTTTGTTTCTATTTCATTTATTTCCGCTCTGATCTTTATGATTTCTTTCCTTCTGCTAACTTTGGGTTTTGTTTGTTCTTCTTTCTCTAGTTCCTTTAGGTGTAAGGTTAGATTGTTTCCTTGAGATTTTTCTTGTTTCTTTAGGTAGGCTTGTATAGCTATAAACTTCCCTCTTAGAACTGCTTTTGCAGCATCCCATAGGTTTTGGATCGTCGTGTGTTCATTGTCATTTGTCTCTAGGTATTTTTTGATTTCCTCTTTGATTTCTTCAGTGATCTTCTGGTTATTTAGTAACATATTGTTTAGCCTCCATGTGTTTGTGTTTTTTACGTTTTTTTCCCTGTAACTGATTTCTAATCTCATAGTGTTGTGGTCAGAAAAGATGCTTGATATGATTTCAATTTTCTTAAATTTACTGAGGCTTGATTTGTGACCCAAGATGTGATCTATCCTGGAGAGTGTTCCGTGCGCACTTGAGAAGAAACTGTAATCTGCTGTTTTTGGATGGAATGTCCTATAAATATCAATTAAATCTATCTGGTCTATTGTGTCATTTAAAGCTTCTGTTTCCTTATTTATTTTCATTTTGGATGATCTGTCCATTGGTGTAAGTGAGGTGTTAAAGTCCCCCACTATTATTGTGTTACTGTCGATTTCCTCTTTTATAGCTGTTAGCAGTTGCCTTATGTATTGAGGTGTTCCTATGTTGGGTGCATATATATTTATAATTGTTATATCTTCTTCTTGGATTGATCCCTTGATCATTATGTAGTGTCCTTCCTTGTCTCTTGTAACCTTCTTTATTTTAAAGTCTATTTTATCTGATATGAGTATAGCTACTCCAGCTTTCTTTTGATTTCCATTTGCATGGAATATCTTTTTCCATCCCCTCACTTTCAGTCTGTATGTGTCCCTAGGTCTGAAGTGGGTCTCTTGTAGACAGCATATATATGGGTCTTGTCTTTGTATCCATTCAGCAAGCCTGTGTCTTTTGGTTGGAGCATTTAATCCATTCACGTTTAAGGTAATTATCGATATGTATGTTCCTGTGACCATTTTCTTAATTGTTTTGGGTTTGTTTTTGTAGGTCCTTTTCTTCTCTTGTGTTTCCCACTTAGAGAAGTTCCTTTAGCATTTGTTGTAAAGCTGGTTTGGTGGTGCTGAATTCTCTTAGCTTTTGCTTGTCTGTAAAGCTTTTGATTTCTCCATCCAATCTGAATGAGATCCTTGCCGGGTAGAGTAATCTTGGTTGTAGGTTCTTCCCTTTCATCACTTTAAGTATATCATGCCACTCCCTCCTGGCTTGTAGAGTTTCTTCTGAGAAATCAGCTGTTAACCTTATGGGAGTTCCCTTGTATGTTATTTGTCATTTTTCTCTTGCTGCTTTCAATAATTTTTCTTGGTCTTTAATTTTTGCCAATTTGATCACTATGTGTCTCGGCGTGTTTCTCCTTGGGTTTATCCTGTATGGGACTCTCTGCGCTTCCTGGACTTGGGTGGCTATTTCCTTTCCCATGTTAGGGAAGTTTTCGACTATAATCTCTTAACATATTTTCTCTGGTCCTTTCTCTCTCTCTTCTCCTTCTGGGACCCCTATAATGCGAATGTTGTTGCGTTTAATGTTGTCCCAGAGGTCTCTTAGGCTGTCTTCATTTCTTTTCATTCTTTTTTCTTTAGTCTGTTCCGCAGCAGTGAATTTCACCATTCTGTCTTCCAGGTCACTTATCCGTTCTTCTGCCTCCGTTATTCTGCTACTGATTCCTTCTAGTGTAGTTTTCATTTCAGTTATTGTATTGTTCATCTCTGTTTGTTTGTTCTTTAATTTTTCTAGGTCTTTGTTAAACATTTCTTGCATCTTCTTGATCTTTGCCTCCATTCTTATTCCGAGGTCCTGGATCATCTTCACTATCATTATTCTGAATTCTTCTTCTGGAAGGTTGCCTATCTCCACTTCATTTAGTTGTTTTTCTGGGGTTTTATCTTGTTCCTTCATCTGGTATATAGCCCCCTGCCTTTTCATCTTGTCTGTCTTTCTGTGAATGTGGTTTTTGTTCCACAGGCTGCAGGATTGTAGTTTTTCTTGCTTCTGCTGTCTGCCCTCTGGTGGTTAAGGCTATCTAAGAGGCTTGATGGGAGGCTCTGATGGTGGGTAGAGCTGACTGTTGCTGTGGTGGTCAGAGCTCAGTAAAACTTTAATCCACTTGACTGTTGATGGGTGGGGCTGGGTTTCCTCCCTGTTGGTTGTTTTGCTTGAGGCAACCCAACACTGGAGCCTACCTGGGCTCTTTGGTGGGGCTAATAACAGACTCTGGGAGGGCTCACGCCAAGGAGTACTTCCCAGAACTTCTGCTGCCAGCGTCACCATCCCCACGGTGAAACAGAGCCACCCCCTGCCTCTGCAGGAGACCCTCCAACACTAGCAGGTAGGTCTGGCCCAGTCTCCCCCAGGGTCACCGCTCCTTCCCCTGGGTCCCGATGCGCACGCTATTTTGTGTGCGCCCTCCAAGAGTGGGGTCTTTGTTTCCCCCAGTCCCGTCGAAGTCCCACAATCTATTCCTACTAGGCTTCAAAGTCTGATTCCCTATGAATTCCTCCTCCCGTTGCCGGACCCCCAGGTTGGGAAGCCCGACGTGGGGCTCAGAACCTTCACTCCAGTGGGTGGACTTCTGTGGTATAAGTGTTCGCCAGTCTGTGAGTCACCCACCCACCAGTTATGGGATTTGATTTTACTCTTATTGCGCCCCTCCTACCATCTCATTGTGTCTTCTCCTTTGTCTTTGGATGCGGGGTATCCTTTTTGGTGTGTTCCAGTGTCTTCCTGTCGAATACCGTCCAGCAGCTAGTTGTGATTCCGATGTTCTCGCAGAGGGAGTGAGAGCACGTCCTTCTACTCCGCCATCTTGGTTCCTCCCATTGTTTACATTTTTATTTTCTCTTCCTGTTGTCTATAAACATAATTCCACATAGCTTCAATATAATTTGCCATTCTTATCTTTTCATACTAAATTTCAATTTTATGATTCATAGTTATACTTTTTAACATTGGATTCAGAAGGTTTCATTGAGTTGGTCCATTTTTTAAATTGGTGAAAAATTGGAAATAACCTAAAATAAACTATTGTAAACATCTTCATAAATACAACTTTTCTTTTTCTACTTAAAGATGTATGTTTTTGATTCTCCATTAATCAACTTGCTTGGACAATAGTGTATTAAATAGAAGTTGTTAAGAGTGTTTATGAAATCAAAAAAAAAGCTTATGATTTGTCTGCCAATTGTTATTTCAAGACAGTAATATTTTAATAATCAAATAGTACATACAAAGAAGTTAAGATTTGTGGTATCACACTAATTACATATTATTATTAAAAATTTATATGATATGTAAAGCATTCTTAAAATAGCTAAGTTGCCTTTTGCTATAATATTAGAAATGGAAATATATATAAATAAAACATGTATATGTAAAACATATTAGGAATTCTGTAATATTAGTACAATACAATTAAAGAGAATACAATTAAAAAAATTTTTTTTTATTTAGCGTGATTAAACAAAGTGGAAATGTAACTGAAGTATACAAGCTCATTGAGGTATTTTAAGAGTAATTTTATTTCTTGGGCTATTTTTTGTATTTGCTTCAGTTATTTGGAGACATAGAGGTAAGCCAAATCAATAGCTGGGTATATACTTAGATCCAGGTGAGTATAGGGGTAAGATAATGGTGTGAATTGTGTCACATTTATATTGTAGTTATGTATGCCTAAAAAAGATGGGAACTTTTATTAGAAATTTTTTTTTATCTCCTAACACGGAAAGTGTAATTAAAAAAAATTTTAATACAAATGTATTTGCATTAGTTTCTGAAAGTAAAGGAAGGGTATACACATACAAACCACATGCATACAGACATTTTTTTGGAGGGTAATTAAGCTAAAAAACAAAATAAAATAGCACAAAATGAACTGAGCTCCTATATATTTTTAAGAGGCATGTTAAATCACACAGGATCATGTGGTGATTATCAATAAGCTACACTCTATGAAATATTTATCCTATATTACCACATACACTCTATTTTACACTCCATCCTAATGCTGCTAAAATGTAGAAAGCAGCAGCATAGCACAGGGAGATCAGCTCGGTGCTTTGCGATGACCTAGAGGGGTGGGATAGGGAGGGTGGGAGGGAGGCTCAAGAGGGAGGGGATATGGGGACATGTGTATGCATATGGCTGATTCGCTTTGTTGTGCAACAGAAACTAATGCAGAATTGTGAAGCAATTATACTCCAATAAAGATCTATTAAAATAAATAAATAAAATAACATGAAATATAATAGATTTGAAGGATAAATGTAACCATTTTAACCTATGATGTTTGTTTTCAGTAAATTCAAATTAAATATTTAAATGTGAATTTTAATATATGGCTTGTTCTAAATAAAATATTAACACGTAGGTCTAGTTTTTGCAACCAAATATTTCATATAAAGATACTTGCCTCTTTACTACTGAAATATAGGATAAGTCTCCACATTTCACTCTTTTATCCAGTGGGTTTCATTTGTTTTTTTGTGTGTTTTCTATATGAAATCAAAGGAGCAGTGAAGGTTGACAGGCTTATAGGAGAGTAACATTGACTCACCTACCACCCAGCAACTTGCAGTCTTATAACTTTTATTGTTTTTACATAGAAAAATTCATCTTAAATTGAAATTTTGGTCTAATTCTGAAGATTCTGTTTGGCAGAAGTCATGGGTGTACCTGTGTTTCACTATCCTAGAGATTCAGAAATGCCAAAGGTGTTCTAAGATTCAATAAACTTGAGTGTTTCTGCATGATACATAAAATGGATCATACTTCGGGATTTTTTAAAAATTTATTTTTCCATTTCTGCACATCTCAATACTTTTGTTTTAGTTAAAATAACTTGTTACTGTAGAGAACTTATATTTTTAAAAAATGCTGGCTTATGTAAAACCTTTTTACAAAACGATCCTTTTTTTAATGGCCTTGGCATCATTGTCCAGTGCCTGTTTGATTCCTTTCAAACTGTACACGTTTGAGAGTTGCTCTGTAGACCTTTGGTGCATCTTGATTCCTTCTTTCGTGCTTTGTCAAACATAGGATTGGCCACAAAGAAACCTGTAAGTAATGGAAGGAAACACTCTGCTGGTAAAGAATGTTATGCTCCTGAACCTCTACCACCTGGTGTGTCTGGTTTCCTGCCGTGGCGTACTGCAGAATGTGCAAAAAGCAACAGGTAACGTGTTTGCATTCCCTGTCTTTTTCAGCCGTTCAGAATTCTTTATTTTGGAACTTCCATTACGTGGGCGGTCTCTGGTGCTTTCTATAGAGGAAAAAAGATAACTCACACATGGCTTCTGCCTAATGAGCCCTCTAAGGAAGAAAAACAAAAAGTAATTGGGAGTTTCAAGTTGTTTCTCAAGTGTCACAACAGAGGTAACCCCGTGGGAGTCATGAGGAGACTAAAATTATCTCCAATTGTGCAGGTGAGAAAAGTTTCACTAAAGGCAGGTGTAGTTGAGCCAAGCCCTACAGCACAGAAGTAGGAGTTTGGAGATGTACGAATGGGAAAAAAGACATTTTAGGCATGGGAAGTAGTTTAATGCAGAATGGATGAGAAATCTGCATTAGACCTATTCTAAATCAACTGGCTTATTAACTCAGTAAATCAGATTTAGTGAGTCAGACTAGCTTTAGCTGATTACTTATCCAGGGGATAGCTGTTCATAGTAATTTTTGTCATAGAACAGTAAATAAAATTGTTGAATTATAGCTTTAGTCTTGCTAAGTGAAATAGATTGCTCTAGATGATTTTCACGTGACTTACTTGGTAGTATTCACGAAATTGGGGGTTAACAATTGCTTAAGAAAACAAAGAGAATTGATTTTAAATAGTACTTGAAGGAGTTACTGTGTAAAGTATCTGTTCAGTAGCTCATGTTAAATGGATGTTTATGATCCCTATTGGACAACCAACTAATTTTTTGCAAATGGTAATGTGAATTGCTGTTGCATAAACTATAGTGTTGAATCCCCAGTCTTTGCACTTGAGTTTAACAACTCTGTGGTTTCCTATCTTCTTGGTGAGACACTTAATCTCAGGTCCACCCTCGTCACACAGAGTGGTAAATTAGAGAACGATTAATATCACCATTTAAAGAAGTGAGACTGAAATCTCAACCATCCTGAACATAGGAACTGAAGGGGCCTCTCAGCAGTTCAGAGAGTTATCACCAAGCCAGTCGGCTGAATTCTGTTCAGTTTTCTCTGTAGCAGAGCCCTCCAGGTCCTTCTTTTGAGCTTATTTATTTTTATACACAATTCTGTATGGATACTGTACATAATACTAAATAGTTGTATTAACTGGATTTAACTGGTGATGTATTTACATCAAGATCTAACTTCGTTTTGTTGATATCTTTTTAGGGGCTTTCCATTCATCAGACTCGTGATGTATGTAGTCAGGTGCAGGTATGTAGCTATCATATTTATGATATGTAGGGGTTGAATTGGGAAAGGTGGGTGGTCATTCTTTTTGCTTTTTAAACTGACAGAGCCTTACAAGAAGCATTTCCCTCTCTGAAATAAATCCATGTAGAACTTGTCTGGTCGCTCTCCCAATGCAACCGTGTAGTTGTGTGGATTTCGCACACAACTGGCAGCCTTGTGGTTATGTCTGTAAACAAGGAAGCCTGTTCTCCAGTCTGCAAATCAGCTGTTACCCAGTGAAACGAACTTGACTGCCATTTCTGACCCCTCACGTGGAGCTGTCATACTCAAGAATGTTCATATGTTTTCAAGAAATGTTGTTTGCAGGCTATATGTACAAATTCCTGATCTGAAAGCCAATATAAAGCAACATCTCCCAAACCTCTGCTCTCTCACCAAGGCCACACACATTCCCTCGCTTATGGCGTCCTGGCAAGCTAATACTGTCAGTATCAGATTCTCCTTCGCAGTGGTCTTGGGAGACTGCATAGTTGCTCTGTGAAAGGCACCACTGCTGAGGTTGAGAGAAGAGCACCTTGGGTGTCAGTCCTGCCCTTGCATGCCCAGAGGGAGGGGTGTGCGCCTCGTTCTCCTGTTGGGAGTTTCCTATGCTGCAGGTTTGCTGCTTGTTGTGAAAATGATGTCCTAGTGACTTGTCTTCTGCGTAGTTATATAATCCCAGCACACTTCTGTATGATCTGTAGACTTTTATGGGGTTGTGGCCAGGTCAGTTTTTAAATGTTTGGAAATGTCCTATGGAACAACATTGCAGTGGCAGTGAAGCTTGACAGGAGAATTGTATTACTGTTACCCTAGTTTTGGCTTAAGGGTGATGAGAAGATGAAATTTTTGATGGGTCAGTTTTAGTTGTGTATGTGTATGTGATTTATTTTTTAAAATTCTAACGTCTGTTATTCACAGCTTAGATATGTTGACTTTCTGATTATTCATCATTCCCTTTACTGATGTATTTTCCTCCGAAAAACTACATTTTCTTCCAAACTGTTTTCGTCTGATGGTAAAGAATAAATTTTTCATTTGCAGTATAAAGTTGATCTGAGAAAAAATGTTTATCTTGGCTCTTCACTTGGCTTCTGTGAAAGAAACTTAATAAAATAATATGGGCAATTCCCATTACTAATCCTAACCATGTACAACAGAGGTCTGTACAGTAACATAGCAAAAATAAGTTACTGTACTTTTACTTAGTCATTGCCTGTTTTAGACTAAGGAGCAGTGAGAGACATTTATAAATAATGATACCTCAGATCACTTTTGTTAAATGTCCTCTAATATTTGGATATTTGGTATCTGGCTTGTGTTATCTTTTATACAATCTTGTCTTCTTTCTTTGCACTTAAGTTTAACAACTCTGTGGTTTCCCATCTTCTTCTTGTGACACTCAGGTCCATCAGAATTTCCTGTGACTGTGACAGTAGACAGTCCTTCCTCCTCAGAAATCGAAGAGGTCGAAGATTCCTCAGAAAGTGTTCAGGAAGAGCCAGAGAAAATCAATTTGAAACAAGAAGCATTGCAGGTACAAAGTTATCACTTTAAAGCTATAGAGAAGATTATTTTTGAAATGGAAGCCTGATTGCAACACTGCACAGCTTGAGTGAGGGTTCTGTTTTCTCCTCCCATCTGCATTGTATCCCCTTGAATGGTTCCTTAAGCTTAGACCAAGGTGAATGGTGGACATTTGAACTCTAAGAAATAAAAATCAAAACATGTCGTTAGTAATATAGTTTCCTTTCCTTAGAACCTTAGGATATTCGATTTAGGGAGAACCTTAGTGATCATAAGATAAAGAAATTGAGTTCTGAATGAATATAGTCAGCTGATTCAGTGCTCTTGTTTTACAAATGAGAAAATTGACAGTTCTAGTTGAACTCTCTTTTTATAAGAGGAAAATATGGCCTCATTTTAAATAAAAGTAAAGTTGAAAAAAGTTTTGATGTTAATATTCTCCTTTCCTAAAATAAAAAACCTCAAGAAGCTACATTATATTCCCTAATAAACCTGACATCTAATGTGATTCCATACTTTTGTTTGTATGGACAGAAGAGAAGAACTGATTTTCATAAAAAACTTTTGCACCTCAAAAATAATATATTTGTTTTATTTCAACTTTAATACAGAGCTGAACATTTCTAGTAAATAAGGGAATACCATTTGGGGGAACCTTGTCTTTGTGCTACAAAGTCCATGTTTAATTTTTAAAAATTATTTAATATAATTCTCTTTTCGTATGAAACATGAAACTTGACAGGTTTCAGAACTAATTATCCCATTATTGTAGGACTATGGTAATTACTCTTTGATTTTCAAAAGAGAAAGTTAGATTTTTATTTTTTAATTAAAATTAATGATAATATAGAGAAATTTTAAGAAAACTTAGAAAATTATGAAATGTTACAGTAGGAGAAATCTATAGTTCATGTAGAGTTACCCCCTTTCGTTTTATAAATGAGCACCTACAATTTGTAGCACATAAGTGGTTTCTTAGTAAATTGCAGAGTACGACAAGACCCTAGAGCATCTAACCCGCATTCCTTGTCATTTTAGATGTGTTGTATTCATTTCCTTCATGAGTAGAACAGGAGATTGTATTTCGAAAAGCAGTGATAGACTGGGGAAGACCAAGAACTTTAAACACTGGGACCACAGAATAGCAGATTTAGAATGCACTGAGAACCCTTGCAGCTCTTCTCCGTTTTGACAAGACACTACAAGGATGGTATCAAAGTGTTTAAGTACATAAGCCAACAACAGTCAAGAGATTTCAACATAGTTTTGAAAGACGGAAGACACGTGGAAGAGTGTGAAACTGAAGCAGTAGAAGAACAGAGGAAAAGCATCACCTAGAATATGCACAGGGACCACCTGCAACTGAGGAGGATTCTGACCCCACCTGCAGAAGTAGCTTCATGCTTTGATGCGCATGTAGGAGAGAGGGTGGAGTTAGTTAAAAGTGTGACTGAAATAGGGGAGCTCATTGAAGGGTTGTGTTTGGAGGAGTGGACTCCCAGCCCCGCCCTCACGCTCCTGAAATGAGATGATTTTAATTTTGAAAACAGTGAAACTGGGGAGAACTAGGGCAGCTAGTGTGAGTTTTTACACCCTAGAAAAGAGTGTTTGGGGGGGATCCTATTACAGTCACTCCCCACTTCTTCCTGCATAAGAAGCCAATCAATCGTTGACTTCAGGGAGCTTTCTGCGCTCATTCTTAAATAGAAAATAACTGTCATTTGCCTGATTGATAGTTGAGTAAAGCTTACAACATGAGAGAGGGGGAAAAAGAGTGAAAACATATCCTGGTAGGACCGGGGACAATTTAGGGAACAAAATAATTTAAGAAAAAACCCTAATTAGTATCCTGAGAGAGGTTTAAAAAGAGCTAGCAACTATAAAATAAGACTAGGGTGTTAATTAAAAAGAGAATGGTCAGAAAGCAAGAGAGGTGTCTTGGAAATGAAAATATGGTTGCTGAAATAAATTCAGTAGGAATTTAAAAAATTTCTCAGTATATAAAAAAGAACGACACAATGGAAAATGTGATAGCAATATGTTAGAGAGGCTGCATCTGGGAGATCCAACATGTTACCATTAGAAACTCCAGACCCAGACAAAAAATGGAGGGAAGCTGTCAAAGGGCAACAAAATTCCCCACAGCTGAAAGTAGACATCAGGCCTCAGATTGAAAATAGTTACTCAAGTTTTGAGCAAGATGAACAAGAATAGACTCATACCTAGGCACCCTTCACTGTGAAACTTTAAAATACTGAAAAAATAAATTAAAATAGAATAAAATACTGAGAGGATACATCCATTCCAGAGAGAAAAATACTGGTCACCTAAAAAAAAAAAAAGTTAAAATCTGACTTTATCATACTTGTCATCAGCACCATGGATGCTGGAAGGCATGAGAAAGATACCTCCAAATTTTTCCAGCACATAATTTTCACCCTAGGGTTTTGTATCCAGCCAAACTATCAGTCATAAGTGGAGGCTGAATGAGATATTTTGTACACAAAGAAATTTGAAAAATTTACCTCCTGTGCTACACCTTAAGCTATTTATAGAAATAATCCAGCAAAATGAGGCAATAAACCAAGAAGGAAGGTAATAGGGGATTCAGTGCAGAGAGCAGCTAGTCTAGATTGGAGAGGCTTCTACTGATTGTGTGATTGAGAGCTTAGAAACACCTTGAGGCATATTGTACTTACTAGGTATTAGGCACTGTTGGAAGGGAGGAGGGAGAGGAAGAGGAGAAGGAACTTGAACTCCAGAGGAGAAAAGGCTATACTGACATAAACATGAAGCAAACTAAACTATGGTTGATTTTTAACCTACTATTGGTGAGGAAGAGAAGAATCCACTTAAACTTGACACTATAGATGTCCCCATTTTCAGTGACACACAGGGGTAATGACCACCTATCTAATTTGTTGTCCAAACCAGAACTTGTCCAAACTCCTTACACTTCAATAGTGTAAGGAGGCGCTCTAATGCTGCAACATCAGGACAACAGGTATAAACTGGAACAGCCCACGGCGGCTTGGGGTATGTGGTCACCCTGCACAAGGGCAGTGACACTGACACAGTATGGAACGAGGTGTAGTCTATACACAGAGACACAGTACATCTGCAGTGGGCAATATTAATTTAATTGTAATAATGGCAATACTGTCTTGGTTTGCAGCTTTTATTGTCAACTTGCATGTAATAACAAATAACTAACCTAAACTATACTTAGTATGTATTAGTATTAACTTGGTATGTATGAAATGTATTGTGTACTAGTATGTACTTAGTATATATTAGGCTCTAAGTGTTTTTGCATTATTAACTCATTTAATCCTCTGAATAGGCTTATGAGGTTGGTGCTAATATCATTCCCACTTTTGAGAAAAGGATGCTAAGACAGGGAAGGAACTTGCCCAGGCTGTACCGAATTTAGCGTTGGATCGAGGCTTTGAGTTTAGGCTCTCTGCCTGTTCTCTTAAACCTTACTCCCTACTGACTCTCAAATAACAGAAGACTTAACTGCACATAGAACAGAATATAAATTTCAACTTTGACAACGTAAAAGCTAGGTTTGGAAGGTAGACAGGAGGTAGAAAAAAGGGAAGATGGTATGAATGTCCTCATTTTACAAAGCGTGACGTTGAGAGAGTTTATGGTGGATCAACAATGTAGGTTTTTAAGTATATCACTACAAGTCAAAGAGATCATGAGCAGTGGAATAACTAATGATGACATAACTTTACTGAGCAGTGTGGACATAGGAAAGAGTGTAAAGGAACTAAACCCTTACTTAGTAAATCAGAAAGTGAACAGATAATGCCTCAAATTTAGTCAGAAAATAGTCATGTAAGAGTATTACTTGGAAATGGAGAAGAATTCAAAATAACAATAGTTGGACCTCCCTGGTGGTTAAGAATCTGCCTGCCAAGGCAGGGGACACGGGTTCGAGCCCTGGTCCAGGAAGATCCCACATGCCACGGAGCAACGAAGCCCGTGCGCCACAACTACGGAGCCTGCGCTCTAGAGCCTGTGAGCCACAACTACTGAGCCCACGTGCCACAGCTACTGAAGCCCACGCGCCTAGATCCTGTGCTCCACAAGAGAAGCCACTGCAATGAAGAGTAGCCCCCGCTCGCCGCAACTAGAGAAAGCCTGCACGCAGCAACGAAGACCCAACACAGCCAAAAATAAATAAATAATAATTTTAAAAATAAGAATAAAAAATAACAATAGTTGACGTAAACCTCATAAAAAAGGAAATCCAAACAGCCAGTAAACACAGAAAAGTGTACGACTTCATTAAGTAATGAGAGAAAAGTGAGTCAAAACCAATGAAACTATATGCCAATCAGATTGACAAATACATAAATAAAGTCTGGTAGTATCAGGTATTGTAGACCTGGAGTACTGTGGGAATCTTCTACCCTGCTTATACTGGAGTATAAATCGACACAACTACTTTGGAAAGCGTTTAGCACTCTCCATCAACTGAAGGTATATAAATAGCCTGTGACCCAGCAGCCCTCGCCCCCGCCCTGTGTAAATGCACCAGAATAAGCGGTACAGCAGGATTCCTGTCCATGATTTGCATTAGCACAAACTGAAAACAACCCAAATGTCCATTAAGAGTCAAAAATTAAATAAATTATGTGTATTCATACAGTGGGAAAACTATCAAGCAATAAAATTGAATGAACTAGAGCTACAGGCTGCAATGTGGATGAATCTTTTAAACCAATGTTGAGTGAAAGAAATAAGATAGAAAAGACTTCATATACTATGATCCTCTACATAAAGTTAGATGTTGACAAAACTAAACTCTTTTGTTAGGGATGCATGCAGGTTAAAGGAAATGATTGTCGAGAAATGAGGATGGTGTTTAACCGGGAAGAGGGAAGAAGCTTGTGATGAGAAAATGATATGGGGGGTTTTTGAGATGCTGACAAGTATCAATACTTTCAGATTCGAGTAGTGGTTATGTAAGTATTCTCTTTTTATTTGTCACATTGACAGTTTTGTCCTGTGCACTTCTCAGTACACATATCGTATTTTACAATTAAAAACCTGCGTACAGAATCGGTCGCTTCTTGAGTGCTGGATGTGGGAGTGGGATGAGACTATTTCATTTTAAGCCCTTCACTACTGCTTGCGTTCACGTGTTCATTCATTCAGCATTAATTGAACATATGCTGTGTACCAAGCACTCTTCTAATTTTATATGTGTTTTAACTCATGTAATCCTCACAAGAGCTCTGTGATATGGGAGCTTATCTCCATTTTATAGATGAGGAAGTTGAGGCCTAGAGTTATAGAACTTGTCCAAGGTTATATAGCTAATGGGTAGTGCCAGGCCCATTTGCCTCAGAGAATCTGAATTTTTACAATATAATATAAAAGAGAAATTTAATTACTAATTATAAGCAAAAAAATTGCACATTAAAGAAGATGACAAGTTTTCATCTATCCAGTTAGAGAAAAACACACAGTCTGTCTTTCACACACGTACATCTTGTATTGGCAGGGATTTTCCTTATTAAGCAATTACTTATTGACCGTCTACGTTGTGCTAGGCACGGGTGCTGGGGATAAACACTTAATAATATACACCCCCTATCTTCAAATAACTTGCACTCTAGGTGAGGAAGTAAGCCAACAGTTATAGTAGAGGTTATATACCAAGTGATACATCGCTGATGGCAGTATAAAATCTCAGAAATCTTTTGGAAAGAAGTTTGGAGATAGGTACCTCAGAGCCTTAAAAATATTCATTTGCTTTGATCTCAAACTCATTTTTATGGATTTATTGTAAGAATGTTATTCTCAATACGGAAAAAAGCCTTCATGCATAAAAATGGTTATTTTGTCTTATAATATTGAAAAGTTGGAAAGAATTTAAATGTGTAAAATGGTTAACCAGTAAACCCACTCAGTGGAATATTTTGTAGCCCACAAAAAAAAAATCAAGGTTATGAATCCCCTGATTATATGAGAAATGATTGATTTCAATGTTAAATGGAGAAAAGTTGAACATAAAATTTGATATCCAATACGATGGGAGCTTTGTCCCAGAAAAATCACCCTAGCCAGTGTACAGAAGGGAGGAAGGAGAGCAGATGACAGGAAGGAAAATTATTCCAAAGCTTTATCATTAGTCTTACTTAAGTAATAGAATATCAAGCAATTTTACTTTCTAACTTTTTTGGTTCCATATTTCCATGTAAGGGACATGAATTATTAATACTTTGTAGGAGGAGGGTACACTTTTTTTCACAAAAATTTCACACTGTGTTCTAATTCCCTCCATTAGAGGGAGAAACTATTTCATGTAATTGCACTTTGATGTGCTCTTTAGAACCAGTCAGGAATTTTAGTCTACTTTCCTCTGACTGTGGTGAGGGTTTTTTGTTTGTTTGCTTATTTGTTTAGAATTTCTTTGAAATCAGTTTTAGAAGATTGATTAAACCATTATATTAAAAGTAGAGGAATTTTGCAATTTTTTCCCCTTTTTCCCCATTGAAAACTTGACTGGCTTTAGTAATGAAACATTAAAGAATTTGAAGTTCTTAGACTCTCAATTTTTTAAACATGTTCTGAATATAAAAATATATGTTCATTGAGCAAATCTTTGAAAACAGTGAACAACTTATTGAAGGAAATAAAAGCCACCTCTGCATGTACACACACCTAATCTGCTCTTTTGTCTTAAAAAAGTTTCAAAAATATTTTGCCATGTCACTAAATACTCTTCTACATCAGAGAATTTGATTAAGCTTATGCATCATCTCCCAGGAGAAACGCACAGATATATTTTGAATGTAGAACTCCTGAAGCCCATTCATAAACTCTGGTTGAGACCTCTTGTCATTCTTTTCTTAGTGGCTTCACAGCGCATTCCTTCATACGGTGAGCTATTTTTATTGAAACCAATCCCAATTTGGAGGCTCTTAGCTTTCTTCTAGGGTTTGGTTATAAACGATCTTATGACATCGTGTTGGTAGATAAATCTTTGCCCACATCTTTGATTTCCTTAGGGTAAACTCCTGATGTAGGATTGTTGTTAGGTACCAAAAGCTACTCTCTAGAAAGTGATGCCAGTTCCTCTCCCAATGACGGCATATAATAGAGTTCTTCATTCTTTAAGTGATTGTTCAAAGCAGTTAAAATGTATAAATATACCTTACTGTTTTCATAAGTATAGGTATTCTGATTGTTTATCGCTGCATAAGAAACCACCCCGAAACAGGGGCCCAAAACAATGACAATCATTTATTTTGTCCACGAACCTGGAGGTTGAGTAGAATATTAATGCTTTTACTACACTCTCACTGACTGAAAACAATACCTATTTGACTAGCTCACAGTTCTGCAGGTCAGAGGTCCAGGCACAGCGTGACTGGGTTTCCTGCTCAGATACACACTGGAACGTGTGGGTTCCCTCCTGAGAGTGTTAAAGCACGTGAAATTTAAGTGTAAACATTGAGCCCCAAACGTTCGATGTTCACCATAGTTTGTGTGGGTCACAGAGCTGAAATCAAGATGTCAGTCTGGCTGTGTTAGCATCCAGAGGCTCTGGGAAAGAATGCCTCCAAGCTTCTTCGGCTTGTTGGCATAATTCAGATTCTGCAGTTGCAGGACAGAGGTCCCCATTTCCTTGCTGGCTGTCAGTCGGGGGACGGTCTCAGCTCCTAGAGGCCTCTCGCTTGCCTTCCCTGCCGCAGCATTGGACTTCTTCAGAGCCAGCAATGGAGAGTCTCCCTCTTGTCCCTTTTGTACTTCAATTCAGGAAGAGTTCAAGTCCTTTTCATGGGGTGCCTGAGTAGGTCACATCCACCTAGAATAATCTCCCTATCTTAAAAAATCAACTGATTTTTGAATCTTAATTCCGTCTGCAAAATCCCTTCACTACAGCACCCAGACTTAGGGTTTGATTGGATAAGTGGAAGGTTTGTGTACTTCAGTAAGTAGGAGTCTTAGGGGCTCTGTTAGAATTCTGCCTATTGCAAGCAGTGTCCCCACTTCAAGGACCGAAGTGTCTTAGTTCCTAAAACTCCTAAGAGAGTTGATCAGTGTTCATTTTATTTGATTGACCTTGGTGAATGGGGAGACTACCACCTCCGTGAACAGGAATGGCACCCAGCTTCCTGAGTCTACAGTGTGGCTCTGTTACTTAGTGGTGTCACCTCGGCTGTGCTGCTCTACTTTACTTCTCTGCCTCTGTTTCCCTCATCTGTAAAATAACATGGAGTTAGTGATTGTTCTTTCCTCGTAGGGTTTTTTTTTTAATAAATTAATTTTATTTATTTATTTTTGGCTGCGCTGGGTGTTTGATACTGCTCACGGGCTTTCTCTAGTTGCGTCGAGTGGGGGCTACTCTTCGTAGTGGTGTGCGGGCTTCTCATTGCGGTGGTTTCTCTTGTTGCGGAGCACGGGCTCTAGGCGCGCAGGCTTCAGTAGTTGTGACACGGTGGCTCTAGAGCGTAGGCTCAGTAGTCGTGGCGCACGGGCTTAGTTGCTCCGCGGCACGTGGGATATTCCCGGACCAGGGCTCGAACCCGTGTCCCCTGCACTGGCAGGCGGATTCTTAACCACTGCGCCACCAGGGAAGCCCCCTCTTAGGGTTTTGATGATTAGATTATTTAATGCCCAGGGAACTCCAGGAACAGTGCTTGACTGTAACTTGCTTTAAAAGTGATTACTTTTTAAAAGAATGCTTTTGAATCTGCAATTATGCAATTCAGGTATGTTAAGCATGTTCATTAATAGGACTTCCTACTATAAAGAGACCCACACATAAAAATAGAAGTTTTCTTTCTTGGTCTTAACTATTTATTTCTGACTTGCTATGTTATACGCATATGCCTTTTATGGTGGGCTGCCACAAGTTTATGTTGGAAAAAGTGGAAGTTAAATAAATCTTTACTATGCTAATTTGATAGATTTTGATAATTCATTTCACTAGCATGGTATGATATTACCAGTAGCAGACTAAAACCTGAGTTCGCTTCTGGCTCTGCCCCTAAATCCTGATGAGTCCTATAGCTGGAAAGGCTTTTGGATATTATACTACGAATTAGTTATAATATTTACTCTGTTTGTTTAGGAAAAACTGGAGGAGTGCCTAAAGCAGTTAAAGGAGGAAAGAGTAATAAGACTTAAGGCTGATAAATGAGTCAATGAGGCAAACAATTTCTTATACTTTTGAGAGTGTTTTCGTTTTATTTTGATTTGATTTTAAGCCATATACACAGTTTGTAAACGTTAAAACTGTAATATGTTGCAAATTGGTTGTATCATATGGACTTTTGCATTTACTGGTATTTAGTGATCATATGATCTATATTCCAGAAAGCATGTATTTAAAAATGTGAAAATCTCGTTTTGTGTGTGTGTGTGTGTGTGTGCTTTCATATGACACTAGCTTATTTTCTGTTCATGATTCTTTGATTCAAGAAAGCACTTTTTGTGCATATACTGTATATACAGTAGTATAAAAGACATGATGAGACTCTCCTGGCAATGAATTAGGAAAGTGAATCATTTAAATAAATTTAAGATATTGGAAAACTTGTACGAATGCAATGCAAGATAAAAATATATACTATAAGAATTACATTAGGTAATGTGCATGAAAGCAGGGCATAATCTAAAAAGTTCCATCTAAATATACTTTATCATAGGTTGAACGTAGAGAGGAATTTTTCAAAGTGCATCCATTGGATTGGCGGACACTCATTCAATAAATGTGGAGCATCTGCTTATATAAGGCAAAAGGGGCCTCATGAACATAACAGCCTTTCTGAGAAATACTAGAGTTGAGCTTATAGGGGGTTTTAAGTGCATAGGTGATGAGCGGAAGGGGAAGAGTGCACGGGAGTGAATATTTTCAAGAAGCCAAAGAAAATATTGGTGATCGTACATTTAATAAATTGGGTTGGGTACGATTTAGGACTTTTAAACGTAAGCATTAGACATTTTGCCCACTAAAGTTAATTCTTAACATTCAGCAGAGTTGTAATATGTTTTGTTCAAATCAGATTCTATAATTCACTTTCTAATTTAAGGGAAACTTAAAGCAGGTAATTTTCTAATGTGGAATGAGGCTCCATTATGAATTTAACCAGTTAGAAATGTGATCTTTTGTGAAATATCATTAATAAAATGATAACTTTGGTTTATTGATATACCACCTAAGTGTTATATAGGAAACTTTGTTGGGTGCCTGGGGGTTTTGGTTATTATGTGATATGGTCTCTGTCTTTACTGGTGGGGAGTTAGGTTAATTACAGATTAATTACATTTTGAGTGTTGTAGTTTTGTTCCTTGAAACTACACAAGACTACTTTTGATGACAATGAGAAAAAATCATGTCAGACATTTTGTCTTCTTTTATAGCTGGAACATGAAAATGCCCAGTTAAGAAATATAAATTTCTCTTTGTCTGAAGGCCTTCATGCCCACTCATTGACAAGCATGATCCTGGATGATGAAGGTGTTTTGGGCAGCACTGAGAATTCTTTTCAGAAGTTCCATGCTTTCTTGGATCTCCTTAAAGATGCTGGGTTAGTTCATTTCTCTTCATGGCGTTCTTCTCTTTGCAACTATAATGGTAGTTTGCTGAGGAACTGGAGCAATTTTCATCACTTACGTGGCCATATTTAGCCAAATTTAGTGTAATTATAGGTAATATAGTTGACGTTTTAAAATGAGGAATTAAATTTTTTAAGAAATGCAAATAGGGGAGCCTGCTTTGGTAGAGTGGGGAGCCCATTATAAAAGAGTAACCTGTAGACAGAGTAATTAGTAGGTATAGTTTTTTGTAAAGACTAAATTGAAGGCAGTTTTCATTTAAAATATTCGGGAATGGATAAGAATTTTCCTATCTTTCATTTATTTTGCTTGTTTGATAAGTTTGAATTAAAGTTATTTTTGTCTTAGACATAAAAATTATTATTAATCTTCAGGGAAGATATAGGTCAGTGGTTCTCAACCGGGAGCAATTTTGCTGAAAGAGGGAAGTAGAGATTGATAGTTGATGGAGTGGTGTTTTGTCAGTGAATGAATTGGTGTTGGGAAGGAAGGAACAAACACATTCTTGGAAACTGGAGAAAGGTGGTAAAGAAGTGTGGGAATGGAGGTGTGACAGACAGTGGACGAGGTGCGTGGTACTTGTTGAAGCTGCTAGTGAGACAGTGGGATGTCTGCTAGAGGATGAATCTGGAAAGGGCTGAGAATTTGGGGGAGAGAGAGGCTTGTAGTCTGGAGTAGGATGTTGGCTTTTAAGATTTTAGAAGTATTTCATGATTGTAGGTCTGGGGAAATCTAAACTGCTCTTATGTGATTATAATAACCTTTGTCTTTTCTCCTTTCCTCCTCTGGTCCAGGCTTGGGCAGCTGGCCACAATGGCTGCTATAGATCAGTCAGATTTTCATTTACTAGGTCGTCCCCAGATGAATTCTACTGTTAGCAGTCCACCTAAAGAAGAAAAGAAGGCACTTGAAGAAGAAAAATCAGAATCAAAGCAGAGTGCCCCAGTATAAACGCAAAATCTCCAAGTAAGTGGACAGGACAGCACTTAATGATTCTAAGAGTGATTAGCAAAAAGGAAATGACCAAGTCAGAGAGAAAATAATAATGGTCAGTCTCTAATAGTTCACATGCTCGGGAGCTAGAAGACTGTGGAGTCCTCTCCAAATCTGAGATCAGTAAATGTGGGCCCATTTCATGATACTGTATTGTTGTACATAAGAAAACTGGAAGTTCTTTAGAAAATTTATGAGTTAAAGCAAACTCTCCTTAATGAAGAAAGAAAACATTACAGAAAATATTCCAAATTTTAAATTGTATAAATGTCTATTCTATTCATATTTTATCTAGGTTTCTATTTGTATGCAGTCAGCTTACAATGAAGGAACACTAATGAAGGTACATGTACTGATAGAATTTTTAAAATAAGTAATCTTGACATAGCTAATACGTAAGATATTATAATGACTCACCTGGTCATGGGAATGGGAGGGGAAACCTGTCAGCTTTTCCTCTAGCCTTACTTGGAGCCCCCTTCGCCCACCTCAGCCAATCTCAGACTGGTCTTGGGAACTGACAGCTTGAGAACACAGTCTGGTCACAAACTATATACTGTTTACATGTGCCTGGAGGATAGAAAAGAAATTAATTTTCTTACAGAGTAGGGTTTCATTTTTAGTGAGGGAAAGGAAATGGGTAATAGCTACCCCAATCACCAAAGTCTGAAAATGTAGCGGACATAGCCTTGGATATAGCTAGGTTAAGCTGAGAATCGCTTGGCAAGATAGAATTAGAAAAAAACTGGCTCTGAAATCTTCTGAATAATCAATTACTGTGTTAATAATAAGATCACAGAATAACATTGAAGTTTTGAACTCTACTTTTTAATGGTTGGCTTTGTTCATCACTGAATTTTTGTCTTGTCTTTTGTCTTTCCCTCCAGTTTCAGAAAATTACAGGTGATGCTGGGATTCCTTTGCCTCTCGACTCCTTCCATGTCCCAGTCTCTACTCAGGAGGCCTTAGAAACTTCCAAAGACAACCTGGGGGTCCCAGTCACAGAGCAGCGGCAGGAGCCTTTTGAAGATTTCATTGCTAGAACATGTTCTCCTTCAGCAGACGTCATTTCTGGAACTGGAAGTCAAAGAAAAGAAGAGGAATTATCTAGAAATAGCAGGTCTTCTTCAGAGAAAATGAGCAAAGCAGGTGAATATACCAAAAAATACTCTGCTAAGAAACAACCTGGGAAGGACCTGCATTCCTGCTCTGACTCACCTGTAAAGCAGAAAAGCAAAGGAATTGGGCAAAATAATTCTTTGCTTAATGAACCAATTAGAAATGAGTCTTCAAAAAAACACATTTTTGTTAAGAAAGAGAGTAGAATAGTGACTGTTTCATCAAAGACAACTAAAAGTAAACTCAATCTACTAGAACATTCTGAAAGTGATACTCTTGGATCTGATTGTGAATTTCAAGAAAGCATCCATACTCCATCACACCTAACATAGGTCTAAATCTTTTAAAATCTTTTAAAATTATGTTTTTGCCTTCAAATTTTAATAAATTACTTATGTTTTTATTATAGCATATGGTGTTTTAAAATACTTGACTGGAAGCCATTAGAGAAAGATTTATCTATACTTTTTTATTATAATGAAAGTTTTGGTGTATTTTTCCTTGTGATAGTTTGCACCATTCATTCAGCTAGTGTTTACTGAGGGCTTCATATGTACCGTACTTTTCTGGGTGCTATTGCTTTCAACAGTGAACAAAATAAAGCCTTTACTCTCCTGGAACTAACACTCTGTGGTGAGAGAAAACATAAACAACAAAACAGGGTAAGGGGTAAAAAGAGATGGGAATAATAAATGGAATAGTTTTACCATTTGGTTAAATGTCAAACTATTATGAATCATATGGCCAGAAGCCATTGACATATTTTAATTCACAATAACCAGAGAGCATCAAACATTGACCAAGGCACTTAACTGTGTTTATGGATTACAGCAACACTATGAGGTAGGGAACTATTACCATCCCCATTTTATAGATGAGGAGTCTGAGGAGACATTATGTGAGTTACCCAGAATTACACAGCTGTAAGTAAGTGGTAAGCTGGGATGTGACCAGAACCCATGCTCTTTTTTTTCAATGTATGGACTTTTTTTTTTTTTTCTAATTTTATTTATTTATTTATTTATGGCTGTGTTGGGTCTTCGTTGCTGCGCACGGGCTTTCTCTAGTTGCGGCAAGTGGGGGCCACTCTTCATCGCAGTGCGCGGGCCTCTCATATCGCGGCCTCTCTTGTTGCGGAGCACAGGCTCCAGACGCGCAGGCTCAGTAATTGTGGCTCACGGGCCCAGTTGCTCTGCGGCATGTGGGATCTTCCCAGACCAGGACTCGAACCCGTGTCCCCTGCATTGGCAGGCAGATTCTCAACCACTGCGCCACCAGGGAAGCCCTAATGTATGGACTTTATTATGTTTCATTTGTTTCTGATTTATGTGATTTTTTTTTTAAAGTTTTTTTTGATGTCGACTATTTTTAAAGTCTTTATTGAATTTGTTACAGTATTGCTTCTGTTTTATGTTTTGGTTTTTTGGCCACAAGGCATGTGGGATCTTAGCTCCCCGACCAGGGATTGAACCCTCACCCCCTCCATTGGAAGGCGAAGTCTTAACCGCTGGACCACCAGGGAAGTCCCCCTTATGTGATTATTTTTATGGCAGTTTTTTAAAATTTTATTTTTTATTGACGTATAGTAGAATTACAGTATTGTGTTAATTACTGCTGTGCAGGAAAGTGACTCAGTTATACATTTATATACATTCTTTTTCACATTCTTTTCCATTATGGTTTATCACAGGATATTGAATATAGTTCCCTGTGCTATACAGTAGGACCTTTTTGGTTTTCTTTAAATACATCCACTTTTTTTAAATAAATGTATTTATTTAATTTTTTATTTTTGGCTGCGCTGGGTCTTCGTTGCTACACACGGGCTTTCTCTAGTTGCGGTGAGCGGGGGCTACTCTTCTTTGCGGTGCGCGGGCTTCTCATTGTGGTGGCTTCTCTTGTTGCGGAGCACGGGCTCTAGGTGCATGGACTTCAGTAGTTGTGGCACACGTGCTTCAGTAGTTGTGACTCACAGGCTCTAGAGCACAGGCTCAGTAGTTGTGGCGCATGGGCTTAGTTGCTCTGCAGCATGTGGGATCTTCCTGGACCAGGGCTTGAACCTGTGTCCCCTGCATTGGCCGGCATATTCTTAACCACTGCACCACCAGGGAAGTCCCATGTAGGACCTTTTTGTTTATCCATCCTGTATATACACCAGTTTGCATCTGCTAATCCTAAACTCCCAATCCAACCCTCTCCCTCCCCCTCCCCCTTGGCAACCACCAGTCTATTCTCTACGTCCTTGGTTATGTTTCTGTTTCACAGATAGGCAGAACCCAGGCTCTTAATTACTTTGTTATCCTGTTTCCTTGTTAAGAGAAGAAGGGTTTAAGGAAGGCACCGAGAGAGAAGCCAGTGAGCAGTGAGCAGTAGAAGTGCAAAACAGTGGGGCTGTCAGAAAGCACACCTGTCTCCTTCCCCCATCTGAGCAGAATTTTTAAACGGCAGAGTATGTAAGAGTATGTGATGACACATCTCTGGATTAAATTATGTCTCCCTGGTAAAACATGCACAGATAAGTCTTTAGTTCAATCAGACTGAAAGGTGAGATCAGAGAAAAGCTAGAGTGTCAGATTTCTTCTAGAAGTTCCTGCCTGATTGTTACTAAGAGGACTACTAGAGTACTAGTTCGTTTGTTAGTCATGGATTGAGTGTTAGAGGACCGAAACAATGAGCAAGATGTAGCGTTGGCCCTTTAGCAGTGGAGTGAGAGGGGAAGACGCACAGCAGATGTCTCATCCTGCACGTGACATGCTGTGACGGGCATATTCAGGGCATTTCGTCAGTGTTTGTGGAAGAAGAGGGGGAGCTGTGAGGCAAAGAAAAGTCATCGAAGGAGGCAGTCCCTAAGCTAAGTCTTAAAGGACTCGTGAAAAACTGGTGAGTCAGCCGGTGAAGGGCAAGGACACTCAAGGCAGAGAGGACAGCGGAAGTCCAGAGCCGTGAGTGTGCGAGGGGTGTGTTAAGGAGCCACAGGCACAGGCTCTGGAGCATCAGTGCAGTGTCACCAGGCAGTGGCAAGCGCCCCTAAAGGAGGCAGCGAGGAGGAGGAGAGCGGGTCTTAGCCATCCATGTGCGTGGAGCTGGTTTCCTCAGAAGATAGCTGAGAATGGAAAGGACAAGTTCAGGTGGCATTTTAGACCACTGACGTCAGTATGGATGAGGAATTTGAAGAAGCCTGGAGACAATTATGCCCCACTCTTCTGAGAAGCAGTGTTTTTTATTTTCGAGTGGGACTTTCACGCTGCCACCTCCTCTCCTGTCCCTACTGAAAGGTTTATAGGCTGGCAGAAGGGAGAACCTGGCTTAAGTAAAGGTAATCAGGTTTCTTTACTGTACAGCTTCTCGGGGCTGCTGTAGGCTAATGTTCATTCTGGATCGTCACAGCAGGCGTATGGTACACAGCCATCCTCAAAGCTATTTGACTCTAGAGTCCTTTTTTAATAGAAGTGTCTAACAACTGGTTCCACCAAACAGCAATTTGGTAACTTCTAGACCAGGTAATAGAAAGGGGTCTGAAATAAGGTATAGATGAAGGGAGGAAATAAGTTCTAATTTTATTTAGGAAATTACAAGCAAGACTTGATCTTGGGAAGTAAGGAAGAAGTAGGAGGCGGAGGCTGAACCCCCATCTGTGTGACTAAGGTTGGGTGGTGGTATCATTGAGTTTGGAAATAGGGGATAAAGAACTGAATTGGGGAAAAGACTTTAGTTCTGGACATGTTGAATTTTAAAGCACCTGTAGAATTCAGGAGACAAACTGGTAGATAACTGGACATGCACGTGAAGACATGGAAAGATAAAAATTTGAATGTCATCAGCACTTAGCAGTCATTAAAATCATGAAAATGGATGAGATTTCAGAGAATTGTGAGTACTGACAACGTTTAAGTAATAAGCAGAGAAAGAATTCTGGGAAGGAGAGAGGTGATAGAGTTTCAAGAAGGAGGAAGTAGATGACAGTGTCATCCTTCAGAGAATGTTAAGTGTCCATTGGATTTGGGCAGTTAGGTCCCCAGCGGCCTTAAAGCAGTTCAGTGAAGTGGTGGACAAGAAAGGCAGATGGCAATAAATTGAGGGTGTAGGGCTGCCTGTGGGGGCCAGGCGGGGCTAGTGAAGACAGTGGGAATAGGCTGCTCTGAAGGAGTTTGGATGAAAAGAGAAAATAATTGGCAAAAAAGAATTTTTTAGAATGAGAAGGACTTATATCTTATATGTTGAAATGAAGGAACTGATAAAGGAGATCCTGAAGATGTAGATAATAATTTAGAGAACTGGGGAAACATGGACATATGAATTAGAAAAAAACCTTGCACAGTATATAAAAATCACTTGTATCCTTCGAGTTGGATGGATACTGGTAAGTTTGTGAGGAAATAAAAGTAAGAAGAGAAAAAAAAAAAAAAAAAAAAAAAGTAAGAAGAGATAGAAGTTAAATGAGTTTATACTGATAGCCTCAGTTTTCTTTGACACAGATTTTTCAGAAACACATATATACACATACATAATTACAGTTTTAAAATTCTTTCGTAGTTACATGTTTTATTAATCGCGTCTGAGAAAAGTCATTGATTTTCATTTTGTACAGCATTATCTTGTAAAGACAAGATACAGTGACAACTTCCAAGCTTTTTGCATGTCAGAGCTGAAACTGAAAAGTATCTCCATAATTGAATTTTCACTTCTTATTTGTAATCAGTTTATCCTTAGGAGGATACTTCATAGTGTTTGATCACAGATGAGTTTGGGCATTGCTATCACTCAATAATGCTAAGGATCTGTCAGGTTCTCTCCTATACTATATATTAATTTTTTCTCCGTTTAGCAAATATTTATTGGCGGCCTGTGGGAATAAGATACACCTAGGTCCTCTTTCCTTGGTATATTCACAAAAGCCTCTGAAACTAAATTTTCACGTCAGGCTATACTAAGGCCTGGCATAATAAGTTTTCATCGTTAACAGTTTTTTTGTGTTTGTGGGGTTTTTTTATTTTTTTGAAGCAAGGATAAGACACTGTCTTAACTCAGTAGTTGTCCATTGATGAATAAGTCAAAGAAGACATTGATGAAGCATGGTATTTTGAATATCCTTTCCACAGAATAGGTAATGGGCCGTCCTGAAACTCTGGTGAGATGCTTATCATTTTCAGATTTTGGAGTGGCAGAGAAAACCCTATTACACCTTGAATTATCTCTAGAAACATGAATTCAGCCAAATAAAAACAGTGCCTCTGCCTACTGAGGCTGTCAATTTCCATCTTACCAAAAGTGAACATTTCTCCTTTAGATTAAAATCAAGAAAATCCCCTCTGTCCAGGATGCAGTAATGGGGTACAAGAAAGAGGAAAACTGAAGGTATTCCCTCTTTACACCTGAACAGTGAATTCATTCTGATATCAAATATTTGTTATGAGTCTGCTATGACCAGGTGCTTTATTGTGTTTAGAGATCAAGTTACTGTTCATTCTTGGTAAGTAAGAAAAATCCATGTTTTAGGACTCTGAAAAGTAACTTTATATATTTTATATATATATTAAAAATAAATATATATATTATATATAACATATTCCACCTATTCAACAAAATTGTAATTTTCATCATCTCTTACGAATGATGAACTGTATTTACTCTTTGGAAAGGGCTTATAGGGAATTAAAGTCTCCATATACTTTTTATATAAGACCATGGAAACCAAATTCTCAACTGGGAGCAAACTTAGGTTTTGCTATGAAGGTTTATGCTTGCCTGGCCTTAGAGTGGTAGGCCAGGAACTCAAGGTGGAGTTTTTTTCCTCTAAGTTACTTTCATTGATGCCACCCTGAAAAAATTTGGAGGGAGTATTTTTGGAAATAGCTTTATCTCAGTAACCCTTTAAAAATGCTTCAGGGTATGGGGAACATAACTGTCAAAATGTTCAAGCAACTCTTGTTGATTTAAGTGTAATTGATCAGGAGCAATACAGGAAAGAGCTGGGTACAAAAGACAAAAGGCCCGAGGCTATTTCATGTATAGTTTTTGGCTTATTGTACAAAACAGAGAAAGTCTCATACACTCACGCAGCCAAGGTCCCCTACTGTTCTCTCCTTTTAGTATAAATAAAAGATAGCTAGTTTCTCAGCAGCAGCATTCTATCCTTAAGTGGGTACACAGTGATATTCTAATGTTCTCTGGAGCAGGGAATAATTCCGTGGCAGCTCTGACCTCCAGTCACCGGGTTCTCTGTAACTTAGTCTTTCATGCCCAAGGACTATAATCATTATTTCGATTTCTATTTAGCATCTCAAAATTGAAAGGATTCCATGGACAACAAAACAGGAAGTGATTTCATGAAGTGTTTTAGTATGGATAAAATAATAAACTATAAAAATACAAATCATCAGTAAAGCTTTTTCTTTCCAGAGAACTATATTCAGAAATTAATGTAAGCAGCTAAGGTGCACATGTGTGTCTTTTCACCCATGATCATGTGTGTGTGTGTGTGTGTGTGTGTGCATTCCACTGCTACAGGAGACATGCAAAATAATATCAGATTTGCTACTATATGAAGTACTGGCTTCTCCCAAGAACTGTGTGCTCGCAGGGTTCGTTCAGGAAGGTGAGTGCCCTACCGCTACATCGCAGTCATGTCTCATCACCTTCGGCGGGAATAATTTACACTTTAACTTTACATGCAGGCGTATTAAATTAGTATTACTCATCAGAACTTGCTTATTAATAAAACAAGCTGAATTAGCCACTGCAGAATCATATTTGGAAATTCAATGACAATTTTACATTTTTAATAAAGGCTCAGAAATATTATTGCAGAGCAGGTGGTACAGAAAACTGTGGTCAAATTTGACATTCATTAATAATTGAAGTGTGGAACGTGACAGGTGAAAATTGATATTGATTTCTTTCCTCTAATATTTGGAAGAGTTCTAAAAGGTAAATAAAATGAGATAACAAGACATATCAAGTCTCACTGATTTCTTTGATCACCTCCTCCCCGCATATCACTCCTTTGCCTACCATGTTTTGAATAATTCAATGCCCATAGTCTTTCCAGTTCAGTGCATTATAAAACACACTCAAGCTGGGTTTCAATCATATTAAACTGAAAGCTGAACTTTTTATGAAGGATTATTTAAAATAAAATGCATCTTGAGCCCAACAGCCTTTGAAACCAAACAATCCTGGGAGTTCAGTAAGGAAATGTCAACACTGTGGAGAACTTTTGGATTCAGAAAATTCAGTAATCCTATTTGATGTATGTTAACCGTATCAATATTAACAACCTTCTGCTTGATTTCAGCACTGATTTGAGAGCTGAGTTACTACTGGTCTTGTATTTTAACTAGTTGTGAAAGCACTGAGAGAGTTGTTCTTGGGTTGAACTTGACCTGCCTCTGGGAATGCTCTCTGTTCTATCCATCTTGAAAAGCTTTATTCAAGTGCATTTCTCTGCCTTCCTTCTTCTCATCTGCACCCCTTGGGAAAACGAAAGATGCTCAAATATAGATGTTAACACTGCAGATGCTCTGTTTGGCAATGGTGTCTTTCAGCTTCCCAATAAAAAATTATATTGCTGACCATCCATTTGACTGAAAAGTGACTCATTTTACTGACAGATATCTGGATTGAGATGCCAAAAGAAATAAGTCATTTCAAATTTCCTTTTTAATTTTAAGTCATAGCTTTGTGTTGCAACACTACTTGTTCAAAAGTTAGATCATGAAGGTTCCTTCCTATGACCTCCAAATAATCAAAATGTTCTTCAATAGGCTATATAAAAAGCAAGCAGAATATTCCTAATTATCAATCTTTCTCTTGAGTCATATAGTTCTTGTAATTTCAAGGAAGAGAAACTCAAATGTAAAGTGTTACAATAGCCAAGCATACCAGCACTGTTATCTAACCATTCAGCAACTTTCTCTGCCAAGTAACTCTGAACCTTAGACTACTGAGAATGTCTTTTTAATTAATTTTTAAGGTTCTCCTCTTTTGAGTTAAAAAATGGTCACAATTTTATAAGTAAAATTAAAGAAAAAACACAAAATAGACCATCTGAGATATTTCCATTAGGCATTATATATATATAAATATATATATATATAATTTTAATATATATACATATATAAATGCACTGGGATAAATCTCCATCTTCTGTGTCAGTCGGACATAGGTCCATTTTCTTAGGAACAGGGAACTCCTTTCACAATGGAAGTGAGGAAATTGGCTGGACCATCCTTCTTGAATATAATTCCATGAAGCCGCCATTTAAGGTTGTCTGGATCTTGGTTCCTTCTAGCAATCTACTACTCCAACAGTGTGTAGTTCATCAAATTCAGGTCTTTCTGAAGCCAGGCTAGAAATACAAAGTGAGGTGGACGACTAAGGTAACTGACCAAAAAGGAGGAGGAAGAAGAGCAAAACAATTTCCCAATTTCATTTTTTCCCATATTCTCTGTGCTTTACAAGGGAAAGAAATATTTGGGTCTGAGTTCCTTTCATTCTTAGCCATTGTTGGTTCAAAGTCTGAGGAAAAAAAAAAAAAAGGTAAAAATGAAAATATGGAGTCCAGAATTCCGTTAGCTCTCTTGCATGCAATATGACAACTTAAAAGGCCTTCCAAAATGAAGGGATAAACTTTTAAAAATATAGCCCAATCTTTTCAATCTAAACAAGTAAACACTAAAAATATATTTTAGAAATCCAGCAAACACACTAACCACAGTCAAAGCAAAGGAAGGCTTATGGCTTACCAAATGACAGTGGCTGTCTATAAGAGTGAGAAAGAGAATACCCCAAAATTCTATCTGACCTGGCAGAGCTCAGCACAGCTACTATTCTTCTTTCCTAAAATCAAGGCATAAAGAAATTGAATAAAACTTGCCAAAATGTCACCCGCTGCCTCCAAAAGCAGATTAAAGAAGGGAGTGTCCAGAAATCAGGATGAAGAAAACTACTTAGAGAAGCCCCTTCTCCTATCAGTGGACCACCAGGGTAATAAAATGATAATAGGCCTTTTTGTCATCTTCTTTTTATAATTTATACATTTAAATTTCAGTTAACATTTTAAAAATATCCAATCAGAATGACAGGCATTTCCAGAAGTTCAGTTTTTTTAATCCTCACCCTTTTACAAATGTGAAAACTGAGGCTCAGTATAGCTGTCAAGGAATTTTCCTAAATCATTGAAGCTGTAAATTTGGGACCTAAGTCTAAATCAGTTTCTCATTTTATCTTGGCTAACTTCTTAAAATTCTGTTTAGGGACATGGAGAGGGGGAAGGGTAAGCTGGGACGAAGTGAGAAAGTGGCATGGACATATATACACTACCAAATGTAAAATAGATAGCTAGTGGGAAGCAGCCAAATAGCACAGGGAGATCAGCTCGGGGCTTTGTGACCACCTAGAGGGGTGGGATAGGGAGGGTGGGAGGGAGACGCAAAAAGGAGGGGATATGGGGATATATATATACGTACAGCTGAGGCACTGTTATACAGCAGAGACTAACATAACATTGTAAAGCAATTATACTCCAATAAATATGTTAAAAAAATATATATGAAAGCTATACTATAAAATAGATACAGTGATAATATATCTGAGAGGTGGAATTATGGCTGCTTTTTCATCTATTTTTGGATTATTTGATTACATGATTTCTCTATAAAGAATAGGAATCCCTTGTGTAATAAAAGTTACTCAAAACGAAAAAAAAAAAAAAAAAAAAAATTCTGTTTAGGAAGAGAGGATAGAATGAAGGTTTGAGCATAGAAATCATCTAGAAATCACTGAAGATACTGGGCCTGTAGTGCAGTTTCATTTGTAGTGGGTTTGGCTTACATTCTTATATTTAGCTTTATTTCTATACAACTATCAAAGAAGGAGAAAGAAGTTGGGTAATATTTGCATTTGCAACTAATCAAAGCAGAATTGCTTTTAGCTTTAACAAAAAGATCATTTTGTAATCTCAGATTAACATCTTTATTCTTAAATGGAGCATAAATAACATTTATTGGCTAAGATTATTTGCAATAAACAAGACTGTTTACTGTTTACCACCTAGCAGATGACTATTTGTAAGTCTCACTGAGTATGCTAAAAGCTTATACTGAGCTCTCATTTTACCAGAGTGAATTTAAATTAACTTCAGCAGCCAAAATTAATGAAACCGGGTAAATGATGCAAAGATATTCCACAGGGTAGTCTGTTTTAATTAGAGATAGAAAATGTGAGTCATTAGAGGTTTTTAAAAATGTTGCATTCTATTACTTTCTCATATTTAAAATCTAGGAATATAGATGAAAACTAAAACATGTTAGCCACCTTAGTTCAGTTTTTAATGTATATCAGCTCTGAATTTATATTGAGTGAATAGTAAAGAGTCTGAATGAAGAACATAATCTGGAGGCATTCAGGTACAAGTCATAAACTTTATTAGAAGTTGAGTATCTGTTAATTAGCAGGCAGCTATATAACTTAACTATAAAGCCACTACAACTCAAACATTGTAGCATTACTACATGAATGAACACATATACAAATTAAACAGAAAAGAATATCCACAAATAGTTCTAAGTATGTCTGGGAAGTTTGATTGTGATAAAGTCAAGTTATAATCTTTAAAATTGATGCCTAGAAAACTACACACCCAGTTAAATCTAAAGTCTGTACCTCACACTACATACCAAAATAAATTACACCAGTTGCACATGTAAGAAGCTTGCAAGTTGCCACTTTACCCTAACAAGATGCGTCTTTTACAAATGTTTTCTCCCACTCTGTGGCTTGTCTTTTCATTATCTTGATAGTGATTTTCACAGAGCAGAAATTTTCTATTTTAATGAAGTCTAGCTTATCAATTCTTTCTTTCATGGATTGTGCCTTTGGTGTTATATTTTAAAATTCATTGCCATACCCAAGGTCATCTAGGTTTTCTCCTATGTTATCTTCTGGGAGTTTTACAGTTTTGTGTTTTACATTTAGGTCTGTGGTTCATTTTGAGTTAATTTTTATGAAGGATATAAAGTCTGTGTCTAGATTTTTTTTTTTTTTTTTTTTTTTTTACTATGGACATCCAGTTGTTTCAGCGCTATTTGATGAAAAGACTATCTTTGCTCCATTGTATTGCCTTTGTTCTTTTGCCAAAGATCAGTTGACTGTATTTATGTGGGTCTCTTTTGGGGCTCTTTATTCTGTTCCATTGATCTATTTGTTCTTTCACCAATACCACCCTGTCTTGATTACTGCACCTTCATAATAAGTCTTCAAGCTGGGTAGTGTCATTCCTTCAACTTTGTCCTTCTTCATTGAGGTCACAGCTATTCTGGGCCTCTTGCCCCTTCATATGGACTTTAGAATCAGGTTGCCAATATCCATAAAATAACTTGCTGGGATTTTGATAGGGATCGCACTGAATTTCTACAGATTAAGTCAGAAAGAACTGACATTTTGATAATACCGAGTCTTCCTATTCATGAACATGCAATATCTCTCCATTTATTTAGTTATTCTTTGACTTCATTCATCATGGTTTTGTAGTTTTCCTCCTATAGAGGTTGTACTTATTTTATTAGATTTATACTGAAGTATTACATTTTTGGCAGTGCTATTGTAAATAGTGTGGGGTTTTTTTAAACCTATTCCACTTGCTCATTATTGGTATATAGGAAAGCAATTGCCTTTTGTATATTAACCTTGGATCCTACAACCTTGCTAAAATCACTTATTAGTTACAGGAGTTTTGGGTCAACTCTTTAAGATTTTCTACATAGATGATCATGTCACCTGTGAACAAAGACAGCTTTATGTCTTCCTTCTCAATCTGTACACCGTTTATTTCCTTTTCTTGCCTTATTGCATTAGCAAGGACTTGCAGCACAATATTGAAAAGTTATAATAAAGGAGGACATCCTTGCCTTGTGCTTATTCTTAGTGGGAAAGCATTGAGTTTCTCTCCAGTAAGTATGATGTTAGCTATTGGTTTTTTTGTAGATCGTGTTTATCAAGTTAAGAAAGTCCCTCTCTATTCCTAGTTTACTGAGAGTTTTTCTCATGAGAACACACTGGATTTTGTCAAATGCTTCTTCCGCATGTATTTATATGTGTTTTTTTTCCCCTTTTTGTCTTGGATGGATTATATTAATTAATTTTCAAATGTTGAACCAGCCTTACATACCTGACACAAATCCCGTTTGGTCATGGTATATAATTGTTTTTATACTTTTTTGGCTTCAATTTGCTAACATTTTGTTGAGAATCTCTGACACAATTTTTATCACATTTCTACCATAAAAGGTTTGGGATTCTAACGAATTTAAGCTATTAATTAGTCTTATCAAATTGTGCTTTTTATTCAAAGCAGAACCCTGAGGGAATGGATGGTGAATGGTAAGGTCTGAATTTACACTTCTTTTATTCTTTATACCCTGAACCCGTCTCTCAACAAGTGTTTACGGTTGATGTTTATTTTTTTGGAAATTAGACATAGCTCACTCCATTCATTCATTCAACAGATTCTATAGCAGAAGGGAGGCTTCTAAGGAGGTAGGGTGTATTAGTGGGGCTGCAGGTTATTACAAGGAATCCAAGCAAGGCCTCATAATGGAGATGGTGATATCTGAGAAAAGACCTAAAAAAGTGAGTGGATGAGTACTGTAGATAGTAAAGAGAACAGCAAGTGAAAATGTCTGCCTACTATACTTGTTGAACATCAAGGACTAAAGAGTATAAGGTGTTTGGGAAAGAGTCAGCAAGGATTAGAGGCGGAGGAGATGAGATCAAATATATAATGTGGAGGGTAATCATGTAGCAACTTTCCAGCATTTTAAGAACTTCAGCTTCAACTATGATGAAGGGGAAGACACTGAAGTCACATAATTCTTCTGACTTAGATTCTCAAACGGTTCTCTGGCCACTGTGTTAAGGACACATTTAAGAGTGATAATAATTAAGATGACAGACAACGAAATCTTAATCCTGAGTGATAATAGTGGAAAAATCGAGAAATTGTCAAATTCTGGTTCTATCTCAAAGATAGGGCTGACACATTTTGCTTCTGTATTGGATGTGAAAGGAGAGAGAAAGAAAATGGTCAAAGATGAATCACATTTTGTAACTGAGCACCAGGAAGAATGGAGCTGCCCTTTTCTGTTTTGCAAAGTCTACAGGAAAAGCATGAGTGACTATGTGTGTATTTGATTGCAAGGTATATTAAGTTTGGGATGACTATTAAATGACAAAACAGAGATACTCTGTTAGTAAGCAGTCTTGTTAGGTGGACCCAGTCCGTAAAGGACAACCATCAACCTACCTTATCTGCTCAATTTGAAGACCCATAAAGGACTTTGGGGCATTAGTGTGAAGAGGGCTTCCTTTTGCATTTGTGTGTATATGTGTTATTTGCTTTGACACTGTGGTTAGGCTAAAGTAGCACTATTCTGGGCTTTCATCTTTGGCAACTTTTTTCTCACCAAGAAGCTTTTTTATTGGGTTGACGCCAAATGAGTATTTGCCTGGTTCTTCCTGTCCTGATTCTTTAACTATTTTCCTAGTTTGGACAGCCACAAATTTGGTTAGTATTTGTTAATTTCACCCTTCAACGTGGACACACTTGAAGCCAAGTGAACTCCCACCACACTGATGGTAGACTCCATCTGAGCACGCTCAAAAGAGCACAGAAGGTTGTCCACGGGGAGGGTACTATCAGAGGCTGATTGACAGTATCTGTGTTGTAGACCAACTTAAGGGCAAACACATACGGTTCTTACGCTTTCCTGCTCCTGATAATAGGCAATGGCAGGCTCTGGATCACAATGTTTGAACCCAGCAGGAATAGTTTCGCACTTTATGTGGCAT
This sequence comes from Eubalaena glacialis, assembly GCF_028564815.1. NCBI lineage: Eukaryota > Metazoa > Chordata > Mammalia > Artiodactyla > Balaenidae > Eubalaena > Eubalaena glacialis. The sequence continues at coordinate 170,890,764 of NC_083719.1, forward strand.
GACTATGATAAGGGGTATGTATCTTATCTAGCATGTATCTTCTTTTTTATGCTACAAAAATACAAGGCTGTCACTTTCTGAGACAATAAACTTTCTCTGGCTGGGACAGATTCAAAGCAGATGCCAAGTTAGAAACATTTCTGAATTAGGTGATTTGGGTTCCATGACCAGGTTAAAAAAACAAAACAAAACTGTTTTTCTTCTTGGTTTCACATTTAAATAATATGAGTTAGTCTCAACTATATGACCAAACAATAGAACTACTAAAATAACAGGCCCTTATCATTATTATTTTGATATAATAAATAATAGAGGGATATTGTTTTACTAATAATTACCAGCATTTAGTAATGACAAGCCAAACATTAAGCCTTTAGGAAATTTGTGAACGCCTTCATTTCTTACAATAACTCTGTCAGACTGGTACCAGTATTTATCCCCATTGATGAAGAAACTCAGTTTCAGAGGAAGACACTGAGGCACAGAGAGGTTAAATGTAACTTGTCCATAATTGCCCGAGCTGCTATGCTAGTCAGCTTCATCAACCACTATCACCACTATCACATTTCTTTAACTGGATTTTAGATTCAGATAAACAATTTTTCCTGGTTGCAGGGAAATCATTTAACAAGCCCAGATTGCAATGCTTGAAATGCAAGTCTGAGCCCAAATCTGAGGACCCTAAACCATGCGATCACTAAAAATACTGAGTATCAATTCTGAGCCTTCTAATATGAGTTTGCATTTAAAATAACAGGTCCTATTAGGAATAAGTGTACAAATGGCATTCTAGGAGGGAATATATCCAACAGGTGTTTTAAATTCCTTTAGTGGCAGTGAAAAAGTATGAAGGCATTTCCTGCAATACTAAATGAGCTGATTTACTTTTGGTGGGTAAACACTGAACTTTGTTTACAAAACTTAACCTGAAAGTATTTTCTAAGTATCCTGCTATTACTCTACTCAAAGTTAGCCTTGTTATCTCCTTTAACAAACAAGAATGCTAAGACACAGTCTCAGTTAGTATAGTATGGATAAATCATTTGCAGTCTTGGGTAAACTTGTACCTTAACGAGTGTCTTCAATTTGGGGAAGACAGGAATTCACAATTGCCATTCTCTATGCATATTATTGCCATATAAACTAATTCCAGCTAAAGAAAGCTATAGTTAGGTAGATCCTTTCATAAAGTGATGCAGTCACTCAGGAATACTTTATAACCTAAACCGACTGGACAGCCAGTAACCAATGAATTATCCTAATGCAGATTCATCTGAGAGGTCCTTTATTCCAATGACTTTCGCTGCTCTCCTTCTCTTTTCCTTTTAGGATTAAGAACTATGCATAAAGTCTTACTTACTCTAAGGTTCACCTTGTACCTCTCCTGTCATACAACTCGTCACTTTCCCCATCATATGCCACCAAATGCCAAAAAGAAATCTGAGTACTCTGCGGTCATGGCACAGGTATTTCTAAAGAGATGAACACCTGTTCAAAAATCACTAATCCGAGAATAAATATATGGGGAAATGAACTGGGGACATGACTGGAATCAACTGAAACTGTGAGAGGTCAGCAGGGCAGATATTTGTTTCTGTATGTGCTTTAAAGAATAATGTTCTCTGTGAGAAAAAATGCTTTATTGCCCCAAACTTTAATCCAATTAATATCTGGGAATATATTTCAAGACCACTTGTATATACGTGTATGTACATAATGTTAGCATTGTATATTATTTGTGTTATGTTCTCCCTTCTATTCATGGGAATATGTTGCCTTTAAAGTTGAACCTTTCTTGTTGATTTTGTACATGGATGAAGGTTCACACAGTAAGATAAGTTCAAGGATTTCTTTCTCCAATACCACTGATATGAATTCCTATGACTTAATTTTTTTTTGATAGATTTTCAGATGACAGTCCAAGATAGTTCTGCCAATGGAAATCACAGGACTACCAAATATGGAAAAGACTTTGAAACACTTACAGTGTGTTTTCATGGTCTGCATCAGAATTCTACAGAAGGCTTTTGGCTGAATTGGCAGTGAAATGAGAATGGAAAGTTAGTGTATCAGTTACTTTTCAGTGTGGTATGTTTTCTTTTCTACTATTCTACTATGCATTAGAAATTACGTAAAAATCAGGAGAAGAGAAATGGTTAAGAAAAAATATAATCTGTCATGTTAAAGACATTCGGCACTTACCTAGACTCACAGGTAACATGAGAGAACACGAGAGCTGGCTTGTGAGAGCTAACCTTGTTCCAATTCCCTCACTGTCTTGATGAAAAGCTTTGAGGCTCAAAGAAGGAAGTGACCCTGCCAGAAGCATACCATGAATCAGTGATGAAAGGGAGACTCCTTGGCTTCTGTAGAGCCATGCCTCTGTGCACAAGGTATTAAAGAAGCATTAATTAAATGCCCCTTTACCTAACAACGTGGAGCTTAATCATAGGGTTTGGGCTTCTTGTCTCTTCTTTTCTTTTGCTTTCTCTTTTACATCCTTGGGGGCCTTAGTTTTTAGTTGCTCTCTTGAACTGGATTTACAAGACATTTATTTTCACTAGCCCTTATTTTTTTGCATTGTAGGCTGAATTTTTAAGAAGTTGGGGAAGGATACTGAACTGCCAAAAGTTAACAGATTATTGGCAAAGATATAAAAATAATTATAATGCCAATTTCCCTGGGTATTCCCTGTGTACTTTAGGGGTAAAAATAGTATTTGTAAAGTGATTTCAAAATGTGCAAATATTACCTGTGGGACGTAACCTACTGGTTAAGAGCACTAACTCTGAAATTACTTTGCCTGGATCTTTTTTCCCCAGCTCCACCACTTATTAGTGGTGGGACTTCAGGAGTGTTACTTCTTTGTGTTTCACCTCCTCTTTGAAAAACCACCTCCTCTTAATAACCTCACCCATTTTACAGAGCTGTGGCGTGGAGTTAACACAGGTAGAGTGCTTAGGAATCCATGCCACTCTGAAGTCTTTTAAAATCAATCTTACTATTGTTGTTACTACTATTATTATTTTGTTAGCTGTCCTTGAAAAAGTTTGCCAGCAGTACTCACTTGCTTTTCTTTTTGTTGTATATTCTCTACATCCCACTTAAGCCAAAGAGGCTGTTTTCAGATATTTTACACCTCTTTACTTGTTTGTCACAGCAAAAGTAAAAGGAGTGTGGCTTCCCTTGATCGAACAAACCAGAACTTTGGTTTTCTCCCATTCATACACATTGGTGAACAGATGTGAAAAAACGACTCCATGGGGCTTTCAGTCTGGAGCCAAACATCCAGGCTCTGTGTAACTCGACACTATTATGCACACATGTTGGTCCCTTAGGACCCAAAAGAATCTCAACTAAGCCCATCATTATTTCAGGAATATGAAGAATGCTTTTTGTGAAGTAGTTGAACATAACAGAAATACAAGAAAAGGCAGAGGTGTTTCGTATCACAACTTTTTGAGAAATGCTCAAGAGCTCTAAGATGTAGCTGACAATTCCCCCATCAGCAAATGCTTTCAAAGTGACCATAAATTTCACCAGAAATACATTTTTTCAGCAATGGCAAAAACGCGGTGACTATACTGCTCAATTCCTCACAGTGTCAGCATTAAATACATTAAAAGGGTAAGTTAAAATATGTCTGATTGCTTCTGACATAACCCCGAGATCTCTTTTATTTCTGTACTCCATCAATTATAATGTGGAACGTTGAGACAAATTATTTCTAGACACTAACAAGGAATGTAGCAATAAGTGGCAGACAATCAAGGGGAATTTTGCCATAGCACGGTGCTTATTTTGTTACAAGCAGGAATGCAAACCCAAAGGATGTAATTTAGAGGAAACTCTGTCCTGTCTATTCTCTAGAAACTAGAACAAGGAGACTGAGAGAAGATGATTCTGGGTAAATCAAACCGTTTTCTCCTAATTACAGCTGAATAATAGGGAGCAAACTCCCATGGAAGGTTGTGATCTGCCTGAAGAAAGCTAGGAGGTTGCCCTGGTTAGGGTCTTTCATATACAGTTATTCAAGCTCAGACTTGATCATCTGTCAGGGATGCTACAGTAGGGAGAGTTTTGCCATAGCTGTGAGACTCAGCAAGATCACTTCCAACTCTAAAACCTACAATTTTAATTTAATCACCAACACCAGCCATCATTAACAGCGACCTCAAATAACTCCAAATCTGTTCATCTACTCACATATTCTTTACACAGTCAACAGACCTCGAGTGAGTACTACATGCCAGACACAGTTCTTAGACACAGAATAAGGGATAAGAAAGGTAACAACCTCTGTCACTGTGGGGCTTGTGTTCTTTGGGAAGAAGTTCATCTAAATACAAAGAGACATCAAAGATAATATTTGTTTTGATTATTATTCTGTGAAAGAAGTAAGGTAATCTGATAAATTGGGACTAAGTTAGGCTAGTAGGACAATCAAGGAAAAAATATCTTTAAGAGATGAGTGCCAAAGAATAGAAAGGAATCATTTATGGACAATTTTTCTGGAAATAATATTTCCAAAACATGGGAACAGCAAATACAAAGGCCCTGAGGCAAGATGAAGCTTAACTACAATCAAGGAACAAAGAGAAGCTAAAAGGTTAGGTCAGGAGATAACCACGCAAATTTACACCAGCTGGTCCCTAATTTCAAGTCTACGTGGATATATTCTTGAGGTGAGTTAGACATATATATCACCCAAAAAACAAAAAAAAGTTGACTCCAAAATTACCCTGGAAATTCTGAGTGAGACTCTTTACAAAGGCACAACCATATTAAAGATCACAGCCATCATTCTCCAAACTCCACTCTGGCCATCACTTGCAGGCATTTAACGGGGGTGTTTAATATCCTCTCTAAAATATTGGGCAGGAAGAACAAACATCCTAGCATGTCTGCACCGTGCACCTAGTGTCTCACAATTGAAAAGTAGCTGGAGCTCACCCTGCTGATGGCTTTGCCGGGTTTTTTTTACCTTTTGTTAAGAGTCCCATCTCTTTTAAGAACTGGGATATATTTTTTGAGGGAAATAAACTATAGGAAAATTCAACTGACAGAGATCATACTGTACTTGACTTTTCTGTTCTTTGCTACATTTAACACAGTTTAAGTTCTGAAATATGCATATACCCATGGAACTGCCAACACAATCAAGAAAAGGAACATATCCATCACTTGCAAGTGTTTTTATGCCTCATTCATAAAGCCCCTTTTTTTCCCCACATTCCACCCCTCCACATCCGCAAGTGACCACTGATATGCTTTCTAGCGTTAGAGATGTGTTTGCAGTTTTCTAGAAATTTATATAAATGGATTCAAACAGTGAGGACTCTTTTATCTGGCTTCTTTCACTCAATGTAATTATTTTGAGAGTAACTCATATTTTTGTGGGTATCAATAGTTTATCACTCTGTTTTGCTGAGTAGTGTTTCACGGTATGAGTGTACCACGGTATGTTTATTCATTCGCCTGTTGATGGGTGCTCGAGGTTGTTACAATTCTGTCTATTAAAAATAAACATGCTATGATGATCCACGTACAAGTCTCTGTATGAACATATGCTTTTAATTTTTCTTGCATAAATATCTAGGTGCAGAAAGGCTGGATCATACGGTAGGTGTATGTTCAACTTATAAAGAAACAGCCAAACTGTTGACTGAAGTGACTGTACCATTTTCCTTCCCACTAGCAGTGTAAAAGACTTCCAGTTCCTACACTGCCTCACCAACACTTGGTGTGCTTGGACTTTTCTAATTTTAGCCATTCAATAGGTGTGTAGTGGTATCTCCTGGGGCTTTCATTTTCATTTAGCTAATAATTGATTACATTGTTACCCATATTGTTAATTTAAAAAAATTTTTCTAATTACTGAGTTTTGAGAGTTCTATACGTGTTAGAGACACAAGTCTTTTCAGGTATATAATTTGTAAATATTTTCTTCCAACCTGTGGCTTTTCTTTTATTAATAATGGCTTCCAAAGATGAAACCCAATTTTTCACTTTTTTTCATTTATGGATCTTGTTTTTGGTGTCATCTCTAGGAAATCTTTGCTTAACCCAAGGTCAAAAAGATTTTGTCCAAGTTTTAGAGATTTATGTTTTGATCTACATTTAGCTAATTCTTTATATGGTGTGAAGGAGGGATCAAAGGTCATACTTTTGCATATGGCTATCTAGGCACAATATCCGTGTGCTATATGCTTCCAGCACCATTTGTCAAGAAGACTATCCTTTCTCCTCAAAATTGGCTTTGCAGCTCTGTTGAAAAATCAATTGTCCTTATATGTGTGGATATGTTTCTGGGATCTACATTCTATTTGACTGACGTATTATATCTGACTCTTGGTTATAATATATTCTTTCACTGATGTCTTTTCACTTGCTCATGTAAATAGTCTCCCAGTAATATAGCCTTACCATTTGACTGGACATACCTAGGTATACCTGAAATGCATTTGATAAATCGATGGATCTTGCACTCAAACTAGGGTTACTTTCCAAAAACACTTAAAATGTTGAGGTGTAAAAACTATGTATTCTACAGCCTTCCTGCCTCTACCAAGTGTATGTTAACACATCCCCACAAGCTATTTTGCATGTATATGGGGCTGTAGAGTCTGGGGAGTATGAGAGTGGTATGTGCTGTCTATCCCAAAAGATCATCATACGAGGCAAAGGAAACATTAAGGAAATAGATAGGAATAGTCAAATGCCAAATGTTAAAATATTTCTCATGCGTTTTTAATATTTACATTGAGATAAATAAGCAAATTATTATAAAATACAAAACTTTAGAGAATATTTCAAAATGCTCTTTTTTGCCAGATGCAACAAGACACTAGGAATAAATAGAGGAATTTTCTGGAACCAGCTTGTCTTTCCTTTTGTTATCACCATCGAGTGATGGGGTTGTATTTTATTCAGTCTATTGTACATGTGGGTGTGAATAAGACGGAACTTGTCTCAAAAAGAGAAATGAGCAAAGAATATATGTTGTCAACTTGTCTAAAACATTTTTTCATGTTCTGACTCATTTTTCTTTGTATTGGCATTTCAAGGGATTTCGTTTTTTAATTTGACTATTAAAAAACCTTGATAACTTCAGTGAAATCCCATGAAGATAATATAAACAACTGTAATGGAAAATGAAAAGATGATAATAGCAACCAGCACTGTGATATTTCTTGTCAGTGTTCTTTACTATTTAGAATAGTAACAAATCCCATATTAATTTGACTTTTTGAACTTTGGCCTTTACTTTGGTGGAAGAAGTTCCTTTCACTTTGCTTATTACCTGTTTGCAATGAAAAACAATTAATGACCATACTTTGATATGATCATCTTAGAGTTGTATAGAGGGAGGATAGTTATGCAACTATTTACAGATCTATGGGTTCAAGGAAGTTTAAAGGCTTGATATTTGAATCCTGTGGAATGTAGCCTCCTTTCCCACAGGGAAATGAACATATATATGTACTTAATGTAGTTTAAAATAAAGCAACACCTGTTCGTAGAGGCACCTTCTATTCCAGGCATGTTTAGGTATAGGGAAGGGGAACAAGAGCTATAAAACATAATTCTTGTCTATAAGGAGTTTACAGTTTAGGGGGGTTGAGGACACTCAATGACTCAACGGGGATGAGCCTGATGCAGGTGGCTACAAGGTCACCCTTGGATAAACTCTGCTTTAGCAAAGACCAGCCTACTCTTATTCTGTTGAACTCTTTAATGTGGTGTCCAATAAACCTGAATATCAAGCTCAAACGCCACTTTAGAAATGTTTCCAGGGGTGCTAACAGCCAACAAGTTAATATGATTCCTACACACTTGACACAACTCACCAGAGGTCTTGAATTCGGTGAGCATATTGACCTCCTTTAAGAAAGATCACCATTGAAACTTCGAATGCTAAGTTCTAAGAGAATGAAGTAAGTAATAAGTGATACTCACGTTCAGGGGTGGAAGAGAAAAGAGGTCTCACCTTGAGTAGAACATTTTGTTGGATTCTCCAAAGTGGCAAACAATAAGGAGAACACTAACCAACTAAGATTCTAAATAAGTTGAGAAATAAGATGAAAGCCTAAGATGGAGGTCAAAATGTCCCCTAGATTGAAGCATACACTTAGGCTGAAAGGGAAACTATTGAAAAAGATGTAGAAACTGCTAAATATTTCACAAAACGTTTATTAGAACAAAAAATCTATTAGAATAAACCAACTTAGCAGTTTGCAGAATATGACATCAACATACACGCATCACTTGCATTTCTGTACATTAACAATGTACAGATGAACAATGTACAATGTACAATGAACAATCTGAAAAAGAAATTAGGAGAACAATTCCACTTACAATACCATCAAAAAGAATAAAATACTTAGGAATAAGCTTAACCAAAGACATGAAAGACTTGTACACTGAAAACTACAGCATTATTGAAAGAAATTAAGGAAGACATAAATAAATGGAAAGACATCCCATGTTCTGAACTATTGTTAAAATGTCCATGTTACACAAAGCTATCTACAGATTTAATGCAATGCCTATCAAAATCCCCTATTTTTGCAGAAATAGAAGAAACTACTCCAAAATTGATATGTAACCACAAAGCACCCTCAATAACCAAAGCAAACTTGAAGACCTCACACTTTCTTTTGAAATGAAGTTTTCTTGTTACTGTGGGTTAAAAATCCAAAGTCCTAAATGTCCATAAATTATCCTCCCAAATTTATATTTTGGTTCATTCTCAGTGACAGGGCTTTCAGTGCCTGAGTGGCATTGAGGGCTCCTTCAGTATCTGTAGCTTGGACTTCTGTCACTGACATGGTGTGGGTATCTCAGAGCCTTAGCTCTTTTACCAGTTGATCAAGTCCCTCATGAACCATGCTCAGAAGGGCCCCACACTTGCTTGATTTCATGCTCTGCTATTGCTGTCTTGAAATTCTTAATAATTTTATCTGTGAACTTACGTTTTGTAAGTAAAGTTTATGGGACAATAAAATATACGCATGAGCAGAGGAGACATGTGAAATATGTGTGTCTGCCACCATTCCTGCTGCCCCATTCACATCTAGTTTTCACCCTGCTTATGCTGTGCTTTCCATGACATGCTTATTTGGTACCCATTTGGAGTCTTACTGAGTTCCACCAGAATTCTGTGCTATTGGTCACATTCAAGACTAAGTGAAGGTGTTAACAGCTCCGGGAGGCCATGCTTTCCATTTGAATCTGAACTTACTTCTAACACAGAAAGAAAGCAGTTGTTTTTTTTTGTTTTTTTTTTGTTTTTTTTTTAATTTTTATTTTATTTTATTTTGTTTATTGTTTCTGGCTGCATTGGGTCTTTGTTGCTGCTTCGTTGCTTTTCTCTAGTTGCAGCGAGCAGGGGCTACTCTTCGCTGTGGTGCACGGGCTTCTCATTGCGGTGGCCTCTCTTGTTGCAGAGCACGGGCTCTAGGCACGCGGGCTTCAGTAGTTGTGGCACGTGGGCTCAGTAGTTGTGGCTCGAGGGCGCTAGAGCGCAGGCTCAGTAGTTGTGGCGAAGAGGCTTAGTTGCTCCGCGGCATGTGGGATCTTCCCGAGCCAGGGCTCGAACCCATGTCCCCTGCATTGGCAGGCGGATTCTTAACCACTGCGCCACCAGGGAAGCCCAAAGCAGTTGTTTTTTAAGAAACAAGAATGTCCAAGGAATCTTATCATATCCTTTCTTACTCGTGTTACTTCCCAATATTAGCCAAACACTTCTGCTGAAAAAGATGACATATATGAAAAAGAGAAGAGAGAAAAATATGCTAACGGATTCCTAATTACCCAAATGCCCCATATCTGTTTCAGTTAAGTATCATTATATATTATGGAAAATTTTCTCAGTGACAGAGAAAGATATCCTGGCAGAACATCCCCCTGCCCGTGACACAGAGATGATGGTCTCAAGCTATCTTGAAGGCGTTGGAGCCCACTTTATTGGTTACTAATATTAATGGAGGACAAAACTTAATATACTGTTTGCTCTGTATTTGTTAAATCACTTCTTCCCTTCATTAAAATGGATGGCCCATAATTCAGTCTGTAGTGTGTGTATCATTGGAAACTGAACAAATTTTTGTTGGTTTTATTAATGTCATAGGTTTCTAGGGAGGATCTACTCAATAACTAAGTCTAGTTTCTCAGTTACAAATAAATTATGATGTAACTTTGCATAAATTAAGCTCATCATAAAGGAAGGATACTGATAGTTGTTACTACCCCTTCCTTGAGGGGCTCTTGTAAAGCAGTAAATAAAGTAACAGGGGTTTATACGCTTGCATATATTTTCTATGATATTTGTACACACTTAAAAAGAACTCTACACAATGCATTCTAAAAACCTTGATGCTGTGTGTCCCTAGTTCCCAGCTCTCTCATTAAAACTATTTAAATGCACAAAATGTTATCTATTAGGATAGCTATCAGAGTACTCCAAATACTACTTCTGCCCTGAGCAGGTAGTCAACGTTAGGAAGCCGGTACCATCCAGTCACCTCCCACTTCCTTCCCCAAAGGAGAGGGAGGTGAAGGTCCCATCCCATGCCGTGGTGTCCTCTGCCCCAACCGCATGCTGCCCCCTGCTGCTGGAGAGGCCAACAAAAGAAGTGCTGGGTGAAGACCACCGGCCCAAATCACCAGGCTCACTGATGTCTGGGAAGGAGCTGCAGCGTGAACAATCTTCACACACCCCATCAAGAAGCTCCTCTTCCCTTGCTATCTACCAGCAGTAGGCCCTGCAAGCGGAAGATTCCTCTGCCGCTTTTTCTGCCGCTGCCAGGGCTGAGGTCTCCCCCGTTGGGGAACGAGGCACTGACATGGGATCGAGGTGAGCTGCCCCCTCCTCCTAAGCTTCCGTGCTTAGCTGCTGCCAAAAACCCAGGCACCTTGGAGAAGAACACTGAGTGTCAGCGGAACCAGGTCCTGAGTAATATAAGGAAGGTCAAGGAAGGCTGCAGTGCCCTTCAGCCTGCCCCTTCTCTCTCCCCACCTGCCTCACGGACTGCAGACTCCCTGCCCCCGGCCACTCACACTTCGCAGGTCCCGGCTACTACCACCGACTTGGCCGACCTATATTCCACGTCCCCCATCCTGTCTGTCCCTCCACCTTCCCCGACACCTAATATTGATCAGGAAACAAGAGACACAGTCCCTGAGTCCCTCCTCTTGCCAGTCCTGCTGATTCTCTTCCTCCCTCAGCTTCCGATTCCATTTTGGGAATTCCACTAAAGAAGAATGAAGGCCCTTTTCATTCAGTCATAGCCACAACACCGCTTATTTCTGACCTCCCCACACCTCCTAGCATCCCAGCTTTCTCCTTCCACCCACCATCCCACGAAAAGGAACCCCACACCCATCTGTGTAGATTCTGCCCCTCCTTTATACTTACCTACCCCTCTTCCAGCCCCTACCATCAAGCCCCCTATTTTAACTGGGCAGCCCATGACTTCTATGGCAATCCCTTCCACCAGCATGGTCACAGCATCTGGAAGTTTGACCTTGCAGCCTAGTGTCTACATGGACACCGCTGCCCCTTCCCAAGCTGTCATTTTTAGGTCTCCCCCAGGTTTCAGGGTGGAGCAGAGGCACCTTGCAGGGGTACCAGTGTCCATCACCCCACCTGTGCCGATGGTCCCCTGCGCCACCCCAATGTTTAACCATCCCTTTGGCCCCCAAGCCAACCCTCAGCCCATATTTGGGACCTCTGATGGGCAGCAGAGGGCCTCTCTCCCTGGTGCTCCTGTTTTCCCCAGCCCCCCATTTACGGCTTCGGCCGGCATCGGTGCTTCAGCAGGCAGCAGCTCTGACACTGTTCCTATGGACACCACACCTCCTTCCTAGGCTGTCATTTTCCAGTCTGCCCCTATCTCCAGGCAGAACTAACAGCCATTTCACAGGGCTGTTCCTAGTTCTGGGAACACACCACCCAGTAGTAGCAATGCCTCAGCCCATGCCTCGACTCATTTAGCTGCAACGCCAGCCAACAGATAGACCAACACTTCAAGCTACCTTGGACCCAGGTCTCCCGTCTCAGGCCAAACTGGGGGCCAACGATGGGCAGAGGCCTAACGATAATTTTCTATTGGGAAACCCAGCAGCTTCAGCACAAGATAAAAGTCCTAGTCGCCCCTGCAGCCTAGCCACCGCGAGTCAGCATCATGCAGTCAGCTTTGCCAGCTTCCCTATTCGCCACCACCAGCAACACGCAGCCGGCCTTTGGCGACAAGCCAGGCATTCTCCCCAGGGCTGTGTCCATTGCTACTGGCTTTGGACTTGCCACCAGGATGCCCAGTACTGGGGACAGTAGCTCGCTCTTTGCCGACACCACACCAGGCCCACTGTTCATGGGACCTGCAGCCCCTACGGCCGGTGGGAGCCTTGGAGTCGGTGTGTCAGCCCCAGGCCTCACTCACTCAGAGGCATCCAGACCACTTAACTTTGGGGCAGGACTAAGTGGGGCACCCAGCACCGCTTCTGTTCCTACTTTGGGCCAGACAACCTGCCATCTACCTGACCACGGCAAGGCTGCTGCAGTAGGAGGGGCAGGCACCATCCCAGCATTTGGGAACATACCTGATTCCACCTTAAATCCAAATACCTGGGGCCTACCTGGGCTGAATACAGGTGGTACGGTGATGGCAGGGGACACCACCATCCCCACGATGGGAGGCCCTAGTGTTTCCACTTTCCGTCACTGCACACAGGGCCCATCTGGACATAGAAAATCTACATTTAAAAGTTCCATCACCAAGAAGAAGAAATCTGTGTCAAGGGACATGTCAGTTTCCACCTTCTAACAAAGCACACCACATCTGTTAGAGTTGCAAGTGTGGTTATCACCCGTGGGTTTCAACACACTTCTAGTTCTACCTTATTTCCAAGCACAAGGGGCCCACCTGCCCACAATCTAGGTGGTGGTTGTCTAGGAGGGAACAACATCATGCCCATGATTGGAGGACCTGGTATTCCCGCTTACAACTGGGACCCACCTGGCCGATACACAGGTGGTGCGGATGGAGGGCACAACATCTCACCCGTGCTGGGAGGCCCTGTGTCAATAACTGCCATCAGACTTGGAACCCATCTGTGCAGAGAACGGGGGGGGGGGGGTTATGGGGGACAGCACCAGACCTGCTGTGACTGGATACACTTCTGGTGCCACATTCATACAAAGCGCCTGAGGCCCCCCCTGGTCAAAACCCAGGTGGTGCCATGGGGGATAGCACCATCCATATTTAGAGAGGAACCTCCACTCTCAGTAAGAACACTGGGGTCCCCAAGTCAGGACACCCCTCTGACTTAGACGAGCCAGCATTGTGTTTGCAGGCTCCTGGTCAGGGCAGCTGTGCCTGTGCTCAAAGGAGTCTGGCAGCCTCATAACCTGCCCAGGGCTTCATAGGAGCCATCAGCGAATTCCTTTCTTCTATGAAGAAACTCAACAAATGAAGAGCAGATCTTATTCTGCAAACTGTGTGTCACCATGAATGGACTTTGCCTCACTGGAAAGCGGCTCAGCACCTTGAAGTGAAACTTAACCTCCTCTCTTCCTACAGCAAGCCGGAGGACCACACCTCAGGGGTGTGCAAGAGTGTGAGTGTGTGTGTGTGTGTGTGTGTGTGTGTACTGGAGGGTGAGGAGCATATGAGCTCACTTCAGAACTACACCAGACTTGAGAAGCTCCAGTTAGGAGAATGGAAGAGAGCTGCCTGTATCATCCACTGTGCCATCCCTGGCTTGACTGTTAACTTGGCGGACCCAAGTTTTCCCTAGACTTGGAACTGGCAGGATGCCCACTGCTGTTTTCAGATGCTTCCTCTCCCCCTCTGCATTTGCCTCAATGGGCCTTTCTCTTTCCCAGCTTTATGTACATATATATATATATGTCAATAAAACCTTGTTCGTATTAATCTACTTCTGTTTATGTGTCTTTACTCACTGACTCAGCTGTAGAGGAAGAACTGACATATGTGAGTGGTGATGTGGGAGCCAGACTTAAGACACCAAAATTTTGTGTCCCAGTGACTGGGATGTGGAATTAGGCACATATTATGGCTGCATGTGCTGACTCCTGAAATCTGTTTTCAGTGTAACGAGTGACAATCAGGAGGAACTAGGGTCCAGAGGAGGGAGAGATGGGGTGACTCACCCTGGCTTCTCTATATGTCTCTCAACAACAAAATGTGAAGATGATACCTGTCATTGGACAGGGAGGAAAAATTAGACACTATGTGTCCATTGTCAGAGTGTGCAATGGCAACAATAAGGCTCAGAAAATAGCTGAATGTGTGCAGTCTGACACTCATACAGATAATCAGTCAGGCAAACATAACGACAGAGAAAAAGCTCACTAGATGTCAGAACTGCTGCCTCTCGAACAAGCAAAGTTTCCAGCCAGAGACGACGCTCCTCCATGGCCCGGATACATTCCATGTAGATCGAGGCGCCCATCACCAAGGCAATCGATATCATCAGTGCTGCCCAGGAAAGCAGTCCCATGCCTGTGACAGAAGCCTTAGATCATGTGCTGGAAATTCTAAGAACCACTGAATTATATTCACCACAATTAGATGTTAAGGACGATGATCCTCATGACATTGACCTTGTTGGGGGCTTAATGTCTGATGTTTTGCGAAGACCATCCAGGAATGAGTATGTTCTTTCAACAAAAAACCTTCCGCAGGTTTCCAACAGTGTAATCACCCCCACCTCCCTTCACGACGTCCCATCACAGATAACTTGGGCCATGGAAAATGAGGAATCCTGGGACTTTGATATTTTTGAACTGGAAGCTGCCACTCATAAAAGGCCTTTGATTTATCTTGGTCTCAAAATATTTGCTCGCTTTGGAGTCTGTGAAGTCTTAAAATGCTCTGAGACAACGCTGAGATCGTGGTTGCAAATTATCGAAGCCAATTATCATGCTTCTAAACCCTACCACAATTCTACACATTCTGCTGACGTGCTTCATGCCACTGCCTATTTTCTCTGCAAAGAGAGGATAAAGCAAACTTTAGATCCACTTGATGAGGTCGCTGCCCTCACTGCAGCCACTGTCCATGACCTGGACCACCCCGGGAGAACCAACTCCTTCCTGTGCAATGCTGGGAGCGAGCTGGCCATTCTGCATAACGACACTGCTGTGCTCGAGAGCCACCACGCGGCCTTGGCCTTCCAGCTGACCACTCGTGATGATAAATGCAACATCTTTAAAAACATGGAGAGGGATGACTACCGGACGCTGCGCCAGAGTATTATCGACATGGTCTTAGCCACAGAAATGACAAAGCACTTTGAGCACGTCAACAAATTTGTCAATAGCATCAACAAGCCCTTGGCAGCATTAGAGGAAGATGGGGAAACTGATAAAAATCAAGAAGCCATAATCACTATGCTCAGAACTCCAGACAACCACAGTCTGATCAAACGAATGCTGATTAAGTGTGCTGATGTGTCCAATCCTTGCCGACCCCTGGAGCAGTGCATTGAGTGGGCCGCACGTATCTCAGAAGAATGTTTTTCTCAGACTGATGAAGAGAAGCGACAGGACTTGCCTGTGGTGATGCCACTTTTTGACAGAAATACCTGCAGCATCCCCAAATCCCAAATCTCTTTCATTGACTATTTCATCACAGACATGTTTGCTGCTTGGGACGCCTTTGTAGACTTGCCTGAGTTAATGCAGCATCTTGACAACAATTTTAAATACTGGAAGGGACTGGACGAAATGAAGCTGCGGAGCCTCCGCCCACCTCCGCAACAGTGGGCGACACTGCCTGGGGCCCTGACGCTGTGTCCCTCCAGTCACTTGGGATTCCTGAGGGCGGTCAGAGTTCCTTGGTCCTTCCGTCCCCCGGTCTGCAGAGCCTGTCAGAGCACACAGGGACGTCGGCAACCTTCTGTAGCCACCATCTGATGCCATTGCCATAAAGTGAGACTTAGTCCACTCAAGGTACCTGGGCCTGCTGCGGGGGCTCTTCAGAAAGTCACGTGAGAACCACGGTTTGCATTCGCGTCCGTTAAAACATGAGCTCGGGACTGCCCCCGCAAAGGACGGAGATGGATTTCCTGCCAGTGACAGAGAGTGTCTTGTTACAATTTCTCTGTTATGTTCAGCACTTAAGAACAGCTAATGGCAATCGGATCTTTTTTCACATCATATAAGGTGCAATCACTCACTTTGGAACACTACCGAAAGTGACTTCTCTTTTAAAATTGAACAGAAAATGCAGACAAAGAAATTTTGAAGTTGATTATTAATATCAATTATTAAAATGTTTTTTTTACTAGAAGTTCAATATTTTCTATGAATTTAAAAATACTTCAAAGCCAAAGCCAACTTTAAATAGCGTGACCAAATTTACATGATTCATATTCATTAAATATGTATTACTTCGTGTACAGACTTATTTTCATAATGCAAATTTAAAATATAAAATGACACATTTTTACTGCCAAAAAAAAAACCACACTGGAGGCTAGATAATCCCTGATGTGTGATAAGGAACCACACTTTATGATTGAACTTTTCGAAAATGTTGAAATGTCTTTTGGGGCATCTTTTTATTCAACTGAGACTTAGGCCAGTCATCTTCATACATTCCCACTACACCCAGAGAGGATGGATTTGGCATCCAGGTTCATGTGTCTGGAGAAACAAAGGAAGAGTTCATACCTGCTCTGTAATTACTGAAAATTTAAGTTGACCTCAAATGTACCATGCTGCTTAAAATAGCAGAAAAGATCCTCTTTAATAACTGGCTTGGCTCTGAGCTAACCCACTAAAATATCAAATCACAAGAGTTATCATTGTGCCCAGTTCTGGCTGACCCTAGAGTTCTGCTGGGCCTCCACTAGGTTTAATAATGGCAAAATTCCCGAGTCTGTGCAGCCTATCTTCCAGTTGGAGGGGAGAACAGAAACCCATGTACATTATCTGGTAGGTTCGCCAGGAATAAATGCTATGGAGATTAAGCAGTATATGGTGAGGTGAGATTGTGGGCAGGGAGGAGCAAGGCTTTCAACTTAAACAGTAGACAGGATAAGTCTTACTGGGAAGGTGGAATTTGAACAGTCTAGAGGGAGGCAGATGAGTCAGACATCTGAGGGAAAAGCATTCCAGATCATGGGAATAACCTCTGCAAGGCCCAGAGGAAGGATGCCAGTGTCCTCAGGGAAGAATTATTAAATAATGTGGCTGGAATAGAGTCAGCAACTAGGAGGGAGGGAAGTAGGAAAGGAGGACAGAGAAGATGTGTGTGGAATTCCCTGCATCACCATTTATTGATTGAGTGATCACAAACAGTTAATTCAACCATCAAGTGTTTCAGTGAACTCAGTGCTTTTCCTATGGCCTAGTGACCTCTCAAGAGTTTTGGAAGGATAAAATAATGTAGGGAAGTGACTTATAAGCCATTGTTACTGTTCTATACATAAGGATAGATGGGTAGACAGGTAGATATAGATAGATAGATACATAGATAGATAGATGATAGATAAATAGAGAGATAGACAGATAGATACATAGAGAGATAAACAGAGAGATAGATAGATATAGACAGATAGAGAGATAGACAGAGAGATAGAGAGAGATAGGCAGATAGAGAGAGATAGATAGATAGATAAGATAGACAGATAGAGAGATAGATAGATACACAGATAGATAGATAGACATTCAGACAGAGAGATAGACAGATAGATAGATAGATAGAGAGATACACAGATAGATAGATAGACAAATAGACAGATAGATAGATAGATAGATAGATAGATAGATAGATAGATAGATAGATAGACACATAATAGAGTTACGGACTGAATTTCTGTAAAATCATAATTTTAAATAATAGTTTCATTGAGATATAATTTACCTTCCATATTATTTAAAGTGTACAATTTAATGTGTTATGCATCTACCACCACAATCAATTGTAAAACTTTCATCCACCCCCCCCGCAAAAAATAATCTACTATAAGTCACTCACTCCCCCACTTCTCCAAACCCTAGGCAGCCACTAATATACTTTGTCTCTACAGATTTGCCTAGTCTGGACATTGCATACAAATGGAATCATACAATTACTTAGCATGTTTTCAAGCTTCATCTATGTTGTAGCATGTATCAGTACTTGATTTCTTTTTATGGCTGAATAATATTCCATGGTGTGGATATTACTGTGTTTCATTGATCATTCACAGTAAATGGCCATTTGGGTTATTTCCACTTTGGGGCTCTTATGAATAATGCTGTTGTGGTTGGATTTACGTGCAAGTTTTGTATGCAGGTCTAGATTTGTTTTTTAAATTAACAGACTATTCTGGAGCTGTTTCTGGTTTACAGAAAAATTAAGCAGAAAGGACAGAGTTCTCATACTTCCTTACCTCTCAACCCAGTTTCCCCTATTATTAACATCTTATATTAGCATATTTGTTATAGTTAATGAACCAATATTGATACATTATTACTAACTAATGTCCATGCTTTACTTTACACTTCACTCTTTGTTTTGTACATTATATGATTTTTGACAAACGTGCAATAACCTGTATCCACCATGACAGAACCATACACAGGAGTTTCTCTGCCTTTAAAATTCCAGGCTTCACCCATCCTTTTCTCCCTCCCCACAACCTCTGGCAACCACTGATCTTTTGACTGTCTCCACAGTTTTGCCTTTTCCTAAATTTCATATAGCTGCAATCATATAATATGCACGTAGCCTTTGCAGATTGGCTTTTTATCACTTAGCAATATGCATTTAAGCTTCTTCCATGTCTTTTCATGGCTTCATAGCCTTTTCTTTTTAGTGCTGAATGCTATTCCTTTGTACGGATAAACAATAGTTTGTTTATCCATTCACCTATTGAAAAACATCTTGGTTGATTTCAAGTTTTGGCAATTATGAAAGAAACTGTTATAAACATCCATGTGCAGGTTTTTATGCGGACATAACTTTTCAGTTCCTATGGGTAAATACCAAAGAGCATGATTACTAGATCACTGTATGGTAAAAGTATGTTTAGTTCTGTAAGAAACTGCCAAGTATCCTGCTAGCAACAAATGAGAATTCCAGTTGTTCTGCATCGTCAACAACTTTGGTATTTCAGTATTTGGATTTTAGCCATTTGAATAGGTGTGTAGTGGTATCTCATTATTGTTCTAATTTAAAATTCCCTGATGACATGGAATGTGTAGCATCTTTTCATACGCTTATTTGCCATGTGTATATTTTCTTTTTTTAATCATAGTTGTTTTGTTTTTTTTTAACCAACACCTGGTAACTCTTGTCCTCCTGTGTCTATTTATATTGTCTTCTTTCTTTCTTTCTTTCTTGTTCTGTTTTTTTTTTTTTTTTTTTGAGCTTTTGATCATTTAGTCTTTTTCCTGGTATATCAAATTATTTTTTATATTAAAATTGGGCTTAACTTATTTTAGGAAACTATAAAGATACCTCCACATTCTGGATGTTATCGTTCTCTTGAAAAGATTTCCTTTTGCCCATGGCAGACAGTTACTATAGGGACTGGAAACCTTAGTCCATTCTCAGTTTGAGCTCATTCAAAGCTGTTTTTCAGTCTGTGTGAAGGTTGCTCTATTTCTGTCTTGTCCTTCCTCTACGGGTGTTGCCCTTTGGGATTACCATATGAGCGTTTGGATTCTCCCTATTCCCAACTACCCATGTATTTGTTAGGCTTTAAATGTAATGGTTTCCGCAGCCCTGTGAGACTAAAGATACACTTAGCTTGTCATTCCATTAGTTGTTGCCTTTAGCTTGAGCTCTTGCCGTTTGGCTTCTGTGGTTAGAGTCTTTTGAACTCCTTGGCTTTTCAGCTCCTAGGCTGTAAGATTTGAATCAGCAAATGCCCCAAGGAGAAAAGCTGCACCAAATGTCAGGCTTGCATCTGTGTTTCCCTTCTCTCCAGAATTTGGCCCACATGTCTTGGTGTCTCTCTAACATTCAGATGCCAGCGAACAGATGTTTTCTTACTTTATCCAGCTTTTCTAAAATGTCTTTAGACTTCACCTGATCTTATGTTATTATTCAACTATCATCTCAATTACCCCTAGGAAGAAAATTTACAATTTTATGTTTTATTTTCTTATTTTCTATATTACCTCAGTTTCTGTAGAGACCTTTTACCTGATTGTTCAGTCTAGTTCCTGTGTTACTAGTAAGATGGAGATAAGGTGGAGGCTTAAGAATATTGGGGGGAAACCACTGATGAATGATAGGTCTCGTTCGTTTTGTTTTTCCTCTCCTTATTTACTCTGGCACCCTACATTTACCTTTCTTCATTTGACCCAGTTGCCCAAATAAGGAACCCACTCTGGCAAACACCTGACTTTACTCTCATAAATGTCTGCATGTTAGGATTAGCTAGATGATGAACACCATGCCAAAGCTCTTTGTGCGAGACTTCTGCAGACTTTTGTTATCCCTTTAGTTTGCCTCTTGCCATCACTGCTCAGATTGTTGAGGTTTTCTAAGATTCTGTAGGTCAAACCTCTCTACCTGCATACCAGATGAGCCCTTCTCTCTTTCCTGAGCTCACTTGCAGGAAGTTAGCCCTCGGTTTTTCTTTTTCCCCATCCAATCATAATTGTTCATGAATTCCAAAAAGCCCTCAAAGTACCTGTCATCCCTTTCTCTCCTCTCTTTTTTATCAACACTGTTAAATATTAAGCATATATTTGCATACCTCTTTCTTACTGACAATGGAATACTGGAAGGCGCAATCATGCAGTGTGAGCCCCACCAAACTAGGACTCATACAACACTCTCCCCCAGGTCTAAACTTGTGACATCCACTGGTTTTCTTATAATATCTTATATGTATCTAAATTTGTTGTGATTTAGTTAATTCCTGAGTTATGTGACAATAAGAAATCAGTCAAATTAGCACTACAGAAGTGCAGCTTAGGCCTAGGGACCAGAACCAAGGACCACAAAAACCTGTTAACCAATAAGTTTCACTTGTACTTTGTGTTTAACAAGTGCTGAGGGTGAATGGGAAGTGAGGGAAAAGGAGTTTAACTTCATATCACAGAAACTTGCACTAAAATGAAGAGGAAAATGACCCAGTTCCTGGTTCAAGTCACTATAATCTGCTTCAATAAATAATAACAGCACATAAGAAAAACAAACACTATATGATAGGAACAATGGATAATTAATTACCAGATCAGGGAGGACAGATGACACTTGCTATGGGATTTCATTAAAGAAGGATTCCAAAAAGCACTGGCTTCTTGTGAGAAGACTTCTTAGAACAGGCAGCATTTAAACTGAGTCTTGAACAAGTATATAGAGGGTAGGGAACAGGCCTTCCGGGCAGGGAACAAGCACAGTGTCAGCAATGGCACAGAGGGCTTATGGAATAGGGAACAAAACTGGCTGAACACAGGAGTGCTACGTGTTGGGGAATATGGGGGAAAGGCTGACTGAGGTTGGTTAAATGAAACATAATTAGACGGAAGAGAAAGTAGGTGGAAAGACAGATGGAAGACTGTGGAAAGCCTCTGAAGATGGAGGTCAGCATAATAATATTAAGAAATCAGTGGTACTTTGACACTGTATGAATGTCTAGGTTTAAAAAATCAGGAAAACATAATAAAAGAATAAACTACTGATATAATGATATGTAACCAAAGGCCAGATACCAAAGAATACACACTGTGTGATTCCATGTATGTCATATATTGGTGATAGAGGTCAGCTTGGGTGTTGCCCTGGGGGAGTATGGTACAGAAAGAAGTAACAGAGAACCTTGTAGGGTGTTACAAATATTTTATAATATCTTGACCTGGTGTTGGATACATGGGTGCATAGAGATGTAAAAATTCAGTTATTAGCAATGCAACTGGTGTTTATTGTTTGTATGCATACATTAAAAAAAGACTCTAGTAGGTTAATTAGGCTGTCAGTTGTAAGAAGTAAATTTTGGTCAAGGAATAGCCAAGGTAGTAATGCAGTAATAAGTTATACATGTGCTCACTGTGCTCTAGAATGTCACGACTGGAATACAAGAAATATGTGTAAGAAAAAAGACAAATATTCAATATTGATGGTTAGATGAGCTGAATAAATTAGATCACTCTACTTTCAATTTAAGAACTTGGCCAGTGTTTGGATACCTTTGAACAAAGAAAAAAAGGAAATACAATTGTTATTAAGCATATGCTATGTATCAATCCCTGACTTATATTTTGACACATATAAACGTGCGAAATATTGCACCTTGTAACTGAGACAATGAAGATGAGCGAGGTAGCTGGTTTTGACACTAGAGGCTGAGAAAACAATCAGCTCATAATCGCAAGAAGTTTGAAGTCGGAGGAAAAGAATCAAGAGGAAATAGTGGTAAGTGCCAGGAGCTTCTGGAAACTACATAAGAGATGAAGACCCCAGAATTGTTGAGCTTTCTAAGAGGCCCAATGATTCAGGTAAAAACAGAAGGCTTAAAACTGAAACCTGGGGATATATGTATACATATAGCTGATTCACTTTGTTATACAGCAGAAACTAACACAACACTGTAAAGCAATTATACTCCAATAAAGATGTAAAAAAAAAAAAAATCCTGCAAAGTAACAATTGTTAGGACAAACAGTAAAGAATTATAAGAAAAATAATCACATGCCTGTCCCAACACAGAAATATCTTAAGCTCCATCTCAGCATTTCTCCGATTGGCCTTTCACAAAATACAGTCCCATCAGCTGAATATAGGTTTCTCAAGTAACTGTGAGTAAGACTGAATTAAAAAAATGAAATCAATTCCTTCCTCCAAAACTTTTCAGAGTATGTAATGTAACAAAGTGAAACTTGAATTTCATGTCGGGATGTAGAGTACGGCTCTTCCCAAATGCTTCTGTCTTGTAACTACATCAACATCATCTAAAACCAGTGTTCTGCAGGACAGAGACTGTGAAACGCTGCTCTCATCATGTAAGATATCAGGTCCTTCTCAAAATCCATTCTTCCTTCTGCCCTTTCTCATGTTGTCCCTGCCACCTGATGGGTCTCTCCTAAGCTCCACCTGCCAAAACCCTACCCATTTTTAGGATCTAAGAGATTATAAAAGGCTTACATTACTAAGAGGCAGAGAAAGAAATCCCTTCCCAGGGATCTACATTTCCTTCCTAGGGAAAAGAAAAATTGTAAAGTATACCACAGTGACCTTAAGTCTATGAATGTAACTATGTTGTGTTACTTTGAGTTCTGTAAAAGTCAATGTGCTACAATATATATGGATATGAATATTTGATCTCTTACATGTAGATCTGGCTGATAACTTTCATCATGAGCGAGGTTAATGATTAAGGAGCCACTGTATTTGGCTCAGCCCTTATAACCAGGGAATATTAAAATTGGAAAGGTCCCTAGATATTAGCAAATCTATCCACCTCATATTCTAAGTAAGGAAACTGAGACGTTCATAGATTGGATATTTATATTAACAAAGGATAAGGATATAAGATATTGGCAGATATATCTCTTAGATTAAGAATTTAGAGATTTTTGTAGAATACTAGGACATTATGTCCACTGATATTGAGACAATGTGCTTTTTTTTTTGTTTTTTTTAATTAATTAATTAATTTTTTTTTGGCTGCGTTGGGTCTTCGTTTCTGTGCGAAGGCTTTCTCTAGTTGTGGCAAGCGGGGGCCACTCTTCATCGCGGTGCGCGGGCCTCTCACTATCGCGGCCTCTTTCGCTGCGGAGCACAGGCTCCAGACGCGCAGGCTCAGCAGTTGTGGCTCACGGGCCCAGTTGCTCCACGGCATGTGGGATCTTCCCAGACCAGGGCTTGAACCCGTGTCCCCTGCATTAGCAGGCAGATTCTCAACCACTGCGCCACCAGGGAAGCCCAGAGACAATGTGTTTCTTAGTCATCATTTTCTATTGCCGTGACCAAGCGAGGTGGTAGTCAGTAGTTGTACAAAGGGAAAAAGATAACTTTACAAACTCCCAATTTATATACACAGGGAAATTCATCATTCATGTTATTTAAGCTAACTGGATGCAGTTTATCAGCTACATTGAGGAATGGTGAAGTGTCTATACAATTAACATGTTAGTTTCTGTCATGAGCTCCCTGTTGTTCAAGTGAGTTAATGGTTAGGACTCAACTAGGCACTTAGAGTCCATTATAAATCTGGACTAAACGTTTATCTGTGGAATCTTTATTCTTCTTTGGTGCCCTTAGGCAGAATTAGCTCTCTTATGTTTTGATAAATTCAAGTATTAAACAGGGCTAAGGTTTCACAAGTTCTTTGGCCTAAACATGAGGGTAAGGAGGACCAATGAGCTGGAGTACTTCTAGATTTGAGAATGGTCAGATTGAGGAAGAAGAGTCTTATACCAGAGGTGAAAGAAGACTGATTATAATTACCTATTTTTAAAAATTCCAACCCTTTTCAATGTGCTAAAGTGATCATGAAGTACATGGGTATGCTAGGAAGTAAGGGAGTCAACCAAGAACGTTCTGTAAGAGTTTGTGGATGGCAATAAAGAGGCAAGGAAGATAGAGAACATACTAGAAAAGGCTTCGGTTGGCCATAATGAAGTCAGAAGGAGAAGGAGAAGAAGAATGACAGATGCAATGGGAAAGAGAAAGCAAGAATAGAGAAGCAAAAGGCAAAGTAGAAAAATGAGACAAATTTGGAGAAGGAAATGAGGAAGAAAACTGGGTGAAAGAGGGAAGCACTGATGGTAGACCACATGACACTCAAAAATTAACACGATGCACATTTAAGATGTGCCACCAATGGCCATGGTCATTACCCTCAAATAGTTTACAATATGTGTTTCAAAGACATTTATAAATTGAAAATGCCATTAAAATAAGTGCCAGGGTAAAAGTATTCATGGAATTGTATGGGAGAATAAAAAGTCTCCCGTCAAAGAGCCTTCTGAGACATAGGAAAAAAAAGAAAAACCTAAAAAGCATAAGACTCTTCCTATTTTCATTTCCAATGATACATCCCAATCTTGATGATCAATCAGCGATTTAAATGTCAACTATAAACCCAGTATTTTATTAGCTGCTATGCAGTATACTGGAGCAATAGAAGAGAGAGGACCTCAAACCCTCTGTTCCCTCAAACTGAAAGGCAGGCTTCCTGACCCCTCCAGACCACTACTGGACACAGGGAACACACACTAATGTTTCAGGACCCCAACCAACAGTCACCTGCTTTGTGATTACTTCCGTGACACACCCCCACTAACACCACTGACTTTGCTGCTCCTACGGGACATTACATATATTTCCTATTTTAACACATACCACAGTGCATTATAATTATGATTGCAGATACATGTTCTAACAATTTAAAGAGAATGATGACTTTTTTGCTCTTTACATCTTGCTATTTCCCTTCTCATAATACTTCTTGAAGAGAAACCATAAGAGTATAAACAAACACAAAAAACAGAAAATATACAAAATGTGTGCTTTGCGGCTTAACACAAACTTAAGTAAAATTAGTTCTGACAGCATCCAGCATGACAAACTTCCATGGTACAAATGAGAATGGACCAAGGTTTGAGCAGGTACAGGAGACAATCCAGGCATGAACAACACCAAGAAAAGGTAGACAGGAAGTAACATGGTGTGTAGGAAATCACGAGACCAGTCTGATGGGGAGAGACTTAAACAAGACTGAAACTCACTTTCTAAACCTCCATCTCCAATTGGACAATTCGCAAGACACAGGTGCACCAAAGTGGCCTATTTATTCAATCCCTTTAATGGGGAGGAACAGTTTAAAATTTTACCCGCTTAGTTTGCCACAAAAGCAACTATCAAATGTTGGCAGGACACAATGAAGGCTTACCTTTGTTAACGTAGTTAAGTCTCTCTCTCTCAGAACTAGCCCATTTAGCTCCAGGTTCCTTATTGCACCCGACGCACTTACACAGCATTCATGAGCTTTACACAACTGGAAGGTCACATCTTTATTTCTTATTGCAGGAACACAACTTCTGGAAACTTTATTTCTGTCACAACCTAAAGCAAAATTATTGTAAAATGAGTGATTTAAACCGTACATTTTATCATCATTAAAAAGCATCTAAAAAGAAAAAAAAGCATCTGCTCTGTGCTAAGGATTAGAAACGACTCCTGCCCTTAAAGTCTCATTAAGGAGGGACATGTATAAACTCAAAATTTCAATCACATGATATAAAGAACCATAACCCTTATGCACAGAGGTTCCTATGGAGGCAAAAAGTTATATCTAAGTGACCACTTCATGATAACCCTGAAGTACAATCGAGAAAGATGAGGCTCTGCAGAGTTGGAGGAGGAGGTGCAGTAACTGCACAGGGAGCAGCTGTGCAAAGACACTCAAGCCTGACACCTGCTGGGCACTGTAAATACTGCAGGTGGGGATAACTAAACGCCAGGGGTCCAAGTGTGAGAAGGGACGAAAAATAGAGATGTTGGCGGAAGCAAGCCTGGGAGAGAGCATGGCTTGTATCCCACAGGTGATGAGGACTGGGGCTACCACTGGCTGAGTAAGGGTGCCTCCGCTGATTAGAAAAAGGCGCCCCGCTGCTGAAGGACCAATTAGATAAAGGGAGTGATCACAAAAAGCTCCCCTTCCTCAGGGCCAAAGAGCCCCAGGAGGCTTGACCGAGCACAGTTCAGACTACAGGCCTCTGGGCAGAGCACACGCTGGGCGGCTAGTATGCACTAACTCTGTGTGGGCAAGTCATTAGCAGCATTATTTTAGGCGTATCTTTTCATGTTAGAAGATCACTCAACCCGAGTAGGCAGATGAACTTAGAGGAACTGAGTCCAGGGGCCGTGAAACCACCCAGGAGCTTCTGCCATAGTCCGGGCAAAATGTAATGTGGATGAAGAAGCAAATTTACGAGGAGGCCAAAATCTACAAGCTAGACCCACTGGATGAAAAACATAAAGAAAGTTCAGTGAAGGAACTCTGAAGAGAATGGGCTCTGCAATAAATTTTTCTTACAATCAAGGTAAAACATTAGGCAACATTAAGTACAGTGGCCTTTAAGGTCCCTTCCAACTCTAATTTCTTCTGATTTCTAACTTATTACTCTGGTTAAGTAAAGTCCCTTCAGAGGGACAGACCAGTTCCTACACCTGAATGGGATGCAAAGAATAATCTGACTTCTCTTCACCAGGAGATGAGTTGAACTGTCCTTGCAGAAGAGATAACACATGGTGTGAACCCCAGATCCTAGAAAAGGGCCAGGCACACAATAAGTATTCAGCTTTTTGAAAACAAATGAACAATCATTTCCTCTCCTAGATCTTCACACCCTTCCTCTGCTGGCTACTTTCTTTCAGCTTATAAGCATCCTCAATATACCCACTTAAAAAGCTTTCAGACCTATGATTCTTTGGATCTTCTTGTGGGTAACGTAAGTCTCTCCCATGCCTTCAAACACCTGTCCTCCCAAAAAGCCCAGATCTGTACCTTGGGCCCAGACCTGTCTACCAGGCCCCTCAAAAGCACTGAAGATGAAGTAAGATCCTCTCCCCAGCCCCAATCCCTTCCTACTGTGCTCTGTATCTCACAAAAAGATGCAGCTGTAAACTGTCACCCACGCTTGCTGCCCTCCCTTTTCTAACTGGTCACCAGGCCCCACCCATTCCCTCTCAGATCTCCGAAATCCAGTCCAACCTTTTACAACTTAAGTGGGACCCTTAGATTACAATTCACCCTGCACCCAATCAAGTGCTTTCCACACGGAGGTCCGAGTGAGTCTCTAAACCAGAAGTCCATCTCACTGTTGTTTAGCGTTTCCCACAGCCTTCAGGATAAACATCCAAACTTCTGACAGGACAAACAAGGCCCTTTTCTGTTTGGCCCCAGTAGGTTTCCAGTATCAACTCTCATTTCTTTCCCAAAACCTGAGTTCCACTCGTGTACCTTAGTTTTGCCATATTTTCTTATAGTTCTCAAACTTTGACACACACTGCTCCCTCCTGCCACCCCAGGAGCTTCTACATATCCTTAGAAAGGATGGCACCTCCTCCAAGAAGCCTGAACTCTCCCTTCCAAGATTCTGTGCTCTGCAAAGGGGAAGGGGGGGGAGGGATAAATTAGGAGTTTGGGATTAACATATACACATGACTATATATAAAATAGGTAATCAACAAGGACCTAATGCATAGCACAGGGAACTCTACTCCATATCCTGCAATAACCTGCACGGGAAAAGAATCTGAAAAAGAATGGATATATGTATAACTGAATAACTTTGCTGTACATCTAAAACTAACACAATATTGTAAATCAAGTATACTCCAATATAAAATAAAAATTAAATCAAAAAAAAAAAAAGATTCTGTGCTCTGCAGCACCAGAACTCACTTCTTCCAGAGCACTGACTACCATGCTTGTGTTTACTTGCCGCCCAGTAGAAGGGGAGATTACCTAGGGCATAAGCATCGTCTCCAGCAGCCCTTGGTTCTGACAACTCATTCAAGTGCCAGGATACTTTACACACATAACCTGCTTAATTAATTCTAAGAACCCACAGAAAGAGTGGTTTTTAATGTCATTTTACAAGTGTGGGGATTGCAGTTCAAAAGTAACCTGGGCTTCCCTGGTAGCGCAGTGGTTGAGAGTCTGCCTGCTAATACAGGGGACATGGGTTCGAGCCCTGGTCTGGGAAGATCCCACATGCCGTGGAGCAACTAAGCCCGTGCACCACAGCTACTGAGCCCGTGCGCCTAGAGCCCATGCTCCGCAACAAGAGAAGCCACCGCAATGAAAAGCCTGCACACCGCAACAAAGAGTAGCCCTCGCTTGCTGCAAATAGAGAAAGCCCACGTGCAGCAACAAAGACCCAACGCAGCCAAAAACATAAATAAATAAATAAATAAAAATAAAAATTTAAAAAAACACAAAAACACCATCACAGAAATATCCAGAATAATATTTGACCAAATAACTGGGCATGGTGGCCCAGACAAATTGACATGTAAAATTAACCACCTAAGCCATAGTTTTGTCATCTTTTACTGAGAAATTTGACTTATCTGAACTATTTTGATACCTAGAAGACACCTTCTAGAGGTAACACCCTCAGTTTTTTACATGGTAGGCAGCAGAGGGAAAGAGCCCATTTGCCCAGTCAGATGACACCTAAAAGGATAAAATTCTGTCCTCTCTCTCCAACCCACAAGGATGAATGCCAAAAACACATCACTTATATCTGCTTTAGCTAACATATGATAGGTCTGGAACAGACCTATGCTCCCAGCAAGTCTCATGAAATGCTGTTTCATTAAGGGGAGACTTTACTTGCTAAGATTAGAAGCAAAAGAGGGTGGTGGATGAAAAACTGCCCAAGGATATAAGTTCATGCAAGGGAGCAGGAGAGAGAATGGGTATCCGAAGATGTGCGCTCTGAGCCAACACTAATTCCGCAGCATCAGGTTGTAATTCAGGGAGCCAAACTGCTGGGGTTTTTTTCCCCCTTTTTTTTTCCCCCAAAGAGGGACAAATCAAGCATACTGACAAAGGAAGAGCATTAGTCACCACAGATAAACTCCTTTTTAGAGGTGATATCGCAAATGATTTGGCTCAGTGTAGACTATGATTTGGCTCCACAAACCATAAGCTGGAGCATTTCATTCCAGGTCCCTCCTCAAATATCCATGATAGGTGGAAATGTGGTATCAGTAGTTTTTGAAATCTTCCCAGGTGATTGTAATATGCAACCAGGGCTGAGAATCTGGAGATGTAGAGAGAATTTAAATTGAACTTTAGTTAAACAGTAAAACAAGCTCTGACTCTACTGGCTGGAGCTAGACAAGGGATATGGATTTAGTGGGATGAGAAGATAAAGAACACCAGGGAGTAAATCAAATGCTTTACACCTGTGCTTAGCTAATTGCTACTCAGATAATTCAGACAATCTTACGGCACCTGAACCCTGAAATTCCTTAGTTCTGTTTAAAAAAAAGTAACTCTTCAAGTACCTGAACTCTGAGAATCATGTAAATCATAAAGAAAAAGAAGAAATCTTACTTTTTGAATTTGTTGATTTCATATATACTGTTTCACTTTCATGATATTAACTAGATATTTTTCTTTCCATTTTATGTTTGAGGAAAGTAAGGCTTTAAAAATCTCAGTAATTTTCTCAAGGTCACTTGTTAAGGGTGTGGTAGGCAGCATAATGGCTCCTAAAAATGCCCTCACCCTAATCCCTAGAACCTATTAATATGTTACCTTACATGGTAAAGAGGACTTTGCAGATATGACTGAAGTTATAGACCTTGAGATAGAAAGATTATCCTGGATTACCTCATGGAACAAATCTAATTGCATGAGTCCGTAAAAGCAGAAAACCATTCCCAACTGTAGAAAGAGAAAGAGAGAGATGTCCTAATAGAAGCAGAATCAGAGATGCAACATTTTGGGTTTTGTAGGTGGAGAAAGGGGACTCTGAGTCAAGGACTACAAGTGACCGCTGGAAGCTGATAAAGTCCAGGGAACAGAAACACCCCTAAGAGCCTCCAGAAAAGAATGTAGCTCTGCCAACACTTTTTTTTTTTTAAACCATCTTTATTGGAGTATAATTGCTTTACAATGGTGTGTTAGTTTCTGCTTCTTAACAAAGTGAATCAGCTATACACATTCATATATCCCCATATCTCCTCCCTCTTGCGTCTCCCTACCACCCTCCCTTCCCTATCCCACCCCTCTAGGTGGACACAAAGCACAGAGCTGATTTCCCTGTGCTTTATGGTTGCTTCCCACTAGCTATCTATTTTACATTTGGTAGTGTATATATGTCCATGCCACTCTCTCACTTCATCCCAGATTACCCTTCCCCCTCCCTGTGTCCTCAAGTCCATTCTCTATGGCTGAGTCTTTATTCCTGTCCTGCCCCTAGGTTCTTCATAACCATTTTTTCTTTTTTTTTAGATTCCATATATATGTGTTAGCATACGGTATTTGTTTTTCTCTTTCTGACTTACTTCACTCTGTATGACAGTCTCTAGGTCAATCCACCTCACTACAAATAACTCAATTTCATTTCTTTTTATGGCTGAGTAATATTCCATTGTATATATGTGCCACATCTTTATCCATTCATCTGTCGATCCTGCCAACACTTTTACTTTACTCAATTGAGACCAATGTCAGACTTGTAAGGTAATAAATTTACGTTGTTTTGAGTCACTAAATTTGTGGTAATTCGTATGAAAGCAATAAAAAACAAATACAGAGGTCCTACAAGAGCCAGGCTATATATTTATATTTAAGTATTTCTAAAATGAATTTAACCTTGTGATTGACAGCAGCAGCAGCTTCCAAGGGATCCCACCACACACCTGAGGCAAAAGCAGCCTAATAAAGAAGCAGTGACAGCAGCAGGTCACTGCCCCACACTCGGGGTAGAGGGGGATTTGATCTACTGTAGCAGCAGCATAGCCTGAATGGGAATGCATCCTCCTGTGGCACTAGTCCCATCAACATTAGTCTAATCTGCTAGCATCTGCTGTGCCAACAGGCCCAACATATACAAACCCTCCAACTCAGTAGCATTAAGTGAGCCAGGCTCAGTGTTTTCTGAAACGCATATCCAATGGCACTGGAAAGCCCAGATATCACCTACTGTTACGAAAACATAAAAAAACAGTAACAGAAGACTGGGAACTTCAGAAAGAAAAGGGGAACAATGGAATGGGTGAAAACAAATGGGGTAAATATAAGAGACTATCATTAGCCTCATGAGTTTCTTAAATTCTATATGATGGTCAAAGCAAAAATTATGACACCATCTGATGTGGTTCTCAATGTATATAAAGGAAATACTACAGAAAATCATACTTTAAAACTGGGGAATATTAAGAGACCTAAATGGAAGTAAAATTTTGAAACTTCACTTGAAGCAATAAAACACTGATTCCAGTAGGCTATGATAAGTTACATATGTATAGTGTAATGCCAAAAGCAACCACTAAGAAAACTATACAAACAGTATACACAAATGATTATAAGTAAATTAGATTAAAATGGACTTATTAATAAATGTTTAAGTAACCCACAAGAAGGCAAAATAAGAGAAACACAGGATTGAGAAACTAAGGTAAAAGACAAAACAAAAAATAAAATGGTGGACCTAATCTTTAACATAGCAATAATTACATTAACTGTAAATGATCTAAATAACCAAGTCAAAGAGAGATTGGAAGAGTAGATGAAAAAATCACAAGCATGATCCAACTATATACTGTCTATAAGAAGCTTACTTTAAACATCATGATATAGGTAGTTCAAAGTAAAAGGATGAAAAAGATATATGAACATTAATCAGAAAAAGCAGGAATGGCTATATTAATATCAGATAAAGTAGATTTCAGAGCAAAGGAAATTATTAGGGGCAAAGAGGGTCATTACATAAAGATAACAGGAATAATCCACCTAGATGACCTAGTGATACTAAATGTGTGTGCACCAAACAACAGAACTTCAAAACACACGAAGCCAACACTGAAAAAGGTAAAAGGAGAAAATTTTAAATCCACAATTATTATTTGAGACTTCAACACAGCAATTTATAGAACTACCAGAGAGAAAAATCAGCAAGGATATGGAAGAACTGAAAACATCATCAATCAACAGGATATAACTGACATTTAAAGAACACACTCAATAAAAGCAGAATACACATTCAAGTGTCCATGGAACATTCACTCATATACCATATACTGGGTGATAAAAAAACATTAGCAGATTTAAAAGAATTAAAATCATAGAGAGTATGTTCTCTAGCCACAATGGAATCGGACTAGAAATCAGTAACAGAAAGACAACAGGAAAATCTTCAATCACATGAAAACTAAACATCACAATTCCAAATAACTCATGGGTAAAAAGTCAAGGAAAAATTTTTAAATGCATAGAATAAAAGAAAATGGAGATATAACAGATCAAAGTTTGTGGAATGAAGTGAAAGCAATGCTGAAAGGGAAGTTTATAGCACTAAATTGGGAAAGAAAATATTTCAAAGCAATAATCTAATTTTCTATATTAAAATAGTAAAAACGGAAGAGGAAAAAACACTAAACAAGCAGAAAGAAGGAAATAATAAAGATGAAACAAAAATCCATGAAACTGAAAACAGGAAAATAGGGGGGAAAAATCAATGAAACAATAGGGTGGTTCTTTGAAATAAACAATCTAATCAATAAAGATGTAGCAAGACTGATAAAGATAAAAAGAGAGATGGCACAAATCACAGATATCAGAAATGCAACCAGGGATACCATGACATATCCTGCAGGTTAATAAGGGACAAGTTATTATGAACAAGTCTACACTATAAATTCAAAAATGTAGATGAAATGGACCAATGCTTCTACACCCAAAACTACCAAAACTCAGCCAAGATGAAATAGATAATCTCAATTTTCCTGTAACCATTAGAAACACTGATTTTTCATTTAAAAACTCCCAAAAGAAATATTCAGGCTTAGATGTTTCACTTTTACCCAAGACTTAAAGAATTAACACCAATTTTACATGACTTGATAAGAAACAGAAGTAGAGGGAACAGTTCCTAATTAATTTTATGAAGCCAGTATTAGCTTGATACCAAAACCAGACAGGGATAGTACAGAAAGAAGAAAACTACAGACCAATATTTTTATGAAATTGGCTGTAAAAATCCTCAGCCAAATATTAGCAAATTAAATCCAGAAATATATAAAAAGAATAATATACCATGACCAAGTGGTATTTATTCCAGTTATGCAAAGTTGGTTAAATATTTGAAAATCAAACAATGTAATCCACCATATCCAATAAATTAAGGGGGGAAAGTCATGTGATCCTATCCATTAATGCAGAGAAAGCATTTGACAAAATCCAATCCCATTCATGATTTTAAAAAAAGAAGAAAGAAAACTCCAAGCAAACTAGGAATAGAAAAGGAACATACTGAAACTCATAAAGATGATCTACAAACAACCTATACCGACATTATATTTAACTCTGAAAGACTGAATGCTTTCTCTGTAAGATCAGAAACAAGGCACCGATATCTGCTCTCACCACTTTTATTAAATATATTACTGGAGGTTCTAGTAAGAAAATAAAGCAAAAATAAATAAATACATAAATTTAAAAGTTAAGTTTTTAAAAAGTTTATTTAAAAGATAAAAGGACTATTCCTACTATGTTGAATAGGAAGGAATATATCCTACTGAATGTTGAATAGTAATATATCCTATTATATTGAATAAGGAAAAGTAAAACTGTCTACATCTGAAGATGACATGATAATCTAAATGGAGAAAATACCAAGGAATCCACAAAAAGCTTGAGAAATAATATTAGTTTGTAAATGTTTTAGAGTACAAGATCAACACAATTTTATCAAATTATATATAACAAATGTGTAGAAGCTTAAATAAAAATATGTGATGCCATTTACAACTGACCTAAATAAATACTTAAATATAAGCCCAATAAGACATTTATAGGACCTCTATACTGAAAATTACAAAATGCTGATGAAGAAAATTTTAAAAGTCCCAAATAGGGAGACATACCTTGTTCATGGATTAGAAAACACAACATAATAAAGATGTCAATTCTCCCCAAGTTAAGAGGCTTAACACAATTACTCTTAAAATGCCCTCAAGGTTTTTGTGGATATAGACAAGCTTCTTCTAAGATTTATATGGTAAGAAGAGGCTGAAGAATAGCTAAAACAATTTGTAAAGGAAGGTTAAAATGGGAGGAATTAATCTACCCAATTTCAAGATTTTGCAGTAATGATGGAGGGTAGATACATAGATCAATGGAATGGAACAGAGAACCCAGAAATAGACTGACATAAATACATTTAACTTGTTTTTGACAGCAGTGCAAAAGCTATCAAGGAAGAATAGACTTTTCAAAAAATGGTACTGAAACAGTTGGACATCCCTCGACAAAAACAAACAAACAAAAAACGAACCTTAACCTAAACCTTACACACCTTACACAAAAATTAAATCAAAGTGGATCATAATCTTAAATGTAAAAGCAGGACATTTTTAGAAAAAAAAAATAGGAGAAAATCTTTGGCATCTAGAACTAGGTGAATAATTCTTAGACTTGACACCGAAAGTATGATCAATAAAAGTAAAAACTGATAAATTGGATCTCATCAAAATGAGTTAAAAATGCTTCATAGAAGATCCTTTTAAGTGGATGAAAACTCAAATTACACAGTGGGAAAACCTATTTGAAAATCCCATATGAGACAAATGACTTGTTTCTATAATATACAAAGAACTCTCTAAACAACTTAAAAAAATCCAACTAGAAAATAGGCAGAAGACAGGAACAGACATTTCATGGAAGAGAATATACACATGGCAAAGAAGCACATGAAAAGATGTTCAACATCTTTAGCCATTAGGGAAATGCAAATTAAGACCATAATGAGATATCAGAGAATAACTAAAATTAAAGTATAGTGACAACATCAAATGCTGGCGAGTACGTAGAAAAATTATATCACATCACTGGTGGGAAAATAAAATGGTTTAGCCACTCTGAGAAACAGCTTGACAGTCTCTTTCAATCCTAAAAGTAGATTCACCCTACAATGCAGTAATTGTACTCTTGAGCATTTATCCAAAAGAAACAAAAACTTAATGAAGTTCCCACAGAAACTTACACATAAATGTTCATAGCAGTTTTATTTCTAATAGCCAAAAACTGGCAACTACCCAAATGTCTTTCAATGGGTGAATGTTGCAACAAATTGTGATAAAATCTTATGATAGAATACTACCGAGCAACAAAAAGGAACAAATTATTAACATATGCAAAAATTGAAATGAACTTCAAGGGAATGATGTCGAGGGAAAAATTTTAAAAAGCCAATCTCCGAAGATTAAGTAATTCATGATTATGTTTACATATTATTCTTAAAATAACAAAACTGTGGAGATGGAGAACAGATTAGAAGTTGCCAAGGGTTAGAGATGGGGGTAGAAGGTACAGCGGGGGAACTTTGTGAGGTTTTTGTGGTCCCAGTACAAATAATACAGCAATCTGGGTTTTAATCCCTAAAGATTTTTAAAAGCAATTCCTAATAAGAGGTATCCAGATTATTTAGCAATGGCAGCATGTTAGAGGTATAGCTCCCCAACATGACAACTTCGAAAGAGATCTATACTATCAATACTAATTTAATGCATATGTTAATTTTAAAAAGGCCAGTCACAATACTTAAATGGTACATATCTTAACGATATTATTCTGGGTATCCAGCTACACCAGATGGACTAGCAGGATTTTCTGTACATTCAATCTTATTTAAGACAGTAAATCTTATAATAAGACAGTTAAAAAAAGAAAAAGAAAAATAACAAACCTCAACTACAGTTGGATATTCTCATAGGAAGATGAGGTGAAAATATGCAGCAGCGGTTCAAAAGCTTAAGCAGTGGCACCTAAATTTGGCTGCACATTAGAAGCATCTGAAGCACTTCTTAAAAACCCTCACACCGACGGTTGGTCATCCTAGACCAATAAAATCATTTTAAATCTCCTCAGACGATGCCAATGTCTAGCCAGAACTGAGAACCAGCGGACTAAGCAGAAGGGGATGTTTCTACAAAGATCTCTTAACAGTAAGTCCTTTCACCCAATCAGATTTACCTCCCCGCAAAGGGGTAAAGAAGGCTAGATGTTGTCCATACTTGCTTAGCTTTAATTAGCACTTGTGACTTGCCCAAAACCTACATCATGTTTCCCCTAAATTTCATGTTATTCCCTAAATTTTTCAAACCCAGGGGTAAGGGGTTTGCCAGGATGAGATTTTAAGTGCTCACACAGGGGAAGTCCCTGGCAAACCAGGACAGCGGTCACTCTACGTTGAAATGTAAAGCATCCTAAATAACCCTGACACTGCTCCCAGATACTAGTCTGTGCCAACCAGTGGAGAAAAGGCATTCTCCATTACTACCACGGCAAATGCTACTGCACTTACCTTGGCTAGTCCCTATCTTTTCCAGGCGCCACTCCCCTTCACCTGCTGGTGGACGCTTTGGCCAGCTGACAATGCAGATATTTTCAAACTTTAAGGTGAATGAAAATCATCTGGAGAGCCTGTTATAACAGAGATCACTGAGCCCCACCAGAGTTGCTGATTCCATAGGGCTGGGACCCGGCCCTAAAACTTGAATATCTAACACATTATCAGGGGACGCTGGTAAAGCTGGTCAGGTAAAGTCTGGTAAAGCTGGTCAGGAAAAAGAAACCCGACGTGTCAGATCATAAAGTACAGAAGGGCAAGCCCGCCGGCAGTCCAGGCCCGGGGGTACCCCGGTCCCCAGCCCTACAGAGCCAACGGCAGCCCGGCTCGGGCGCCCCTCGGAAGCGCGGGGTCCCCGCGGCCGAGTCTGCGCCCCCTGCCGGCCCCGGCTCCCCTCTGCCCACCCTGCGCGCGGGGGCTGGAAACGGCCGTGGAGAACCACGGCGGGGCGGGAAGGGGGGCTCCAAAGAGGGTCTGGCGACTCGAGTCGCTCCGTTTCTCAGTGGGCTCAGCGCGCGCCGTGGGGGAAGAGGGGCGGGGGTCGGGAAGAGGGGACGGGCGGCACTCACGTAGACCGGCAGCGGCCACGGGTAGACTGCAGGCTCGGCCCCCACAGGCGACTCCAGCCTCAGCTTCTCCCCCGTGTCTTCGCGCGCAGCCTCCGGACCAGGCTAGTCTGGCGGTTGGGGGAGGGGCGGGGCGCCGCCGGCGGGGGCGGGGCAGGCGGGCGGGCGGGAGGCTGAGGGGAGGGGGCCTGGCCTGGGCCTCAGCCGCCGCCGCCGCCGCCGCGCTCCCGTCTGGCCCCCGGCTCCCTCTTTCTGGTCACCGGCCCGGGGCCTCCAGCGCTACCGCCAACTCGGGCCGGCGTGAGGCGAGCACAATGAGCCGGGGCCGGGCTGAACCACTCACTCGCGGCGCGAGCACCGGCCGCCCCGTGGACTCGCCCGCTCTCACGCACGCACGCACGTACGTCTTCGGCTGCCCCCGGCCACCCCCACCGCCCCGAAGTGGGGACCCGGGGAGACCCCTCGAGGCGTGGGGTGGCGGGTTCGACTCCCGCCCTTGACGTACCGTGACACACCCCGCCCCAATAATAAGACTATAATTCCTCATTAAATATGACAGCCGGAATCCCGGCTTCTGTTCACAAAAATGCCGTGTATTTAGCCTATGCTAGGCACCAGACCCTGGACGCTCAGTACTGGCAAAAAAGGAAATGCCCTGCCCTCATGGCGCTGCCATTTTAATTGGAATAGTAGTGACAATGGTAAAGGGAGAAAATAAAGTGTCATCATCGCCAGGGGGATGGTTAACCTCATGTGCGCACTGCGTGGGGCCCCGGCAACCACAAACATTATTCCAGATGTGGCCAGGAAGGTATTTTTCAGAAGAGATGAACACTGAAATTGGTCCACTTTGCGTAAAGGAGATTGTCAATGCCACGGCGTGGGTGGGCCTCGTCCATCAGTTGAAGGACTGGAGAGAAAAATGAGGTTCCGTAGAAAGAGGGAACTGTTCCTCCAATGGCCTTGGGACATCAGCTCTTGCCTGTGTCTCCAGCCCAGAGTCCTGCCCTGACTTGCCTGCCTCACGGTCACATGAGTCAACTCCTTAAAACAAAACTATATATGTAAAAATACTGAATATATACAAGCCTATTAATTTGTATATGTGTGTATACATATTATATATATGTATACACATGTTTATATGTGCGTGCGTTTGTAGTATATGTGTAAGTACTATATACAGTATACATACAAGCCTATATATTTGTGTGTATATATTGTATACATGTATGTATGTGTATATATATAGTATACATATTATAAATGTGAACATGCTGTATATATACACACACCCATATATGGATATATGGGTGTGTATATATACAGTATATGTAAACTGTATGTATGTATGTATACAGTGTATATTTATATATAGGTGTGTATATATGTTGTATACCTGTATGTGTATATGTTTCTAGGTATTATATGTATATATGTATATACTATTATATACACACTTGCGTATGTATTTATATGTGTATGTACATGCGCATATTTACATATAGGTGTGTATGTGTGTGTATACATTGTATATATGTATGTGTCTATATCTTATATATATGATATATCTATGTATATATACGATGAATTTATATATACAGTACATATATATTTTTATGCTATATGCTTTTATATGTAGGTGTATATGTGTGTCTATATGTATGTACGTGTATGTATTGCATATATTATATGTGTATGTATGTATACTGTCTATATACACACCTAAATATCTTTGTATGTGTGTATATATGTATGATATATATGTACCTAGGTGTGTATATTGCATGTGTTATACGTATGTGTACATACTGTATATATACAAACTATGCATTTTATATGTATGTATAGTGTATATGTCTGTGTGTATTGTATATATTATGTGTATATGTGTGTATACATACTGTATATATACAAACTATGCATTTTATATGTGTGTATATATGTATGTGTGTATTGTATATACTATATGTGTATATGTGTGTATGCATACTGCATATATACACAGCTGTATATTTTTGTATGCGTGTACATATGTACGTGTGTGTGTATATACACACACACACCCTATGGATTCTGTTTGTCTGGAGAACCCTCACTGATACGGACACTTATGACAATTGAGTACCTGCTCTTTGCCAGCCAGGGAGCCAAAGTCTTGCCCTTTCGGTGTCTCCCTTAAGTGTCACAAGTCCCAGGAGGGAAGGTGATGCGGCTCCGGCCCAGGTGGAGTTCTAGCAGCAGTACAGCCTAGCAGTCCCACTTCCCCGGGTGCTTCTCACAAAGACGCCGAGGGAGAGACGGGATCTGAAGGAGGGGATGAGGAAGCTTCCGTGGGTCCGCAAGCCCAGGCCAAGGCTGACTCGTCAAGGGTGTTAGAGGTCAGGACTGTGGTTACCCTGGGGGTGGGCTTACACAGAGCCATTCACATTCTGAAAAAGTATCCATTTTGCTCTTGTTTGTATGTTTACCCCCCTCCCCCAAATCTTTTAAAAACAGATTCTCTTGGTTGCTGGGAACACCCACGGGGAAGTTGTGTGTGAGGGGGTGTGATCCAGGGGACAGGGAGGAGAAGCCCCCCACTCGTAGGGCCAGGAGTGGCTCAGCTTTGTGAGCTGAGGATGGCCCACGAGGTCCCAGAGAGAAGGGTCCCTGCTCCGTCCCTGCTCTGTGCACCCCACTCCCAGCCTGAGAAGCCCAGAGCCACCACCCACCCCCCTCAACACACACACACCAGGGAGGAGAGCCAGTCACCCTGGCTCCCAGGCTCCGGCTCCAAGGCTCCCGGCACTAGGAGCTATTTTCAGCTTTCATGCCCTAGGACACAGCCAGAGCTATTGTCTCCGGAAACTCTCTGTCTGTCTCTCGCCCGCCCTCCCTCGCTCCCTCCATCCCTCCTCCGCTTCTTCCCCTCCCGCTCCATCTGTCCTCCCCTCCACCCTGCATTTCTACACAGGATGGCTCACAGACAGCTGCTCCCCGTGCCCACCTGCCACCATTCGATGGATGTCAAAGCAAGCCCTGGGGAC
The DNA here is from genome assembly GCF_028564815.1 of Eubalaena glacialis. Classification (NCBI taxonomy): domain Eukaryota; kingdom Metazoa; phylum Chordata; class Mammalia; order Artiodactyla; family Balaenidae; genus Eubalaena; species Eubalaena glacialis. The sequence continues at coordinate 170,931,434 of NC_083719.1, forward strand.
TTCCCTGGAGGTCCAGTGATTAAGACTCCGAGCTTCCACTGCAGGGGGCGCGGGTTCGATCCCTGGTCAGGGAAATAAGATCCCAGATGCCACACGGCACGGCCAAAAAAAAAAATGAATAAAAAATAAAGTTATAGTGATGAAACAGCCCTAGTGGTGCAAGGATGGGACGTATAGCTCTATGGTATAGAATAAAGGTCCGGAAACAGATATATGAGAACTTGATATAACAGAAAGTGGGGGAAATTAAGGAGTTTTCAATAAATGGCATTAGGACAATTGCGTATCCATGTGGGAAAAAGTAAATTAGAAAAAACAAAAGCAAGCCCTGGTCAGGTGTGACCTTGGGCCCAGGGCCATTGGCACACGTTGTCATGTGGGACGTTCTTCCTTAGACTCCTCCCTCCCTCCTGTGTCACTGTCACTTCCTCCAGAACCTTTCTGGACTCCCCTACACAAGCCCAGGGTGTACCCTCACCCGCCCTGGATCACCAGAATTCCAATCCTGGCCCACCCTTCCCTGCCAGGTAAAGAACTGTGCATGGTCAATAAGACCGTAGAGGTCATTGGCCATTGCTATTGCAGCTGGAATTGTTACTGTGTTTAGATAGGGTGGCCAACACCCGCCCCCAGTTTGCCCAGGACCGCTCAGGTTTGAGCGCTGGAACTCTGGGGAAACCCTCAGTCCCAGGGAACCCCAGAAGGCTGGTCAGCCTATTTAGGACGGATCTTTCACTTGATCTCCCAACCCCCAAGAGCTAGAAAGGGAATCTCCCCCCTCCTTCCATTGTAACCTTCATTCATTCATCCACTCATCCCTTTATTCAACTCCTTTATTCAGCAAGTATTTATGAAGCATCTACTACACAGCAGACACTCTTCTAGGTGCTGGGGACATAACAGCATCCCTGTCCTCAAAGAGCTCACGTTCTAACGAGGGCAGCAAACAGTAAACTGAGAAGGTGTGATTTATTACATGGGGATGATGTCTCGGAGACCACTGCAGGACAGGGGAGGTGGGAGAGGAAAGGGGCAGTTCTAAATGCAGGCGCTGACGGGATTGGGGCAGACCTTGCCCTGGGCCAGGCTGGTTGCTTCAACACGGCTGTCCTCGCCCAGGGCCATCCTGCCCCCGCCTCACCCAGTTCTTCCGTGATGTGTGGGGAAAATCTGTGGTTGTCACAACTGGGGAGGAGGGGCCCCTGGAATCAAATGGGTGCGGCCAGGGATGCTGCTAAACCCCACACAGTGCCCAGGAGGGGCCCTCAGCAGAGGATGACCCACCCCGAATAACCCCAGTGCCGCGGGGGAGGCCCTGCACTAATGTGATTCAGACCCGCTGGTGCCCCCAGCTTCCTGCACAGGCAGGGACTCTAACCGGGTCACCTCTGTATCCCGAGGTGACCTAGAGTGGGACAGCCAGGAGGGCTGAGTATCGGGGGTGAAATGACAAATCTCTGTGCCCACTCTCCCCGCCGCACCCCAGGGGCGATGGCCTCTATCTCCTCCCTGTGCAGGTAGCTTTTCCCTGAGCCATTTCTTCTTGTCAAGGTCCCTGTCGCAGGTTGGGTTCCCCGAAGATGACGTTGAGAGCAAGGATTGGAGTGCAGGTGGTTGATGTGAGACGTGCAGGAACAGATACAGCTGCCATAGGGTCCCGCAATTCCACTCCTGGGCATAGATCCGGAGAAAACTCTAATTCAAAACTATACATACACCCCTGGGATTTCCCTGGTGGTTAAGACTCTGTGCTTCCAGTGCAGGGGGCATGGGTTCCATCTCTGGTCAGGGAACTAAGATCTCGCATGCCATGTGACAATAAAAGAAGAAAGAAAGAAAAAAGAAAGAAAGAGAGAAAGAGAGAAAGAGAGAGAGAGAAAGAAAGAAAGAGAGAGAGAGAGAAAGAAAGGAAGAAAGAAAGAAAGAAGAAAGAAAGAAAGAAAAGATACATGCACCCCAATGTTCATTGCAGCACTATTTACAATAGCCAAGACATGGAAGCTACCTAAATGTCCACTGATGGATGAATGGATAAAGAAGATGTGGTACATATATACAATGGAATATTATTCAGCCATAAAAAGAATGAAATAATGCTATTTGCAGCAACGTGGATGGACCTAGAGATTATCACACTAAGTGAAGAAAGACGAGAAAGACAAATATCATATGATCTCACTTATATGTGAAATCTAAAATACGACACAAATGAACTCGTCTACGAAACAAAAACAGACTCGCAGACGTAGAGAACAGACTTGTGGTTGCCAAGGGGGAGAAAGAGTGAGGGAGGGTTGGATTGGGAGTTTGGGGTTAGCAGATGCAAACTATTAAATATAGGATGGATAAACTACAACGTCCTACTGTCTAGCACAGGGAACTACATTCGATATCCTGTGATAAGCCATAATGGAAAAGAAAAAAGTTTTATTTATAGGTTCCATCCCTAACTGAGCTGGCCCATCCCCTCCCATGGTTCTAAGTGCAGCCCGAGGCTGCAGACTTCCCACCGTGGTCTTCAGCTCCAGAGCAAGCCACCTGCAAACCACCCACATCTTCCCAGGGGCTGGCAACTCTCCTTTGCTACTGATTCCAAGACACATCCAGATAGCAAAAATGTGACCATGAAAAGAAACTCAGGCATGTTCAAATCAGGGAAATAACATTCTTATCTCTGTTCAGTACTCGCTTAATTTTAGAATAGCTTAGAGTTACAGAAAAGTTGCAAAGATCTGTACAGAGTGTACAGAGTGCCGTGGACCCTGACCCAGTACCCCTATTTCCAACACGTTAGTACCTTAGTACGACATGTTTATCCAACTAAGGAACCAAGATGGATACATTGTTATTAACTAAAGTCCGCACTTGATTAGAATTTCCCTAGTTTTCCCCTAACATCCTTTTTCTGTCCCAGTCTCCTCTGGGCTGTGACATTTCTCAGACGTCCCTGGGTTTTGATACCTTGAAAGTTTTGAGGAGGACTGGTCAGGTATTTTGTCCCTCAATTTGTTTGTCTGTTTGTTTTCTGATGTTTTTCTTATGGTTGGTCTGGAGTTATGGGGTTTGGGGCGGAAGATCCAGACAGAGATAAAAATGCCATTCTCCTCAGGTCACATCAAGGATACACACCATCAACGGGACTTATGACAAACGATTTTACCCTTGATCACCTGGCCAGTATCGTCTTTTTTTGCTGCATTGGGTCTTCGTCGCGTGCGGGCTTCTGTAGTTGTGGCACGGGGGCTCAGTAGTTCTGGCTCCCAGGATCTAGAGCGCAGGCTCAGTAGTTGTGGCCCACGGGCTTAGTTGATCTGCGGCACCTGGGATCTTCCCGGACCAGGGCTTGAACCTGTGTCCCCTGCATTGGCAGGCGGATCCTTTTCTTTTCTTTTTTTCTTTTGCAACCAAAACTTTAATCCCAAGGATTCTCACAAAACATATTACAAATGACAGCATGAAAAAAAAAATTGCACAGTAACTCAAAGTTCAGCTCTACAATATACTCTTAATCTGGCAGGACATTGGTATCTTGATAATCTCAAATTTCCAAAAAATATTACAAAGAGCTATGTATTCATGTACAGCAATCACAGAGGGGACTTATGACCTAACTCAAAGGTAAACTAACTTCCTTGAAACTTCTTAGATTCTAAACTCCCTGGACAACCTCTTGTCCGGTGTGAAGACTAGTGGAATTTTTAAACCTCTAATCTAGGGTAAAGGTGCGGCTTTCATTTTTACCTGCTGGCTTGTGTTCACAGCACCTTTTAAAAACTGCTTGCTTAACTACAGCTGCATACCATATCCCAGCTACAGAAAGTCTTTTCAGTGTTTGCCAGTGTTGTTTCCATAATAGTAAACATCACACTTTAGGTGGGCAGGAGTTCGAGTTTTATTATCAGTCTAGGCAAGACCAAAAATTCAAAGCAAATTCAATTTTGCTTAAGGGAACATTGTAAGGTAACAATTCTTCATATTACCTGCCTCATATGACCCATTTCAAACCAGAGAGATTGACACCTTTATGTGTCACTGTCCCAAGAGACAAACAAATGTGAACAACTAAAACATTTAAAAAGTGCACCAAGCTTCGGAAGTCTCAAACAAAACTTGAATTTTCTGTACATACTCCTGCCAAATGAAGTTATTGCCTGTACACCACTCCTCTTGCAAAGTGGTCTTCTATTTCCTTTCATTTATTTGACCTAGATCGGCTAGGAGACCTAGAGAAAGATCGGGACGGCTTGTGATTTCTCTCCTGGGACAGTGATCTCTCTCTTCTCCTATATCTAGAAAGGGACCTGCTCTGGCTGACGGAGAAGGCTCTCCATCTTGGAGATGTGTGGGAGGTGGAGGACTCCTCCTCCGATAATCATCTCGAGGGCGACGACCCCAAGAAGGAGGCGGTCACGATTTCGACTTCTCTTTTCCCCATTCGACAGGTCCACTCTTACTCGGCAGCCACATAGGGTTCTCCCATCTAGTTCTCGGACAGCATCGGCTGCATCTCGGGGATTTTCACATTCAACAAGAGCGAAGCCGGGAGGGTTTTTAGCAACCCACACACTTCAGAGTGGTCCATAATAGCCTAAAGCTCGTTCCAATTCAGCCTTGTTACCACTGTTTCCAAGATTCCCTACATAAACTTTACAGTCCAACGGACAGGAATCACGATGCAAGACCCTCGTGGCTCCTGGGTTTCACGGGCCACAGGGTGGTCCCGGGCCTCTAGAATCTGGCAGCTGAATCTGCTCGCACAAGCTGTCCTGTGGGGATGCTTTTCCCCCTATGTGTCCAGCCCGGGGCCCTGCTGTCTTGGCCCGGCCTCCCGGGTGAGAGGGTGAACCCCAGCTCCCCGGAGCAGACACTCAGAGCCCTGGTGACCGGACTCACGGCTGACAGGGCTGGAGCGGTGGCTGGACAAGTGTGGCCAGCCTGGTGGTGTTTGGCCCCGTCTGCAGTTCCAGTTCCAGCTGAGAAAGAGGCTCCCTGTGCTATTTTCTCCTGGTTGTGTAAGGATCCCCGGTGTCATTTGACAGAAATGTAGATGGTGTGTTCTTTCTCTCTTTTCTCCCTATTTCCTCTCCTCCCTCTCTCCCTCCCTCTCTCCCTGTCCCTCTTTCTTTGTTCCGCTCTCCCTCTCTTTCCCTCTCCCTCTCTCTCTCTCCCTCTCACTCTCTCCATCTGTCTCTCCCTCCCTCTCTCTCTTCCCTCTCCCTCTTCCCTCTCCCTCTCTCGCTCTGCCTCTTTCCTCTCCCTCTTTCCTCTCCCTCTTCCCTCTCCTCTCCCTCTGTCCCTGCCTCTCTCCCTGTGCCTGTTTCCCTGTCCTTGTTTCCGTGTTCCGCTCTGCCTCTACCTCTTTGCCTCTACCTCTTTCCCTCTCCCTCTCTCCCTCCCTCTCCCTCTCCCTCCACCTCCTTCCCTCTCCAGAGAGGGAAAGAGGTGGAGGGAGAGGGAGAGAGAGCAGGAGAGGGAGGGGGAGAGGGAGAGAGGGGGGAGAGGGAGAGAGGAATAGAGGGAGGGAAGGAAAGACAAAGACGTCTCTCCCTCCCTCCCTCTATTCCTCTCTCCCTCCCTCTCTCCCTCTCCCTCCCTCCCTCTCCTCCCTCTCCCTCTCCCTCTAACTCTCCCTCTCCCTCTCCCTCGTCTCTCCATCTCCCTCACTCCCTCCCAGAGAGGGAGAGACGGAGAGAGAGGCAGAGACAAGGGAGAGGGAGAGAGGGAGAGGGAGAGGGAGGGGGGAGAGAGGGAGAGAGAGAGATGTCTCTTCCTCCCTCCCTCTCCCTCTCTCCTCCTTCTCTCCCTCTCTCCCTCACCCTCTCTCCCTCTCCTTCCCTCCATCACTTTCCCTCCTTCTCCCTCTCCCTCCTTCTCCCTCTCCCTCCTTCTCCCTCTCCCTCTCTCCCTCCCAGAGAGGGAGAGACAGAGGGAGAGGGAGAGGGGGGAGAGAGGGACACGGAGAGGGAGGGGGGGAGACAGAGAGGGAAGCAGGCACCCTCTCTCCTTCTCCCTCTCCCTACCTCCTTCTCCGACTCCCCCTCTCCTTCGCTCCCTCCCTCTCCTCTCCCTCCGTCTCTCCCTCTCCCTCCCTCCCTCCCTCTAGGAGAGGAAGAGGAAGGGAGGGAGAGGGAGAGAGGGAGGTGGAGGGAGAGGGAGAGGGAGAGACGTCTCGCCCTCCCTCCCTTTCCCTCCCTCGCCCTTTCCCTTCCTCTCTCCCTCTCCCTCCCTCCCTCTCCCTCTCCCTCCCTCTGTCTCTCCTCTCCCTCCGTCTCTCCCTCTCCCTCACTCCCTTCCAGAAAGGGAGAGATGGAGGGAGAGGCAGAGACGAGGGAGAGGGAGAGAGGGAGGGAGGGAGAGGGAGAGGGAGAGAGGGAGAGGGAGAGAGGGAGAGGGAGAGCGGAAGAGAACTCTCTCTTTCTCCCTCTCTCCCTCTCTCCCCCCTCTCTCTCCCTCTCCCTCTCTCTCTCTCTCCCTTGTCTCTGCCTCTCCCTCCGTCTCTCCGTCTCTGGGAGGGAGTGAGGGAGATGGAGAGACGGAGGGAGAGGGAGAGTTGGAGGGAGAGGGAGAGGGAGAGAGGGAGGGAGAGAGGGAGAGAGGGAGGGAGAGAGGGAGCGGGAGAGAGGGAGGGAGAGAGGCAGAGGGAGAGATGGAGGGAGAGGGAGAGTGAGAAGCAGGGAGGTCGAGGGAGGGAGGGAGGGAAGGAGGGAGAGAGGGAGACAGAGAGGGAGAGAGGGAGAAGGGCTGATGGGGGCTCCCTCCCCCTCCCATCCTCTCCCCACTGCTTTCTCTTTTTTCTGCTTCAACAAACACCAGGTGCCTTTTAGATCAGCCCTGAAGTCAACGTTGATGCTTGGACGGCTTGACCTCCCCGCTGCCTTCCAGCCCGGGACCACAGCTGGGAGATGAAGTCTGCGGGGCCCTGGGCGGCGGCGGCGGCGGGCTGCACAGGCACCTCCTCTGATGCCCAGTCTCTCCTCGTTTACGAGGCAGCCGCCAGCTCCCCTCCCTGACTCCCCAAGATTTGGGGCCTTTTTAATATGTGTCGATAATGCCATGAGCTACTATTTAACTTTTCCACGAGGACCCATCTCCTGAAATGCAGTGGTTTTCAGCCTTGGCTGCACTAGAGAACCCCCAGGGAAGGGAGAGACGTCTGTACCTCCCTCTCTCTCCCTCTCCCTCCATATCTCCTCTGGCTCTCTCCCTCTCCCTCTCCCTCTCCTTCTGGGGTGATGCCTGATGAGCTCAGGTTCGCAGATGTTCCCCCCATCCCCGCTCTGTGCCTTGCGTGGGGTCTGGGCCTTCTTACTGTGGCCCGGGTACGGCCTTGACATTCAGACATCGGTTCCTGCAAGGACACTTGCGTTTGGTCCATACCGCGTGTGGCTGCAGTCTGTGCTTCTCCCGTTCAGCATCTTCAGTAGATGGGGGCTGTGCATGAGCCCTTCATCTTCCCCGCAGACACCACTGGTGCTTGCTCGGCCTCGCGGGTGATGTGGGGGGCACGGGGGACAGTCCTGTGTCCCCACCTTCTTGGGCTGCAGACAGGCCACGTTGGTCCTGTGGTGACTGGGGGCTCCCAGGAGAACCCCACCGCAGACCCGGAGAGGTGGCCCCAGAGAAGGTGGCGTACGCCTGGGGCCGGGCCTCACCAGCCAGCCCCGGGCCACCTGCAGCAACAGGCGTCTCGCCGTCCAGGGGCTGGGTGTTCAGGCGCCGTGGGGATGAGCTGCTGTCTGCACGCAGCCGGCAGCCGAGTTTGTATTGTTGAGCCCGGGGAGGCTCCTGGGTGGCTCCTGGAGAGCCTGGTCACATTTCTTCCTGCCCTTGGCCTTAGACCTCATCACGGTTCACGGCGTTTCTGGTTCCAAAAGGACCTGTGTTCATAAAGACCACGTGTTAGGACAGCACCAAAGTGTCTAGAAATCCGGGCCAGGAGGAGGAGGGAGGGGGATTGGCTGTGCCCGCCAGTGGCCTGAGAGCCCTGCCCGCCCGCAGAGACCTGGCCCGGGGCCCGTGGGGAGGGCGTGGCCCACGGTCCCCAGCGCTGGCCGTCTCTGGGTTCCAGGAGAACTGCGCGATCCTCGGGGAGCTGGTAAGGCTGCAGGCTCAGAAGTCTCGCCTGCTGGGGTTCAGCACGCGTGCCGACTCCGTGCTGGAGATGAACATGGCCAAGACCAGCCAGGTGGTGGCCACTTTCCTAGGTAACCCCGCCTCCCCGAGTCCCAGTGGGGACAGGGGTCAGGTGGACCTTGACTGGACGTGGTGCTGCCTGAGACCCCACTGTGTCAGCCCTTGGGGGTCGCCTTCCCCAGCCCTTCATTCTGCCTCGAGGGGCGTGGGGTGGGGGGCGGCTGGGAGGCTGCCACAGGGACATAGCCGAGCCTCTCCCCTCCGCCCGCAGATGAGCTGGCCCAGAAGCTGAAGCCCCTCGGGGAGCAGGAGCGGCCGTGATCCTGGAGCTAAAGAAGGCCGAGTGCCAGAGGCGGGGCCTGCACTTTGACGGGCCCATCAACGCCTGGGACCTGCACTACTACATGAACCACGGGGAGGAGACGCGCTACCATGTGGACCAGTACCTGCTCAGAGTCTTTCCCCATGCAGGTGGTCACGCGCGGGCGGCTGGGCATCTCCCAGGAGCTGCTGGGGCTGACCTTCGACCTGGAGGAGGGCGCCAACATGTGTCACGAAGATGTGAGGCTCTACACGGTCCGGGACGCAGCCGCGGGCAAGGTCATCCATCGGCAAGTTCTACCTGGACCTCTACCTCGGTGCATGCGTGGGGGAACCTGTCAGCCGTGGGCCGGGGCTCCTCTGTGGAAGCGGGGCCTCACCCGCGTCCCTCCCCAGGGAAGGGAAGTCCAGGCACATGGCCTGCTTTGGCCTGCAGCCGGGCTGCCTGCAGCAGGATGGGAGGCGCGAGATTGCCATCAAGGCCATGGTGGCCAACTTCACCAAGCCTACACCCAACCCGCCATCCCTGTTGCAGCATGATGAGCTGGAGACCTACTTCCATGAGTTCTGCCAAGCCATGCACCAGCTCCGCTCCCAGGTGGGTGCGGCCGCGGGGCTGCAGGCAGGGGGCGGGGAAGGCCCGGGCTCTCCCGTGGTCCTCAGGCAGGCCCTCGCCACGGGATTCTTCCGCTGATGTCACCCCGCACGTGGTGATGCCCTCGGTGTCAGTTTCCATCATCAAACCCCACGCACTGGGCGCGTAAACAACGGAAGTGGATGTCCTCGAGACTCTGGAGGCTGGAAGCCGCAGATCAAGGAGTCAGGACTGGTTCCCTGCATGTTAAATACATGTATTCAAGAGTTGCCTTTAAAAAGACAAACGACAAGAAAGGCACGTTGCCTGCGACTCTGGTGACAGCCGGTGATGAGAACCAGAGGGTAGGCTCTGGGGCCGGGAGCGCCGCGCCCTGTGAAGCCCTGGCGCTGCTGCCAGTCTCGGTGGGGCACGGGCAGCGCCGTCCCCCAGGAGCTGCTGGACAAGCTCATGAAGTCCCGGCTGGCCAACCCCGGTGCGGCCAGGCCGAGGGAAAGAAAAGGGGCTCCCGGACCGCCGGCTGGAAAGTGCGGCCTGGACACAGTGCAAGCCCCCCGTCTCCTTCCTCCCGCCCTCCAGGCCTCTTCAACCTGTGCCAGATCGTCCTGGCCAAGGTGGACCAGGCCCTGCACACGCAGACACCCTCGGACCCGGCCCAGGAGAATGCCCGCCTCTGCCAGGAGATCCTCAGGGTCCCAGCCACGCCACATAGCCAAGCGCGCGCCGGGCCCACCTTAGCGGTCGGTTGGCGGCTACTGCCCAGGTCAAGAGGATCCTCTGGTGGTGTGTGAAGGGGGACCGACTGACGGGCTCTGGCCGAGGCCCGCTGACCTCTGGCCTCTTCCTGCCTGGGTTCCTGGGCTGGTCCCTCCAGCTGTGGCCCGCGGAGTCCGAGGGTGGGGTGGGCGTATCTGCACGTGCTTTCTGGAGAGCCTGGAAGAGGCAGGAGAGGGCTTCATAACTCGGACGGAACGCGTCGACGAGGTTTGCCTGTGCGTGTGTCGGTGCAGAGACGCAGTTCACTCCCTCGTGAGCGCTTTCACCCGCGCTCTCCCCCTGCTGGAGGGCAAGCCCTGACTCATCCCTCGGAGCCTCGGGCAGCTGTCCTTGTAAGAGGCTTAGGGGTGAACCCTCGTGAGCTTCAGCAGAAAGTCGGCAAAGATTGATTTGTGTCCCTCCACTGAGTTGCCCGCAAGGTCCCCGTTTTCTAGAAGTGTTGGGCCAATCCTCCCTCTAGTGGCAGGGGACTCAGACAGGGCTGCTTTGAGGCCCCCGCTCTGGGGAAGGGGCACGGAGCGGCCAGGGGGCCGGGCAGGAGCCTCTCCGCGTGTGTCCCAGGGACCCACCTGCCTGCGACCTTCGGCCACCTGGCAGGAAGCTATGACGCCCAGTCCTATGGCTACCTGTGCAGCGAGGTGTACTCCGCGGACACGTTCCACACACGTTTCAAGCAGGAGGGCGTCCTGAGTGGCAAGGTGAGAGGCCGGCCTGCCGTGCAGACCACCACGGAGGTCCTTGGCCTGGGCCTAGATGCTTGTGCCGCCCGCCTGGGCCTGCCAGGCTCTGAGGGCCCTGCCCTGGACCCCCTGCTCCCCTGCCCTTTGTTGAGTCACAGCAGAGGTGGCCACACCCACACCCTCAGTGAAGGGGGTGCTCCACCCTCCTGCAGCCCCGCCCCCTCTCCTCAGGTTGCCATGGACTACAGAAGCTGCATTCTGAGGCAGGGGGCTCCCAGGATGCCAAGGGCATGGTGAAGCTCTTCCTGGGTTGCGACCCCACGCAGGACGCCTTCCTCCTGAGCAAAGGGCTGCAGGTTGAGGGCTGCAAGCCGCCGGCCTGCTGACGGCACGAGGTTTTGCCCACCCAGGCGGGCCGGGTGCCTTAGCGCCCCGTCGGGGCGGGGGAGGGGCCGCGTGTCCTCCCAGCCCCTGCGTCCCCGGCGGCCGGCCTAGGCCAAAAGTCTCCACCTGGAAGTGTCTGGAGAGCCTGGCATCAAGGCTCCCCCTTGTTGCACTAATGCAATCCCTTCCTGGGGAGCTTTCCTGGTAACAAAACGGTTCTTTGAAAACGCAGCCATTAATAAAAAGACTCTACTCCTGGTCTCTGCCTGCCGTCCCTTCCACCACAGGAGTGGCATGGGGGCCATCACAATGGGGGGAGTTCTGACCTTGGTCGGGGATCAGTCCTGGGGCCGTGGTGACGCGTCTGGGTCACTGGGAGACGGCCGAGCTGTGGGGTGAGTTCAGACGGGGATGGTGCCCTGCACCCCGGCCGGGCAGGCTCTCCAGTGAGGGGGTGTCAGTTTCCTGCCGGCCTCTCGCCCGTCACTGCTTGGCATCTCGGGGGCTGTGATTGGCTGGAGCTGGTTCTGGCGGTGGGCACAGCTGCGGGAAGCCCGGCTGTGGCTGTCCCTGTCCCCGTGTCCTGTCCTCCTGCTCACGGCCGGCCGGCTGGCTCCCTCTGGTCATCGGCAGCTGCTGAAGTCTGGACCACAGCAAGGGACCGCCTTCCTGGGTCCTAGCGATTCTTCCCAAAGGCCTTAGGGATGTGTTTTGGTGGCAGTAGGAATTCAGAGAGGGTGCTGCACCACTGGAGCGGTAGGGTGGCTCTGGACCGTCCCGTGTGTCCTTCCCTGGCCTTTGAGCTCCTCGGGAGCCCTGCCTCTGGCCCTTCGCCCCCACAAAGGACGCCAGGCAGCGGAGCGAAGGCGCGGGCGGTGCCCCGACCTTCTCCCCGTGGCCCAGGCGGGCAGGCCGTGCCACGCTCTGTCCTCCCCTCAGCCTGCCCGCCCGTTCTCACCCGCCCTAGGCCAGTCGGTTGTGGACCAGGCTGTGGTGCCTGCCCTTCTGCAGACCCGGCTCAGCTCCCTGCACCCACTTCTGTGCCTTCTGTGTTCTGGGCTGGTCGCAGGCCCAGAGCCGGTGGGCAGGCACCCCGTGGCCGGGAGGGCTGTCCGTGTGAATTCCCTGGGGCTTGAAAAGGAGCACAGCCGGCCTTCCATCAGGCACCTCTCGATGGATATGGAAGGGGCGTGTCGGGGCCTGGGGGCTGCTCGTCTTCCTGTGCACCGAGCCCCCAGATGGTCCCCGTGCAAGATCCAGGTGTGGCGTTGGCACCCCAGCCGTGTGCCAGGCAGTCCGTGGCGGGCGCCACAGGCCTCGGGCTGGTGGGCCACAGGGTTCCCGAGCGGCAGGTCAGGACTGAGAGGGTGAGGCTTTTCCCTGGGTCCAGGGCCCAGGCTGACACCGGCTGGAGGCCCCTCTGCTCACCGCCCGCACCCCCCAGCCCCTGCCCTCACGTGAGCCACCAGGGCTGAGCTCAGGTGTTGGATGCCCAGGCTCCCCGGCAGCCCAGCCCGTTCCCAGTCCTCCGTGGTCACTGAAGGACTTGGAAGCAGGTTGCCCCACAGAGACTGCTGTTCTCCGAGCCCTGGGCAGGGGGCAGGGAGGACGGGCACAGGGCCCTGCAGGGGTGTGGTCGCCGGGGCAGCCGGAGCAGCTCCACACAGTAAGTAAGAACATCTCACCAAAAACAGTGCGTTTCTCCAGCCGTCCTGGGAGCTGAGCTCAGGTCCTGGGGCAGGAAGGGGCAGCAGTGCAGCTGTTAGCTGTCACTGGGGGTCGAGTGTGGCCCGGTGCCACCTCTTAGTTCCTCCCCCGTCCCCTTCCGGGGTTGCGACCGGACCCCTGCCAATCGGGTTCTCACTCCTCCCCGTCCCCTACGCCTGCTCCATGAAGGTGGAAGGAACACATTTTTAAAAAGGTTGGAGCCTGGGCTTCCCTGGTGGCGCAGTGGTTAAGAATCCGCCTGCCAATGCAGGGGACAAGGGTTCAAGCCCTGGTCCGGGAAGTTCCCACACGCCGCGGAGCAATGAAGCCCGTGCGCCACAACTACTGAGCCTGCGCTCTTGAGCCCAAAAGCCACAACTACTGAGTCCTCGTGCCCCAACTACTGAAACCCGCGCGCCTAGAGCCCGTGCTCCGCAACAAGAGAAGCCACCGCAATGAGAAGCCCACGCACCGCAACGAGGAGTAGCCCCCGCTCACCGCAACTGGAGAAAGCACGCACGCAGCAAGGAAGACCCAACGCAGCCAAAAATAAATAAATGAAATAAATAAATAAATTTTTAAAAATCATATTAAATACCTATTAATGAGATTTTTAAAAATAGTCAGTCAGTTAGTTAGTTAGTCAGTTAATTGTGCCGGGTCTTAGTTGCCACGGGCCAGCTCCTTAGTTGTGGTAATGAGATATTTTATATTCTTTTTTGTTCCTGAACAAAGGCCTCAGAATCCAGTATCTATTTGATAATGCTCACAGCATAGCTCAGCACGGAATAGCCACATCGTTTTTCTTTGGCTGCTATGTACCAAACAGCCTTTTGTACTGTTTTACCAAATGCGTGTATTTAATACCTGTTTTAAAAAACATAGTGAGATCTCAAAACTTTAAATTGACTAAAGTAAGATTCTCTCTGTAGTATTTGACCAACACCACCTGATAACATCGGTGTGGTGCACTGAGCCTTACTCTAGCACATCGGGATAAACCCTGTTTCGACAAGTGTTCATCCTCCAAGTCCCCAAGGCCTCTCACACACTGCCAGTGAAACTGCTTCCTGCTTGGGAAAGAGTGCCCCAGTTCGTTTCTTTAGAAGCTTGAAGGCTATGTAAGCCCTCCAAAAGGTTAGAGGGCAAAGAACAACTCTAAAACTGGCACATTTGTTTAAAAAAAAAGACGTGTCAATATTACAAGAGCCAGCTTGCTTTCACTTGTGACACGTTTTCTTAGGAGGCAAGGGATGTGGCCATGTGACTTGGACAAGCTGTTTCCCTCTGTCTCAGTGTCCCACCTGTGAGTGGGTAGTCTGACTAAACTTAATTACAGACATCTGAATAAGGATCATGAACAGTGGCATCTAATTTCCAAAATAAAAACAGGAGAATGAGTATGTCTTTTACAACCGGACGTCAAGTCTACCTCAAAGATATTGGTAGCCTTGAGTCCATTGCTTCTCACTGAGTGCAATTGTGCCTCCCAGAGGACATCTGGGAAAGTCTGAAGGTGATTTTGGTTGTCACAACTGGGAGGAGAGAGAGGGAATGTTACGGGCACCTAGTGAGTAGAGGTCGGGGCCTTGCTAAACACTCTACGATGCACAGGACTCACACACCACAGCAAAGGTTTATCTGGCCCCAAAAGTCAATGCCTTGGTTGAGAAACCCTGCTTTAGAGCAAACCACGGATACTCATCTTTAGCAGGTAACAGGGCATTTACTACCCACCTATAAACCTACAGACTTCCCGACTTACACAGCTAATCCTGTGGCAGGAATGAAATAGATAGCGTGTGACCATCTGGTATTATCTAGGTTTGCCCCTCAAGTCACATGGGACAGTGCTAGAGACTGACATTTTCTATATTGGAGGTCTTTGGCAAGCCACCAGTTTTCTAACCTAAAAAGTCTAAGCAGCATTATTACAATACACATAATTACATGACAATTCTGCTTTTATAGAGAAATTAGATGTGGGAAAGGAGCTTATCTGACATCAGAAGCAAATGCTTTGAACACATCACATCTGCTGGTTCGACTGTCAAATCTTGACAGCTGGAGACGTAGGAAGGTAGACAGGAGAGAACAGACCAAAGTTATGGGCCTGCTGAGTCCTCGGGTCTAACCATAATACACTTTGTACTGCCCTGAGTCCAGGGATGTGTTCTAACACCTTCTCATCGAAAGACAAAGGAGAAGCCACAATGAGACGGTAGGAGGGGCGCAATCATAGTAAAATCAAATCCCATATCTGGTGGGTGGGTGACTCACAGACTGGCGAACACTTATACCACAGAAGTCCACCCACTGGAGTGAAGGTTCTGAGCCCCACGTCAGGCTTCCCAACCTGGGGGTCTGGCAACGGGAGGAGGAATTCATAGAGAATCAGACTTTGAAGCCTAGTGGGAATTGATTGCAGGACTTCGACAGGACTGGGGGAAACAGAGACCCCACTCTTGGAGGGCGCACACAAAATAGTGTGCGCATCGGGACCCGGGGGAAGGAGCAGTGACCCCGGGGGAGACTGAACCAGACCTACCTGCTAGTGTTGGAAGGTCTCCGGCAGAGGCGGGGCGTGGCTCTGTTTCACCGTGGGGACAAGGACACTGGCAGCAGAAGTTCTGGGAAGTACTCCTTGGCGTGAGCCCTCCCAGAGTCTGTCATTAGCCCCACCAAAGAGCTCAGGTAGGCTCCAGTGTTGGGTTGCCTCAGGCAAAACAACCAACAGGGAGGGAACCCAGCCCCACCCATCAACAGTCAAGTGGATTAAAGTTTTACTGAGCTCTGACCACCACAGCAACAGTCAGCTCTACCCACCATCAGAGCCTCCCATCAAGCCTCTTAGATAGCCTCAACCACCAGAGGGCAGACAGCAGAAGCAAGAACAACTATAATCCTGCAGCCTGTGGAACAAAAACCACATTCACAGAAAGACAGACAAGATGAAAAGGCAGAGGGCTACATATCAGATGAAGGAACAAGAAAAAACCCCAGAAAAACAACTAAATGAAGTGGAGATAGGCAACCTTCCAGAAAAAGAATTCAGAATAATGATAGTGAAGATGATCCAGGACCTCGGAATAAGAATGGAGGCAAAGATCAAGAAGATGCAAGAAATGTTTAACAAAGACCTAGAAGAATTAAAGAACAAACAAACAGAGATGAATAATACAATAACTGAAATGAAAACTACACTAGAAGGAATCAATAGCAGAATAACTGAGGCAGAAGAACGGATAAGTGACCTGGAAGACAGAATGGTGGAATTCACTGCTGTGGAACAGACTAAAGAAAAAAGAATGAAAAGAAATGAAGACAGCGTAAGAGACCTCTGGGACAACATTAAACGCAACAACATTCGCATTATAGGGGTCCCTGAAGGAGAAGAGAGAGAGAAAGGACTGGAGAAAATATTTGAAGAGATTATAGTCGAAAACTTCCCTAACATGGGAAAGGAAATAGCCACCCAAATCCAGGAAGCACAGTGAGTCCCATACAGGATAAACCCAAGGAGAAACACGCCGAGACACACAGTTATCAAATTGGCAAAAATTAAAGACAAAGAAAAATTATTGAAAGCAGCAAGGGAAAAACGACAAATAACATACAAGGGAACTCCCATAAGGTTAACAGCTGATTTCTCAGCAGAAACTCTACAAGCCAGAAGGGAGTGGCATGATATACTTAAAGTGATGAAAGGGAAGAACCTACAACCAAGATTACTCTACCCGGCAAGGATCTCATTCAGATTGGATGGAGAAATCAAAAGCTTTACAGACAAGCAAAAGCTAAGAGAATTCAGCACCACCAAACCAGCTCTACAACAAATGCTAAAGGAACTTCTCTAAGTGGGAAACACAAGAGAAGAAAAGGACCTACAAAAACAAACCCAAAACAATTAAGAAAATGGTCATAGGAACATACATATCGATAATTACCTTAAACGTGAATGGATTAAATGCTCCAACCAAAAGACACAGGCTTGCTGAATGGATACAAAGACAAGACCCATATATATGCTGTCTACAAGAGACCCACTTCAGACCTAGGGACACATACAGACTGAAAGTGAGGGGATGGAAAAAGATATTCCAGGCAAATGGAAATCAAAAGAAAGCTGGAATAGCTATACTCATATCAGATAAAATAGACTTTAAAATAAAGAAGGTTACAAGAGATAAGGATGGACACTACATAATGATCAAGGGATCAATCCAAGAAGAAGATATAACAATTATAAATATATATGCACCCAACATAGGAGCACCTCAATACATAAGGCAACTGCTAACAGCTATAAAAGAGGAAATCGACAGTAACATAATAATAGTGGGGGACTTTAACACCTCACTTACACCAATGGACAGATCATCCAAAATGAAAATAAATAAGGAAACAGAAGCTTTAAATGACACAATAGACCAGATAGATTTAATTGATATTTATAGGACATTCCATCCAAAAACAGCAGATTACACGTTCTTCTCCAGTGCGCACGGAACACTCTCCAGGATAGATCACATCTTGGGTCACAAATCAAGCCTCAGTAAATTTAAGGAAATTGAAATCATATCAAACATCTTTTCTGACCACAGCGCTATGAGAGTAGAAATCAATTACAGGGAAAGAACGTAAAAAACACAAACACATGGAGGCTAAACAATACGTTACTAAATAACCAAGAGATCACTGAAGAAATCAGGGGGAAATCAAAAAATACCTAGAGACAAATGACAATGAACACACGACGATCCAAAACCTTTGGGATGCAGCAAAAGCAGTTCTAAGAGGGAAGTTTATAGCTATACAAGCCTACCTAAAGAAACAAGAAAAATCTCAAGTAAACAATCTAACCTTACACCTAAAGCAACTAGAGAAAGAAGAACAAACAAAACCCAAAGTTAGCAGAAGGAAAGAAATCATAAAGATCAGAGCAGAAATAAATGAAATAGAAACGAAGAAAACAATAGCAAAGATCAATAAAACTAAAAGCTGGTTCTTTGAGAAGATAAACAAAATTGATAAGCCATTAGCGAGACTTATCAAGAAAATGAGGGAGAGGACTCAAATCAATAAAATTAGAAATGAAAAAGGAGAAGTTACAACAGACACTGCAGAAATACAAAGCATCCTAAGAGACTACTACCAGCAACTCTATGCGAATAAAATGGACAACCTGGAAGAAATGGACAAATTCTTAGAAATGCACAACCTTCCGAGATCGAACCAGGAAGAAATAGAAAATATGAACAGACCAATCACAAGCACTGAAATGGAAACTGTGATTAAAAATCTTCCAACAAACAAAAGCCCAGGACCAGATGGCTTCACAGGCGAATTCTATCAAACATTTAAAGAAAAGCTAACACCTATCCTTCCCAAACTCTTCCAAAATATAGCAGAGGAAGGAACACTCCCAAACTCATTCTACGAGGCTACCATCACTCTGATACCAAAACCAGAAAAAAATGTCACAAAGAAAGAAAACTACAGGCCAATATCACTGATGAACATAGATGCAAAAATCGTCCACAAAATACTAACAAACAGAATCCAACAGCACATTAAAAGGATCATACACCATGATCAAGTGGGGTTTATCCCAGGAATGCAAGGATTCTTCAATATAAGCAAATCAATCAATGTGATAAACCATATTAACAAATTGAAGGAGAAAAACCATATGATCATCTCAATAGATGCAGAGAAAGCTTTTGACAAAATTCAACACCCATTTATGATAAAAACCCTCCAGAAAGTAGGCATAGAGGGAACTTTCCTCAACATAATAAAGGCCACATATGACAAACCCACAGCCAACATCGTCCTCAATGGTGAAAAACTGAAACAATTTCCACTAAGATCAGGAACAAGAAAAGGTGCCCACTCTCACCACTATTATTCAACATAGTTTTGGAAGTCCTAGCCACGGCAATCAGAGAAGAAAAAGAAATAAAAGGAATCCAAATCAGAAAAGAAGAAGTAAAGCTGTCACTGTTCGCAGATGACATGATACTATACATAGAGAATCCTAAAGATGCTACCGGAAAACTACTAGAGCTAATCAATGAATTTGGTAAAGTAGCAGGATACAACATTAATGCCCAGAAATCTCTTGCATTCCTATACACTAATGATGAAAAATCTGAAAGTGAAATTAAGAAAACACTCCCATTTACCATTGCAACAAAAAGAATAAAATATCTAGGAATAAACCTACCTAAGGAGACATACAGGTCTTTTGTCTCATTAGGTAGGTTTATTCCTAGACCTGTATGCAGAAAATTATAAGACACTGATGAAAGAAATTAAAGATGATACAAATAGATGGAGAGATATACCATGTTCTTGGATTGGAAGAATCAACATTGTGAAAATGACTCTACTACCCAAAGCAATCTACAGATTCAATGTATTCCCTATGAAACTACCACTGGCATTTTTCACAGAACTAGAACAAAAAATTTCACAATTTGTATGGAAACACAAAAGACCCCGAATAGCCAAAGCAATCTTGAGAAAGAAAAATGGAGCTGGAGGAATCAGGCTCCCTGACTTCAGACTATACTACAAAGCTACAGTAATCAAGACAGTATGGTACTGGCACAAAAACAGAAATATAGATCAATGGAACAGGATAGAAAGCCCAGAGATAAACCCACACACATATGGTCACCTTATCTTTGATAAAGGACTCAAGAATATACAGTGGAGAAAAGACAACCTCTTCAATAAGTGGTGCTGGGAAAACTGGACAGGTACATGTAAAAGAATGAAATTAGAACATTCCCTAACACCATACACAAAAATAAACTCAAAATGGATTAAAGACCTCAATGTAAGGCCAGATACTATCAAACTCTTTGAGGAAAACATAGGCAGAACACTCTATGACATAAATCACAGCAAGATCCTTTTTGACCCACCTCCTAGAGAAATGGAAATAAAATAAAAATAAGCAAATGGGACCTAATGAAACCTAGTCAAAGCTTTTAGGACTGTGGAGTGATGAGGTTGAATCACTCATCACTTTAGGGGTGAGATGGCGAATGACCGTGAGAATCCAGGAGGGGTCCTAGGGATTATGAGGATCCTAAGCTTCCTCTACCCATTATCGGTCAAACTACTCAAGTGTACATAGTACCCAGCAGATGAGAGTGAATAAAAATACTTTATCCTGAGATTCTTGACTCACCTGATTACCTGGGCATGGGCAGAGATTCTCCCCCACTGGTGTGAGGTCTTGTGAAGCCTGCCACCCACTGTGCCTGCTCCATCACCAGCATTCCATTCAACTCAGAGAAAAGTTACTCAAACTTCTAAACTTCCATTTCTTCATCTACAAGCTCGGTGTAATAACAGACTTTAGCTGCCAGGGTGGTTCTGGTGATTAATTGTGTTCATATGAACACAATATATGCCACTTACTATGCCATCAGAAAATCTGTGTGTTATTATAGGACATTCAACCCCAGGCTTGAGAGTTTGGACTCTGGACAATAGGAGAATTTTTGCCATTGAACTCTTGTAAGACAAGAGACATATATTGAGTCACTACTGTGTGTCCAGCACTGTTATAGGCCCTGGGGACACAGAGGTAAATCACGTCCAGTCCCACATGCATAATCCAGCAGCCAAAGCACGATGTGAAAGGCTGTGATGGAGACATCTGCTGGTCACTAAGGGAAAATGTGGAGGAAGAAATGTTCACCCAGGGAGTGAAGATGTTTGAAAACGTGATTTCAGAGAGAAAAGTAAGAGACTGGAGGGGAAGTTCACTTACTGAATATGTGCTAAGTGGCAATATCTGCCCTCACACATTGTTGCTAATTATCTCAGAAATCCAGGTTTCTGTCCCAAAAGCCTGCAACTTTGTCCTGCTACCCATGCTGAGTACTACATCCTGCCTCAGAGCTCTGCTCCTCTTCCCACTAAGCAATAATGACAGAACCCACAAAAAGATTTTCTCTCTTCCCCAGCCAGGGAGCAGAGCCAATGAGAGGAGCTCAGAAAAAGACCAGGAGGACTTGCACTCACCATTCAATCTCCTTAGGCTCGCGGTCCCTGAGGAGCTCTTGCGCCTCCTGCTGGCAGCGTTCCTGGTAATCTTGGTGCTTTACAAGGTTGTACAGGATCCAGGAGAGGCCACTGGCTGTGGTGTCATGGCCTGAAGAGCATCCAGAAAGGCTTGGATATCTGGGCTACTTCAGCACCAGAGGGTGGACAGCACCTTCACAGTAAGGCCCATGGGGAGGATGGGGAGGGATGGGGTGGTCCACGGTCCACACACCAAGTCCCTGGGATGGAGAGACACATGCCCCCTCTGTAGTCCCACACTGGGACCCTCATGCCCCCTCTGTAGTCCCACACTGGGACCCTCATGCCCCCTCTGTAGTCCCACACTGGGACCCTCACCCTCAAACATGAAGGTGTCAGCTTCAGCTCGGATATCTTCGTCTGACAATCCCTTCCCATCTTCATCCTGGAGAGAAAGCAAGATCCGCAGAATCACACTAGCTCTGAGGGCCCCTGAGCCTAAACTGAGAAAATCTCTGAACCTCCATCATCCATCCAGAACCCCAAGCCCACCCTGAAATCCTAGACTTCCCTCTGTCACCAGAGGCCCCACCCCATAGGTCTCCTCCTTGATCTCCTCGTCTCCTGTGTTTTCCCTGGTGAAAGGAATCAATGATCCATAAATATTTTCATGTTTCTTCATGATGAGGAATTTCTGAGAAAACAGTTGCTGGCAACCTGGGTTACGGGATGATTGAATGGCAACTTGCCTTGGAAGCTAGAGACTGAGCATTGCCCCAAAGCCATTTGCTCACATGCTAGGATAGTAAATCCAGAGATTCTTTATGTCTCCTGGAGATAAGGAATGGGTTATAAACCTATAGAACCTATAGACTTTGCCTTCTCACCAAAGAGGATTTGTTTAAGCTCCAGAACAATCTCTCTCTCCTCTTCTCTTCTCTTCTCTTCCCTTCCCTTCTCTGCTCTCTCCATATCTCTATCCCTATCCCTATCCCTATTATCCATACAGAAGAATGGGCAGATATATCAGCTGTCCTATATAAGTTTCAAATTTCAATATCTGGAAGTAATTCTCCTGTGATGCAACCATGGCTGCATGGACAGGTAAAAGCAGCATGGAGCCCTCAAAAGAATTTGGGAATGGGGAAAAAGAGCTAAATTCTATTCTGGCTACTGTTACTGCTGTGAGAAATAAATGCTCTGCTCTGATCCAGGGTTCTGTATATATACAACAACAACAACAACAACAACACACACACACACACACACGTAGACTAACTTATTAACTCGGAAGTCGAGTAAAATCTCAGGCCTTCACAGTTTCAGACTCAGCAATCCCCTGCAGGGGGATTCCACACAGTCATCTCTAAAACTTATCCCTGACCCATCCCTCCCTCAAGCACCTCACATGGCTCCCCAGTACCCTCTGCATCCCATCCAAGCTCTTTGATCAAATCGAGGTCCATTCTAATACTTCTACTCAGATACCAGAGGAGCCTACCTTGGTCAGCAGGAGCACATCAATGAAGTCCAAGGTCTTGGCCTTAGCCTTGGCCTTGAGGAAGTCATCAATGCCCTGACTGGGGAGGGTACGCCGCCGCTCCTGGATAACAGCATCTGTGAAGTCGTGAACCAGGTGGCAGGCCCTGCGGAAGCACCGCCCATCGGGGGTGAGGCAGTACAGGAGGTCTACGTGCAGGAAGATCTGCTGGTGCCGCTTTGCCACTAGGGCACTGAGCTCCAAGATGGCAGCAATATATTCACTGGGCTTCCTGCAGGATGAGAGCATGAAGGAAGCCAACAACATAAAACACCTGAAGCCCAGAAGCCGGGAGCTACCTCCCTCCAGGAAACTGAGGCTCCAAGAACAGATGGCCCACAGATACAGTGTGGGGAGGAGCCAGGACATGAGACTCTCCAGACTCTTCTCTCCTACATCCCATCTCTGTGAGCTGCCTCCATGCCCCAGGCACCCAGAGCACAACTTAGATATTATGCTTCTCCCCTCTGTCTCTCACCCAGTATCTGTCCCTTCTCCTTCCCAAAACTGTCCACATGGCTCAGAACTTATCCTCTGCTAGCTGGTCAATGGCCCAGCCCCTTCTCTATTCTCCTTACATCCAATGTCAACACCATCCACTGTCTACATTACGGTCATTCTTCTCTTGAGTCAGATGTCCAAGCTTAGCTTTGACCACGACCGTCATCTGATCAAACACCTTCCATGGCTCCCTGGAAACCTCAGAATAAAGTTCATATCTTCTTTGTCTGGCTTCAGAATGTCCTTAAGATATAACCCTGCCCACTCCTCCAAACTTATTTCCAAGGTGTTTCCTCATGGTTGCACACACTTTGATCGTTCTAGGCTCCTGGCCTTTATCAAACAGTTCTACCTACCTGAAATGATCACTCCTCTTTCCCTTTCCCTGTCCTTCAATATCGAGCTTTGACCCACCTCCTCCAGGAAGGCTCTTCTGATAGCCCTGGTCAGTCCTCCTTCCCCCATCTACTCCCTTGGATCTATGGCTCATGTACCCAGGCCCTGGGCCAAGACTCACTCCTGGCAATTGCTGTCGAAACTGAAGACGCATTCCTGCAGACTGTCCAGGGTCACGAGGCTGATGTGTTCAAACACGTCCAGATGGGTGTGGCCCTCCGTGACTAAGCGCTGCCACTTGGCCTGGACAGAGAAGGGGACAGGGTTAGGACTGGGAATTGCCTCCTCTGAGCCCCTACCCAATCCCAACCACCTGATGGGCTCCCCCAGACCCTGCCTCTTGGCCCCAGGCAGCCATCCCCAGGGAAGACCAGGCTTGGGTAGGAGTAAAAGTTGTTACTGTTAGGACGTGAAGTCCCCATGGCTCGGAGTTAGGAGATTTGGGTTTTTGATCTTGGCTCTTCCTTCTACACTCTGTGTATCCTCGGTAAAGTTAATGAATAAAGTAAGTGCACAACAAATGTTAGCTTTCATCATCATCATTTTTATAAACTGATTAAGAAAATATCCCCTATATTGAGAGAGGTTGTCTTCCATGCACCCTGAGCACCCCTGCCCTTTAATGCTGGTATGCCAAAAAAAATTGCAAGACTCCTATGTTCTTTACCTGGGCCATTTCTCAGAGTTGTATTTGTAGAAAACAACCTTGAGGAGTGAGGTTATGTCTCCCCCTGGACAAATATCAAGCTCGCTTCTAATAACTATAAAAGTCACAGAGTCCCTAAACCTATACTCCTCCCCGCTATAATACAACATACTACATGACTGGCATCTATAGAAGCCCACCTGTGTCATCCACATGGGATTTGGTGACTTGGAGGAAGAATGCAAACCAACAAGAAGCACAGGCTCTTTGTTGTGCTGAGGGTAATAAACTGTCCTTGGTTTCTGACCCAGGAGTCTCATGTCTTCTGGCCAAATCCATGAAACAGTAACAAGCTCACTTGCAGCTCCCAAATATGAAAAAAAAATCCCAACCTTCACAAAATCCTGACCTCCAGTACTTCACTTCCATATGTTTATATCCAAACCCTTTGCAATGTGATTTTTCAGCAGCTTCTATTAGGAGGTGGAGCCTATTTCACCATCCTTTGATTCTGAGCTGGCCTTGGACCTGCTTTGGCCAATACCTTGGTGAAAATGATAAGGTGATCATCCCAAACCTAGACCCCAAAGGGCATTGCAGCTTCCTGTCAGTCTGTTGGAACCCTGCTCCTGCCATGTAAACAAGCCTGAGATGTCTTTTGGAGGGAGAGAATTGCACGAAAGAATGTCCAGTTGTCCCAGCTGAGGCCATCCTAGATCAACCTGCAGTCAGCCAAGCCGCAAACATGTGAGAGGACTGATTCCAGCACAGCAAATCTTCCTATCTGACCCACAGCTGATCACAGATACATGAGTGGCCCCATCTACATCCAGAAGAACTAGCCAACTGACTCACAGACTTCTCAATATTAAACCCTCATTTTTTTTTGAAGTGATATGTTACTCCAGATGACTACTACACAATATTCATCATCATCATAAACCGTGTCTCAAGATTCCAAGGCTTTTCGGAGGGAAACAGAAAATAACACACTCTGAGCACCTACTATGTGCCAGGGCTCCATTATGTTATCTTGATCACCCTGTCAAGCAGGGATCATACTATCCTCATTTTACAGCTGAGGAAACTGAGGCTCAGAAAGGAAGAACAATGGCCCCAAAGACACCTAGCACTGTGAGAATTCCAGACAAGAAATCTCTGAGTCCCCGTTGTCCACAAGACTCCAGCTGGGACCCCGAGTTCAAGATACTCACATGCATGATGTCTGCACTCTTGGTGAAAATCTTCATATAGGGCTTCAGGATGTTGAAGTTGAAGGCGGGTGTCAGCATGTGACGGTGCCTGTTCCACTTATCACCAGCACTCAGCAGGAGCCCATCCCCTAGCCGAGGCAGCCACGGGGAGTGGGCAAGGGCAGCACCTTCCTCTGGGCCCCCAAGGTTATCCCCAATCCCGATCAGTTACTCACCCAGCCAGGGCATCAGAAAGTCATAGAAGACCACGTCCTTGGGTGCGATGGCAGCTGACATGAATGAGGACCATCAGGGGCCAGGGAGAGTGGGAGCGGAGGGACTTTTGGTGGGAGGTGGAGGCTCCCAGCCAGGAATCTGCATTCCCCCTCCAAGCCCAGCATAGCAGGAATGGGGCCAAGAGCACAGGAAACTGGGAGGAGGGGGGAAGGGGGGGAACAGGCCAGGATGCAGCACAGAATACAGTAAAGGCAGAGCCCATAGACACAACTCTATATGCTTAGACACACCCCAACATGATACAACATGCCCCAACATGCCTTGGCATGGCTCCTACGTGGTCCAGCCTGTTCTGAACACACAGGCATAGCCCAGCACTTTACAAAACATCTGTACAGAGACTTAGGACACCATATCTGCCCCAGCACTCTCACCTCTCCTGAACATCTGACAGGGCCCCATGTGTTAACATGTCCTGACAAGGCCCCGACATGCATGGCACAACCTGACATAACACAACAGCTCTGCCAGGGACCTGAAGACAATCTGACATGACCGCTATGTGCCCCAGGCAGGCTCCAGACAGGACTCAAATTCACTGATTTCACAGATGTGAACCAGGTGTGACCCAGATACACCCCCAAGACCTGCATCAGACACGACTCACATAAGGTCTCAGGCATTTCTCAGAGTGATCCTGAGTCCCAGACCTCAGACAAACCTCAAATGTGGCCCAGATGTGACCAGCAGGAGAACCAGACAATCTCTAATGACATCTCGGAGAAGAATCAGACAGACCCTGACATGCCTCAAATATCCTTGGCCACAGCTGAGCCCCAGGCATGACTGAGACCATCTCTGAGCTCAGGTGTAAACATATACCCGGTGTCACCTGTTATAACATACACCAGCTGTAACCAGAATCCAGGTAGAAATATAAACGTGACCAGACGTGGCCATGCAGCGGACATTGCACAGACATGACCGCAGGTCAGGCAGGTGGGAGTCCAGGTGACAGAGAGGCAGTGGCATCTCTGTCACAGCCCTCTCTGTCTGCACCCTGGTCACCTGTCCACCTGGAGGCAACACAGAGACCATGGCAGTGGGCAAGCTGTGGCCAGGGAGGTGTCCACCTGGAGCAAAGAGCACAGGCTTGATGCAGGTGGGGTGGAAGATGCAGGTGACCACATGCCAGGGCCCCACCCACCAGCAGCACACATCCCATAGGTGCTGGCCTGGCCCTGTGTGTACAGGAGACCTTCCTCCGAGCTCTGAATCTGGACAGGAACAAAAAGGACCCAATTCACACTCTTCCAGGCTGCCAGAGGGAAGGACCTGCAGGACAGTGATCCACACCTGAACCCATGAATCACCTCCAGCAGCTGCTTGTCTGTCCTCAGCCTCCTCCTGGGCTCCCTCCCCACACCCTCTATACATGACAACTGGGATCCCCTGTTTACCAGGATAGAAATGGTCTTTCCCTGTTTGGATCCCAAACACCATGTTCACCTGACTTCTCTTCCATCCTCACTTTCCAGACAAAGAAACTGAGGCTCTGAATGATGAAGTCACTTGCCCATAGTCTCCCAGATGGTAAATCTGAGACACCAGCCCAGGTCTGTCTGAATCCAGGGCCTGAGTTCGTAACCATCAAACTACTCTGAGGCCCAAAACAATAGCTCAGAAGGCCCTATGCCTGCCAAGACTGGGCACTCAGAATCTCAGCAACACAGGAATCAGTTCTATGATACAGGTGAAGGAATTTAAAGGGAATCCTGTAACTTTTCCTGGAAATGTAAATGAGCTCACTATTCCATGGAGCTAGAGCTTCTGGGTTTCATCTTTACCAAGATGAGAGTGAAGCCATCACAGATGAACACAGAACTAAAGGAGGAAGACAGATTTCTGATGACATTGTTTGAGACCTGGATCCAGCTGTGCCTGAAGACAACCCTCCTTGGACTTAACAGTCAATTGATTCCCTTTCTTTGCTTAGATCATACAGGGTGGTGTTTCTACCACTAACACCACTAACATCTGAAAGAGACCTCAGTAGCCAGAGACAGCCAGGGACCTTCCCAGTGTCACCAAGCATTCTGGTGTCAAAACCAAGGTTTCTGTCAGGTGTTGCCTGTTCCCCTGCTTGCCTGGTCTGTCTGCAGACAGGAGGGACAACGGGCAAGGGAAGGGACTCAGGGTTGGGTGGAGTCTCCTCTGGGAGATTCCTGGGGACTGGAGAAGGAGGACACTGAACTAGAAGTGGTTGAGCTATAGGATAGTGTAAAAGAAACTGACCCACCAGAGAGGTGAATGTCATGGAAATAGCAGCCCAGATCCTGCACCAGCTACAAGTCTTCATTGCTCTGGGCCTGGGGATGGGTGGGACTGAGGGCAGGCCTGGCAGGGGGCCTGGGATGCTATGGATTCCCACTGCACCACTTTACCCTCTGCTTTAAAAAATGTCTGCTCATCGTTCCAGACCCAGTTCCAGCAACTCCTCCAGGAAGCTTTCCAGGATGCCCCAGCAGAAAACCTTGCTTCTCTTCTGGGTTGCCACAGCCCCTCTCCCTCTGGCCAATTCCTGACCACACCAGGTCAGGGATCTCTCTGTCCAGATCTGTGTCCTCAAGATTGTTGGGGGGGGGAGTCCTTCACCCAGGACACCAGGGTGAGGTGCAGACGGCCGTGAGAGGAGGAAGGAGACAGTGAGATGGGGGCTGGTGAATACTTGAAGGAAAGAGGAAGATGCCTGAGAAAGAAGAGGGGAGGAAGGGCCGGGGTCCTGTAGGGGCCACATAGAAGCTTGGCAGGGAGGGGTTCATTGCACTCAGATGTGCCTCTGCACCCACCACCACAAGCTCTGCATGGGTACCTGAGGCACTGGTGACAGACCGGATCAAGTCAGGGTGGCAGAAAATGACCAAGGAGGTGATGGGCCCCAACCAGATCTTAAATCCCTGGGAGTGGTTGGCCACAAGCAGAGTGAAGTCTCTCAAGCCCTGCTCCATTGGGGGGACCTTCAAGCAAGGCAAGAGCCATCAGTCCCCAGAAGGAACTGCTGCAGTGGACAGTGTGTGGGATTCTGCACAGATGGAGGGAATCTCTGCTTCCTCCTGCTCCTTCTCTCTGGGGGCAGGAGGGACCTGGAGCCTCTTCAAGTCCCCAGAGTGTATCCCAGGGCACAGGGAGAAGACGCTCTCTCTGCCCACCAGGAAGGTGACCTTGGCTTGAGAAGACACATTTATCTCATCCTGGGAGTGGTCCCAGCCCCAGGGGTGGCCACAAGAGGAGATCCCCATGGAGGAGGTTTGTGGGTAGCAAGGTGGCCTCAGAATTGTCCCTGGGTTTTGGTCCCACATACGTTCATATTCTGTCCCACATAGCCTCTGGTTCCTTGCATGTTAAATGGTTTCCAGACCTGGGAACTTCCAGCCCTGGCTGACCCCAGGGGACAGCTTTGGACTCTGCCCATCAATCAGGAGAGCAACTCTGGACAGGAGGAGTTGGACACCCATTCCTTTGACCTTGACTCAGGGAAGTGACAGCAAGTTCATCACCTCGGTCACCAAACATTTATTTTTCATGCCTACTGTGTGCCAGAACTGGACTGGGCACTGTAGTGTCTGCTCCCCTGAACTGTCATCAGATTGGAAAGATGGTTAATAAGTAATTGGACAATTAACTATTTAATTAATCATGAGCAGGGCCAAGTCAAAAGTCAAGGTCTGGGGCACAAGTTGGGTGGGTGAGTGGGGGTGTGGTCTAAGAAGATTTCAGAAAGAAGAAGTGAGGGCCAACTATATCCAGACTGGGTGAGGGGCCCATTGGGACATCTTGGGGGAAGGGAGGGGAGTAAGATAAGAGGAGGGGTCCCAGGAAGGGGAGGGTGTGGGGACCTGTGCCCTTGTAGGTTGGGGTGGGGTGGTGATAGCTATTTCCTGTGGGGAAGCTGTAGCCCAGAATGAAAAAACACAAGGAAGTGAGCCACATGCAGAGTAGACCCTGGACAGTGCCCTTGAGGAGGCCTCAAGGCCAGCATGGAGACTGAAAGGCCAGGGGACGAGGCTCTGTGCAGTCCAGCATAATGTGGGGTGCACTAATGTGTGGAAGACAGGCAGGAAATGGACCCCAAAGCAGGCTAGGGGTAGAAGGACAGGATGTGGGAAAGGTCTTGATGGCAGAGCAGAGGAATGAATGAGCACAGAAAGAGGGGCTCCTCGGCCTCCCTGGCTTCTCTTCTGTCCTGGACTCCACTCCAGCCCTTGAGCCCCATTCCTGACCCTGCAGGAAGTCCATCCACCCTGATTCCCCAACCCATCCTGCTGCCCACACTCACCAGGCCCAGGTGACCCAAGAACCAGCTGCGTATTGGGGGCTGCGGGAAACATTGGAGGTGGCGAGAATTGCTGTAGCAGGTGTAGGTCCAGGCCAGGACGCGGGCCAGTAGCAAGGAAGCCCCGACCAGCAGCAGGAGCAGCCATGGGGAGGCTACCAAGGACCCAAGTCCCAGCCAGGAGAGGCTCAGCTGCAGCATCCTGTGGGGCGGACGCAGTGGAGGGTGAGCTCCTGAGGATGAAGGAAGGGGCGATGATGGTGAGCTGTGAGGCAGAGACAAACAGAGGGACAGGAACAAGGGAGAGAGGGGCAGGGATGGTGAGTGCTGGGGACAGGGCCAGAAGGGCTCAGAGAGGGGAGGGAGACCCAGAGAAATCCAGAGGAAGACGGAGAGACAGAGACAGAAAGACACACACTACCAGTGGATAACTAAACACATACACACACAGTGTGTGTGTGTGTGTGTGTGTGTCTGTGTGTGTCTCTGTGTGTGTTTACTTACCACTGGTATCCATTCATTTCCCAGGCCAGCTCATTCCCTGGAACCACTGCCTTGGGCAGTGGCCTTCCCCACCTGAGGCTATGACCCCCAGCCCCTTGACCCGCAGCTTGGCACCTTCTGTCAAGAGCCGCTTATCCCATACAACTTCCTCTGCCCTCCTCCTGGGAGGTCTTTTTCCCTGGCTCGACCTCTGAACTAGGGGAGGCTGGGCTTAGCTGAGTCAGCCAATTCCCACAGCCTCTTTACCTCCTCCCCACCTGGCAGCTGTCCAAATAGATGGTGAGAGGAAGGGAGCTAGACTGTTACTGAGAGAGGACTGTAAACCAGCTCAGGGTCACAGTGTGGAAATTGGATCCTCAGGGCTCAGCACCTCCCATGTTAACAAGTTAGGAGGTGGGCAAAGGTGACTCTGGACCCCAAGTTCACAGCCAGCCCTGCCCTTCCAAGGCCAGGGTACGGCAGGTAAAAGCGTGAACATTCAGGTGCCAGGTGAGCAAGGCAAACATCTCCGGTGCTCATTTCCACATGTGGGCCAGGAGAACGTCATACACCATTTCTTGGCATAGAATCAAGAAAAGCTCAGAACCATGAAGCCTCTGGCCTCTGGGGCACACAACCTGGCAGGAGTTCAAGCCCTGCCTCCAAGCAACCAAAAGCCTGGATTGAGACATGACTGCTGGGAGCAGAAACAGAGAATCCAGCCTGGCTGGGGGTTACCTGCATCAGCTTCAGGGGATAAAGGGTCCAATCGGAAGAGGGCACCTGGAGACATGAGGGGTAAGGCTGTGAGGGGCTGAGAGAACAGGGTCCACACAGGGAAGAGCAGAGCTGGGAGACCCTGAGTGGGCAACCTCACTATGACTGTGGGCTGTCCCGACCCTCTCTGGGCTCAGTCTTCCTGTCTGGGAAATGGGACCTCAGATGAAATCCTGAGAGGTGGACAGCGGAGGATTGCATGGAAAGATGGGAAGAATCAGGAGCCTCAAAAAAGATGGAGTGAAGGAAAAGGGCTGGCAACTGGTATTCTTGATATTGTATGCCAGTACTCCACATAAAGTAAACCTACTCTGTGCAGACACCTGTATGTAAAGAGGGCCTACTGTGTGCTGGGTACCTCAGAAAAACATGCCCCCAGTGTGTCAGAAACTCTACATAAATTGTGCCTACTATGTTCCAGGTATGCTACAGAAAGTGCATCTACTGTGTGCCAAGTACTCTGCATAAATCTTGTCTACTTTATGCCAGATGTTCTACATAAAGCACACCTACTATGTGCCAGGAACTCTATGTAAAGCATACCTACCATGTGTTGGGTACTCTATGTAAAACACACCTACTGTGTGCTGGATTCTCTATGTAAAGTATGCCTACTCTGTGCCAGGTGCCCTACATAAAGCACACCTACTGTGTGTCAGGTACTCTACATAAAGTAAGCCTACTCTGTGAGATGTACTTTACATAAAGCATGCCTACTACATGCCAGGTCCTCTACATAAAGTGTAACTACTATACATTGGGTACTCTACACAAATCCTGTCTCCTGTATCACAGGTGTTCAACATAAAGCATGCCTACTGAGTGCCCAACGTACTACACAAAGAGCATCTACTATGACCTGGGTGCTACATGAAGCATTTCTACTGTGTGCCAGATATTGTACATAAAATACTCTGTGTGCCGGGTGCTCTACATAAAGTAATCGACTGTGTGCCAGATGCTCTGCCAGCAAGATAATATATCACCCTCCCCTCAGTGCTCTGGGCCAGAACCCTGGGATCAGGCAGAGAGACGCAAGTGATAGCAAGAGGGAAGATACCTATTTAACAGAAGAGCAAACAGAAGCTCAAAGAGGGCAAACCTCTAATCTAAGTTGCAGAGCTGGAAGGTACCCAGGTCTGTCATACCACCAAGCCTAAGCCTTTTCCCTCTGTCAAGCTGCTCCACCCCCAACCATAAGGGACAATGCCCCATTAATCCAGGGACATTTATAATGGTGGAATCTCAGGCAATATGGTGACCCCAGTGGGGAGATACCTTGAGGTCCTTGTACCATCACATGGATCATCTTCCCACAACCAGGATGCACCACCCAATGGATCTAGAGCTCCCTTCCTGGCCCTCTCTGGATCCTGTCCAGAACTGCCCTGTGGGGTGGTCTCAGGTGACAGAGGACTTGAAGGTTGGGGCTCCTGGCAGAGCTACTGAGCAGGAGAGTGGGGGAAGGACAGTCTTCCTGACACTGGTAGGATGCTGGGGAGACCCCGAAACTCCTTCCACCTCGACACTGGCTGGGGGATTCAGGTGGAGGATCCTAAAGCCCTCAGTGGGGTGGGGTGCACCCTCCCCCCAGAATCTCGTCCCCCTTCATAGGGGTAGACTTTGCCTCCTGGCAGGTCCATTCACATCAGGGTCAGGCAGGCAAGGCCAGAATATAATAAATCAGGCAGAGTCCTGGGACACAGAGGAGAAAGAGCCCCAGTGCCCAGAGAGGTTCAGCTCACTGCAGACCTACTGTGTGCCAGGAATAGGCAGGCAGCCTAGATCAGGAACGGCAGCCACCACACCAGCATTTGCCAACATAAGTCACTAAGCTGTTTTAAGTCTTTAAAGTATATGAACCTTTTTTTTTTTTTTCATTTTACAGATGAGAAACTGAGACTGAAAACTACACGAGTGAATCGCCCAAAGTCACACAAGTGATGGAAACAGGCTGTGCCCCAGACTTCACATTGGGTACCCTGAACCATGAAGCTCTCCTCCTTTCATATCTGTAAATGGGCATTTCATTAGCACCACCTCCCAAGATGGTGGGAATCATTAAAAGAGACAATGCATGTAAAACACATAGGACAGAGGAAGGGCTCAATAAATGCAAGTCATTGTTATTGTTGTTGTTGTTGTCGTTGTTGATATAATCATGCAACAGCCCTGCAAGATCTATTTCATGAGCCCATTTTTACAGAAGAAGAGCCGGAGATTCAGAGAGGTGAAGCAACTTGCTCCAGCCTCCCAGCAAATTAGGTAAATATGACAGTACAGGTGACAGCAAAGCCTGGCACATAGTACATGCTCATTAAATATCTGGGGAAGAGAGAAAGGTTTGCAGCATGGGGTTTTAAGGTTCTGGTGCTAAAATTGTGGTCCTCAAACCTCCACCATCCCACCATCTGTATCACCTGACAGTTTGCAGTAAATGCAGAATCTCACATCCTCACCCAAAATACTGACTCAGAATCGCATCTAAATACATCTGCAGGGGAACTGTGTGCACTTCTTCAAGTTTTAGGAAGTGTTGCTTTAAGACTCCTGAGTCTGGATTCTGCAACGGAGGCAGGGAGCACAATGCCTTCACCCCTCTAATTCTCAGAGGGTTTTTTCGGTTATAAAATAAGGAGAAAAATCTATACCTTCCAGAGCTGTTCATACAACCATGATTACTGATCATTTATTATGTACTGGACACTATTTTAGGCACTAGGAATGCAGTAGCGAGCACTGCAGACCTCTTCCTGCTGTCAAGGGGCTTACATCTTGTGACGAGATGGATGGTGATCGATAAATAATCGATGACTTGTCAGACAGTGGTGAGTTATGTGCCTGGAGAACATCTACCTTAGTCCAAGGGTCAGGGTGGGCAGAGACGTGAATGAGGAGGGAGAGTCTCCAAGAGCAGACACTGGGTGGAACACCCAGCCTACACAGAAAGGCAAGTTGTTTTTGTTCCTTTGACACTCGGGCTAACATGCGAGATCATGCAATTGCTCCTTGGGAAGGCCAAAGTGGCCAGCAAATTCTGGCCCCATATGGAAGCTATAAGCGGGTTTGGAGCTTTCACTAACTGTGACCAGGTACTCAAACCCTAGCAGGTCTCTGCAGCCATTACTAGGGCAGGGTCTATCGCCTGGCTCCTCTGATTCCTAGATCAGGGGGTAGTGATAGGGACAGAGTAGGATAGTTGCACAGCTAGTTTAGAAATTCTACTAGCGGAAGACAGATAGAGAAGGACTTCGGGAGATCACCATAAGCTAGACACCAACCAGGAAATGCCCAGAACATCTGGCAGCTAAACAACAAGCATAACATTTTAAAACTAAACAGACTTACTTAGGTCACTAATCTATATGATTAGGAACGAGGTGTACCACAGAACAATGGTTAGGAGACTGCATTCGGCCTTGTGAGGTCTGCAAGACAATGGACCCTGAAAAACTGCTTTCTTGCACGTAGCTTACATAGGAATATGGGGGAAAGGTGAAAGAAACTAGGGGAAAGGTGACATTATACTGAAACCTGAGATGACTCACCATAAATTTGTATATGTTGCCACCCCTCTGCTCATTTACATAGCTCTATGACAGTCCCAGTTGGGCCATATAGGGTCAAAAACTCCCCCACCCGATATGTAGGAGGAGTTAATGATGAAAGCTTGATGTCTACTCAAAAAATGAGGAAGAAGGTGGTCTTCTCCCCCTCCCCACTTTTCTTTCATTTATGAAAATAAAGCCTACTTAGTTGTTGGGACAGAGCCCTACTGCCTGCCCGCTTGTATCTCTCACAATCGTCCTATTCTAATAAACTCATCCTTACATGCTACTTTGCCTCTCACTGAATTCTTTCTGCACCGAGACAAAAGAACCTATGTTTCAGTAAGTCCTGAGACAAGGTGTGTGGTTTCAGTAGAAGGGGAAAGGGAACCAGCACAGGAGGCAGGAAACCATAGGTGGGGACCTTCTGTTCATCATTGGGGATGTTCTAGAGCATCCCCAAAGGTTTTTCATCAAACAAGTAATATCTCAGATGCCAAATCACACAAGCCTGCCTTATGGAATGTCCCCCAGCCAGTGTTTGAAGGAGGGGAGCCACTCACCCCCTGCCCCTTCTCCAGGGGTCCTTCCGCCCCAACCCAGAGTCAGGCAGTGGGCAAGCCTGTGCCAGACCAGCGATGGTGGTCACTGTGAGTCACTAGCTTGGGCACAGCCCATCAACCCTTTAAACCTCACTCTTCACGTCTGTCAAATGGGCCTGATAAAACCTCACAGAGTTGCAAGCTTCCTATTAGACACAGGCAGAGAGAGTAGGGAAAAGTATGTTTCAAAATAGTAAGTGCATAAAGTTTCCATTTATAAACAAAACTTACAAATGTTTGTATGTGTGCACATGTTTGTATATGCATTGAAAAAAATCCAGAAGAATCCACATATCATGGTGGAATTGGAAGAAGTAGAATTGGAGTCTCTATAACTAAAACACAATTTAAGAAATAAGGATTTGGCACAGTGAGGAACACATAACTGGCACACAAAACAGATGAGCAGTTATTTTATGTCATCATAAAGACACGCCTCCCAGGAATCCACGTGGGGTCTCTACAACAAGCATGCAGGCTGCCTGCTGGCTGGAGTTTTACCTTTCCTCTCCTCAGCTGTTAGGAAGGAACAAGTTCTGGATTCAGCAGAACTAAGTTCAAATCCCAGCTCTGCCATTTCCTGGCTGTGTCACCTTGGGCAAGTCAGTTGCCCTCTCTAAGCCTCATGTCCTCCTCTGTAGATGGAGAAGTGGATTTATACCTCCCAGGTAGTTCATTACTCAACAACAAACTGTGCTTGACCACCCAGTCTGTACCAGGCACACTGCTGGGGCCCAAACACGCGATGAACAAGACAGACAAGGTCTCTGGATTGTGTGCTCATGTCTCGTGGGGGGAGCCATTTGGAAATAAGCAAGTCAGATGGTGGCAGAAATGAAGGAAATGAACAGCATGAGACATGCTAGAAAGTGACCAAGGGGGCTGTTCTGGACAGGGCAATCAGGGAGGGCCTCCCTGAGGAGGTGGCCTTACTACCGAGTCCAAGCTCATACTGCTGATGCATGACAGGCTAATAAATCAAGAGAAGAGTTTTGGGGCAAGGAACGGTGACTTTATTTGGAAAGCCAGGAGACCAAGGAATTGGTGGACTAGTGTCCCAAAGAACCATTCTAACCAAGTTAGAATTCAGGCTTCTTTCATATTAAAAGGGGGGTTGGGGGTGTGACAGGTTGTTGCAGGCTTCTTGATGCCGGAATCCTTTGCTCTTGCAGCTGTCTACAGAGGTCCAGTCACAATGTTCCTGTAAACCTCTAATAAAACAAATGTTATTCTTTGTGCCACAACTTTTTATCTCTATATGAATAAAAAGTTTTATACCTTTAAAAGTCAAGCCTGGGAAGCAGAGCATTGAGAATGGCTAGCATGTATATTTCAGGCTATAGGCAACATTCTTTTACAACGGTGCAGAGCCAGCATGACTAAGCACAGGCAACAGAGCACAAAGGTTAGAGACAGAGGACTAGATCCAATGTGGAGTCAGGTTTGTTCTTCCCTGTTTTAATAGGAGTGTCTGGCCACCTACCTGCAGCCCGAGTCAGATAAGGAGATGATGTTTTGTCAATGGAAGGCACCTGCAGGCAATCGGAGGGGATTAGAGGACAGACAGCTATCCTCTGCCAAAGGCCACTGCTGCTTTCAGCTTCAGCTAATCCCTCTGGGTTCCAGGAACAGCTACTACCTGGCCTGGGGGTGGTGTCAGCTCTCAGCTGATGCTAGCCCCCAGGGGGCTACCCTAGCCTTGATGGTTTCCCTTGGCCCCTTGTCAAATGAAATAAAAAATGCACAACGTCAGAGCAGTGAGATTCAGTTTTATTCAGGGACATTACTGAGGACTGTCGCCCAGGAGACAGCCTCTCAGATAGTTCTGAGGAACTGCTCCCAAGAGGTGAGGAAGGAGGTCAGCATATATGTGATTTTAGATAAGGGGTATGTGCAATCCAATATACATCATGGTAGATGGTTACTGCTAGTCGTCATGAGGAACAGATTTCTCAGTTAGTAATTTTAGTGCTTTTCTAGTACTAAAATTTTAGTACTTTTCTAGTACTAAAATTTTAGTACTTTTCTAAGTACATGGGAAGATGCAAGAATTCAGGCTCATAAAATTTTTCCTAAATATCTAAACTATCTAAAGGCCTGTTTTCCCAATGTGCAGAGTGCCTCATCCTGGTCTCTGTCCTGAATTAGCAACTGCAGTGGCTAATGATTTAACCCTTGTAGAACTAGATGGCAGGGAACATTCCTTATTTACACAGCCAATACTTTGTAAATGGCCCCTACTTAATGCCACTCTCATGTAGCCCATCTGAGGTCTCTGCCAGGACCCAACTATTACATTCCGCAAAGGGATGGGCCACCTCAGCAATCCAGTTATGTGAGTGTCGATGTTTGTGTCAGCACAGAAAAAATTGAAAAATTATACCCAACACCTGGAATGGGAGGGCAGAGTAGGAGGAAGAGTGGTTCTGCTAAATGTCTACATTTACCCGACTGTTTCCTTTTCTTAGATGGAGCCTGCAAAGCATTTTTCATTATAATTACTAATCTATGTAATTACAAATTATATATTCATATATTTTAGATTTATTATTTATTCATTTTATTTATTTTTGGCTGCATCGGGTCTTAGTTGAGGCGTGCGGGATCTTCGTTAAGGCTCATGGCCTCTTCGTTGCGGCACTCGGGCTTTTCTGTAGTTGTGGCGCGCAGGTTCCAGAGCTTGTGGGCTCTGTAATTTGAGGCACGCAGGCTCTCTAGTTGAGGCACGTGAGCTCAGTAGTTGTGGCGTACGGGCTTAGTTGCCCTGCAGCATGTGGGATCTTAGTTCCCTGACCAGGGATTGAACCCGCATCCCCTGCATTGTAAGGTGGATTATTTACCACTGGACCACCAGGGAAGTCCCACAAATTATATTTTTAAAAGAAAAAATGCTTAGTGTTATGCATACAGCATGCTTGCTGCGTGCTTAGTGCCATGCCTGGCATGCAGCAGGACTCAAAATATACGACCTGTGAGAAGCCAGAAGGCATCGTGGTTAAGAACAAGGACTCCAAGTACCAGGGTTCAAATCAGGACCAGCTGAGATATTTTGGCAGGTGTCTTTACCTTTATGTGCCTCAGTTTTCTTGCCTGAAAATTGAGGGTTTTGACAAGGTGGTTGTGAAAATCAAATGAATTGAAATGAGAAAAGTGCTAACGGCACTCCCTGGCTCAGGGTCAGCACCAAGCATGAATAATTGGCATTTTCTCTTATTTTGTGACAGAATGAGGACAGGGCACCAACCATGAGCCATAAGTCCCCCTGGCACAGACATCAGCTATCTTGCAGGCTAGGAACATACCCTGTTCTTTCCCTCCTCCCTTAGCAAGGAAGAGGCTCCCAGGAGAAGAGTAAGCACTGGGCTTGGGGTAAGATGGCTCATGGTCAAACCTCGGCTTTGCCACTCTCCAGCTCTGTGACCTTGGGCAAGTGACTTGCCCTCTCTGTGCCTTACATTCCTTCTCAGCAAAAAGGGAATAATAACAGGCCTTTGGGGTTTGCAGGAGCAAATTTATGTGTGTGTCTTAGTTTGCGTTCTCTAGAAGTAGACACCAGTGCAAGGATTCAAGTGCAAATACTTTATTTGGAGGTGACCCTGAGGCAAGAATTCAACTGCAAGTTGTTTCTTGGGGAAGTAATCCCAGGAAATGCCAGTAGGGCACTGTGGAAGTGAGACTGGGAAGGGAAGGCAGCAGGTAAAGGGTACTTTAGCCAGAAAGCTCACACTGTGGCACCTGGGGCTCAGTCCCTCTGGGGGACAGCAGAGAACACACACCCACCAGTCCTTAGTCAGAGCTGCTTACAAGGGCATTATTTCTGGAGAATGTCCTGCCTGCAGTGCATGGCTGAGGTCTGGGGACAGGGCCAGAGGCCTCCCACAGTAGTTGTTGCAAGGAACACAACTGGTGCAGACAGTTACAGCGGTTCAGTGACTTCAAAACACATATACTCCCACCCTTACCAATATACATACACCCACACATGCACACAATTGCATATACACTGTGTGCACATGGTCACACACAAGCACAATTACATGCACCCACATGTGCTTGCAGTTAGGTACACACTCTTACACATGTTCATGCAAACACACACGTGTGCACATGCACACACAATTACATGCATACACTCACATATACACATGCTCACACGTGTGTGCACACAGTCACACATACACTTACACACAATCTCACACCGTCACATAGCCACACACACACATTGAACTAATGGAGACCGAATTTCTTAGAGCCTGTTGTTTCTGAATCTTCCAGCAGAAGGAGCCTCCAACACACTCAGGAGAGGAACAGACACCCCACAGCAGCCAGTGACTGGACCAGGCCTGGGGTGTGTATAGAGAATTAAATACACAGGTGCAGCAGCATCTGGGGCCCCACAGGCTCCACGCCTGCCCTCCTCCCTCTCTCTCATTCATTCACTATCATGGCCCTTAGTGGAAAGTCAAAGCCCTTTTCTAGTGAAAGAGGAGACATTTGACACCCAAGTATGGATAACTCTTGAAGGGGTTAGCTCCATGGTGGGGGAAAAAAATCATGTATTAATTGATGGGAAAATGGGGTCAAGGGAAGGGTTTTTTTTTAAGATTGAGGTAATAACAACATTATTTTTATTACGATGGAAATGATCCAATAGACTTCAGGATACATGGTCAACATACAAAAATTAATTCTATTTTTATATTCCAGAGGTCAGCAAACTATGGTCTATGGACGAAATCTGCCCTATGGCCTGTCTTTGTAAGATATGCAAGCAAAGAATTATTCTATATTTTTAAAGGATTGTAAAAGAGGGGGAGGAAGAGGAGAAGGAGTTCCTGAATGTGGCCTGCAGCCAATAAAGTATTTATTATATGGGTCTTCACAGAAAAAATATGCCAACCCTGCTGTACATTAGCAATAAACAATTGGGAAATGTTTTCAAATACCATTTTTCAAGTGTCATTCACCACAAAAAGTGGAATACTCAGGTATAAATCTAACAAACTATGTGCATGATTTCTAGGATGAAAATTTCAAGACACTGATGAAAGAAATCCAAGAAGACCCAAATTAGTGGAGATATATACAATGTTCATGGAGTGAAAAACTCAATATTGTTAAGATGTTAAGTCTCCTCAAATTGATCTACAAATTCAAGAAGTCACAATCCCAGGAGGACTTTTTGTAGAAATAGAGAAGCTGATCACAAAATTTACATGAAAATGCAAAGGACTTTAGAATAGCCAAAATTTTCTGAAAAGGAAAAATGTAGTTGAAGGATTTACAAGACCCCTTTCAAGACATAATATAAAACAACAGTAATCATGACAGTGCAATATTGGTCAAAGACTGGACATATAAATCATTGGAACAGAATCGAGAGTCCAGAAATTAAAAAAAAAAATAATGCAGGGCAAATCAATACACAAAGTATAGCCTTCTCAATAAATGGTACTGGAAAAATTAGACACCCACATGGAAAATTAAAGTCAGCACATACCTCACACCTTATACAAAATTTAACAGAACTAAATCATGTAAAATTGTAAAGCTTTTAGATGAAAAAATATAAGAGAATCTTTGTAACCTTAGTTTAGACAAAGAGTTCTTATGTATAACACCATAGGCATAATCATAAAAAGAAAAAATTGATAAATTGCACTTTAAAAACCTTTTAAAATTTTGCTCTGTGAAAGAAATTGAAGATAAAGACCAGCCATACACTAGGAAAAAAGACTTGCAAATCACATATCTGACAAAGGATTTGTATGTAAAACCCAACAATAGAAGGTAAAAATCCAAAGAAAATTAATGGGCAAAAGATTTGAACAGGTGTT
Source organism: Eubalaena glacialis (assembly GCF_028564815.1). Lineage (NCBI taxonomy): Eukaryota > Metazoa > Chordata > Mammalia > Artiodactyla > Balaenidae > Eubalaena > Eubalaena glacialis. Next base: position 170,972,170 of record NC_083719.1, read on the forward strand.
TTACCACAGTAGATATATGTATGGCAAATAGGCACATGAAAAAATGTTCAACATCATTAGTCATTAGGAAATGCAAACTAAAATCACAGTGATATATCATTGCTCACCCATAAGAATGGCTGGGGAACACTGACACCACCAGGTGCCAGTGAGTATGGGGAGCAAGCAGAACTCTCACACATTAACAATAGGAATTTTGAATGACACGGACACCTATGGAAAACAGTATGGAGGTTCCTCAAAAATTAAAAATAATACTGCCATATGATCCAGCAAAATTGAAATCAGGATCTCATAGAGATATCTGCACTCCCATCTTCATTGCAGCATTATTCACAATAGCCAAGATATGGAAACAACCTAACTGTCCATCAATGGATGAAGAAGATGTGGTGTATATATACAATGGAATACTATTCAGCCAGGAGAAAGAAGGAAAACCTGCTTGTTTGTGACAACATGGATGGACCCTGAGAGCATTATGCTAAGTGAAATAAGTTAGAGAAAGACAAATACAGGCAGAATTCCATGTCTGTGGTTTCTGCATCTGCAGATTCAACCAACCCCAGTTCAAAAATATTTCTTCCCTGGATATTTAATGAGTATGTACTATGTGGCAGGCTTTGCTGTCACCTGTACTGTTGTATTTACCTAATTTGCTCTCGGAGGGTGGGGCAAGTTGCTTCAGCTCTCTGAATCTCCTGCTCCTCTTCTGTAAAAACAGGTAACGAGTTTGATCTTGCAGCGCTGTTGAATGTTTACAACAAAAACAATGACAACAGCAATAATGACTGTGTTTATTGAGCCCTTCCTCTGTCCTATGTGTTTTACATGCATTGTCTCTTTTAATGATTCCAACCATCTTGGGAGGTGTTGCTAATGAAATGCCCATTTATAGATACAGAAGGAGCAGAGCTTAGTGGTTCAGGGTACTCAATGTAAAGCCTGGCGCACAGCCTAATTCCAACAGCTCTGTGGCTTTGGGTGAGTCACTCACATGATTTTCAGTCTCAGTTTCCTCATCTGTAAAATGAAAAAAAAAAAATTAATATACCTTAGGGGCTTAAAACAGCTTCAGTGGCTTATGTGGGAAATGCTGGTGTGGTGGCTGCTGTTGCTGATCTAGGCTGCCTGCCTATTCCTGGCACACAGTATGTCTTCAGTGAGCTGAACCCCTCTGGGCACTGGAGATCTTTCTCCCCCGCGTCCCAGCACCCTGCCTGGTTTATTATATTCTGGCCATGCCTGCCTGACCATGATGTGGACGGACCTGCCAAGAGGCTAAGTCTACCCCTGCGGAGGTGGTAGAGGTTCGGCGGGGATGGTGCACCTCACCCCACTAAGGTTTTTAGGATCCTCCATCTGATTCCCCCAGCCAGTGTTGAGGTGGAAGGAGTTTTGGGGTCTCCCCAACATCCTACAGTGTCAGGAAGACTGTCCTTCCCCCACTCTCCTGCTCAGTAGCTCTGCCAGGAGCCCCATCCTTCAAGTCCTCTGTCACCTGAGACCACCCCACAGGGCAGTTCTGGACAGGATCCAGAGAGGGCCAGGAAGGGAGCACTAGATCCATTGGGTGGTGCATCCTGGTTGTGGGAAGATGGTCCATGTGATGATACAAGGATCTCAAGGAATCTCCCCACAGGGGTCACCATATTGCCTGAGATTCCACCATTATAAATGTCCCTGGATTAATAGGGCATTGTCCCTTATGGTTGGGGGTGGAGCAGCTTGGCAGAAGGAAAAGGCTTAGGCTTGGTGGTATGACAGACCTGGGTACCTTCCAGCTCTGCAACTTAGGTTAGAGGTTTGCCCTCTTTGAGCTTCTGTTAAATAGATATCTTCCCTCCTGCCATCACTTGCGTCTCTCTGCCTGATCCCAGGGTTCTGGCCCAGTGAGGGGAGGGTGATATATTATCTTGCTGGCAGAACATCTGACACACAGTGGGTTTACTTTATGTAGTGCACCTGACACACACAGAGAGCACTTTATGTATAGTACTGGCACAGAGCAGGCATGATTTTTGTAGACTGCCCAGCACATAGTAGACGTTCTTTGTGTAGTATGTCTGGCACTCAGTAGGCATGCTTTATGTAGAACACCTGGGATACAATAGACAGGATTTGTTTAGAGTACCCAGCTTATAGTAGGTACACTTTATGTAGAGTATCTAGCATATAGTAGGCATGCTTTATGTAAAGTACTTGGAACAGAGTAGGTTTATTTTATGTAGAGCACTTGACACACAGCAGGTATGCTTTATGTAGGGCATAAATATGTAGACATATTTACATAGAACACCCAACACACAAGAGGTGTGCTTTACATAGATTACCCAACACACAGTAGGCATGCTTTAGGCACAAGACCTAGCATAAAGTAGATAGGATTTATGCAGAGTACTTCACACACAGTAGATGCACTTTACCTAGAGCACCTGACACATAGTAGGCATGCTTTATGTAGAGTTTGTCACACACTTTAGGCATGCTTTTTGAGGTACCCAGCCCAGAGTAGGCACTCTTTACATACAGTTGTCTGCACAGAGTAGGCTTACTATATGTGGAGTACTGGCACGCAGTAGCACGAGTACTAGTTGCCAGCACTTTTCCTTCATTCCATTTTTTGGGGCTCCAGATCCTTCCCATCTTCCAGTGGAACCCTCCCCGGTCCCTCCTCAGTCTCTCATTCAACATCCCATTTACCAGATGGGAAGACTGAGCCCAGAGAGGGTCAGCACAGCCCACAGTCACAGTGAGGCTGCCCACTCAGGATCTCCCAGCTCTGCCCTCCCCTGTCTGGACCCTGTTCTCTCTCAGCCCCTTGCAGGCTTACCCCTTATGCCACGAGGTGCCCTCTTCCGACTGTGCCCTTTATTCCCTGAGTCTGAGGCAGGTAATCCCCAACCAGGCTGGTTTCTCTGGTCTTGCTCCCAGCAGTCATGTCTCCACCCAGGCCCTGGGCTGCTTGGAGAAAAGACTTGAATTCCTGTCAGGCTGTGTGCCCCAGAGGGCAGAGGCTTCACAGTTCTGAGCTTCCTGATTCTGTGCTGAGAAATGGTGCAGACACCCTCCTGGCCCACGCATGGAGAAGAGCCCCAGAGATGTTTGCCCTGCTCACCTGGCACCTGAATGTTCATGCTTTTACCTGCTGCACCCTGGCCTTGGAAGGGCAGGACTGGCTGTGAACTTGGGGGCCCTGAATGACCTTTGCCTGCACCCCAACTTGCCTACGTGGGACGTGCTGAGTCCTGAGGATCCAGTGTCCACACAGTGTGATGCTGAGCTGGTTCACAGGCTGCTCTAATAACACTGTAACCCCTTCCCTCCACCCTCTATTTGGGCAGCTGCCAGGTGGGGAGGAGGTAAGCAGGCTGCAAGGATTGGCTGGCTTAGCCTGGCCCCTGGCAGCTTCCTCTAGGTCAGGGGCCAGACAAAGCCTTCCCCAGAGGAGGGGAGAGGGAGTTGTGTGGGACAAGCCACTCCTGACAGAAGGTGCCAAGCTGGGGGTCTAAGGGCTGGGGGTCCTGGCCCGGGGTGGGGAAGGCCACTGCTCCAGGCAGGGTGGCTCCAGGGAATGAGCTGGCCTGGGAGATGAGTGGATACTAGTTGGTTGCTAACTCCTCTGTCTGTCTCTCTCTCTCTCTTCCTCTGGATTTCTCTCGGTCTCCCTCCCCTCTCTGAGCCCCTGTCTGCCCACCTCTGAGCCCTTCTTGCCCTGTCCCCAGCACTCACCATCCCTGCCCCTCACTCCCTTGTTTCTGTCCCTCTGTTTGTCTCTGCCTCACAGCTCACCATCATCGCCCCTTCCTTCATCCTCAGGAGCTCACTCTCCACCCCATCTGCCCTACAGGATGCTGCAGCTGAGTCTGTCCTGGCTGGGCCTCGGGCCGGTGGCAGTCTCCCCGTGGCTACTCCTGCTGCTGGTTGGGGCTTCCTGGCTGCTGGCCCGTGTCCTGGCCTGGACCTACAATTTACAAAATTTACTAAATGTAAAGTTTGCTCTATTTGGTGTACAGTTCTGAGATTTGAAATGTCTAGAGTTGTGTAAACACACTACCATAGTCACCCTTGATAGTCAAAAACTTTTCATCCCAACTCCTGCCAAACACTGATCTATTCTCCATCCCTATAGTCTGGCTTCTTTCACCTTACAATACTTTTATAATTCATTCATGTTGCATGCATCAATACTTTGTTTTTTTATTGCTAAGTAATATTCCATAATATGGTGAGCCACATTTTCTTCACCAGTTGGAGGAAATGTAGATTGTTTTCAATTTTGTGCTGTTATGAATAAAGCTACTATGAATATTTGTGTACAACTGTTCACTGCTCTTGGAATGGGATGGCTGGGTCATATTACATGTGTACGTTTAACATTAGAAGAAACAACCAAACTTTTTCCAAAGTGGGCCATTTAAAATTTTTAATTTCATTAAAATTCCCAGCTTTATTGAGATATAATTGACACATAACATTTCTGTTTAAGGTGTACAACACGTTGATTTAATACATTTATAACTTAGAAAGTGATGACCACATAGTATTAGCTACCACCTCTACCCCATCACATACTTACCATTTATTTTTTGTGGTCAGAACATTTAAGATCTACTCTTTCAGGAACGTTCAATTTTCTGACACAGTACCATTAGCTGTAGTCACCATACTGTACATTAGGTCCCCAAACTTGTTAATCTTATAACTGGAAGTTTGTTTTCTTTGACCAGTATCTCCCTGTTTCTCCAACCCCTGGTAACCATCACTCTACTCTGTTTCTTTGAGTTTGTCTTTTTTAGATTCCACATATAAGTAATATCATTCAGTACAGTTATCCCTCAATATCTGCAGGGGTTGGGGGATTGGTTCCAGGACTCCCCGTGGATACCAATAATTGGGGATGCTCAAGTCCCTCAAATAAAATAGTGTAGCATTTGCATACAACCTACACATATCCTCCTGTATACTTTAACTCATCTCTAGATTACTTATAATGCCAAATACAATGTAAATGCTATGTAAATCGTTTCTGGTACACGGCAAATTCAAATTTTGCTTTTTGGAACTTTTTGGACTTCCCCCTCCCCCAAATCTTTTTGATCTGGGACTTGTTAAATCTTCAGATGCAGAACCCACAGATATGGAAGGCTGCCTGTATTTGTCTTTCTCTAACTTATTTCACTTAGCATAATGCGCTCAAGGTCCAACCACGTTGTCACAAACGAGTAGGTTTTCCTTCTTTCTACTGGTTGAATAATATTCCATTGTATGTATGTATGTATATATATATATATATATATCTATCTCACATCCTCTTCATCCATTCAGCCACTTATGGACAGTAAGGTCGTTTCAATATCTGGGATTTTGTGAATAATGCTGCAGTGAACATGGGAGTGCAGATATCTCTATGAGATCCGGATATCAGTTATGCTGGATCATATGGTAGTTTTATTTTTAATTTTTTGAGGAACCTCCATATTGTTTTCCATAGGTGTCTGTATCATTTAAAATTCCTCTCATTAATGTGCGAGAGTTCTGGTTGCTGCCCATACTCACTGGCACCAGGAGGTGTCACTTTTTCCCCAGCAATTCTTATAGGTGTACAATGATATGTCCCTGTAATTTTAGTTTGCATTTCCTAATGACTAATGATGTTAAACATTTTTGTATGTGCCTATTGGCCATCCATATATCTTCTGTGGTAAAGCACCTGTTCAAATCTTTTGCCCATTAATTTTCCTTGGATCGTTACCTTCCACTTTTGCATTTTACATACAAATCCTTTGTCAGATATGCGATTTGCAAGTCTTTTTTCCTAGTGTGTGGTTGGTCTTTATCTTAAATTTCTTTCACAGAGCAAAATTTTAAAATGTTTATAAAGTGCAGTTTATCAATTTTTTCGTTTTATGATTATGCTATTGGTGTTATGTATAAGAACTCTCTGTTTAACCTAAGGCCACAAAGATTCTCTTCCATTTTTTCTTCTAAAAGTTTTACATTTTTACATCATTTAGTTCTATGATTCACATTGTTATATTTTGTATAAGGTGTGAGGTATGGGTTGACTTTTTTTTTGCATGTGGATGTCCAATTTTTCCAGTACCACTTATTGAAAAGACTATCCTTTGTACATTGACTTGCCCTGCATTTTTTTTTTAATTTCTGGACTCTCTATTCTGTTCCACTGATTTATGTGTCTAGTCTTTGATCAGTATCGCACTGTCATGATTACTGTTATTTTATACTATGTGTTGAAAGGGGTCTTGTAAATCCTTCAACTATATTTTTCCTTTTCAGAACAATTTTGGCTACTCTAAGTCCTTTGCATTTTCATGTAAATTTTTTAATCAGCTTATTTCTACAAAAGCTCCTCCAGGGACTGTGATTTCTTTGAATTTGTAGATCAATTTGAGGACACTTAACATCTTAACAATATTGAGTCTTCTACCCCATGAACATTGTATATCGCTCCATTAATTTGGTTATTCTTGGAGTTCTTTCATCAGTGTCTTGAAGTGTTCATCCTAGAAACCATGCACACATTTTGTTAGATTTATACCTGAATATTTCACTTTTTCTGGTACATGAATGAGAGAGAGGGAGGAGGGGCGGCATGGACCCCATGGGTCCCTTGCTTAATTCTCAAGACACACCCAGGCTTGTTCTAGTCACTGGCTGCTGTGGGGTGTCCGTACCTCTCCTGAGTGTGTTGGAGGCTCCTTCTGCTTGAAGATTCAGAGACAACAAGCTCGAAGACATTCGGTCTCCATTGGTTCAATGTGTGTGTGTGACTATGTGACTGCGTGTGGGATTGTGTGTAAGTGTATGTGTGACTGTGTGCACACATGTGTGATTGTGTGCACACATGCGTGACTGTGTGCACACATGCGTGTATGTGAGTGTATGCATGTAACTGTGTGCAGGTACGTGCATGTGTGTGTGCATTGCACATGTGTGTGTTTGTGTGCATGTGTGTGTGTATGTGACTGCAAGCACACGTGGGTGCATGTAACTGTGCTTGTGTGTGGCTGTGTGCACACTGTGTGTGTGTGTATGTGATTGTGTATACAATTGTGTGCATGTGTATCTGTGTGTGTATGTGTTTAAGGGTGTAAATATATGTGTCTTGAAGTCACTGAACCACTGTAACGGTCTGCACCAGGCTGTGTTCCTGAAAACAACTGCTGTGGAAGGCTCCTGCCTCTGTCCCCAGACCTCAGCTGTGCAGTGCAGGCAGGGCATTCTGGAGAAATAATGCCTTTGGAAGCAGCCCTGACTAAGGACTTGTGGGTGTATGTTCTCTGCTGTCCCCCAGAGGGACTGAGCCCCAGGTGCCACAGTGTGAGCTTTCTGGCTAAAGTACCCTTTACCTGCTGACTTCCCTTCCCAGCCTCACTTCCACAGTGCCCTACTGGCATTTCCTGGGATTATTTCCCAAGGAAACAACTTGCAGTTGAATTCTTGCTTCAGGGTCACCTCCAAATAAAGTATTTGCACTTGAATCCTTGCATGAGGATCTACTTCCAGAGGATGCAAACTAAGACACACATAGGCTCGCTCCTCCAATCCCCAAGGGTCTGTTATTATTCCCTTTTTACAGAAGAGGAATGTGAGGCTCAGAGAGGGCAATTTACTTGCACAAGGTCACACAGCTGGAGAGTGGCAAAGCCTAACGTTGACAAGGAGCCCTCTGATCCCAAGCCGGTGATTGCTACCTTCTAGGGAGCCTCTTCCCTGATAAGGTCAGAGGGAATGAATAGGGGATGTTCATAGCCTGCAAGATTGCTGATGTGTATGCTAGTGCGGCCTCACGCACACGGCTGGTGCCCATGTCCTCATACTGTCATAAAATAATGGCAGTTATTCATATTGGTGCTGACTCTGAGCCATGGAGTCTTGTTAACACTTTACTCATTTCAATTCATTTGATTTTCACAACTACCTTGTCATTACCCTCAATTTTCAGGCAAGAAAACTGAGGTACAGAAAGATAAAGAGACATGCCCAAATTTACTCAGCTGGTCCTGATTTGAACCCTGGCACCTGGAGTCCTTGTTCTTAACCACGATGCCCTCTGGCTTCTCACAATTCGTATGTATTGAGTCCTGCTGCCCATCAGGCATGGCACTAAGCATGGTACTATGTACGACACTAAGCATTTTTCCTTTTGAAAATATAATTTGTAATTACAGAGATTAGCAATTATAATAGAAAATGCTTTGCAGGCTCCATCTAAGAAAAGGAAACAATTGGTTACATGTAAACATTTCACAGAACCATTCTTCCTCCTACTCTGCCCTCCCATTCCAGAAAAATTTTTCAGCTTTTTCTGTGCCTACACAAACATCGACACTCACATAACTGGGTTGCTGAGGTGTCCCATCCCTCTGCAGAATGTAATAGTCGGGTCCTGGCAGAGACCTCGGATGGGCTACATGAGAGTGGCTTTAAGTAGGAGCCATTTACAATGTGCAGGTTTTGTAAACAAGAAATGTTGCTTGCCATCTAGTTCTACAAGGATTAAGGCATTAGCCATTGTAGTTGCCAATTCAGGACAGACACCAGGATGAGGTACTCTGTACATTGGGAAAACAGGCTTTTAGATAGATATATTTAGGAAAAAATTTATGAGCCAGAATTCTTGCACCTTCCCATGCTTAGAAAAGTACTAAAATTATTAACTGAGAAATCTGTTCCTCATGACGACTAGCAGTGACCATCTACCATGATGTATATTGGATTGCACATACCCCTTATCTAAAATCACAGACAACTGAGCCAAGGGAAGCCATCAAGGCTAGTGTAGCCCCCTGGGGGCTAGCATCAGCTGAGAGCTGACACCACCCCCAGGCCAGGTAGTAGCTGTTCCTGGAACCCAGAGAATTAGCTGAAGGTGAAAGCAGCAGTGGCCTTTGGCAGAGGATGGATGTCTGTCCTCTAATCCCCTCCGATTGCCTGCAGGTGCCTTCCACTGACCAAACATCATCTCCTTATCTGACTCGGGCTGCAGGTAGATGGCCAGACTCCTATTGTAACAGGGAAGAACAAACCTGACTCTACAGTGGATCTATTCTAACGTTTGTGCTCTGTTGCCTGTGCTTAGTCATGCTGGCTCTGCACCTTTGTAAAAGAATGTTGCCTATAGCCTGAAATATACACGATCCCCCTTTCTCAAGGCTCTGCCTCCCAGGGTTGACCTGGAAGTCTGTAACACTTTTCATTCATACAGAGATAAAGAGTTGCAGGACATAAAATAATATTTGCCTTGTTGGAGGTTTATAGAAACATTGTAACCAGACCTACAGGGACAGCTGCTGGAACAAAGGATTATCCCATCCATCCCGGGGATCTGGCCAGCACCAAGAAGTCTGCAACAACCGGCCACACCCCGCTCCCTTTCAGTATAAAAGAAGCCTGAATTCGAACTCCAGTATGATGGTTCTTTGGGACACTAGTCCACCATCTCCTTGGTCTGCTGGGTTTCAGAATAAAGTCTTTTCCTTGTCCCAGCACCTCATCTCTCGATTTATTGTCTTATTGTGCGGCAAGCAGTACAAGTTTGGATTCGGTCACATTGTTGTAGCCCCTTTTCTCAACCTGGGTCAGGGTCAGCTCCACAATGTCCCCGCAGATGGGGATTCATGAACCTCCGGTGCACCTGGCCAGTCCCTTTGCCCACTGACTAAGCAGACCCCTGAATGGGGAGCAAAATTCTGTCTCTCCCGTTTCAGGCTTTTTCCTCTCCTTTGGAGTGGTGTTCTTGGGGCCTCCCTCCATTGGTTTTTGGATGAGACCCCTCCTTTGCCCTCCACAGGGATGTTCTCTTTTGAGCCCCACCACAGTCCCTTCACTTCTCAGTGGAGGGGGTGGTCAGGCTACTTTTCAGAACTGGCATCACCCAATAGGTCCCATTTAGGGCAACTATCACAGGTCTTCCAGACCTTCCTGAAGTTTTCCTAGTGCCTTATTTTTTCCAAAACCAGCTCATTTGTTTTCCTGGTACCTCTGCCAAAACGTTGGCAGCCCCAGCTTACAAATCTGGCCTGGCTCAATGTGTCTTCATGGGCTGGTGAGATTTCCTGATCTTTATTATGGTAAGTGAAATGCAGCAACTGCTTCCTGCCTGAGGTCTGGCCAGACTTCACCATCCATGTGGTCTCCAGCATGGGTAGTTCCTGCTTCCCCCATGGATAGACAAGGAGGGAAATTGCCCCACTTTCTCTGTTTAATTCATCACCTTTGAGGAAGGAAGCAAGAATGACACATTTTTAAAGTCCATTTGTTTGCCCCACTTTGTGCTGGGTCTTTCCAGTGCTAGCCAGGCTTGGGGGGAGAGGGGTGGGGTGAGCTTTATTCACTCGCTACCCAATTCTCCACGTCCTTCAGGTTTCTGCTCAAAGGTTGTAACAAAGAACCTGACTCCATATTGGATCTACTCCATTATCTCTATATAACCTCTATGCTCTGTTGCCTGTGCTTGGTCCTGCTGGCCCTGCACCTTCATAAAAGAATGTTGCCTGTAGCCTGAGCTATACATGATAGCCCTTTCTCAAGGCTCTGCTTCCCAGGCTTGACCTTTAAAGGTATAACACTTTTCATTCATATAGAAATAAAAAGTTGTGGCACAAAGAATAACGTTTGTCTTGTTGGAGGATTACAGGAGCAATGTGACTGGACCTCCTGGAGAGCTGCAAGAACAAAGGATTCCAGCACCAAGAAGCTTACAGCAACCAGTCACACAGACCCTCACCCCACTTTTAGTATAAAAGAAGCCTGAATTCTAACTCAGGTAAGATGGTTCTTTGGGACACTAGTCCACCAACTTCTTGGTCTGCTGACTTTCCAAATAAGGTCACCATTCCTTACCCCAGCAGCTCATCTCTCAATTCATTAAACTTTTTTGTGTGGAGCAGTACAAGCTTGGACTCAGTCACAAGGCCACCTCCTCAGGGAGGCCCTCCCTGGTTGCCCTGTCCAAAACAGTCCCCTTGGTCACTTTCTATTCTGTCTCAGGCTGTTAATTTCCTTCATTACTGCCACTATCTGACCCTGTCTTATTTCCTGATGGCTTCCCCCATCATACATGAGCACCACAATCCAGAGACCTTGTCTGTCTTGTTCCTCCAATGTCCTGGGTCCAAGCACTGTGCCTGGTACAGAGTAGGTGTTCAAGTACAGTTTGTTGTTGAGGAGTGAACTACCTGAGAGATAGAAATCCATCTCTCCATTTACAGAAGAGGACATGAGGCTTAGAGAGGGCAAGTGACTAGCCCATCACATAACCATCAGGTAGCAGAGCTTGGATTTGAACTCAGTTCTGCTGATCCAGAACTTGATCCTTTCCAACAGCCCAGGAAGGAAAGATGAAACGCCAGCCAGCAGGCAGCCTGCATGCTTGTTTTAGAGACCTCACGTTGAATCCTGGGAGGTATAGTAGGTACACGTTATGTAAGCACCTGACAGTAAGCATATTTACATAGAGCATGCAGCACACAGTTGGTGCACTTTACATAGAGTACCTGGCACATAGTAGGTATGCTTTATGTAGAGCACCTGACAAATAGTAGGCACACTTTATGTAGAATATCTGACACACTGAGGGGTGCTTTTTGAGGTGCCCAGCCCAGAGTAGGCACTCTTTGCATATAGCTCTCTTCACAGAATAGGGATACTTTATGTGGCGTACTGGCACAGAGTAACACAAGTGCTAGTTGCCAACACTTTTCCTTCATTCCATCTTTCTGAGAGCTCCTGATCCTTACCATCTTCCTGCAGAACCCTCCTTGGTCCCCCTCTCAGGCTCTCATCCAGCAACCCATTTCCCAGATGGGAAGGCTGAGCCCAGAGAAGTTCGGCACAGCCCACAGTCACCGTGAGGATGCCCACTCAGGATGTCCCAGCTCTGCCCTCCCCTGTCTGGATCCTGTTCTCTCTCAGCCCCTTGCAGCCTTACCCCTCGTTCCTCCAGGTGCCCTCTTCTAGCTGAGGACACTTTATCCCCTGAATCTGACGCAGGTAATCCCCAGCCAGGCTGGGTTCTCAGTTCCTGCTCCCAGCAATCATGTCTCCACTCAGGCCCTGGGCTGCCTGGAGGCAGGACTTGAACTCCTGCCAAGCTGCGTGCCCCGGAGGCCAGAGGCTTCACGTCTCTGAGCTTCCTGATTCTGTGCTGAGAAATGGTGCAGACACCCTCCCGGCCCACGCATGGAGAAGAGCCCCAGAGATGTTTGCCCTGCTCACCTGGCACCTGAATGTTCATGCTTTTACCTGCTGCACCCTGGCCTTCGAAGGGCAGGGCTGGCTGTGAACTTGGGGTCCAGAGTCACCTTTGCCCGCACCCCAACTTGCCCATGTAGGACGTGCTGAGTCCTGAGGATCCAGTGTCCACACAGTGTGATGCTGAGCTGGTTCACAGGCTGCTCTAATAACACTGTAACCCCTTCCCTCCACCCTCTATTTGGGCAGCTGCCAGGTGGGGAGGAGGTAAGCAGGCTGCAAGGATTGGCTGGCTTAGCCCGGCCCCTGGCAGCTTCCTCTAGGTCAGGGGCCAGACAAAGCCTTCCCCAGAGGAGGGGAGAGGGAGTTGTGTGGGACAAGCCACTCCTGACAGAAGGTGCCAAGCTGGGGGTCTAAAGGCTGGGGGTCCTGGCCCGGGGTGGGGAAGGCCACTGCTCCAGGCAGGGTGGCTCCAGGGGATGAGCTGGCCTGGGAGATGAGTGGATACTAGTTAGTTACTAACTCCTCTGTCTGTCTCTCTCTCTCTCTTCCTCTGGATTTCTCTCGGTCTCCCTCCCCTCTCTGAGCCCCTGTCTGCCCACCTCTGAGCCCTTCTTGCCCTGTCCCCAGCACTCACCATCCCTGCCCCTCACTCCCTTGTTCCTGTCCCTCTGTTTGTCTCTGCCTCACAGCTCACCATCATCGCCCCCCGTTCCTTCATCCTCAGGAGCTCACCCTCCACCCCATCTGCCCCGCAGGATGCTGCAACTGAGCCTCTCCTGGCTGGGACTCGGGCCGGTGGCAGCCTCCCCATGGCTGCTCCTGCTACTGGTCGGGGCTTCCTGGCTGCTGGCCCGCATCCTGGCCTGGACCTACACCTCCTACAACAACTCTCGCCGCCTCCAATGTTTCCCGCAGCCCCCAAAACGCAACTGGTTCTTGGGTCACCTGGGCCTGGTGAGTGTGGGCAGCAGGATGAGTCTGGAGCATCAGGGTGGATGGACTTCCTGCAGGGTCAGGAATGGGGCTCAGGGTTTGGGCTATGATCTAGGACAGCAGAGAAGCCAGAGAGGATGAGAAGCCCCCTTTTTCCTCACTCCTTCATTCCTCTGCTCTGCCATCGAGGCCTTCCCCACATCCTGTCCTTCTATCCCTAGCCTGCTTTGGGGTCCATTTCCTGCATGTCTTCCACACATTAGCGCATCTCATCAGGTGCGCTGTCCAGGGTCTGCTCTGCATGTGGCCCATTTCCTTGTGTCTTATTCTGGGCTACATCTTCCCCACAGGAAATAGCTATCACCTCCCCATTCCCACCTACAGGTGCACAGCTACCCACCCCCTCCCCTCTCCAGGACACCTCCCTCTAATCTCTTACTCCCTTCCCCCCGCTCCCGCCAAGATGTCCCAATGGGCGCCTTGACCAATCTGGATAAAGTTGGCCACTCACTTCCTCTTTCAGAAGCCTTCTTACACTTCCCCATCCTCCACGCCTGCCTACCTTGTGCCCCAGACTTTGACCTTTGACTTGGCCCCGCTCATGATTAATTAAACAGTTAATTGTCCAATTACTTATTAACCATCTTTCCAATTTGATGACAATTCAGGGGAGCAGACACTACAGTGCCCAGTCCAGGGCCGGCACACAGTAGGCATGCAAAATAAATGTTTGATGACCAAGGTGAGGAACTTGCCATCACCCCCTCAGTCGAGGTCAAAGGGATGGGTGTCCTCCTGCTGTCTCCCAGAGAGCTTTCCTTCCCTGCCTGGGAGGAGAACTACAGCTTGGCGGGGGACTTGCTGCAATCACGGTTCATGAAGGCAAAGTTCAGAACAGGGGCATTCCGAAGTTCACCGTGAAGATGAGATTCACGGGGCTGAGATTCTAGGTCTTGGAATGGTTTCAGGACATCCTGGAAGCAGCAGGAATGTTACAAAGTTGCTGCAGTTCTGCCTTCCCCTCCAAGGGCTTGTCTGTGAGGGGCCTGTCTTGGTCACTTTTCCTTCCTCCAGCCCCTCGTGCTGTGTGACCTTGGCTGAGTCACTCTCCCTCTCCGGACCAATCTCATCTAGTGCTTTGAATCCTCACCTCAAGGTCCTTGGGGAGACAGGAGCAAGTCACAAAGGTGCAAATGATTTATGTTCACTTGTCTAGAGCACCTGGGGGTATTTGTCAGGTTTGAATGGGGCATCCTGGGGAGAGGATGCTTCACCAGGAGGCAACCCACACTTCTTCCCCTTTGGGGGCATATGGTCTCAGTTTCTTCATTTGTAAATGGCACAATTGAAAGGCATGCCCATAGCTTGCAGAGAGATAGACACACAGGATGCACTCTGCACAGAGCATGGTCAGCAGAGGGGGTTCAGAGGGCAGAATTGCTATCTTGATTGATGGGTAGAATTCACGACCGTCCCTTGGGGTTGGCCAGGGCTGGAAGTTCCCAGGTCTGCAGACCCTTTACCATGCAAGGAACCAGAGGCCATGTGGACCAGCCAGAATATGAAAGGATGTGGGACCAAACCCCAGTCCACAAGTCCTGAGGCCACCCTGCTACCCACAAACCTCACCACTGGGGATCTCCTCCTGTGGTCGCCCCTGGGGCTGGGACCACTCCCAGGAAAAGAAAAATTTGTCTTTTCAAGCCAAGGCCACCCTCCCTGTGGGCAGAGAGCGTGTCTTCTCCCTGTGCCCTGGGATACACTCTGGGGACATGAAGAGGCCCACAGGACCCTCCTGCCCCCAGAGAGAAGGAGCAGGAGGAAGCAGAGATTCCCTCCATCTGTGCAGAATCCCACACACTGTCCACTGCAGCGGTTCCTTCTGGGGATTGATGGCCCTTACCTTGCTTGCAGGTCCCCCCCACGGAGCAGGGCTTGAGGGGCTTAACTCAGCTGGTGGCCAACTACCCCCAGGGATACATGATCTGGATGGGCCCTATCACCCCCCTGGTCATTTTCTGCCATCCTGACATGATCCGGAATGTTGCCAATGCCTCAGGTACCCATGCAGAGCTTGTGGTGGTGGTGCCATGACACATCTGAGGACTTCCAGCCCCTCCCTGCCAAGCTTCTATGTGGCCCCTACAGGACCCCGGCCCTTCCTCCCCTCTTCTCTCTCAGCCATCTTCCTCTTTCCTTCAAGTATTCACCAGCCCCCATCTCAGTGCCTCCTTCCTCCTCTCACGGCCGTCTGCAGCCCACCCTGGTGTCCTGGGTGAAGGACACCCCCAATCTTGAGGACACAGGTCTGGACAGAGAGATCCCTGACCTGGTGTGGTCAGGAATTGGCCAGAGGGAGATGGGCTGTGGCACCCCAGAGGAGAAGCAAGGTATTCTGCTGGGGCATCCCGGAAGGCTTCCTGGGGGAGGAGTTGCTGGAACTGTGTCTGGATCGATGAGCAGACATTTTTTAAAGCAGAGGGTAAAGTGGTGCAGTGGGAATCCATAGCATCCCAGGCCCCCTGCCAGGCCTGCCCTCAGTCCCACCCATCCCCAGGCCCAGAGCAATGAAGACTCGGGGCTGGTGGAAGATCTGGGCTGCTATTTCCATGACATTCACCTCTCTGGTGGGTCAGTTTCTTTGACTCTATCCTGCAGCTCGACCACTTCTAGTTCAGTGCCCTCCTTCTCCAGTCCCCAGGAATCTCCCTGAGGAGACTCCACCGCACCCTGTCTCCCTTCTCTTGTCCCCTGTTCCTCCCATCCCCAGACAGACCTGGCAAGCAGAGGAATGAACAGGCAGCAACTGACAGAGACCTTGGTTGAAACACCAGAATGCTCGGTGACTCTGGGAAGGTCCCTGGCTCTCTCTGGCTGCTGAAGTCTCTTTCAGCTGTTAGTGGTGGAAATGCAACCCTGTATGTTCTAAGGAAAGAAAGCGAATCAATTGATAGTAAAGTCCAAGGAGGGTGTCTTCAGGCCCAGCTGGATCCAGGTCTTAAACAATGTCATCAGAAATCTGTCTACATCTTTCAGTTCTGTGTTCATCTGTGATGGCTTCACTCTCATAATGGTAAAGATGAATGCCAGAAGCTCAACCCCCATGGAAAAGTGACCTCATTCACAACATTTCCAGGAAAAGATACAGGATTCCCTTTAATTTCCCTTGCCTGGGTCATAGGACCAATCTCTGTGTCCCTGAGACTCTGAGTGCCCTGTCTGGGAAGCATAGGGTCCTCTGAGCTATTGTTTTGGGACTCAGAGCAGCTGGATGGTTAAGAACTCAGGCCCTGGATTCAGACAGACCTGGGCTGGAGTCTCAGGCTTAGTGTCTGGAAGACTGTTGGCAAGTGACTTCATCATTCAGAGCCTCAGTTTCCATACCTGGAATATGAGGATGGAAGAGAAGTCAGGTGAACATGGTATTTGGGATCCAGAGAGGGAAAAACCCTTTCTATCCTTGCACCTGAGGGACCCCAGTTGTCATGTATAGAGGGTGTGGGGAGGGAGCCCAGGAGGAGGCTGAGGACAGACGAGCAGCTGCTGAAGATGATTCATGGGTTCAGGTCTGGATCCCTTCCTTGCAAGTCCTTCCCTCTGGCAGCCTGGAAGAGTGTGAATTGGGTCATTTTTGTGCCTGTCCAGATTCAGAGCTCGGAGGAAGGTCTCCTGTACACACAGGGCCTGGCCAGCACCTATGGAATGTGTGCCGTTGGTGGTTGGATCCTGGCATGTGGTCACCCGCATCTTCCACCCCACCTGCATCAAGCCTGTGCTCTTTGCTCCAGGTAGACACCTCCCTGCCCACAGCTTGCCCACTGCCATGGTCTCTGTGTTGCCTCCAGGTGGGCATGTGACCAGAGTGCAGACAGAAGGGGCTGTGGCAGAGATGCCACTGCCTCTCTCTCACCGGGACTCCCACCTGCCTGACCTGTGGTCATGTCTGTGCAATGTCTGCTGCATGGCCACGTCTGGTCACGTATGTTTCTACCTGGATTCTGGTTACAGCTGGTGTATGTTATACCTGGTGACACCTTGTATATGTTTATACCTGAGCTCAAATGGAGATGGTCTCAGTCATGTCTGGGGCTCAGCTGTGGCCAAGGACATCTGAGGCATCTTTCAGTCTCTGGTTCTTGCGTGAGATGCCATTAGAGATTGTCTGGTTCTCCTGCTGGTCACGTCTGGGCCACATTTGGAGTTTGTCTGAGGTCTGGGACTCAGGGTCACTCTGAGAAATGCCTGAGACCTTATGTGAGTCGTGTCTGATGCAGGTCTTAGAGTATGTCTTGGTCTTGCCTGTTTCAGGTCTGTGATATAAGTGTATTAAGTCCTGTCTGGGGCCCATCTGGGGCACATTGAGGTCATGTCAGATTGTCTTCAGGTCCATGGCAGAGCATGTCTTGTCATGTCAGGTTGTGTTGTGCATGTTGGGGCCTTGTCAGGACATGTTAACACATGGGACCCTGTCAGATGTCTCAGGAGAGGTCAGAGTGCTGGGGCAGATGTAATGTCCTAGGTCCCTGTAAAGGCATTTTGTAAAGTGCTGGGCTATGCTTCGGTGTTTATAAGGTGCCATGTCAAGGCATGTTGGGGTATGTTGTGTCATGTTGGGGTGTGTCTAAGCATGTAGAGTTGTGTCTACGGGCTCTGTCTTTACTGTATTCTGTGCTGCAGCCTGGTCTGTTCCACCCTCCCTTCCCCCTCTCCTCCCAGTTTCCTGTGCTCTTGGCCCCATTCCTGCTATGCTGGGCTTGGAGGGGGAACGCAGATTCCTGACTGGGAGCCGCCACCCCCCACCAAAAGTCCCTCCCCTTCCCTTCTTCCTGGCCCCTGATGGTTCTCATTCATGTCAGCCACCGTCGCACCCAAGGACGTGCACTTCTATGACTTTCTGAAGCCCTGGCTGGGTGAGTAACTGTTAGTGAAGGGGGTTGGGGACAACCTTGGGGGCCCAGGGGAAGGTGCTGCCCTTGCCCACTCCCTGTGGCTGTCTCTGCTAGGGGATGGGCTCCTGCTGAGTGCCGGTGACAAGTGGAGCAGCCACCGTCGCATGCTGACACCTGCCTTCCACTTCAACATCCTGAAGCCCTACATGAAGATTTTCACCAAGAGTGCAGACATCATGCATGTGAGTATCTTGAACCCAGGGTTCCAGCTAGAGTCTTGGGGACAATAGGGACTCAGAAACATCTTGTCTGTAATTCTGGCTCTTCTGGGTGGCTTGGGCCATTGTTCTTTCCTTCTGAGCCTCAATTTCCTTGGCTATAAAATGAGTATAATGTGATCCCTGCTTTGCAGGGTGGTCGAGATAACATAATGGAGCCATGTCCCTGGCACACGGTAGGTGCTAAGAAGGTGATAGTTTCTATTTTACCTTCACAGAAACCATGGAATCTTGAGACATGTTTGATGATAATGATGAATATCATGTAGTAGTTATTCCTGAGTAACAAATCACTTCAAAACAATAAGGGTTTAGTATTGACAGCAAGTCTGTGAGTCAGTTGGCTGGTTCCTCTAAATGTAGATGGGGTCACTCACATATCTGTAATCAGCTGTGGGTCAGATAGTGTTGGGCTGCACCCCACAAGCCTGCAGCCTCAAGACTGAAGAAAGAGCTGGAGTCAGTAACAGAGACATCAGTGGTTTAATGGACAGGGGCATCTTACATGTCTGAAGCAAGGTCCTGGAGTGACACCCCCCATGTGTGGCCGACAGCGGGAAGGACATGGCGGCAGTCTTCCTATGGGGGTGCATGGGTGGGAGGTTACCAGTTGTAGGGGAATTGACGTCAGGTTGGCTCATAAGTTACCAAGGAAACCAGCAGAGGAGCATACCCTTCACTACCCCTTTGATAAGCTATCATGGTGGAGATGTTTTGATCTAAATATTAGAACAATCACTATCTGGGGCTGGGGGCAAGTATATAGGCAGTTACTGATTAGGCTCTATGATTAAGAGGGAAGGTCAGCCATGTGAATAGGGTGTAGGTGAAACAAGGACTGGTCAAGCAAGGGATGTACAGAGAACAAGAGGACAACTATCCTGGGTGGCCTGACCATACAGATACAAAGCATTGCTGATCTGGGGTCAGTCCTCTCACATGTTTGGAGCTTGGTTGGCTGCAAGCTGATCTAGGATGACCTCAGCTAGGGCAACTAGACTTCCTTTCATGTGATTCTCTCCCTTCAGAAGACATCTCAGGTTGGTTCAAATGGCAGAGGCAGGGTTTGAAAAGACTGAGAGGAAGCTGCAGTGCCCGTGACATCTAGGTTTGGGATGATCACCTCATTTTTTCACCATAGTCTGTTGGCCAAAACAAGTCCAAGGCCAGCTCAGAATCGAAGGATGGTGAAATAGGCTCCACCTCCTAATAGAAGTTACTGAAAAAATACATTGCAAAAGGTTTGGATATATGCATGGGAATGGAGTAGTGGACGTAAGAATTTTGTGAAGTGCCTCGGATTTTTCCATACCTGCAAGCTGACAAGGGAACTTGTTACTGTTTTGTGGATTCTGCCAGAAGTCATGAGACTCCTGGCTTAGAGACAAAGGACAGTTTATTACTCTAGGCACAGAAAACAGCCTGTGCTTCTTGTTGGTTTGCATTCTTCTTCCAAGTCACCAGATACCCTGAGGATGACACAGGTGGGCTTCAATAGATGCCTGCTCATATAGTATGTTGTATTACAAGGGAAGGAGCCCTAGGTTTAGGGACTCTATGACTTTTCTAGCAATTAGAAGCAAGCCTGGTATTTGTCCAGGGGGAGACATTGAAACAGGAGGGAAGGGGCAGGGCACAACCTTTAAACGAATGACATAGCCAGAGGACATGACATAAACTGATTAGAACCAAATAGATCCAAGATGGCGGACGAGTCGACTTCCACTAGACCTTGAGCCTCAATATACGCTCATTGTAACACATCAGCTCGCTAAATGACACACCCACAAGTGCCATGACAGTTCGAAGCCTGACCATAAAGGTCAAAAAGTGAGCAGTAGCCCAATTTCTGGAAATCCCCACCCCTTCCCCAAAATAGCTGGAATACTCCTCCCACTCATTAGCCTATGAAATTACCCACCCCTAAAAAAACTGACAACCCAATACCCTGGGGCTGCTCTCACCTTCTGAGATGGCCCACACTCTGTCTGTGGAATGTGTTTCTCCCTAAATAAATCCTCTTCTTACCTATCAATCACTTTGCCTCTCACTGAATTCTTTCTGCAATGAGACATCAAGAACCTGAGCTTCATTAAGTCCTGAGACCAAGTGTGTGATTTCAGTTAAAAGACCATGGGTTCAAGTCTCAATGTGGGTTACAAGGTTTCAACATTACCTCACTCCTCAAGGTTGTTTGCTACAAACACAACTCTGAGAAATGGCCCAGGTAAAGAATATCAGTGTCTTGCAATTTTTTGGCATACCCAGCAAAAAAGTGCAGGGGTACTCAGGGCCCATGGAGGACTACCTCTCTCAACATAGGGGACATTTTCCTAATCAATTTATAACAATGAAGATGATGGAAGCTAACATTTGTTGAGCACTTACTTTATGCAATAAGTTGACCAAGGGCACAAAGAGTATAGCGGGCAGAACCAGGATTTAAAAACCCAGATCTCCTGACTCTCAGCCATGGTGACTTCATGTCCTAATAGTAACAGCTTTCACACCTACCCAAGTCTGGTCCTCCCTGGGGTTGTGTGCCTGGGCCCAGGAGTCAGAATCTGGGGGAGTGCATCTTGGTGTTTAGGGGTTAGGGAGGGGTCAGGGGAGTCAGTTCCCAGCCACAGCTCTGTCCCCTTCTTTGTCCAGGCCAAGTGGCAGCACCTGGTCACAGAGGGCCACACCCATCTGGACATGTTTGAACACATCAGCCTCATGACCCTGGACAGTCTGCAGAAATGCGTCTTCAGTTTCGACAGCAATTGCCAGGAGTGAGTCTCAGCCCAGGGCCCAGGAATATGAGCCATACACCCAAGGGAGTAGATGGGGGAGGGAGGACTGACCAGGGCTATCAGAAGGGCCTTCCTGGAGGAGGTGGGTCAGAGCTGGACATTGAAGGACAGGGAAAGGGAAAGAAAAGGAGCTAACCTTTCAGGTAGGTAGAACTGTTTGATAAAGGCCAGGAGGGTAGGATGAGCAAAGTGTGTGCAACAGTGAGGAGACACCTTGAAAATAGGTTTGGAGGAGTGGGCAGGGTTATGTCTTAAGGACATTCTGAAGTCAGACACAGAGGATATAAACTTTATCTCAAGTTTCCTGGGAGCCAAGGAATGTGTTTGAGCATATGAGGGTCTTGGTTAAAGTTGAGCTTGGACATCTGACTTGATAGAAGACCAACTGTCATGTAGACACTGAATCTTGTTGACATTGGATGTAAGGAGAATAGGGAAGGGCTGGTCCGTTGACCAGCTAGCAGAGGATAAGTTCTGAGCCATGTGGACAGTTTGTGGAAGGAGAAGGGGCAGGTACTGGGTGAGAGACAGAGGAAAGAAGCATGATATCTAAGCTGTGCTCTGGGTGCCTGGGGCATGGAGGCAGCTCACAGAGATGGGATGTAGGAGAGAAGAGTCTGGAGAGTCTCATGTCCTGGCTCCTCCCCACACTGTATCTGTGGGCCATCTGTTCTTGGAGCCTCAGTTTCCTGGAGGGAGGTAGCTCGCGGCTTCTGGGCTTCAGGTGTTTTATGTTGTTGGCTTCCTTCATGCTCTCATCCTGCAGGAAGCCCAGTGAATATATTGCTGCCATCTTGGAGCTCAGTGCCCTAGTGGCAAAGCGGCACCAGCAGATCTTCCTGCACCTAGACCTCCTGTACTGCCTCACCCCCGATGGGCGGTGCTTCCGCAGGGCCTGCCGCCTGGTTCACGACTTCACAGATGTTGTCATCCAGGAGCGGCGGCGTACCCTCCTCAGTCAGGGCATTGATGACTTCCTCAAGGCCAAGGCTAAGGCCAAGACCTTGGACTTCATTGATGTGCTCCTGCTGACCAAGGTAGGCTCCTCTGGTATCTGAGTAGAAGTATTAGAATGGACCTCGATTTGATCAAAGAGCTTGGATGGGATGCAGAGGGTACTGGGGAGCCATGTGAGGTGCTTGAGGGAGGGATGGGTCAGGGATAAGTTTTAGAGATGACTGTGTGGAATCCCCCTGCAGGGGATTTCTGAGTCTGAAACTGTGAAGTCCTGAGATTTTACTCTACTTACAAGCTAATAAGTTAGTCTACCACAGAGGCAGACTGTATATATACATGTATGTATATATACAAAACTCTGGATCAGAGCAGCCCATTTATTACTTATAGCAATAACAGTAGCCAGAGTAGAATTGTAGCTATGGTTCCCCATTCCTAAATTTCTCTGAGGGCTCCATAATGTTTTACCTATACATGCAGCCATGCTTGCATTGCAGGATAAGTACCTCCAGATTTCGAACTTTAGAACTTATACAGGACATCTGCCCCTTCTTCCCTATGTGGGGGAAGGAGAGGGGGAGAGAGAAAGAGAGAGAGAGAGAGGAAAGGGAACAGGAGGGGAGGGGAGGGAAGGGGAGGAAGGGGAGAGGAGGGGAGGGGAGGAAGGGGAGGGGAGGGAAGAGAAGAGAAGAGATTGTTCTTGAACTTAAACAAATCCTCGTGGGAAAGAAGGCAAAGTCTATAGATTCTACAGGTTTATAACCCATTCCTTATTCCCAGGAGAGATAAGGAATCCCTGGATTTACTATCCTAACATATGAGCAAATGGCTTTGGGGCAATGCTCAAGCTATAGCTTCCAAGTCAAGTTGCCACTCAATCATCCTGTAACCCAGGTTGCATCATGTAGAGACATGAAAATATTTATAGATCATTGATTCCTTTCACCAGGGACAACACAGGAGGCAAAGAGGTCAAGAGGAGGCCTGTGGGGTGGGCCCTCGTGTGATAGCAAGCAAAGGGCTGTGGGGTGGGCTTGGGTTTCTGGATGGATGATGGAGGTTGAGATTGTCTCAGTTTAGGCTCAGGGGCCCTCAGTGATTCTGGGGATCTTGCTTTCTCTCCAGGATGAAGATGGGAAGGGATTATCAGACGAAGATATCCGAGCTGAAGCTGACACCTTCATGTTTGAGGGTGAGGGTCCCAGTGTGAGACTACAGAGGGGAAGGGGTCTCTCCCCCACCAAGGAACTTGGCGAGTGGACCCTAGATCACCCCATCACTCCCCATCCTCCCCATGGGCCTTACTGTGAGGGTGCTGTCCGCCTTCTGGTGCTGAAGTAGCCCAGAGACCCAAGCTTTTCTGATGCCCCTCAGGCCATGATACCACAGCCAGCGGCCTCTCCTGGGTCCTGTACAACCTTGCAAAGCACCCAGAATACCAGGAGCGCTGCCGGCAGGAGGTGCAAGAACTCCTGAGGGACCGTGAGCCTAAGGAGATTGAATGGTGAGTGCAGGTCCTCCTGGTCTTTTTCTGAGCCCCTCACATTGGCCTTGCACCCTGGCTGGGGAAGAGGGGAAATCTTTTTGTTGATTCTGTCATTATTGCTTAGTGGGAATAGGAGAAGATCCCAAAGGAAGGGTCTAGTACCCAGTATGTATAACAGGGGAAAGTTTGCAGGCTCTTGGGACAGAAAGACCTGGATTTCTGAGAGAATTAATGACAATGTGTGAGGGCTGATGATGCCACTTAACACATATTCAGTAAGTGAACTTCCTCTCCACTACCTTACTTTTCTCTCTGAATCACATGTTTTCAAACATCTTCATCCCTGAGTGTTTGCTGATCTCCTGCCCCCTAATTCTTCATATTATTTAGTCCAGGATTCACAGGGAACACCTGAGGACTAAAGTCATTCAACTCCTGTCCAGGAACAGTTGCATCTTCATCCATCCAGTTCCCATTTAGGAAACACTGCCAAACTGCCTTCCTATCCCCAATTCTATGCCATTTCCAATTCTTTCCAGCCCCATTCTGTGTCCTGAAGACTCAGGAAGGACCCAGACCCAGTCTTTGCCTTCCAGGAGCTCCCAGCCTGGTGAGGAATAGCCCCAGGTCAGGACACTCCCAGTGTACATGGGCAGTGCTGGGGTTTAGAGTAAGAGAGGGAAAGTCGAGGGTGGAAAAAAGTGCCTCAGCTGAGACCCTGAAAGATGATCAGTAGATATCTGGATGCATTTGAGATGCAGTTAGGTCAAAAAGACAGACGGGCAAAAATGAAGTGATGTGGGGAAGGGGAGAAAGAGACAGAGAAAGAGAAAGAGAGAGACAGAGAGAGAGAAATGAGTGAGGGAGGAGGTTTAATTGAACATATGATTGGCTTGTGGAAAACAGATTACATCATAATATTAACACACACTATCCCAGAGTGTGGAATGAATATCCATTTTGGTATATTCAAATAATCTTTAGGCTTTTAATAGAGTTTAAAATTTTAGTATAGAGATCTTATGCAGCTTTTGCTAAATTAACCCTTAGATACTCTTGTTGCTATGGTGAATCATCTAGTCTATCTGTACTGAGAAATATTTATAAGTTCATTTGGAATACATTCACATTTCTTGTTAATTTTAATCCAGATATTTTATATCATCATCATTTCTTTCATCTATTCTATTATTTCTAATACAAAAACTAATCATTTATGGATATAAATTTCTTGTGCAGTGAACATAGTAAATGCTAAATATGGAGTCCCATATCAATAGGAAAAATAAAGATCATTTAATAAAAACTTGGAACAACTGGAGAGCTACATGGAAAAAAGTTAATTCAACCTGCTGTTATGTCATAAGAAAATAACATCTACATGAATCAAAGATTTAAAATAAAAAATAAAGGAGTCTTAAAGGCTCTAGAGGAAACCATGGGAAATTATTTCATAGCTCCAGAATAGGAAAGGCCCTATTTTGGACACTGGGCCCAAGAGATGTACAAGAAGAGATTGATATGCTGTTACATGAAAAAGATACAGAGCAGTGTGTATAGTACATAGTATGCTACTATATATTTTTTTAATGCAAAAAAGTACCTCTGGAAGGATACATATAGAATAATCACTAGGCAAACTGTGAGGAGGGGAAATGAGTGCTGTTGGGCCATAGGGGTGGTGGTTTGTAGTTTTCCAATTTTGAACTAGTTAACTGTATCAACTATTAAGAATTTAAAACACCACACAAAATGAAGGGGATTAAAGAAAAATAATTCAGTCCCCTTACTGAAGCTTATCTTCGATGCTTGTAAAAGTTTTCCAGTGAATTCTCTTGTTTTCTAAGTATAAAATCACTATCTGCCAAAAATGACATATTTACCCCACATTTCAAATGGCATTACTCTCCTTTTTCCTCTAATTGCATTAGCTAGTATCTCTAGTGCTGTAATAAATAAGAGTCAACACTGAATCTGATCTTTTGTTTCTTACTCATTTGCCTTTTGATTTTGCTATCTTGCCGTAAAGAATATTTTATTTTTATAAGAATTTGTAAACGTTTTTATGGTTGGCTCTTCGATGTTTTGCTTAGAAAAACTTCTAAAAATATCTCACTAAATTTTGTCTGGTTCTTCTGTGATATTGCTTTTCTTTCTTTCTTTCTAAGAACCATTTTATTGAGGTATGATGGACAAAGAAAAAACTGTACATATCTAATGTATACAGCTTAATGTGTTTGGAGATATTTGATCCATCTGCAATTTTGTTATAGGGAGAGAGGATCTCATGGGACAGCAGGAGGGCTGGGGGTGGGGGGAGGCGATGTCTCTGTTTTTGCTCCCTGGATAATTGTCATGGGGATTCCTTAGGGACGATCTGGCCCAGTTGCCCTTCCTGACCATGTGCATCAAGGAGAGTCTGCGGTTGCACCCCCCCGTCACAGTCATCTCCCGCCGCTGTACCCAGGACACTGTGCTCCCAGATGGACGGGTCATCCCCAAAGGTGCCCACAATGACTAGGGGAGGAGGTTCCTGGTCAGAAAGAGGGGCCCAATCAGGTGGCTTGGACCTAGTCCTGACTGGCCCCTCCTCTCCCACAGGTGTTATCTGCCTCATCAGTATTTTCGGGACCCATCACAACCCATCAGTGTGGCCAGACCCTGAGGTGCTGCCTCACCCCCCCCCACCTCCCTCATCCTAGTCCACTCCCCTCGGAGGCCCTAGGGGAGGGCACAGGGTTCTGGCTTAGCAAATCAGACATCACCTCCCCCCATTATACAAACTTCTGCCAAGTAGCCCTGTCTTGCCTTGCCCCCAGGTCTATGACCCTTTCCGCTTTGACCCAGAAAACATCAAGCGGAGGTCACCTCTGGCTTTTATTCCCTTCTCCGCGGGGCCCAGGTGAGGACAGGGGGCGTCTGAGGTGGGGATGGAGTGGTGGGCGCAGAGGCCTGGGACTGAAATTCCAGCCTTGATGTTGGGGGCCAGGAAGAGGGAAAATTTCAGATGGTCAGAGTTTCCCTCCGCTCCATTGGACGTTATGGGTAAGGGTCTGGGGAATGGTGGTGGGCCCGAGGAGGGGTCCGAGGTGTGTTGAGAGCCCTGTTCCCCTGTCTGCTGATCTGAGTTCAGGACTGGAGTGTGGGCTAAGCTCTGGGGATGTGTAAGCCCACGTGGGGGTTCCAGGCACGGTTAGCCTCCTTCTCCATCCCTGTTGGTGGGGATGGGGGTTGTGGGCCAGATACCCGGTGCCGTGGGGCCCGGATGAGGGTTCCGGGCGCAGTCAGAGCTCCCGCTCTCGCCCACAGGAACTGCATCGGGCAGTCATTCGCCATGACAGAGATGAAGGTGGCGCTGGCGCTTACGCTGCTGCGCTTCCGTGTGCTGCCGGACAAGGAGGAGCCACGCCGGAAGCCGGAGCTGATCCTGCGTGCGGAGGGCGGACTTTGGTTGCATGTGGAGCCGCTGAGTGCAAGTCAGCAGTGACCCACCGCCGTCTGGCCTGCGATCCACCCTGACCCTAGACACCTCACTTTGCAGATTCCTAGAAATAAAACTGTGCTGTCATGTCTGCCCCAGTCTCATTGAGAGGGGCGCTTGGGGCCTGGGAGGATCCAGAGGGGTCTGAGTGGCTATGAACCTGGGGGGCGGGGGAAGGGGGTGGGGGAAGGGGTGTGGCCGGGGTTGGGGGGGTGGATATTGATGTGGTAGCTGGAGCTCCATCTTGGATCACAAGGTCAAGGATACTCTTTAAGGAAGGTGGAGCGGAGAGCTAGATGCAGTCAGGTTCAGATGACGCTGGAGCCACCACTCCCGCCCTATAGTGGTCACCATCCCAGTCTGCCATTTACTAGCTGCTTGGCTTGGGGAAAATCATGTCTCTCTCTAAGCCTCAGTGCCTTTATTACATAATAGTAGCCACCTTACTGCGGGTTGTGGAGATTTATAAGCAAGCATGAGCAAAATGACGGACTCAGTATCTGGTAAGCATCAGTACTCAATAAGAGTTCATTTCGTCCCTTCTTTTTGCATCACTTTCTCAAATTTAAAATGTTTTAAAGTCACAAAAGTTATATTTAAGTTTTGGGACGTGTGGAAACCTGCCGTTGAAGGTAACTGTCATTAGAAGATTCAGTAAATTCAAAATCTCCATAGTTACATCTGTTACATAGTTACAATGGGCTTTGATGTGAAGCTGGTCCGAAGCTAGGAACCGAAAAAAAAATGTTTCCCTCAGAGAGGCATGACCCAGGACTTCATTTTCATCTAGGAAGTGGAGGTCAAGAGGGTCCACAATAGTGAGAGGAGGTGGAGGGGGCAGGAGTGGGGCCACTTCCTTCAGCACCTGGGACAGCAGCTGCTCCAGGACTTGCCCCACTCAGGCTGTAGGAGGTCCTGGGATAAGAGTCCTAGTCTCAGAGCATTTCAGGGGGCAGAAGACTTACTGGTTGCAAAGTAAGAAAGAAACACTGTAACATGAAATGAGGAAATATTTAGTATATTCTAAGCTGAAAATCACATATGTTTTTCTTTGCCTCCAGAGTTCTTATTTAAAATGTTTTTCTTTTCCCCCAAATGACACCTTGCCATAGAAGAAAATACAAATAATAAAAAGTAAGAAATAAAAATCATATCCGTAATCCAAACATGTCAAAACAATCACTGTTCATATTCTCTCACATATACTGCCAAATTTTAATTTTATATGTAATTCTTATACAAGTAAAAATTTGAATTTACATCTAAATGTATTACATTTACATATAATCTCCTTTTTAAAATTACTATTATACTGACTAACAAGCACATGGAAATAAACTCAACATCATTCGTCATTAGGGAAATGCAAGTCAATGCCACAGTGTGATATCACTTCACACCCACTAGGATGGCAAGAATATAAAACAATGGAAAATAACAAGGGTTGGTGAGGATGTGGGGTAATTGGAACCCTTATACACTGCTGGTGGGAATGGAAAATGGTGCAGCCACTGTGGGAAACAGCCTGGTGTTTCCTCAATAAATTAAACCTAGAATTACCGTATGACCCTGCCATCCTGCGCCTAGGTATGTACCCAAAAGAATTGAAAGCAGGGTTTAAACAAAAAGTTGTACATGACCCTTCATAGTGGCACCATCCACAATTGCCAAAAGTTGGATATTTGGGAAACAGTTCAAATATCCGTTAACAGATGAATGAATAAATAAAATGAGGTATATCCATAACAAGAAATATTATTGGGTCATAAAAAGGAGTGAAGCACTGATACATGCTACAACATGAATGAACTTTGAAAACATTATGGTAAGTGAAAGGAGCCAGACACAAAAGGTCATATATTATATGATTCCATTTATATGAAATGTGCAGAATAGGTACATCCATAGAGATAGATTCAGGAGCTGGAGGGTGAAGGAGGAAATAATGACTGCTAATGGGTACAGGTCTGCTTTGCAGGTGATGAGAATATTTTGGAACTAGATAGAGGAGAGGTGGTGGTTGCACAACGTTGTGAATGTACTAGATGCATGGAATCGACACTTTAATGTTATGAATTTTAGGAATGAATGAATTTTATGTTATGTGAGTTTTACCTCAACATAAAAAATGTTATTTTATCTTACATTTTTCTTGTTAATCTGGGGTTTTCATATAATAATGTATTGTGAACATCCTTCAACAACATAAAATCATCTTGGGGGTCTTTAAAATCTTTGTGTTAAGTATTCAAGCCACTCTTTATTTTTGTAAATAGCATATGTCAGGAAATAATTTAGTTTGTCTCACTTTGCAAGAACTCTCTTTATGCACCTTAATAGCTTGAGATATCACAACCAATTACATATTGAGTCACTCTTAATCACATAACTTTTGGTGTAGAAATTTCATTTTTATAACAATAGATACACATGCATTCATATAAGGTGTGGGTGTGGTTAAACACTTTTCATACAACACGTAAGGCTTGATGACGCCACAGACACTGATTTTGGTCCTATTAACAGAAGTAGACCACTGGAGGGGAGAAAGTTATGACACTTCAGCTCCCCCAGGTAAACACTGATTTCATCCTCACACCAACCTTATGGATTGGAGAGATTAACTCACTTGCTCAAGGTCGCTCAGTTGATGAGTGGTAGAGTGGGGGTAAGTTTGGTCAGCTTGGCTTCAGAATTCATGCCTTAGCTTCCAAGGAAGCAATTTTCAAGGTGTCTCAGCCCCAGGTGCATCAGATCACCTGGAGAACCACTGCAGTATTACTAGAAGACACTCTTGGATGAGTGGTGCCTAACTTTTTAAATGTAATATTTTTGACAGAGGATTCATTCACTCATGTACAAAATAAGATGCTCAGTGAAAATACTTGTCCTCCATATGTCCTTTGTTTTCCCAGTTTTTTCATCTTTAGGTAAATACTTTACTTTTTGTATATCATTTCACAGTATATTTATGCAAATAATATATGTGCTTAGTTACCCTCAGCCTCACTTTAAAACTGTATGTAAATTTACAAAATTTACAAAAAGTAAAGTTTGCTCTATCTGGTGTACAGTTCTGAGATTTGAAATGTCTAAAGTTGTGTAACCACCACTACCATAGTCACCCTTGATAGTCAAAAACTTTTCACCCCAACTCCTGCCAAACACTGATCTATTCTCCATCCCTATAGTCTGGCTTCTTTCACCTAACAATGCATTTACGATTCACTCATGTTGCATGCATCAATACTTTCTTAAGTAATAGTCCATAATATGGTGAGCCACATTTTCTTCACCAGTTGGAGGAAATGTGGATTGTTTTCAATTTTGTGCTGTTATGAATAAAGCTACTATGAATATTTGTGTAAAACTGTTCACTGCTCTTGGAATGGGATGGCTGGGTCATATTACATGTGTATGTTTAACATTAGAAGAAACAACCAAACTATTTCCAAAGTGTGCCATTTAAAATTTTTAATTCCCAGCTTTATTGAGATATAATTGACACATAACATTTCTGTTTAAGGTGTACAACACGTTGATTTAATACATTTATAACTTAGAAAGTGATGATACATAGTATTAGCTACCACCTCTACCCCATCACATACTTACCATTTATTTTTTGTGGTCAGAACATTTAAGATCTACTCTTTCGGTAACATTCAAGTTTCTGACACAGTACCATTAGCTGTAGTCACCATACTGTACATTGGATCCCCAAACTTGTTAATCTTATAACTGGAAGTTTGTATCCTTTGACTAGTATCTCCCCATTTCTCCAACACCCGGTAACCATCACTCTACTCTGTTTCTTTGAGTTTGTCTTTTTTAGATTCCACATATAAGTAATATCATACAGTACAGTTATCCCTCAGTATCTGCGAGGGATGGGGGGATTGGTTCCAGGACTCCCTGTGGATACCAAAATCTGGGGATGCTCAAGTGCCTCATATAAAATGATGTGGTATTTGCATACAACCTACACATAGCCTCCTGTATACTTCAAATCATCTCTAGATTACTTATAATGCCAAATACAATGTAAATGCTATGTAAATAGTTTCTGGTACACAGCAAATTCAAGTTTTGCTTTTTGGAATTTTTTGGACTTCCCCCTCCCCCGAATCTTTTTGATCTGGGATTTGTTGACTATGCAGATGCAGAATCCGCAGATATGGAAGGCTGCCTGTATTTGTCTTTCTCTAATTTATTTCACTTAGCATAATGCTCTCAAGGTCCAACGACGTTGTCACAAACGAGTAGGTTTTCCTTCTTTCTTCTGGCTGAATAATATTCCATTGTGTGTGTGTGTGTATCACATCCTCTTCATCCACTGATGACAGTTAGTTTGTTTACATATCTTGGCTATTGTGAATAATGCTGCAATGAAGATGGGAGTGCAGATATCTCTGTGAGATCCTGATTTCAATTTTGCTGGATCATATGGCCGTTTTATTTTTAATTTTTTGAGGAACCTCCATACTCTTTTCCATAGGTGTCCGTGTCATTTAAAATTCCTCTCGTGTGAGAGTTCTGGTTGCTGCCCATATTCTTTGGCACCTGGAGGTGTCAGTTTTTCCCCAGCCATTCTTATGGGTGTGCAATGATATGTCCCTGTGATTTTAATTTGCATTTCCTAATGACTAATGATGTTGAACATTTTTTCATGTGCCTATTTGCCATCCATATATCTTCTGTGGTAAAGCACCTGTTCAAATCTTTTGCCGATTAATTTTCCTTGGATTGTTACCTTCCACTGTTGCATTTTACATACAAATCCTTTGTCAGATATGTGATTTGCAAGTCTTTTTTCCTAGTGTGTGGTTGGTCTTTATCTTAAATTTCTTTCACAGAGCAAAATTTTAAAAGGTTTATAAAGTGCAATTTATCAATTTTTTCTTTTTATGATTATGCTGTTGGTGTTATATATAAGAACTCTGTTTAACCTAAGGCCACAAAGATTCTCTTCTATATTTTCTTCTAAAAGTTTTATATTTTTACATTATTTAGTTCTATGGTTCATATTAAATTAAATTTTTTATAAAGTGTGAGGTACGGGATGACTTTTTTTTTTTTTTTTTTTTTTGCATGTGGATGTCGAATTTTTCCAGTACTACTTACTGAGAAGACTATCCTTTGTACATTGACTTGCCCTGCAAGTTTTTTAAAAAAAATTTCTGGACTCTCTATACTGTTCCATTGATTAATATGCCTTTGACCAGTATCACACTGTCATCATTACTGTTGTTTTATACTATGTGTTGAAAGGGGTCTTGTAAATCCTTCAACTAAATTTTTCCTTTTCAGAAAAATTTTGGCTCTGATAAATCCTTTGCATTTTCAGGTAAATTTTGTAATCAGCTCATCTATTTCTACAAAAGTTCTCCTGAGATTGTGATCTTATAGAATTTGTAGACCGATTTGAGTAGACTTAGCATCTTAACAATATTGAGTCTTCTCCTCCATGAACATTGTATATGTCTCCATTAATTTGGGTCTTCTTGGATTTCTTTTATCAGTATCTTGAAGTTTTCATCCTAGAAATCATGCACATATTTTGTTAGATTTATACCTGAGTATTTCACTTTTTCTGGGACATGATACTTGAAAAATGGTATTTGAAAACATTTTCCAATTGTTTATTACTAGTGTACAGAAGGGTTGGCATACATTTTCTGTAAAGACCCATATTGTAAATATTTCAGGCCTTACAGCCCTCCTCCTCTTCCTCTCCTTCTTTTGTAATTCTTTTAAAATATAAAACAATTCATTGCTTGTATATCTTAGAGACACAGGGCACAGGCCAGACTTGGTCCATAGACCATAGTTTGCCAACCCCTGGAATATATAAATACAATTAATTTTTATATATTAACCATGTATCCTGAAGTCTATTGGATCATTCCCAATGGAATACAAATAACGCTGCTATTTCCTCAATCTTTCAAAAAA
This sequence comes from Eubalaena glacialis, assembly GCF_028564815.1. Lineage (NCBI taxonomy): Eukaryota > Metazoa > Chordata > Mammalia > Artiodactyla > Balaenidae > Eubalaena > Eubalaena glacialis. The sequence continues at coordinate 171,005,166 of NC_083719.1, forward strand.
AAATCCTTGCGCTTGATCCCACTTTCCCACCTGTTAACCCACAGTTTCTTTCCCCCACCATGAAGCTAACCCCTTCAAAGAGTTATCTATACTTGGGGTGTCAAATGTCTTTTCTCCCACTACAAACGGGCTTTGACTTTCCACTAAGGGCTGTGATGGTGAATGAATGAGAGACAGGGAGGAGGGGAGGCATGGACCCCATGGGTCCCCTGCTTAATTCTCAAGACACACCCAGGCCTGGGCCAGTCACTGGCTGTTGTGGGGTGTCCATTCCTCTTCTGAGTGTGTTGCAGGCTCCTTCTGCTAGAAGATTCGGAGACAACAAGCTCTAAGACATTCGGTCTCCATTAGTTCAATGTGTGTGTGTGACTATGTGACTGTGTGTTGGATTGTGTGTAAGTGTATGTGTGACTGTGAACACATATGTGTCTTGGTGTGTGTATATGAGTGTATGCATGTAATTGTGTACATGGTTACATGCATGCATATATTGTGCTTTGCACTCGTGTGTGTGCACGTGTGTGTAAAAGTGTGTATGTAGCTGCAAGCACACGTGGGTGTATGTAACTGTGTTTGTGTGTGTCTGTGTGTACACAGTGTGTATGTGTATGTGATTGTGTATGCAGTTGTGTGCATGTGTGGGTGAACGTGTGTGTATGTGTGTAAGGGTGTAAATGTATGTGTCTTGAAGTCACTGAACCACTGTAACGGTCTGCACAAGGCTGTGTTCCTGAAAACAACTGCTGTGGGAGGCCTGTCCTCAGACCTCAGCCGAGCAGTGTAGGCAGGACATTCTGGAGAAATAATGCCTTTGGAAGCAGCCCTGATTAAGGATTGGTGGATGTATGTTCTCTGCTGTCCCCGAGAAGGACTGAGCCCCAGGTGCCACAGTGTGAGCTTTCTTGCTAAAGTACCTTTTACCTGCTGACTTCCCTTCCCAGCCTCACTTCCACAGTGCCCTACTGGCATTTCCTGGAATCACTTCCCAAAGAAACAACTTGCAGTTGAATTCTTGCCTCTAGGTCACCTCCAAATAAAGTATTTGCACTTCAATCCTTGCATGAGGATCTACTTCCAGAGGATGCAAACTAAGACACACACAGGCTCGCTCCTCCAATCCCCAAGGGTCTGTTATTATTCCCTTTTTGCTGAGGAGGAATGTGAGGCTCAGAGAGGGCAATTTACTTGCCCAAGGTCACACAGCTGGAGAGTGGCAAAGCCTAGCCTTGACCAGGAGCCATCTGATCCCAAGCCAGTGCTTGCTCCTTTCTAAGGAGCCTCTTCCCTGCTAAGGGCAGAGGGAAAGAGCAGGGTATGTTCATAGCCTGCAAGACAGCTGATGTGTGTGCCAGTAGGGGCTAAGGTTCATTGCTGGTGACTGTGTCCTCGTTCTGTCATAAAATAAGAGAAATAAGGCAATTACTCATGCTTGGTGCTGACTGTGAGCTAGGGAGTATTGTAAGCACTTTACTCATTTTAATTTATTTGATTTTCACAACCACCTTGTCATTACCCTCAATTTTCAGATTAGAAAATTAAGGCATAGAAAAGTAAAGAGACATGCCCAAATTCACTCAGCTGGTGCTGATTTGAACCCTGGCACCTGGAGTCCTTGTTCTTAACCATGATGCCTTCTGGCTTCTACAGGTTGCGTATATTGCATCCTGCCACCTCTCAGGCATGGCATTAAGCATGCAGTAGCATGCTGTATGCATAACACTAAAAATTTTTCCCTTTAAAAATATAATCTGTGGGACTTCCCTGGTGGTCCAGTGGTAAATAATCTGCCTTACAATTCAGGGGATTCGGGTTCAATCCCTGGGCAGTTAACTAAGATCCCACATGCTGCGGGGCAACTAAGCCCTCACATCGCAGCTACTGAGCTCACGCGCCTCAACTAGAGAGCCTGCGTGCCTCAAACTACAGAGCTCACGTGCTCTGGAACCCACGTGCCACAGCTACAGAGCCCATGGGCCCTGGAGCCTGCGCACCACAACTAGAGAAGAGAAAACCCCCATGCCACAACTAGAGAGAAGCCCGAGCGCCACAAAGAAGAGCCCGTGTGCCTCAGTGAAGATCCCGCATGCAGCAACTAAGACCCGATGCAGCCAAAAATAAATTTAATTAATTAATTAATTAATAATAAAGAAATAAATCTAAAACATATAAAAACAATTTGTAATTACATAGATTAGTAATTATAATGAAAAATGCTTTGCAGCCTCCATCTAAGAAAAGGAAACAGTTGGGTAAATGTAGACATTTGGCTTCCCTGGTGGCTCAGTGGTTGAGAATCTGCCTGTCAATGCAGGGGATACGGGTTTTAGCCCTGGTCTGGGAAGATCCCACATGCCGCGGAGCTACTAGGCCCGTGAGCCACAACTACTGAGCCTGCGCGTCTGGAGCCTGTGCTCCGCAACGAGAGAGGCCGCGACAGTGAGAGGCCTGCGCACCGCGATGAAGAGTGGCCCCCGCTCGCCACAACTAGAGAAAGCCCTCGCACAGAAACGAAGACCCAACACAGCCAAAAATATAAATAAATAAATAAATAAATAAATAAATACATTTAAAATGTAGACATTTAACAGAACCATTCTTCCTCCTACTCTGCTCTCCCATTCCAGGTGTTGGGTATAATTTTTCAATTTTTTCTGTGCCTACACAAACATCGACACTCACATAACTGGGTTGCTGAGGTGGCCCATCCCTTTGCGGAATGTAATAGTTGGGTCCTGGCAGAGACCTCAGATGGGCTACATGAGAGTAGCTTTAAGTAGGAGCCATTTACAAAGTATTGGCTGTGTAAATAAGGAATGTTCCCTGCCATCTAGTTCTACAAGGATTAAATCATTAGCCGCTGCAGTTGCTAATTCAGGACAGAGACCAGGATGAGGCACTCTGCACATTGGGAAAACAGGCCTTTAGATAGTTTAGATATTTAGGAAAAATTTTATGAGCCTGAATTCTTGCATCTTCCCATGCTTAGAAAAGTACTACAATTATTAACTAAAACATCTGTTCCTCATGACGACTAGCAGTAACCATCTACCGTGATGTGTATTGGATTGCATGTACCCCTTAGCCAAAACCACATATATGCTGACCTCCTTCCTCACCTCTTGGGAGCAGTTCCTCAGAACTATCTGAGAGGCTGTCTCCTGGGCGACAGTCCTCAGTAAAGTCCCTGAATAAAACTGAATCTCACTGCTCTGATGTTGTGCATTTTTTATTTCAGTTGACAATGGGCCAAGGGAAACCATCAAGGCTAGTATAGCCCCCTGGGGGCTAGCATCAGCTGAGAGCTGACACCACCCCCAGGCCAGGTAGTAGCTGTTCCTGGAACCCAGAGGGATTAGCTGAAGCTGAAAGCAGCAGTGGTCTTTGGCAGAGGATGGATGTCTGTCCTCTAATCCCCTCGGATTGCCTGCAGGTGCCTTCTATTGACCAAACATCATCTCCTTATCTGACTCAGGCTGCAGGTAGGTGGCCAGACTCCTATTAAAACAGGGAAGAACAAACCTGACTCCACAGTGGATCTAGTCCTTTGTCTCTAACCTTTGTGCTCTGTTGCCTGTGCTTAGTCATGCTGGCTCTGCACCTTTGTAAAAGAATGTTGCCTGTAGCTGTTTTGCCAAAAGTCTGCTTTCACTTTTAGGGTTCATTGGATTCGCTGGTAAAATAACCACTCGTCTCACACAAATGAACAGCTTCAATCAAATCTTTAATAGGAGGAGCTTCAAGGTGGCGGAAGAGTAAGACATGGAGATCACCTTCCTCCCCACAGATACATCAGAAATACATCTACACGTGGAACAACTCCTACAGAACACCTACTGAACGCTGGCAGAAGACCTCAGACCTCCCAAAAGGCAAGAAACTCCCCACATACCTGGGTAGGCCAAAAGAAAAAAGAAACAACAGAGACAAAAGAATAGGGACGGGACCTGCACCAGTGGGAGGGAGCTGTGAAGGAGGAAAGGTTTCCACACACTAGGAAGCCCCTTCGCGGGCGGAGACTGCGGGGGGCAGAGGGGGGAATCTTCGGAGCCACGGAGGAGAGCGCAGCCACAGAGGTGCGGAGGGCAAAGCGGAGAGATTCCCGCACAGAGGATCGGTGCCGACCAGCACTCACCAGCCCGCGAGGCTTCTCTGCTCACCCGCCGGGACGGGCGGGAGCTGGGAGCTGAGGCTCAGGCTTCGGTCGGATCGCAGGGAGAGGACTGGGGTTGGCGGCGTGAACACAGCCTGAAGGGGCTAGTGCGCCACGGCTAGCCGGGAGGGAGTCCGGGAAAAAGTCTGGAGCTGCCGAAGAGACAAGAGACTTTTTCTTGCCTCTTTGTTTCCTGGTGCGCGAGGAGAGGGAATTAAGAGAGCCGCTTAAAGGAGCTCCAGAGACGGGCGCGACCTGCGCCTATCAGCGCGCACCCCAGAGATGGGCATGAGACGCTAAGGCTGCTGCTACCGCCACCAAGAAGCCTGTGTGCAAGCACAGGTCACTATCCACACCTCCCCTCCCGGGAGCCTGTGCAGCCCGCCACTGCCAGGGTCCCGTGATCCAGGGACAACTTCCCCGGGAGAACGCGCAGCGCGCCTCAGGCTGGTGCAACGTCACGCTGGCCTCTGCTGCCGCAGGCTCGCCCCGCATCCGGACCCCTCCCTCCCCCCGGCCTGAGTGAGCCAGAGCCCCTGAAGCAGCTGCTCCTTTAACCCCGTCCTGTCTGAACGAAGAACAGACGCCCTCAGGCGACCTACACGCAGAGGCGGGTCCAAATCCAAAGCTGAACCCCAGGAGCTGTGCGAACGAAGAAGAGAAAGGGAAATCTCTCCCAGCAGCCTCAGGAGCAGCGGATGAAATCTCCACAGTCAACTTGATGTACCTGCATCTGTGGAATACCTGAATAGACAACGAATCATCCCAAATTGAGGAGGTGGACTTTGGGAGCAACGATATATATTTTTCCCCCTTTTTCTCTTTTTGTGAGTGTGTACGTGTATGCTTCTGTGTGTGATTTTGTCTGCATAGCTTTGCTTTTACCATTTGTCCTAGGGTTCTATCTGTCCGGTTTTTTTTTCTGTTTTTTTGTTTTTTATAATTACTTAAAAAATTTTTTTTTCTTAATAATTATTTTTTATTTTAATAACTTTATTTTACTTTATTTTATTTTATCTTCTTCTTTCTTTCTTTCTTTCTTTCTTTTTTTTCCCCCTTTTATTCTGAGCCATGTAGAGCACAGGCTCTTGGTGCTCCAGCCAGGCGTCAGGGCTGTGCATCTGAGGTGGGAGAGCCAAGTTCAGGACACTGGTCCACAAGACACCTCCCAGCTCCACGTAATATCAAATGGCGAAAATCTCCCAGAGATGTCCATCTCAACACCAAGACCCAGCTCCACTCAATGACCAGCAAGCTACAGTGCAGGACACCCTATGCCAAACAACTAGCAAGACAGGAACACAACCCCACCCATTAGCAGAGAGGCTGCCTAAAATCATAACAAGGCCACAGACACCCCAAAACACACCACCAGACGTGAACCTGCCCACCAGAAAGACAAGATCCAGCCTCATCCACCAGAACACAGGCACTAGTCCCCTCCACCAGGAAGCCTACACAACCCACTGAACCAACCTTAGCCACTGGGGACAGACACCAAAAACAATGGGAACTGCGAACCTGCAGCCTGCAAAAAGGAGACCCCAAACACAGTAAGATAAGCAAAATGAGAAGACAGAAAAATACACAGCAGATGAAGGAGCAAGGCAAAAACCCACCAGACCTAACAAATGAAGAGGAAATTGTCAGTCTACCTGAAAAAGAATTCAGAATAATGATAGTAAAGATGATCCAAAATCTTGGAAATAGAATGGAGAAAATACAAGAAACGTTTAACAAGGACCTAGAAGAACTAAAGAGCAAACAAACAGAGATGAACAACACAATAAATGGAATTTAAAATTCTCTAGAAGGGATCAATAGCAGAATAACTGAGGCAGAAGAAGGGATAAGTGACCTGGAAGATAAAATAGTGGAAATAACCACCACAGAGCAGAATAAAGAAAATAGAATGAAAAGAATTGAAGACAGTCTCAGAGATCTCTGGGACAACATTAAATGCACCAACATTCGAATTATAGGGGTCCCAGAAGAAGAAGAGAAAAAGAAAGGGACTGAGAAAATATTTGAAGAGATTATAGTTGAAAACTTCCCTAATATGGGAAATGAAATAGTTAATCAAGTCCAGGAAGCACAGAGAGTCCCATACAGGATAAATCCAAGGAGAAACATGCCAATACACGTATTAATCAAACTATCAAAAATTAAATACAAAGAACAAATATTAAAAGCAGCAAGGGAAAAACAACCAGTAACACATAAGGGAATCCCCATAAGGTTAACAGCTGATCTTTCAGCAGAAACTCTGCAAGCCAGAAGGGAGTGGCAGGACATATTTAAAGTTATGAAGGAGAAAAACCTACAATGAAGATTACTCTACCCAGCAAGAATCTCATTCAGATTTGACAGAGAAATTAAAACCTTTACAGACAAGCAAAAGCTAAGAGAATTCAGCACCACCAAACCAGCTTTACAACAAATGCTAAAGGAACTTCTCTAGGCAGGAAACACAAAAGAAGGAAAAGACCTACAATAACAAACGCAAAACAATTAAGAAAATGGTAATAGGAGCATACATATTGATAATTACCTTAAATGTAAATGGATTAAATTTTCCAACCAAAAGACGTATACTGGCTGAATGGATATAAAAACAAGACCCGTATATAAGCTATCTACAAGAGACCCACTTCACACCTAGGGACACATACAGACTGAAAGTGAGGGGATGGAAAAAGATATTCCATGCAAAAGGAAATCAATAGAAAGCTGGAGTAGCAATTCTCATATCAGACAAAATAGACTTTAAAATAAAGACTATTACAAGAGACAAAGGGGGACACTACATAATGATCAAGGGATCGATCCAAGAAGAAGATATAGCAATTGTAAATATTTATGCACCCAACATAGGAGCACCTCAATACATAAGGCAAATACTAACAGCCATAAAAGGGGAAATCGACAGTAACACAATCATAGTAGGGGACTTTAAAACCCCACTTTCACCAATGGACAGATCATCCAAAATGAAAATAAATAAGGAAACACAAGCTTTAAATGATACATTAAACAAGATGGATTTAATTGACATTTATAGGACATTCCATCCAAAAACAACACAATACACATTCTTCTTAAGTGGTAATGGAACATTCTCCAAGATAGATCATATCTTGGGTCACAAATCAAGCCTTGGTAAATTTAAGAAAATTGAAATCATATCAAGTATCTTTTCCAACCACAAAGCTATGAGACTAGATATCAATTATAGGAAAAAATCTGTAAACAATACAAACACATGGAGGCTAAACAATACACTACTTAATAACCAAGAGATTAATGAAGAAATCAAAGAGGAAATAAAAAAATACCTAGAAACAAATGACAATGAAAAGACGACGACCAAAAACTTATGGGATGCAGCAAAAGCAGTTCTAAGAGGGAAGTTTATAGCAATGAAATCCTACCTTAAGAAACAAGAAACATCTCAAATAAACCACCTAACCTTACACCTAAAGCAATTAGAGAAAGAAGAACAAAAAAACCCCATAGTTAGCAGAAGGAAAGAAATCATAAAGATCAGATCAGAAATAAATGAAAAAGAAATGAAGGAAATGAAAGCAAAGATCAATAAAACTAAAAGCTGGTTCTTTGAGAAGATAAACAAAATTGATAAACCATTAGCCAGACTCATCAAGAAAAAAAGGGAGAAGACTTAAATCAATAGAATTAGAAATGAGCAAGGAGAAGTAACAACGGACACTGCAGAAATACAAAGGATCATGAGAGATTACTACAAGCAACTTTATGCCAATAAAATGGACAACCTGGAAGAAATGGACAAATTCTTACAAATGCACAACCTTCTGAGACTGAACCAGGAAGAAATAGAAAATATGAACACACCAATCACAAGCACTGAAATTGAAACTGTGATTAAAATTCTTCCAACAAACAAAAGCCCAGGACCAGATGGCTTCACAGGCGAATTCTATCAAACATTTAGAGAAGAGCTAACACCTATCCTTCTCAAACTCTTCCAAAATATAGCACAGGGAGAAACACTCCCAAACTCATTCCACGAGGCCACCATCACCCTGACACCAAAACCAGACAAAGATGTCACAAAGAAAGAAAACTACAGGCCAATATCACTGATGAACATAGATGCAAAAATCCTCAACAAAATACTAGCAAACAGAATCCAACAGCACATTAAAAGGATCATACACCATGATCAAGTGGGGCTTATCCCAGGAATGCAAGGATTCTTCAATATACACAAATCAATCAATGTGATACACCATATTAACAAACTGAAGGAGAAAAACCATATGATCATCTCAATCAATGCAGAGAAAGCTTTCGACAAAATTCAACACCCATTTATGATAAAAACCCTCCAGAAAGTAGGCATAGAGGGAACTTCCCTCAACATAATAAAGGCCATATATGACAAACCCACAGCCAACATCATCCTCAATGGTGAAAAACTGGAACCATTTCCACTAAGATCAGGAAGAAGACAAGGTTGCCCACTCTCACCACTATTATTCAACATAGTTTTGGAAGTTTTAGCCACAGCAATCAGAGAAGAAAAAGAAATAAAAGGAATCCAAATCGGAAAAGAAGAAGTAAAGCTGTCACTGTTTGCAGATGACATGATACTATACATAGAGAATCCTAAAGATGCTACCAGAAAACTACTAGAGCTAATCAATGAATTTGGTAAAGTAGCAGGATACAAAATTAATGCACAGAAATCTCTTGCATTCCTATACACTAATGTTGAAAAATCTGAAAGAGAAATTAAGGAAACACTCCCATTTACCATTGCAGCAAAAAGAGTAAAATACCTAGGAATAAACCTACCTAAGGAGTCAAAAGACCTGTATGGAGAAAACTATAAGACACTGATGAAAGAAATTAAAGATCTTACAAACAGATGGAGAGGTATACCATGTTCTTGGATTGGAAGAATCAACATTGTGAAAATGACTCTACTATCCAAAGCAATCTACAGATTCAATGCAATCCCTATCAAACTACCACTGGCATTTTTCACAGAACTAGAACAAAAAATTTCACAATTTGTATGGAAACAGAAAAGACCTCAATCAGCCAAAGCAATCTTGAGAAACAAAAATGGATTTGTAGGAATCAGTCTCCCTGACTTCAGACTATACTACAAAGTTACAGTAATCAAGACAGTATGGTAAAGGCACAAAAACAGAAATATAGATCAATGGAACAGGATAGAGAGCCCAGAGATAAACCCACGCACATATGGTCACCTTATTTTTGATAAAGGAGGCAAGAATATACAGTGGAGAAAAGACAGCTTCTTCAATAAGTGGTGCCAGGAAAACTGGACAGCTACATGTAAAAGCATGAAATTAGAACACTCCCTAGCCCCATACACAAAAATAAACTCAAAATGGATTAAAGACCTAAATGTAAGACCAGACACTATCAAACTCTTAGAGGGAAACAGAGGCAGAAAACTCTATGACATAAATCACAGCAAGATCCTTTTTGACCCACCTCCTAGAGAAATGGAAATAAAAACAAAAATAAACAAATATGACCTAATGAAACTTAAAAGCTTTTGCACAGCAAAGGAAACCATAAACAAGATGAAAAGACAACCCTCAGAATGGGAGAAAATATTTGCAAATGAAGCAACTGACAAAGGATTAATCTCCAAAATTTACAAGGAGCTCATGCAGCTCAATATCAAAAAACAAACAACCCAATCCAAAAATGGGCAGAAGAACTAAATAGACATTTCTCCAAAGAAGATATACAGATTGCCAACAAACACATGAAAGAATGCTGAACATCACTAATCATTAGAGAAATGCAAATGAAAACTACAATGAGATATCATCTCACACCGGTCAGAATGGCCATCATCAAAAAATCTACAAACAGGGGCTTCCCTGGTGGCGCAGTGGTTGAGAATCTGCCTGCCAATGCAGGGGACACGGGTTCGAGCCCTGGTCTGGGAAGATCCCACATGCCACGGAGCGGCTGGGCCCGTGAGCCACAATTTCTGAGCCTGCGAGTCTGGAGCCTGTGCTCTGCAACAAGAGGGGCCGCGATAGTGGGAGGCCCGCACACCGCGATGAAGAGTGGCCCCCGCTTGCCACAACTAGAGAGGGCCCTCGCACAGAAACGAGGACCCAACACAGCCATAAATAAAATAAATAAATAAAATTAGAAAAAAGAAAATGCTCCCTATTTCACTTACAAAATTAATTAAAAAAAAAAAATCTACAAACAATAAATGCTGGAGAGGGTGTGGAGAAAAGGGAACGGTCTTGCACTGTTGGTGGGAATGTAAATTGATACAGCCACTATGGAGAAGAGTATGGAGGTTCCTTAAAAAACTAAAAATAGACCTACCATACGACCCAGCAATCCCATTACTGGGCATATACCCTGAGAAAACCATAATTCAAAAAGAGTCAGGTACCAAAATGTTCATTGCAGTTCTATTTACAATAGCCAGGACATGGAAGCAACCTAAGTGTCCATCAACAGATGAATGGATAAAGAAGATGTGGCACATATATACAATGGAATATTACTCAGCCATAAAAAGAAACGAAATTGAGTTATTTGTAGTGAGGTGGATGGACCTACAGTCTGTCATACAGAGTGAAGTAAGTCAGAAAGAGGAAAACAAATACTGTATGCTAACACATATATATGGAATCTTAGGGGGAAAAAAAGGTCATGAAGAACCTATGGGGAGGATGGGAATAAAGACACAGACCTACTAGAGAATGGACTTGAGGATATGAGGAGGGGGAAGGGTAAGCTGTGACAAAGTGAGAGAGTGGCATGGACATATATACACGACCAAATGTAAAATAGACAGCTAGTGGGAAGCAGCCGCATAGCACAGGGAGATCAGCTCCGTGCTTTGTGACCACCTAGAGCGGTGCTATAGGGAGGGTGGGAGGAAGGGAGACGCAAGAGGGAAGAGATATGGGAACATATGTATATATATAACTGATTCACTTTGTTATAAAGCAGAAACTAACACACCATTGTAAAGCAATTATACTCCAATAAAGATGCTAAAAAAAATTAGTAGGATCATAAAAAAAAAAGAAAAAGAAAAAGAGGGAGAGGACACAAATCAATAAAATTAGAAATGAAAAAGGAGAAGTTACGACAGACACTGCAGAAATACAAAGCATCCTAAGAAACTACTACAAGCAACTCTCTGCTAATAAAATGGACAACCTGGAAGAAATGGACAAATTCATAGAAAGGTATAATCTTCCAAGACTGAACCAGGAAGAAATGGAAAATATGAACAGACCAATCACACGTAATGAAATTGAAACTGTGATTTAAAATCTTCCAACAAACGAAAGTGCAAGACCAGATGGCTTCACAGGTGAATTCTGTCAAACATTTAGAGAATAGCTAACACCCATCCTTCTCAAACTCTTCCAAAAAATTGCAGAGGAAGGAACTCTCCCAAACTCATTCTATGAGGCCACCATCACCCTGATACCAAAACCAGACAAAGATACTACAAAAAAAGAAAATTACAGACCAATATCACTGAGAAATATAGACACAAAAATCCTCAACAAAATACTAGCAAACGGAATCCAACAGCACATTAAAAGGAACATACACCATGATCAAGCAGGATTTAACCCAGGGATGCAAGGATTCTTCAATATACGCAAATCAATCAATGTGATACAACATATTAACAAATTGAAGAATAAAAACCATATGATCATCTCAATAGATGCAGAAAAAGCTTTCGACAAAATTCATCACCTATTTATGATTAAAAAAACTCTCCAGAAAGTGGGCATAGAGGGAAACTACCTCAACATAATAAAGTCCATATACGACAAACCCACAGCAATCATCATTCTCAATGGTGAAAAACTGAAAGCATTTCCTCTAAGATCAGGAACAAAACAAGGATGTCCACTCTCACCAGTATTTTTCAACAGTTTTGGAAGTCCTAGCCATGGCAATCAGAGAAGAAAAAGAAATAAAAGGAATACAAGTTGGAAAGGAAGAAGTAAAACTGTTACTGTTTGCAGATGACATGATACTATACATAGAGAACCCTAAAGATGGCACCGGAAAACTACGAGAGCTAATCAATGAATTTGGTAAAGTTGCAAGATACAAAATTAATGCACAGAAATCTCTTGCAGTCCTATACACTAATGTTGAAAAATCTGAAAGAGAAATTAAGAAAACACTCCCATTTCCCATTGCAACAAAAAGAATAAAATACCTTGGAATAAACCTACCTAGGGAGACAAAAGACCTGTATGCAGAAAAGTATAAGACACTGATGAAAGAAATTAAAGATGATACAAAAAGATGGAAAGATATACCATGTTCTTGGACTGGAAGAATCAATATTGTGAAAATGACTATACTACTCAAAGCAATCTACAGATTCAATGCAATCCCTATCAAACTACCAATGGCATTTTTCACAGAACTAGAACAAAAAAATCTTAAAATTTGTATGAAGACATAAAAGACCCCGAGAAGCCAAAGCAGTCTTGAGGGAAAAATCATACTCCCTGACTTCAGACTATACTACAAAGCTACAGTAATAAAGACAATATGGTACTGGCACAAAAACAGAAATATAGATCAATGGAACAGGATAGAAAGCCCAGAGATAAACCCACACGCCTATGGTCAACTAATCTATGACAAAGGTGGCAAGGATATACAAAGGAGAAAAGACAGTCTCTTTAATAAGTGATGCTGGAAAAACTGGACAGCTACATGTAAAAGAATGAAATTAGAACACTCCCTAACACCATACACAAAAATAAACTCAAAATGGATTAGAGACCTAAATGTAAGACTTGACATTTTAAAACTCTTAGAGGAAAACATAGGAAGAGCACTCTTTGACATAAATCACAGCAAGACCTTTTTTGATCCACCTCCTAGAATAATGGAAATTTAAAAAAAAAAAATAAACAAATGGAACCTAATGAAACTTAAAAGCTTTTGCAAAGCAAAGGAAACTACAAACAAGACAAAAAGACAACCCTCAGAATGGGAGAAAATATTTACAAATGAATCAATGGAAAAAGGATTAATCTCCAAAGTATATAAACAGCTCATGCAGCTCAATATTTAAAAAAACAAACAACCCAATCAAAAAATGGGCAGAGAACCTAAATAGACATTTCTCCAGAGAAGACATACAGATGGGCAAGAAGCACATGAAAAGCTGCTCAACATCACTAATTATTAGAGAAATGCAAATCAAAACTACAGTGAGGTATCACCTCACATCAGTCAGAATGGCCATCATCAGAAAACCTACAAACAGCAAATGCTGGAGAGGGTGTGGAGAAAAGGGGACACTTTTGCACTGATGATGGGAATGTAAATTGATACAGCCACTATGGAGAACAGTATGGAGGTTCCTTAAAAAACTAAAAACAGAACTACCATACGACCCAGCAATCCCACTACTGGGCATATACCCTGAGAAAACCATAATTCAAAAAGAGTCATGTACCAAAATGTTCATTGCAGCTCTATTTACAATAGCCAGGACATGGAAGCAACCTAAGTGTCCATCGACAGATGAATGGATAAAGAAGATGTGGCACATATATACAATGGAATATTACTCAGCCATAAAAAGAAATGAAATTGAGTTATTTATAGTGAGGTGGATGGACCTAGAGTCTGTCATACAGAGTGAAGTAAGTCAGAAAGAGAAAAACAAATACTGTATGCTAACACATATATATGGAATCTAAAAACAAAAAAAGAAGGTTCTGATGACCCTAGGGGCAGGACAGGAATAAAGGCGCAGACGTGGAGAATGGACTTGAGGACATGCACGGGGAGGGAGAAGGGTAAGCTGGGATGAAGTGAGAGAGTGGTAGTGTATATATGGACATATATACACTACCAAATGTAAAATAGACAGCTAGTGGGAAGCAGCTGCATAGCACAGGGAGATCAGCTCGGTGCTTTGTGACCACCTAGAGGGGTGGGATAGGGAGGGTGGGAGGGAGATGCAAGTGGGAGGAGATATGGGGATATATGTATATGTGTAGCTGATTCACTTTGTTATACAGCAGAAACTAACACAACATTGTAAAGCAATTCTACTCCAATAAAGATGTTGAAAAAATCACTATTTGCCAAAAATGACACATTTACCCCCACATTTCAAATGGCATCACTCTCCTTTTTTCTCCTCTAATTGCATTAGCTAGTATCTCTAGTGCAGTAATTAATAAGGGTAAACATTGAATCTGCTTCTTTTGTTTCTTACTCATTTGCCTTTTAATTTTGTGGTCTTGCCATAAAGAATGTTTTATATTTATACAAATTTGTAAATGTTTTTGTGGTTGGCTGTTGTTTTGCTCAGAAAAGCTTCTAAAAATATCTGGCTAAATTTTGTCTGGTACTTCTCTGATATTGCTTTTCTTTCTTTCTTTCTCTTTTTCTTTCTTTCTTCCTCTCCCCCCCCCTTTCTCTCTCTCTCTTTCTTTCTTTTAAAAATTATATATTTATTCAGCTGCACCAGGTCTTAGTTGCAGCATGCGGGATCTTCTTTGCCATGTGTGGGATCTTTAGTTGCAGCATGAGGAATGTTTTTTTTTTTCGTTGCAGCATACAGGTTCTTAGTTGTGGCTTGCAGAATCTAGTTCCCTGACCAGGGATCGAACCCAGGCCCCCTACATTAGGGGCGCAGAGTCTTAACAGCTGGGCCACCAGAGACGTCCCCAGCTTTTCTTTCTTTTTAGGAACCATTTTATTGAGGTATGATGGACACAGAAAAAGCTGTACATATTTATTATATACAACGCAATGAGTTTGGAGCTATTTGATCCATCTGTGATTTTGTTATAGGCAGAGAGGATCTTATGGAGCAGCAGGAGGGCGGGAGGCGGGGAGAGTGTCTCTCTTTTTGCTCTCTGGATAATTGTCATGGGGATTCCTTAGGGACGATCTGGCCCAGTTGCCCTTCCTGACCATGTGCATCAAGGAGAGTCTGCGGTTGCACCCCCCCACCCCCGTCACAGTCATCTCCCACCACTGTACCCAGGACGTTGTGCTTCCAGATGGCCAGGTCATCTCTGAAAGTGCCCACAATGACTAGGGGAGGAGGTTCCTGGTCAGAAAGAGGGGCCCAATCAGGCGGGGACAACCTAGTCCTGACTGTCCCCTCCTCTCCCACAGGTGTTATCTGCCTCATCAGTATTTTCGGGACCCATCACAATGCATCGGTGTGGCCAGACCCTGTGGTGCTGCCTCCCCCCCCCCACCTCCCTCATCCTAGTCCACTCCCCTCGGGGGCCCTAGGGGAGGGCACAGGGTTCTGATTTGGCAAATCAGACATCACCTCCCCCCATTATACACACATCTGCCTCTCCAAGGATGGACGTCCTGGGGGATCCCACCCAGTAGTCCTGTCTTGCCTTGCCCCCAGGTCTATGACCCCTTCTGCTTTGACCCAGAAAACATCAAAGGGAGGTCACCTCTGGCTTTTATTCCCTTCTCCGCGGGGCCCAGGTGAGGGCAGCAGGCATCTGAGGTGGGGATGGGGTGCTGGGGCTGGGGTCTGGGACTGAGATTCCAGGCGTGATTGTGGGGGCAGGGAAGGGGAAAAATTGAAGACGGTCAGAGTTCTGGCTTTCCTTCCTTCCCGTCCCCCGCAGATTATGGGTAAGGCTTTGCGGAATGGGGATGGGCCCGAGGAGGAGTCTGCAGTGTACTGAGAGCCCCGTTTCCTTGTTTGCTCGCCTGAGTTCAGAACTGGAGTCCGGCCAGGGTCAGAGGACATGCAAGCCCATGTGGGTGTCCCAGGCACGATTAGCCTTCTCTCTCTCTCAGGCGGGATGGGGGTTGTGGGCCAGATTCCGGGCGAGATGGGGCCGGGATGATGGTCCTGGATGCAGTCAGAGCCCCCAGTCCTGTCCGCAGGAACCATATTGGGCAGACGTTCGCCATGACTGAGATGAAGGTGGTCCTGGCGCTCACGCTGCTGCCTGTCCTGCCTGATGAGGAGGAGCCACGCAAGAAGCCGGAGCTGATCCTGCGCACAGAGGGCGGACTTTGGCTGCGGGTGGAGCCACTGAGCGCAGGCCAGCAATGACCCACCACCTTCTGGCCTGGGATCCAACAAAGGACATATGGAGGACCAATATTTTTCACTGAGCATCTTATTTTCTACATGAGTGAATGTATTCCCTGTCAGAAATATTACATTTAAAAACTTAGGCACTACTCATCAAAGAGTCTCATCTTGTAAGCCTGCAGGGGTTCTCCAGGTGATCTGATGCACCTGGGGCTGAGACACACCTTGAAAATCACTCCCCTGGAAGGTTAGGCATGACCGCTGAAGCCAAGCTGACCAAACTTACCCCCACTCCGCCACTCATCAACCGAGTGACCTTGAGCAAGTGAGTTAATCTCTCCAATCCATAAGATCGGTGTGAGGATGAAATCAGTGTTTACCTGGGGGAGCTGAAGTGTCATCACCTTCTCCCTTCCAGTGGTCTACTTCTGTTAATAGGACCAAAAGCATCAGTGTCTGTTGAGTCATCAAGCCTTACGTGCTGTATGAAAAGTGTTTAACCACACCCACATCTTACATGAATATGTGTATCTGTTGCTATAAAAATGAAATTTCTACACCAAAAGTTACGTGATTAAGAGTAACTCAATATGTAATTGGTTGTGATATCTCAAGCTATCAACATGCCTAAAGAGAATTCTTGCAAAATGAGACAAACTATATTATTTTATAACATACTGCCATCTACAAAAATAAAGAGTGGCTTGAATACGTAACACTTAAAGATTTTAAAGACCCCCAAGATGATGATTGTATGTTGTGGAAGGGTGTTAACAATATATTATTATAGGAGAAATCCAGATTAACAAGAAGAATGTATGATAAAATAGCGTTTTTTTCTTGAGGCAAAATTCAATAACATAAAATTCTCCATTTTGACCATTATAAAGTGTTCAATTCCATGTATCTAGTACATTCACAATGTTGTGACCACTTCTATCTAGTTCCAAGATATTTTCATCACCTGAAAAGTAAACTTCCTACCTATTAGCAGTCACTCTCTATTTCCCCCTCCACCTTCGAGCTCCTGGATCTATCTCTATGAATTTACCCATTCTGCACATTTCATATAAAGGGAATCATACAATATGTGACCTTTTGTGTCCAGCTCCTTTCACTTAGCATAATGTTTTCAAAGTTCATTCATGTTGTAGCATGTATCAGTGCTTCATTCATTTTTATGACCCAATGATATTCCTTATTATGGCTATACCTCATTTCATTTACTCATTCATCTGTACATGGATATTTGAATTATTTCCCAAATATCCAACTTTCAGCAATTGTAGATAGTGCCACTATGAAGAGTCATGTAGAAGTTTCTGTTTGAATACCTGTTTTCAGTTCTTTTGGTTACATATCTAGGCATGGGATGTCTGGGTCATATGGTAATTGTGGGTTTAATTTATTGAGGAAACACCAGGCTGTTTTCCATAGTGGATGTACCATTTTACATTCCTAACAGCAATGTATGAGGATTGCAATTACCCCACATCTTCACCAACACTTATCTTCTATTTTTTATATTCTTGCCATCCTGGTGGGTGTGAAGTATCACATTTTGGCACTGACTTTCATTTCCCTAATGACTAATGATGCAGAGCATATTTCCATGTGCTAGTTAGTCAATAAAATAGCATTTTTCTTTTTCTGGCCACACAATGCGGTATGCGGAACTTAGTTCACTGACCACGGATCAAACCCGTGCCCCCTGCAGTGGAAGCGCATAGTCTTAACCACTGGACTGCCAAGGAAGTCCTAAAAGAGAATTTTTATTTTCATTTTTTTCCATTTTATTATTTTTTAACATCTTTATTGCAGTATAATTGCTTTATAAGGTTGTGTTAGTTTCAGCTGTATAACAAAGTGAATCAGCTATATGTATACATATATCCCCATATCCCCTCCCACTTGCGTCTCCCTCCCACCCTCCCTATCCCACCCCTCTAGGTGGGCACAAAGCACCGAGCTGATCTCCCTGTGCTGTGCAGCTGCTTCCCACTAGCAATATATTTTACATTTGGTAGTGTATATATGTCAGTGCTACTCTCTTACTTCGTCCCAGCTTACCATTCACCCTCCCTGTGTCCTCAAGTCCATTCTCTACTTCTGCGTCTTTTTTCCTGTCCTGCCCCTAGGGTAATCAGAAACTTTTTAAAAATATTCCATATATATGTGCTAGCATATGGTATTTGTTTTTCTCTTTCTTACTTACTTCACTCTGTATGACAGACTGTAGGTCCACCCACCTCACTACAAATAACTCAATTTCATTTCTTTTTAAGGCTGAGTAATATTCCATTGTATATATGTGCCACATCTTCTTTATCCATTCATCTGTCGATGGACACTTAGGTTGCTTCCATGTCCTGCCTATTGTAAATAGAGCTGCAATGAACATTGTGGTACATGACTCTTTTTGTATTATGGCTTTCTCAGGGTATATGCCCAGTAGTGGGATTGCTGGGTTGTATGGTAGTTCTATTTTTAGTTTTTTAAGGAACCTCCATACTGTTCTCCATAGTGGCTGTATCAATTTGCATTCCCACCAACAGTACAAGAGGGTTCCCTTTTCTCCACACCCTCTCCAGCACTTATTGTTTCTAGATTTTTGATGATGGCCATTCTGACTGATGTGAGGTGATACCTCATTGTAGTTTTGATCTGCATTTCTCTAAAGATTAGTGATGTTCAGCCTCCTTTCATGTGTTTGTTGGCAATCTGTATATCTACTTTGGAAAAATGTCTGTTTAGGTCTTCTGCTCATTTTTGGATTGGGTTGTTAGTTTTTTTGATATTGAGCTGCATGAGCTGCTTGTATATTTCAGAGATTAATCCTTTGTCAGTTGGTTCGTTTGCAAAGATTTTCTGCCATTCTGAGGGCTGCCTTTCCTCTTGTTTATGGTTTCCTTTGCTGTGCAAAAGCTTTTAAGTTTCATTAGGTCCCATTTGTTTATTTTTCTTTTTATTTCCATTTCTCTAGGAGGTGGGTCAAAAAGGATCTTGCTGTGATTTCTGTCATAGAGTGTTCTGCCTATGTTTTCCTCTAAGAGTTTGATAGTGTCTGGCCTTACATTTAGGTCTTTAATCCATTTTGAGTTTATTTTTGTGTATGGGGCTAGGGAGTGTTCTAATTTCATTCTTTTACATGTAGCTGTCCAGTTTTCCCAGCACCACTTATTGAAGAGGCTGCCTTTTCTCCACTGTATATTCTTGCCTCCTTTATCAAAAATAAGGTGACCATATGTGCGTGGGTTTATCACTGGGCTTTCTATCCTGTTCCATTGATCTATATTTCTGTTTTTGTGCTGGTACCATACTGTCTTGATTACTGTAACCTTGTAGTATAGTCTGAAGTCAGGGAGACTGATTCCTCCAACTCTGTTTTTCTTTCTCAAGATTGCTTTGGCTGTTTGGGGTCTTTTGTGTTTCCATACAAATTGTGCAAGTTTTTGTTCTAGTTCTGTGAAAAATGCCATTGGTAGTTTGATAGGGATTGCATTGAATCTGTAGATTGCTCTGGGTAGTATAGTCATTTTCACAATGTTGATTCTTTCAATCCAAGAACATGGTATATCTCTCCATCTATTTGTATCATCTTTAATTTCTTTCATCAGTGTCTTATAGTTTTCTGCATACAGTCTTTTGTCTCTTTAGGTAGGTTTATTCCTAGATATTTTATTCTTTTTGTTGCAATGGTAAATGGGAGTGTTTCTTTAGTTTCTCTTTCAGATTTTTCATCATTAGTGTATAGGAATGCAAGAGATTTCTGTGCATTAATTTTGTATCCTGCTACTTTACCAAATTCATTCATTAGCACTAGTAGTTTTCTGGTAGAATCTTTAGGATTCTCTAGGTACAGCATCATGGCATCTGTGAACAGTGACAGTTTTATTTCTTCTTTTCTGATTTGGATTCCTTTTATTTCTTTTTCTTCTCAGATTGCTGTGGCTAAAACTTCCAAAACTATGTTGAGTAATAGTGGTGAGTGTGGGCAATCTTGTCCTGTTCCTGACCTTAGTGGAAATGGTTTCAGTTTTTCAACATTGAGAAGGATGTTGGCTGTGGGTTTGTCATATATGGCCTTTATTATGTTGAGGTTAAGTTCCCTCTTTGCCTACTTTCTGGAGGGCTTTTATCGTAAATTGGTGTTGAATTTTCTCGAAAGCTTTTTGTGCATCTATTGAGAGATCATATGGTTTTTCTCCTTGAATTTGTTAATATGGTGTATCACATTGATTGATTTGCATATATTGAAGAATCCTTGCATTGCTGGGATAAGCCCCACTTGATCATGGTGTATGATCCTTTTAATGTGCTGTTGGATTCTGTTTGCTAGTATTGTGCTGTGGATTTTTGCAGCTATGTTCATCAGTGATATTGGCCTGTAGTTTTCTTTCTTTGTGACATCTTTGTCTGGTTTTGGTGTCAGGGTGATGGTGGCCTCATAGAATGAGTTTTGGAGTGTTCCTCCCTCTGCTATATTTTGGAAGAGTTTGAGAAGGACAGGTGTTAGCTCTTCTCTAAATGTTTGATAGAATTCGCCTGTGAAGCCATCTGGTCCTGGGCTTTTGTTTGTTGGAAGATTTTTAATCACAGTCTCAATTTCAGTGCTTGTGATTGGTCTGTTCATATTTTCTATTTCTTCCTGGTTCAGTCTCGGAAGGTTGTGCTTTTCTAAAAATTTGTCCATTTCTTCCAGGTTGTCCATTTTATTGGCATAGAGTTGCTTGTAGTAGTCTCTTATAATGCTTTCTATTTCTGCAGTGTCTGTTGTAACTTTTCCTTTTTCGTTTCTAATTCTATTGGTTCGAGTCTTCTCCCTTTTTTTCTTGATGAGTCTGGCTAATGGTTGATCAATTTTCTTTATCTTCTCGAAGAACCAGCTTTTAGTTCTATTGACATTTGCCATTGTTTTCTTCATTTCTTTTTCATTTATTTCTGACCTGATCTTTATGATTTCTTTCCTTCTGCTAACTTTGGGGGTTTTTTGTTCTTCTTTCTCTAATTGCTTTAGGTGTAAGGTTAGGTTGTTTATTTGATATGTTTCTTGTTTCTTTTTTTTTTTAATTTATTTATTTATTTATTTTATTTATTTATAGCTGTGTTGGGTCTTTGTTTCTGTGTGAGGGCTTTCTCTAGTTGTGACAAGTGGGGGCCACTCTTCATCGCGGTGCACGGGGCTCTCACTATCGCAGTCTCTCTTGTTGTGGAGCACAGGCTCCAGACGCGCAGGCTCAGTAATTGTGGCTCACGGGCCTAGTTGCTCCATGGCATGTGGGATCTTCCCAGACCAGGGCTCGAACCTGTGTCCCCTGCATTGGCAGGCAGATTCTCAACCACTGCACCACCAGGGAAGCCCAGTTTCTTGTTTCTTGAGGTAGGATTGTATTGCTCTAAACTTCCCTCTTACAACTGCTTTTGTTGCATCCCATAAGTTTTCGGTCGTCGTCTTTTCATTGTCATTTGTTTCTAGGTATTTTTTGATTTCCTCTTTGATTTCTTCAGCCATCTCTTGGTTATTTAGTACTGTGTTATTTAGCTTCCATGTGTTTGTATTTTTTACAGATTTTCTCCTGTAATTGATATCTAGTCTCATAGAGTTTTAGTCGGAAAAGATACTTGACACAATTTTAATTTTCTTAAATTTACCACGACTTGATTTGTGACCCAAGATATGATATATCCTGGAGAATGTTCCATGAGCACTTGAGAAGAAAGTGTATTCTGTTGTATTTGGATGGAATATCCTATACATATTAATTAAGTCTATCTGGATTAAAGTGTCTTTTAAAGCTTGTGTTTCCTTATTTATTTTCATTTTGGATGATCTATCCATTGGTGAAAGTGGGGTGTTGAAGTCCCCTAGTATGATTGTGTTACTTTGAATTTCCCCTTTTATGGCTGTTAGCATTTGCCTTATATATTGAAGTGCTTCAATGGTGGGTGCATAAATATTTACAATTGTTATATCTTCTTCTTGGATTAATCCCTTGATCATTATGCAGTGTCCTTCTTTGTGCCTTGTAATAGTCTTTATTTTAAAGTCTATTTTTTTTTGATATGAGAATTGCTACTCCAGCTTTCTTTTGATTTCCATTTGCATGTAATAAATTTTTCCACCTCCTCACTTTCAGTCTGTGTGTGTACCTAGCTCTGAAGTGGCTCTCTTGTAGACAGCATATATACAGATCTTGTTTTGTAGCCATTCAGCCAGTCTATGTCTTTTTGTTAGAGCATTTAATCCATTTACATTTAAGGTAATTATCGCTATGTATATTCCTATTACCATTTTCTTAACTGTTTTTGTTTGTTTTTGTAGGTCTTTTCCTTCTCTTGTGTTTCCTGCCTAAAGAAATTCCTTAAGCATTTGCTGTAAAGCTGGTTTTGTGGTGCTGTATTCTCTTAACTTTTGTTTTTCTGTAAAGGTTTTAATTTCTCCATTGAATCTGAATGAGATCCTTGCTGGGTAGATTAATCTTGGTTGTAGATTTTTCCCTTTCATCACAGTAAATACGTCCTGCCACTCGCTTCTGTCTTGCAGAGTTTCTGCTGAAAGATCAGCTGTCAACCTTATGGGGATTCCCTTGTGTGTAATTTGTTGCTTTTCCCTTGCTGCTTTTATTTTTTTTTCTTTGTATTTAATTTTTGATAGTTTGTTTAATATGGGTCCTGGCATGTTCCTCCTTGGATTTATCCTGTATGGGACTCTCTGTGCTTCCTGGAGTTGACTGACTATTTCCTTTCCCATGTTAGGGAAGTTTTCAACTATAATCTCTTCAAATATTGTCTCAGTCCCTTTCTTCTTCTCTTCTTCTTCTGGGACCCTTAAAATTTGAATGTTGGTGCATTTAATGTTGTCCCAGAGGTCTCTGAGACTGTCCTCAATTCCTTTCATTCTTTTTTCTTTATTCTTCTCTGTGGTACTTGCTTCCACTATTTTATATTCCAGGTCACTTATCCGTTCTTCTGCCTCAGTTGTTCTGATATCGATTCCTTCTAGAGAATTTTTAATTTCATTTATTGTGTTGTTCATCATTGTTAGTTTGCTCTTTAGTTATTCTAGGTCCTGGTTAAATGTTTCTTCTATTTTCTCCACTCTATTTCCAAGATTTTGGGTCATCTTTACTATCATTACTTTGAATTCTTTTTCAGGTAGACTGCGTATTTCCTCTTCATTTGTTTGGTCTGGTGGGTTTTACCTTGCTCCTTCATCTGCTGCATGTTTCTCTGTCTTCTCATTTTACTTAACTTACTGTGTTTGGGGTCTCCTTTTTGCAGGCTGCAGGTTCGTAGTTCCCGTTGTTTTTGGTGTCTGCCCCCAGTGGGTGAGGTTGGTTCAGTGGCTTGTGTAGGCCTCCTGGTGGAGGGGACTGGTGCCTGTGTTCTGGTGGGTGGGGCTGGATCTTGTCTTTCTGGTGGGCAGGACTGTGTCCGGTGGTGTGTTTTGGGGTGTCTGTGAACTTATTATGATTTTAGGCAGCCTCTCTGCTAATGGGTGGCGTTGTGTTCTGCCTTGCTAACAGTTTGGCATGTGGCGTCTAGCACTGGAGCTTGCTGGCCGTTGGCTGGAGCTGTGTCTTAACGTTGAGACAGAGATCTCTGGGAGAGCTCTTGCCAATTGATATTACGTGGGGCTGGGAGGTCTCTGGTGGTCCAAAGTCCTGAAATCGGCTCTTCCACCTCAGAGGCTCAGGCCTGACACCAGGCCGGAGCACCAAGACCCGGTCAACCACACAGCTCAGAAGAAAAGGGAGGAAGAAAAGAAAGAAAGAAAAATAATTTTAAAAATAGTATAAAATAAAAATAATTTAAAAATAAAAAATTATTAAAATAAAAAATTAATAAAAACAAAGAAGAGAGCAACCAAACCAATAAACAAATCCACCAGTGATAACAAGCACTAAAAACTATACTAAGATATACATAAAAATCAGAAACAAGTCAGTCGCAGACAGCAAACCCCAAGGCTACAGTTGCTTCCAGAGTCCACCGCCTCAATTTTGGGTGGATTTGTTGTCTATTCAGGTATTCCACAGATGCAGGGTACCTCAAGTTGATTGTGGGGATTTAATCTGCTGCTCCTGAGAGTGCACGGAGAAATTTCCCTTTCTCTTCTTTGTTTGTACAGCTCCTGGGATTCAGCTATGGTTTTGGCCCCACCTCTGCATGTATGTTGCCCTCAGGCTTCTGTTTCAGCCCAGAGAGGGTGGGGTTAAAGTAGCAGCTGATTAGGGGGCTCTGGCTCACTCGTGCCAGAGTGGGGTGGGGCGGGGGAGGGAGTGGTACAGTAGTTTTAATTGGAATGCGGGATGAGCCTGCTGTGGCAGAGGCTGGCATGACATTGCAACAGCCTGAGGTGCGCCGTGTGTTCTCCCGGGAACTTGTCCCTGAATCACTGGACCCTGGCAGTGGCAGGCTGCACAGGCTCCCAGGGTGGGGGGCGGGGAGCGGGGCACGTGTGAATGTGACTCGTGCTTGCACACAGGATTCTTGGTGGCTGCAGCAGCAGTGTTAGCGTTTCATACCTGTCCTTGGTGTCTGAGCTGATAGCCACAGCTGGAGTAGCAATACTCATATCAGAAGAAATAGACTTTAAAATAAAGACTATTACAAGGCACAAAGAAGGACACTACATAATGATCAAGGGATTAATCCAAGAAGAAAATATAACAATTGTAAATATTTATGCACCCAACGTAGGAGCACCTCAATACATAAGGCAAATACTAACAGCCATAAAAGGGGAAATCGACAGTAACACAATCATAGTAGGGGACTTTAACACCCCACTTTCACCAATGGACAGATCATCCAAAATGAAAATAAATAAGGAAACACAAGCTTTAAAAGACACTTTAAACCAGATAGACTTAATTGATATGTATAGGACATTCCATCCAAAAACAACAGAATACACTTTCTTCTCAAGTGCTCATGGAACATTCTCCAGGACAGATCATATCTTGGGTCACAAATCAGGCCATGGTAAATTTAAGAAAATTGAAATCATACCAAGTATCTTTTCCGACCACAATGCTATGAGACTAGATTTCAATTACAGGAAAAAATCTGTAAAAAATACAAACCCACGGAGGCTAAACAATATGCTACTAAATAATCAAGAGATCACTGAAGAAATCAAAGAGGAAATCAAAAAATACCTAGAAATAAATGACAATGAAAACACGACGACCCAAAACCTATGGGATGCAGCAAAAGCAGTTCTAAGAGGGAAGTTTAGAGCAATGCAATCCTACCTCAAGAAAAAGAAACATCTCAAATAGACAACCTAACCTTAGACCTAAAGCAATTAGAAAAAGAAGAACAGAAAAAAAAAAAAAACCAAATTAGCAGAAGGAAAGAAATCATAAAGATCAGATCAGAAATAAATGAAAAAGAAGTGAAGGAAATGATAGCAAAGATCAATAAAACTAAAAGCTGGTTCTTTGAGAAGATAAACAAAATTGATAAACCATTAGCCAGACTTATCAAGAAAAAAAGGGAGAAGACTCAAATCAATAGAATTAGAAATGAGAAAGGAGAAGTAACAACTGACATGCAGAAATACAAAAGATCATGAGAGATTACTACAAGCAACTATATGCCAATCAAATGGACAACTTGGGAGAAATGGCCAAATTTTTAGAAAAGCACAACCTTCCAAGCCTCAACCAGGAAGAAAGAGAAAATATATACAGACCAATCACAAACACTGAAATTGAAACTGTGATTTTAAAACTTCCAACAAACAAAAGCCCAGGACCAGATGGCTTCACAGGCGAATTCTATCAAACATTTAGAGAAGAGCTAACACCTATCCTTCTCAAATTCTTCCAAAATATAGCAGCGGGAGGAACACTCCCAAACTCATTCTACGAAGTCACCATCACCCTGATACCAAAACCAGACAAAGATGTCACAAAAAAAGAAAACTACAGGCCAATATCACTGATGAACACAGAGGCAAAAATACTAGACAAAATAATAGCAAACAGAATCCAACAGCACATTAAAAGGATCATACACCATGGTCGAGTGGGGTTTATCCCAGGAATGCAAGGATTCTTCATTATATGCAAATCAATCACTGTGATAATCCATATTAACAAGTTGAAAGGAAAAAACCATATGATCATCTCAATAGATTCAGGAAAAGCTTTTGACAAAATTCAACACCCATTTATGATAAAAACTCTCTAGAAAGTAGGCACAGAGGGAAGGTTTCTCAACATAATAAAGGCCATATATGACAAACCCACAGCCAACATCGTTCTCAATGGTGAAAAACTGAAACCATTTCCACTAAGATCAGGAACAAGACAAGGTTCTCCACTCTCACCACTGTTATTCAACATAGTTTTGGAAGTTTTAGCCAAAGCAATCAGAGAGGAAAAAGAAACAAAAGGAATCCAAATCCGAAAAGAAGAAGTAAAACTGTCACTGTTGGCAGATGACATGATACTATACCTAGAGAATCCTAAAGATGCTACCAGAAAACTACTAGAGCTAGTCAATGAATTTGGTAAAGTAGCAGGATACAAAATTAATGCACAGAAATCTCTTGCATCCCTATACACTAATGTTGAAAAATCTGAAAGAGAAATTAAGGAAACACTCCCATTTACCATTGCAACAAAAAGAATAAAATATCTAGGAATAAACCTACCTAAGGAGACAAAAGACCTGTATGGTGAAAACTATAAGACACTGATGAAAGAAATTAAAGATGTTACAAACAGATGGAGAGATATACCATGTTCTTGGATTGGAAGAATCAACATTGTGAAAATGACTATACTACCCAGAGCAATCTACAGATTCAATGCAATCCCTATCAAACTACCAATGGCATTTTTCACAGAACTAGAACAAAACAGTTCACAATTTGTATGGAAACACAAAAGACCCCGAATAGCCAAAGCAATCTTGAGAAACAAAAACGGAGCTGCAGGAATCAGTCTCCCTGACTTCAGACTATACTACAAAGCTACAGTAATCAAGACAGTATGGTACCAGCACAAAAACAGAAATATAGATCAATGGAACAGGATAGAAAGCCCAGAGATAAACCCACGCACATATGGTCACCTTATCTTTGATAAAGGAGGCAAGAAGATACAATGAAGAAAAGACAGCCTCTTTAATAACTGGTGCTGAGAAGACTGGACAGCTACATGTAAAAGAAGGAAATTAGAACACTCCCTAACACCATACACAAAAATAAACTCAAAATGGATTAAAGACCTAAATGTAAGGCCGGACACTATAAAACTCTTAGACGAAAACATAGGCAGAACACTCCGTGACATAAATCACAGCAAAATCCTTTTTGACCCACCTCCTAAAGAAATGGAAATAAAAAGAAAAATAAACAAATGGTGCCTAATGAAACTTAACAGCTTTTGCACAGCAAAGGAAACCATAAACAAGATGAAAAGACAGCCCTCAGAATGGGAGAACATCTTTGCAAAGGAAGCAAATGACAAAGGATTAATCTCCAAAATATACAAGCAGGTCATGCAGCTCAATATCAAAAAAACAAACAACCCAATCCAAACATGGGCAGAAGACCTAAATAGACATTTCTCCAAAAAAGATAAACAGATTGCCAACAAACACATGAAAGAATGCTCAACATCACTAATCATTAGAGAAATGCCAATCAAAACTACAATGAGGTATCACCGCACATCAGTCAGAATGGCCATCATCAAAAATCTGCAAACAATAAACGCTGGAGAGGGTGTGGAGAAAAGGGAACCCTCTTGCACTGTTGGTGAGAATGTAAATTGATGCAGCCACTATGGAGAACAGTATGGAGGTTACTTAAAACACTAAAATTAGAACTACCATACAACCCAGCAATCCCACTACTAGGCATATACCCTGAGAAAACCATAATTCAAAGATAGTCATGTACCACAATGTTCATTGCAGCTCTATTTACAATAGCCAGGACATGGAAGCAACCTAAGTGTCCATTGACAGATGAATGCATAAAGAAGATGTGGCACATATATACAATGGAATATTACTCAGCCACAAAAAGAAATGAAATTGAGTTACTTGTAGTGAGGTGGATGGACCTAGAGACTGTCATACAGAGTGAAGTAAGTCAGAAAGATAAAAACAAATACTGTATACTAACACATATATATGGAATCTAAAAATAAAAAAAAAAAGATTCTGAAGAACCTAGGGGCAGGACAGGTATAAAGACGCAGACGTAGAGAATGGACTTGAGGACACAGGGAGGGGGAAGGGTAAGCTGGGACGAAGTGAGAGAGTGGCATGGACATATATACACTACCAAATGTAAAACAGATAGCTAGTGGGAAGCAGCTGCATAGCACAGGGAGATCAGCTCGGTGCTTTGTGACCACCTAGAGGGGTGGGATAGGGAGTGTGGGAGGGAGACACAAGAGGGAGGAGTTATGGGGATATATGTATACATATAGCTGATTCACTTTGTTATACAACAGAAACTAACACACCATTGTAAAGCAATTATACTCCAATAAAGATGTTAAAAAAAGAATTCTTTGGGGACAATTAGTTAGCCATCTGGAGAAAAATATAAATTCCTTCCTCAGTACTTATACCAATATAGATTTTATATGGAGGAAAGGATTAAACATAAAAATAATATCAACATTAAATAAATAAAAATAAATTTTGTGTAATATATTTTTAAATAAATAAATCCAGAAGAGGAAAACAAGCAAGAGTTTTACTTTTTTTTTTTTTGGCTGCTCCTCGCGGCTTGCAGGGTCTCATTTCCGCAACCAGGAATTGAACCTGGGCCCTCACCCAGGCCCTCAACAGTGAAAGCACAGAATCCTAACCACTGGACCACCAAAGTTCGGAGTCCTAACCACTGGACCGCCAGGCAATTCCCAAGAGTTTTATGTTGTAGTCTTAGAGTATGAAAGCCTTTTTCCTAGCACGATTTAAAAACACACACACACACACACAGAAGCTGTAAAAAAAAAAGATTAATAAATCTGACTACAAATAAATGAACGAAAACCAAATAAAGTCAAAAGATGATCTGGGGAAAAATTCTTGCATAACTGAAAAGGACTAATTTTCTTTATATTTAAAAAGTTCTTGGATAAACAACAAGGTCCTACTGTATAGCACAGGGAACTATATCCAATCTCCTGGGATAAAGCATAATGGAAAATGTTTTTAAAAGAATGTATATATGTGTAAAACTGAGTCACTTTGCTGTACAACAGAGATTGGCACAACGTTGTAAATCAACTATACTTCAGTTTTTTAAAAAAGTTGTTATAGGGACTTCCCTGGTGGTCCAGTGGTTAAGACTCTGCCCTTCCAATGCAGGGGGCACGGGTTCAATCTCTGGTCGGGGAACTAAGATCCCACATGCCGCACCGCCCAAAAAAATATAATAATAAAATAAAAAGAAATAAAAAGTTCTTATGAGTCAGTAAGGAAAAAACTAAGTGAAAAGGGCAAACTATGCAAACTGACCTTCCACAGAAAAAGAAATATGCAGGGTTGGTCAAATGTGATAACAGCGCTCAACTTTACCCATATTTAAAGTGATGTTCACTAAAATAACAAAGTATTATATTTCACCTAACAGAAAGCAAATTTTTAAGTTTTATAATGCACGCTATCAGTGAGGATACAAGGAAATTGGCACTCTCAAAATCTGTAGGAGTGAATTTGCCAAGAGCTATTAAATTGCAAAACTCAAATGGTCTTTGATCCAGCAACACCACTTCTAGGAATTTGTCCTAGAGACATGTCCACACATATAAGCAAAATGAATGTTCACTACGTCATGTTTATTATAGCAAAAGGCTAGAAAACTATACACATGTCCATTGATGAGGGAATGTTTAAATAAATTATGGTACATTCATATGGTGGAAGACTATACAACTATGGAAAAGGTGAATATAGGGATCAACTAGTCCTATCACACCATGCAGGGTAAATCAGTACAGAGACACCAAAAGGCAATTTGGCAATATCTGTTTTAATTGAAAATGTTTTCATAAATGTCCCCAGCAGAAGCTGCCTGGCTTAAGCAATGCTATGCAGCACTCAGAGAGAAGGAGCTCTAAGGCACATTTTTGAGTGAAAAGAACAAGTGACCAAATGTGTGTGTATGTGTATTTATATTAAACTGTAATAACGTAATCTTATGCAGGATGTTTCATTTTGTGCAAAAAAAAAAAAAAACCTATTCTCATTATTGACTTTGCAATTCAAATTTAATTTTCCAAAACTTAAAAAAAAAAGAAAGAATCTTGAAGTTATATTGTCAATGTGCATGCCTGAATGCTCTGTATATACTCTCGGTTGTAAAGAGACAAGACAGAATGAATGAGAAGGGTGAGAGAGACTGTGAACAGATAAATGTAGGGATAGACTGAACAACGTCTGGAAGGACACAGGAAACCACTGAAGGAAGGGATGGGATTGGGACGCTGGCATATGACAGAGGCTTATGTGAGGTGATGGATGTGTTAACTACCCTTATTGTAATCATTTTGCAATATATACATATATCAAATCATCATGTTGTACACCTTAAACTTACATAATGCTATACATCAATTATATCTCAGTAAAGCTGGTGGGGGGAGTTGATGGGAGGCTTATATTCATTGTAAACCCCTCCATGCTGTTTGGATTTTAACCAAGTGCATAATTTTTTTTGAAGTTGGGAGAAGCACAAAAACATTTTTCCACCTCACAGGACTGCTGTGCTGAGCAAAGCCTTGCAGTTGAGGACACGACTTCCAAAACGTTTGTCCAGCCCAGTACTTGCTCTTCATCCTTCAGCCCTTGGCCCAGAATCTACCCCCTGGACCCCCAGACTGCAGCTCATCCCCTCCAGTTTGCCCCTGTAGCTGCAAAGAGTTATTTCTAATACTCATATCTGACCTGACCATCCCCTGCTCAAACATCTCCCATGGCTCCCCATTGCCCTCCTACTTTAGTCATGAATCTCCCTTCAAGAAAGAACTTGCTGTACAGCTGCAAGGAGAGCTATTAGCTGATAGCCTCCAGCTATAGGGTCTCTGGGCTCTGCTGTAGCATTCAAGCCAAGTCCACACTTTCCTGGGCAGCCCACAGCCAATGACTGAGCACAGTGGGCCACTACTGCCTGACCATTTCTGCCCAATGTGACACTCCCCTAATGGCAGCATCCCTGCCCATTTTTATCTTTTATCCAATATTGGCTCGCCAAAGTACTTGAACTGACACCTTTGAAAACTCTTAACATGGTTTCCAAAGCATTCCAAGAAGGGCTTCCATTACTAGCTCCAGCCTTATTGGGGGCCCCTCTGATCATCACACTGCATATTTCACAGGGAACCAGCCACCTTTACTTCCTCGCAAACATTCCAGGCTCACTTCTGCATGCTTCCATCCTGGCCTTTGCACAAGCTATCCCCTTGGCTTGGGCACTGTCCACTACACATACCCAGAGTGGTGAATTCTTATTCCTTTTTTTACTAGCAAGCCTCATCTCCTTTCCTCTGTGCCCCAGCCTTGCCCATGTAAGACTCCAATGGGACTAGACACTGAGTTGGGAAAGGGCAGGCGGTGTAGACATGTTTACTGAACAAAAAGATGGAAGACTTTTTTACCCCCAAAGATCTCTTGTGAATCCCTGGAATAGACTTTTTTTTTTTTTTTAAATAAGTTCAGTTATTTATTTATTTATTTTTGTCTGTGTTGGGTCTTTGTTGCTGTGCGCAGGCTTTCTCTAGTTGCGGCAAGTGGGGGCTACTCTTTGTTGTGGTGCGCGGGCTTCTCATTGCGGTGGCTTCTCTTGTTGCGGAGCACGGGATCTAGGCACACAGGCTTCAGTAGTTGTGGCTCGCGGGCTCTAGAGCACAGGCTCAGTAGTTGTGGTGCACGGGCTTAGTTGCTCGGCAGCATGTGGGATCTTCCTGGGCCAGGGCTCGAACCCGTGTCCCCTGCATTGGCAGGTGGATTCTTAACCACTGCGCCACCAGGGAAGTCCTGGAATAGACTATTAAGTGGGAATTAGAGAAAAGAGCAAAAATTAAGGGAAATGAGGGTCTCTGGGGGAAGACCAAAGGCAGAAAAGCAAGAGAGGGGAAAAATATTTCATATACTGAACATGTATTGGGTGGCAACTGTTCTACACATATTGTCACAATACTCCAAGTAACACTGTAGGGGAGAGATTCCCCACCCCACCCCCAGTTTATAGAGGAGAAAAATGGTATTCAGATAAGGGAATTGATTTTATTAAAGTCACATAGCAAGTTAGCGGGGCATTAATGTGGACACTCAGATCTTTCTGTCCCAAAAGACTACAAACTTTCACCTGCTATTCAGACTGGGTATCAGACCCTGCCTCTGGGCTCTGCTCCTATTCCCGCTAAGCAATAATGACAGAATCAACAAAAAGATCTTTCCACTATCCCAGCTGGGGAGCAGAGACAATGAGAAGGGTTCAGGAACAGACCATGAGGACCTGCACTCACCATTCAATCTCTTTAAGCTCACGGTCCCTGAGGAGCTCTCGTACCTCCTGCTGGCAGCGCTCCTGGTATTCTGGGTACTTTACAAGGTTGTACAGGACCCAGGAGCGGCCACTGGCTGTGGTGTCATGGCCTGAGGGGCAGCCAGACAGGCTTGGGTCTCTGGGCTACTTCAGCACCAGAGGGTGGACAGCACCATGTTAAGCCCCCCTCCACCACCACCCCCCACAAAGACGATGGGAAGGATGGGCAAGATGGGGTGATCCAGGGCCCACCTGCCAAGTCCCTGGGATGAAGGGACCCCTGCCTATTCTGTAGTCCCACCCTGGGACCCTCACCTTCAAACATGAAGGTGTCAGCCTCAGCTCGGATGTCCTCATCTGACAGTTCTTTCCCATCTTCATCCTGGAGAGAAAGCAAGATCCCCCAAATCACACCAGTTCTGCGGACACCTGAGCCTAACCTGAGATAGTCCCTGAAGCTCCATCATCCAAGCAGGATTCTTCCTTCTTCATCTCCAGAGCCCACCCCACAGGACTCCTCCCTAGTCTCCTGCCTCCTGTTTACTCCTTCCAGACAGCCTTCAACACAGTCACATCTAAAACTTCTCTCTGACCTGTCCCTCCCTGCCTCAAGCACCCTCTATGACTCCCTGGCACTCTCTGGATCAAGTCCAAGTTCTTTGACCTGACATTTGAAAACAAGGTCCAGTCTATCTCTTGAATTTAGATCCCAGAGAAGCCTACCTTGGCCAGCAGGAGCACATCAATGAAGTCCAAAGTCTTGGCCTTA
This sequence comes from Eubalaena glacialis, assembly GCF_028564815.1. Lineage (NCBI taxonomy): Eukaryota > Metazoa > Chordata > Mammalia > Artiodactyla > Balaenidae > Eubalaena > Eubalaena glacialis. Next base: position 171,038,704 of record NC_083719.1, read on the forward strand.
GCCTTGGCCTTGAGGAAGTCTTGGGAACACTGACTAATGAGGGTGCAATGCCGCTCCCTGATGACAGCCTCTGTGAAGTCGTGCACCAGGTCGCAGGCCCTACGGAAGTGCTGCCCATCGCGGGTGAGGTAGTACAGGAGGTCCATGTGCAGGAAGATCTACTCGGTCCGTTTCATCACAAGGGCACTGAGCTCCAAGACGGCAGCAATATGTTCGCTGGGTTTCCTACAGGGTCAGATCAGAGAGAGCCTTAAGAAGCAGTATTGTATATCTGTGGGCCATCTGTTCTTAGAGACTCTGTTTCCTGATAGGAAGTCTTGGGAACCCTGATAGGAGGAAGCTCCTGGTTTCTGGGCTTCACATATTTTAAGCTGTTGCCTCCCTTCATGATCTCATACTGCAGGAGCACTTCCAGTCAGTAACCCAGGACCACATCTCATCCAGAAAAGAGTGCCCTTCAATCATGTTTCTCTCTCTGCCTCCCATCTCTGTGAACTGCCTCATGTCCTAGATCTCAGAGCAGAGCTTGGGAATCATGCTCATCTCTCCACTCTCCCACACAACATCTGGACCTGCCATTCTTTCTCAGTTTCCTCCAAATCTGCCACATTTTCTCCACCAAGCTCAAGTTTCCTCCCCTCTGTGGCCTTCTTGCATCCTGTGTCTACACAACAATCAGTCTTCTCTCAAGTCAGATGTTCAAGCTCAGCTTTGACCACAACTCTCATCTGGTCAAAGACCTTCTGTGGCTTCCTGGAAACATCAGGATAAAGTTCATATCCTCTTTGTCTGACTTCAGAATGTCCTTAAGATATAACCCTGCCCACTCCTCCAGCCTCATACCCAAGGCATCTCCTCACTGTTACACATGTTCTGCTCATCCTAGCCTCCTGGCCTTTATCAAACAGTTCTACCTACCTGAAAGGATAGCTCCTTTTCTTTCCCTTTCCCTGTCCTTCAACAGCTCTGACCCACCTCCTCCAGGAAGGCCCTTCTGATTGCCCTGGTCAGTCCTCCCTTCCCCATCTACTCCCTTGGGTCTATGGTTCATGTTCCCAGGCCCTGGGCTGAGACTTACTCCTGGCAATTGCTGTTGAAACTGAAGACACATTTCTGCAGACTGTCCAGGGTCATGAGGCTGATGTGTTCAAACATGTCCAGACAAGTGCTGCCCTCTGAAGCCAGGCACTGCCACTTGGCCTGGACAGAGAAAAGGGCAGAGCTGGGGCTGAGACTTCCCACTCCTGAGCCCCTCCCCAATCTCAACCACCTGGATGGACTCCCCCAGACCCGGCCTCTTGGTCCTCTGCCCCAAGCACCTATCCCCAGGGAAGACAAGGCTTGAGTGGGAGTGGAAGCTGTTACTATCAAGACATGAAGACCCCACAGCTGGTAGTCAGGAGACCTGGTTTCAAGGTCCAGCTCTGCCTCTTATGTTCTGTGTGTCCTTGGTCAACTCATTGCTTTCCATTTGGCTTTTCCACTGTCAAATTTTGGTAGCAGTTAAGATGACCTGCTATGGTGTTGGATAAACCAAGTTAGAATTCCTGCTCCACCACGCACAACTCACTTACTAATGAGCAATCTTGGGCAAGTTCCCTAACCTCTGACCTTCCATTTCAGCATCCTTCACATGGCAATGACAATCATCTCTACCTCATAGGATTGTGAGAATAAATTAGACAACACCTGCCATGGACTTGGCCCACTATTTCTGATATACAGTAAGTGTTAAATAATTGTTAACTACCATCATCATCTTCATCATTATCATAGCGGTAGACGATTGCAGAAATGTCCCCATTTCTTTATCCTCCCCTTTACCCTCACTCTTTGCAGTGAGATTTTTCAGCTCTTCCATGAGGAGGTGGAACCTGTTTCTCTTGAATCTGAGCTGAGCTGGAACTTGCTTTGGTCAACAGGAGGCGGAAACTATGGCGTGCTAGTTCTGACACCAGGATTCAAGAGGTACTGCATGTTTCCGCTCATTCTCTTGGAGCCCAGCCTCCACCATGCAGTCAAGCCCAGGCTAGCCTACTGGAAGATGAGAGACAAATACAGGAGTCCATTGTCCCACCAAGGCCATCCTAGACCAGCTGACAGCTAGCCGAGCCCCAAACACGTGCCAAAGCTGAACCTGGATCAGCAGAGCTGTCTACGGAACCCACCCATGACCACGAACACATGAGTAATTCCAGCCAGGATGAGAAGAATGACTCAACTGACCCATCATCTCATGAACAATAATAAACACTAATTCTTTCGAGTCCATGAGTTTTAAGGTGGTACCTAATGCAGAAAGAACTACTATGCAATCTTCATCATTTCTGTCCTGAATGTACAGAGCTTCCATGAAGCAGACTAGAAACTAAAGCCTTCTGAGCACCTACTATGTGCCAGGAACATGATTGCACTACATCATCTTGATCACTCTTTAAGAAGGGATTATTATCCCGATTTTACAGATGAGGAAACTGAGGCTTGGAGAGGAAAATCAGTGACCCCCAAAGCCATCCAGCAGAGCCAGGATTCCAGACCATATGTGTGTAAGCCCACTCCCCCTTTCCTAAGGCTCCAGCTGGGACCCGGAGTTCAAGAAACTCACATGCATGATGTCTGCACTCTTGGTGAAAATCTTCATACACGGCTTCAAAAATCTCGAAGTGGAAGGCAGGTGTCAGCAGGCGTCGGTGGTGGCTCCACTTTTCACCAGCACTCAGCAGGAGCCCATCCCCTAGCAGAGGCAGCCACAGGGAGTGGGCAAGGGCAGCACCTTCCCCTGGGCCCCCAAGGTTGTCCTCACCCCCTTCACTCACAGTTACTCACCCAGCCAGGATTCAGGACGCTGTAGAAAAACATATCCTTGGGTATGATGGTGGCTGACATGAGAGATAGAACATGGAGAGGGGGAGGGAAGGACTTTTGGTGGGGGCTGGAGGCTCCCAGGGAGGGGTCTACATTTCTCCTCCAAGCCCAGTATAGCTTGGAATGGGACAATGAACAGAGGAACAGGGAGGAAGGGGGAGGTGGGGGGGACCAGACCAGGCTGTAGCACAGAGTAGAGCAAAGGCAGACCCCAAAGACACAACCCTATGTGCTTAGACACACCCCAACATGACACAACATGTCCCAGCATGCCTTGACATGGCTCCTACATGTCTAACATGTGCTAAACGCCCAAGCACAGTCCAACACTCTACAAAATGCCTTTACAGGGACCAAGGACACCACACTTGCCCCAGCACTCTGACATCTCCTGGAACATCCAACATGGTAGACCAACAGTGTTGAGTTTCCACCATTCAAAACTGAAAAAGTCTTTGGCAACCAGAGAGAGCCAGGGACCTGCCTGGAGTTACCCAGCAGGTCTCTGTCGATACTGCCCATTCCCCTGCTCAACCTGGTCTGTCCAGGAGTGGGAAGGGCTGGGAGCAGGGGCAGGGGCAGGGGAGAAGCTGGGGTGGGGGCTCCTGGGAGAGATACCTGTGGCCTGGAGCAGGGGGCAGTGAAGTTAGGGTGGATAAGCCGCAGGATGGGATAGAAAGGCCCCATCCACCACAGGTGGACATCGCGGAAGTAGTGGCCCAGATCTTCCACCAGCCGCATGTCCTCCTCATTGCTCTTCACCTGGGAATGGATGGGAATAAGGCCAGGCCTGGCAGGGGGCCTCAGAAGCTACAACTTCTCACTACATCCTCTTACCCACCACACCCACTCACCGCCTTCTCCCCTTCTACCCGGATTATTGATCTATACTTCTCTCCATCTCACTAAGTCAGCTTCTCTCTGTTGGCTTCTCTTTTTTTTTTTCATGTCTCTCTATGTGCCTCTCTCTGTCCCCTTACTCTCTTCATCCCTGTGTTTTGACAGAATGAGAGAGAGGAAGGATGGGGGAGAGAGAGACAGAGGGTGGGGGAAAGACATGGGGAGAGATAATGGATGGATGGATAATAGATAGATAGATAGATAGATAGATAGATAGATAGATAGATAGATAGATAGATGATAGATAGATAATAGATGAATGGATGGATGGTAGAGAAATGATTAGATGATGGGTGGATAGATGGATGGATAGAAAGATGGCTGGCTGGCTGGCTGGATGACTAGATGATGGATGGATAAATGATGATGGATGGATAGATAGTTGTAGATAGATGATAGGTGGACAGATAGATGATGGATGGATGAATAGATGGAAAATATATAGATAGATAGATAGATAGATAGATAGATAGATAGATAGATGTGTTTGTATCTGTGTTATATGTATGTTTCTTTTGCTCCATTTATGTCTCTCTCTCTGTGCCCTTCTCTCTGTCTCCCTGTCTCTCTCCCTCACTCTTTCTCTGTATCTCTCTCTTTCTCTGCCCCTATTTCTCTGTCCATCTGTCCAACTCCCCATCTCTGTTTCTCATCATTTCTACACCTTCCATGGCTCCCCATCGCTTCAGAATCAATCCCCTGCCCCTACCTGGTCTTGAAGTCCTGCTCTCCCTACCCTTCTCTCCACCTTTTCTCTGCCTCTCACCTGCATCACTCTAGCTGCACTGAACTCCTCCCCATCGCTCAGAAGCCAAGTGCTCACTCTTTCACCTCCAGGCATTTGAGTGCACTAGTCCTATCCAGAGAATACACTCTCTTCTTCGCTTAAAAAATGCCTATTAATTATTCCAGACCCACTTCCAACAACTTTTCCTCCAAGAAGCCTTCCAGCCTGCCCAAACAGCGGATGCCTTGCTTCCCCTCTGGGCTCCCCCAGCCCCTGTCTCTCCCTCAGACCCACCCTGACCACACAGGATTAGTGGTATCTCTAATTCCGTATGCCCAAGGTTGGAGGTTCCTCCACAGCAAAGCCTGGGGCTGAGTCTCCCCAAGAATCCCCAAGCAATGTCCAGAACACCAGAATGGGGTTGGCAAATAAATGAAAGAAAGAAAAAGATGACCAAGGGTGCCCAAGAGCAGGGGGGGTGTTGGGACGTGCAGGGGCTGCCCAGAAACTTGGCAGGGAGGGGCTCACAGCCCTCGGATGCTGCCACAGCACCCACTACCATGTGTTCCAGGGGGGCATCTGTGGTGCTGGTGACAGACCAGGCAATGTCAGGGTGGCAGAAAATGATAAGCAAGAGGATGGGGCCCAGTCAGATCATAAGTCCTTGGGGGCAGGTGGCCACCAGCTGAGTTAAGTCCCTCAAGCCCTGCTCCATTGGGGGGACCTGCAAGCAAGGCAAGGGCCATCAGTCCCCAGAAGGAACTGCTGCAGTGGACAGTGTGTGGGATTCTGCACAGATGGAGGGAATCTCTGCTTCCTCCTGCTCCTTCACCCTGGGGGAGGGTCCTGGAGCCTCTTCAAGTTCCAGTGGGGTATCCCAGGGCACAGGGAGAAGACACGCTCTCTGCCCACAGGGAGGATGACTTTAGCTCGAGATAATGGAGGTTTCTCATCTTGGGAGTGGTTCCAGCCCCAGGGGCAGCCACAGGAGGAGATCCCCATGGAAAAGTTTTGTGGATAGCCAGGTAGCCTCAGGACTTGTTCCTGGGTTTTGGTCCCACATCCTTTCATGTTCTGGCCCATCTGCATAGCCTTCGGTTCCCTACATGGTAAAGGGTCTACAGTCCTGGGACCTTCCAGCCCTGGCAGACCCCAAGGGACACACGTGAACTCTGCCCATCAATCAGGACAGTCCCTCTCACCTATGAGCCCCTTCTGTTGGCGAGGCTCTGTGCATAGTGCATCCTGTCTACCTATCTATCTATCTATCTATCTATCTATATCATCTATCTATCTATCTAGTACATCCTGTCTATCTATCCATTTCTCATAGTACTACATCCTAGCTATCTATCTATCTCTCCTGAACCCGTGGACACTCCCATAAGTCATGTCAATTACAAATGAAACCGAGGCCATATCCCGCAAAAGGGGAAGAAGGGAGGGTTGGTTTCTGGTGAGGCATCCTTTCCCGTCCTTCAGGACACCCCATCCAAGCCCCCGGGTGTTCCAGGTAGGTGAACATAAGTCTTTTTCACCTTTGTACCCTGCTCCCTCCTCCCTGAGGACCCTGAGGCACTTGATGAGATCAGTCCAAAGAGGGAGAGGGACTCAGCCAAGGTCACACAGGAAGAGAGACTGTAAGAGAGAAGAGCGATTGAGACCAACCTTTGCAGTCAAGCCCTTGGAGGGAGAATCAGAACTGTGGTAACTTTGTAACATTCCCGCTGCCTCCAGGGCTCTCTGAGAACATCCCAAGACCCATAATCTCAGGCAAACTTTACGGTGAGCTTGGGACATACCATTCTGTGATGAGCTGGTCTGGGGGAGGAGAGGAGAGGAGCTGGGCGCTCATGCCTTTGGCCTTGGATAACAAAGAGAAGTGATGGCAAGTTACCCAGGCCTCCACCACAACATTATCAAACATTTGTTAAGTGCCTTCTGTATGCAGCCCCTGGGCTGGGCCACTGTAGATATCGTGTCTGTCCCCAGAACTACCATCTAGTGGGAGAGACGGATAATAAACAAATAATTGAACAATTAACTATTTAAGCATGAGCAGGGCTAAGTCATAGGTCAGGGTCTGGGGGGGTGGGGGTCAAGGGAGATTTATAGAAGGTAATTATACTTGAGCCGAAAATGGATAAGGAGGAATCCACTGGGTAACCGCAGGAAGGAAAGTGCTTCCAGGCAAAAGAGAAACACAGGCAAAAGCCCTGCGGTGGGAAGGGCTTGGTTCATTGAGGAGATAAAGCAGAAGCTCAGAGTGACCATGACCTGCACAAGGCTGAGGAGGACAGCCGGGATGAGCCAGAAAACATATAGTCTTTATCTTCAGAGCAAGAGGCAGTCAGTGAACAGTTTTCAGCCAAGAAGTGGCATGATCTAAACTGAATTTCAGAAAAATCTCTCCAGGGCTAAAGAGAGAGTGGATGAGAGGGTACAACAGTGGCAATGAAGAGACCAGAGAGTAGGATGGGAGAGGCTTCCTGGAGAAAGATGATGGTGGATGGGGCCATGGGTGGCAGAAGATGCAGAGAGGTGACCTTGAGGAGAGATTTTGGGGGCAGCACATTAGGACCAGATGTATGGGTGAGAGAAACAGGCAGCCTCAGGGGCCACAAAGTATGGGATGTGAGCAACTGGAAGGATGGACTCGACTGAGGGCAGGGGCAGGATTGGGGAGGGAGACATGAGTTCAGATTCTGACCAAGGAATGAAGTGTTTATGAGACCCCCCCCCCACATGTGGAGAGGAGGAAGGAGCTGGATGCATAACCTTGGGCTCAGGAGAGAAGTGAACTTGGAATTCACTTATGGAGGGAACTGATGGTCCACTTAGGAGTTGGAGCCCTGGGTAAGGAGATGGCCTCAGGATAGAGAGAAGAAGGAGAAGGGGTTAGGATGCTGGGGCTTTCCCCACATGGAAAGGTGGAGCAAAGTAGGAGCCAAGTGGAGAAGGAGGGGCCATGGGGAGGTAGGGGGGAGACCAGGGGAGGATGGTGCCATGGAACCAAGAGGAAAAGGAGGTTCCAGGAGGAAAGGGTGGTCCACAAGCTCAGAGAGCTGCTGGGAGGTGGATGAGATGGGGCCCAACGGAGTCCATGGGATTTGGAGACCTAGAAGTCACAGCCATCATGCAGGAGCATGATGGAGGTGGGGACCAGACTGGAGCAGGTAGAGCAAGCAGAGAAATGGAGGCAATGAGTAAAAGCATCTCTGTGCACAAGGAGACAGCAGCTCAAGCAGACAAGAGGTTTTGTGCAGAATGAAGTCCATTGGAAATAGGCAGGTGGGATGTACATGTCACCCCTCTGACCTGTTTTGTGACCTTCTCTAGTATCATCGTGGAGAAGAGATTAGAGGACGTGAGGGGTTGAGCTCACACAAGGCAAAGCTTTTCCAAAGAGCCATGAAGGAAAGCCCAATTGGCAAGAGACTTCAGCCCATGTGCAAAGGATGAGAAACTAAGCTAGATGTATCCAAGGAAGTAGGATGGAAAGGAAGCCATTAAACTGGGGTGTAGAGGGGACTGGACATCCTGGCAGGGTCTAGGACAGGAGAGGAGGAAAAAAAAGAAGATGGAAGGAAGAGGGGTTACGGTCAGAGAATGTACCCCTCAGATCAATGGCTTTGGAGGTGGCGCCTTTATGGGTGATGACAAAATCCTAAGTGTGATTGTGGATTGTGGCAAAAAGGAGGCTGATGCAGCACAGAGGAAGGGCCTCTGGGGATGAGGTTAAGAAAGTGGGCCAGAAGCCTCCGCCCAGGAATTTTGGCCATTAGGGCAGAGTGATTCCTTCTGAAAGGGGGAGTGGTTCACCTTTATCCAAATTGGGCAGTGGGGCTCACTGATATGTCTTGGGTGTGGAAGGCAAGATAGGAAAAGGACGGTGCCTGAGGAAGGGGAGGAGGAGAGACTGCCCACACATCTCCTCCAACCCAGCTGTGCCCCCATGGGGGGAAGATGGGGTGGAGGTCATAGTTAATTCTTGTGGGGAAGCAGAAGCCCACAGAGGAGCAGACACTGGCCTGAGGCCAACAGAGATGGGCCAGCCAGGGAACAGACCTCAGACAGTGGCCCTGAGGAGGCCTCAAGATGAGCAGTGGGGGCTGTGAGGCCACCAGGGGACCCAGCTCTCTGCAGCCCACCCTGAGATCCCCTCAGATGTGCACTAATGTGGGGAAGACAGGTGGGAACATGACCCAAAACAGGCTTGGGGTGAGGAAAGGTAAGAACAAGAAAAGCACTGGGCATAGAGCGGACAGAGAGGACAGGACTGGACCCAGTGGGGGAGTGAGGCAAGAGGTCTCCCTCACTTCTCTACCACCCTAGACCCCAGCCCAATCCCAGACCCCCAGGTCCCTGAGCCCCATTCCTGAACCCTCAGGAAATCCATCCACCCTGATCCCCCAGATCGTCCTGCTATCCACTCTTACCAGGCCCAGGGGACCCCAAAACCAGTTCCGTTTTGGGGGCTGCAGGAAACATCGGAGGCGGCAGCAGTTGTCACAGAAGGCATAGATCCAGGCCAGGACACAAGCCAAGAGCCAGGAGGCCCCGACCAGCAGCAGGAGCAGCCATGGGGAGGCTGCCACCGGCCCGAGTCCCAGCCAGGAGAGGCTCAGCTGCAGCATCCTGTGGGGCGGACGCGGTGGAGGGTGAGCTCCTGAGGATGAGGAAAGGGGCGATGATGGTGAGCTGTGAGGCAGAGACCAATAGAGGGACAGGAACAAGGGAGAGAGGGGCAGGGATGGTGAGTGCTGGGGACAGGGCCAGAAGGGCTCAGAGAGGGGAGGGAGACCCAGAGAAATCCAGAGGAAAGGGGGGGGGAAGAGGGAGGGGGAGAGAAGAGAAAGAAAGAACGAAAGGAAGAAAGAAAGAAAGAAGGAAAGAAAGAAAGGAAGAAAGGAAGGAAGAGACGAATGAAGAAATGCCCAAACTGAATCAGTGGCGAATCAATGGAAGGTTGTCAGGGGCTCCAGTTACGAGGAAACCATCATCCCTGGGGCCGGCTCTCTCCCTGGAGCCACCCTGTCTAGGGCAGTATACACTTACTGTCCCAGGCCAGAATCCTCAGCCCCGCCAACACTAGTCTGGCACCTTCTGTCAGAGCAGCTTGTCCATCACAACTTCTTCTGCCCTCCTCCTGGGAGGCCTTTTTCCCTGGCCCGACCTCTGAACTGGCCGAGGCTGGGCTTGGCTGAGTCAGCCAACCCCTGCACGCCTGGCTGCCTCCTCCCCTCCTGGCATCTGCCCAAGACTTAAAACCCGAGGCTGCTGGCCAGAGAGGAACCAGCTCAGGGTCACATGGCGCAGACACTGCGCTCTCAGCACTCAGCACCTCCCACATGGGCTTGTTGGGGGATGGGCAAAGGTGACCCTGGGTCCCCTAGTTTACAGCCCACCCCTGCCCTTCCAAGGCCAGGGTGCGACAGGTAAAATCATGAATGTTCAGGTTCCAGGTGAGCAGGGCCTTGCCCAGTCTTGTCCCCAAACATCTCCAGGGCTCCTCTCCATGTGTGGGCCAGGAAGACGTCATGCACCATCTCTCAGCACAGAATCAGGAATTTCAGAGGCGTGAAGCCTCTGCCCTCCAGGGCACACAGCCTGGAAGGTGTTCAAGTCCTTCCTCCAAGCAGCCCAGGGCCTAGGTCGAGACATGACTGCTGAAGCAGGAACAGAGAAACCAGCCTGGCTGGGGATTACCTGCATCAGATTCAGGGGATAAAGGGCCCAATCGGAAGAGGGCACCTGGAGGCATGAGGGGTAAGGCTGCAAGGGGCCAAGAGAGAGAACAGGGTCCATACAGGGGAGGGCAGAGCTCGGAGATCCTGAGTGGGCATCCTCACTGTGACTGTGGGCTGTGCCGACCCTCTCTGGGCTCAGCCTTCCCATCTGGGAAATGGGATGTCAGCGTTAAAGGGAACACATCACATCCAGATCGTGTTCCCAAATTTCCCTGTAAAGTGGTCTCAGCCCCCGTGAGGTTTCCTCATGGTCAGGCTCCAAGATGAGGGTGAGTTTGAAGGATGGAGCTGCTGAATGAGAGGATCTGGACAGACAGTCTTCCTGCAACTAATACAATGTTGGGGAAATGCCCAAATTTCCCCACCACCACCACCACCACCACCCCACATTCCTTCCAGGCCTACCCAATCTGGCTTCAGGTGGCTGATCCTGGAGCCCTCAGCAAGTTTGGGTGCACTGCCCTAGATTCTTTCCCTCCTCTGCTGAGTTGGATCCACCTGCTGACAGGTCCATCCAGAGAAGAGCCAGGGGCAGGGCTAGGGTAGGTGAGAGGCAGCAGGGCTAGCCAGATAGGGGTCGGAAGAAGCAGAGGGAAAGAAGAGGAAACAGAGGTCCAGAGAGGTGCAATAACTCCCTCCAGCCACACAGAGAAGTAATTCAACAAGACAGCACTAGTGAAAGTGAATCCTGGCATATAATGGGTGCTCATTAACTGTTTAGGGAAGAAAGGGACCTTTATAGCCATGAACGCTAAGAACTGGCCACTCAAAATGTGGTCCTCAGACCAGCAGCATTGGCTTTACCAGCAGCATCTAGGAAATGCAGAACTTAGGGCTCTAACCCGCAAAGGTGATGGTTGCAAATTTTCTGCCGTTGTCAGAGGAGGAGTTTATTTCTCTTCTCCTTGAATCTCGACTGGCCTGTTACTGCTTAACTAACATTGTGTGGTCAGGTGGTGCCATGTTAGTTATGGGCCTCGAAGAGGACTGGTAGCTTAAATTTACATTTGTTCTTCAAACACTTCCCCTTGGAACCCAGTCGCCATGCGATAAGGAAGCCCAAGCCCCATGGAAAAGCTCTGATCAACAGCCCCAGCTGATCTCTCAGCCAACAGTTAGTGTCAATTGCCACCCACGTGAGGGAGCCATCTGGATGGTCCAACACAGCTGAGCCTCCAGATGACCACAGCCCTGGGTGACATCACATGGTACAAAAGAACCATCCATCTGAGGTCAGTCGACATGCAGAATCATAAGAGAAAATAGTCACTGTTTTAAGTCACTAAGTTTTGGGGGCTGTTCATTACAAAGTGACAGATCATTGCTGCAGGATTATACCTACCGAGTCAGAATTTATGTTTTAACCAGATCCCAGAGATTCTTGTGCTTGTTAAAGTTTGAGAGTCACTGCTTTAAGAGACCTGAGTCAGGCTCTGCAAGGTATCTTAGGAAAACTTACCCTGTCTGTTCCCTCAGTTTTTTCATGTGTAGAATGAGGAGAAAAATCTGTACTTGCCAGGTCTGTGTGGCTGTGTATTTATTGAGCATCTACTATGTTCCAGGCACAATTCTAGATGCTAGGATGCAGCAGTAAGCACAGCAGACATCATCTCTTCTGTCAAGGGGCTCCTCTAAGGGGGAGAAGGGCGATGATCAGATAAATGATCAAGAATATACCAGACAGTGATAGGGACATGAGGGCTTCCAGGAGGAGGTGATCTTTGAGAGGGACCCAACTGAAGAGGGGGAGTGGACTGTGTGGTTGAAAGGGTCCCATGGTCACAGGGTGAAGTGCCCAGAAGTAGGCACAAGCAAGCCTGTCCTTGTTCTTTCAACACCCACACTGTGTCTGCAGTTGCTGAGTCCTTGGGGGAAACAGCTAAGGTGAAAAAATTTGGTCCAACATTCAATACAGAAGCAGGTGTTGAAGATTCCTTCATCATGGCCAAGAACTCAAAATCCAGCAGGCCTCTGGGGCCACAGGAAAGCAGGATCCATCACCCGGGTCTCCCAGCTTTCTGGATCAGATGGTAGAAGGGTAAAGGGAGACAGCATGGGGGGCAGGAAGCCTCAGGTGGGGACACTCTGTTCTGTGCCTGAGGAGGCTGGACTGTCCCCAATGGTTTCTCGTCAAACAAGGAACATCTCAGATGCCAAATCACACAAGCCTGGCTTATGGAATGTCCCCCAGCCAGTGGTGGAAGGAGGGGAGCCACTCACCCCCTGCCCCTTCTCCAGGGATCGTTCTACCCCCATCCAGAGCCAGGCAGTGGGCAAAGCTGTGCCAGACTGGCGGGGGTGGTCACTGTGAGTCACCAGACTTGGGCACAGCCCACCACCCCTCTGAACCTCACTCTTCACATCTGTAAAATGGGCTGATAAAACCTCACACCGGGGCTTCCCTGGCGGTCCAGTGATTAAGAGTCCATACTCCCACTGCAGGGGGCACAGGTTCAATCCCTGGTTGGGGAACTAAGATCCTGCATGCAATGCAGCATGGCCAAAAGAAAAATAAATAAATAAATAAATAAATAAATAACCTCACAGAGTGTTGCAAGAGTCTTACCAGACACAGGCAGAGAGAGTAGGGGAAAGTACATTTCAAAATGGTATGTGAGTAAAGGTTCAATTATAAACAAAACTTGTAAACGTGTCTGTGTGCACGTTTGTATATGCATTGAAAAAATCCAGTAGAATCCACACAACACAGTGGAATTGGAGGAAGTAGAATTGGAGTCTCTAATGCATTTTTCACCCGCACTGAGTTGCTATAACTTCTATCACTAAAACACAATTTTAAAAAGAAATAAGGATTTGGCACAGTGAGGGGCACATAGCTGGCACACAAAACAGATGAGCAGTTCTTATTTGGTGTCACCATAAAGACACACCTCCCAGGAATCAGCCTGGAGTCTCTCTGGAACAAGCATGCAGGCTGCCTGATGGCTGGAGTTTCACCTTTCCTTCCTCGGCTGTTGGGAAGGAACAAGTTCTGGATTCAGCAGAACTGAGTTCAAATCCAAGTGCTGCCACTCACTAGCTATGTGACCTTGGGCAAGTCAATTGCCCTCTCTAAGCCTCATGTCCTCCTCTGTAAATGGAGAAGTGGATTTATACCTCCCAGGTAGTTCATTCCTCAACAACAAAACTGTACTTGACCACCTACTCTGTACCAGGCACACTGCTAGAACTCAGGACATGGGATAAACAAGATAGACAAGGTCTCTGGATTGTTGTGCTCATGTCTGATGAGGGAAGCCAAAAGGAAATAAGACCAAGTCAGATGGTGGCAGTAATGAAGGAAATTAACAGAGTGAGACATGCTAGAAAGTGACCAAGGGGGCTGCTCTGGATGGGGCAATCTGGGAGGCCCTCCCTAAGGAGGTTACCTTTGAGCAGAAACCTGAATGACATGGAAAAGTGGGTCATCAATAAGGACCGCCCCCTGAAGCCATGCCAGGACTGTAAAGACCCAGCCCAGGGTGGGGCACACATGTTCGTTCTTATACATGTTCATTCTTACTTCCGTCCTTAAATGTGCTGAGATAATCAGGGCTGGTGGGGGCAGCAGGAACCAGCCATACTGGAGACTCATAGTGGCTGATGAAATCTGACCCAACTCTCAGCCCCAAAGCAGGTTTGAGATCAAGAACAGACAGGCCCCTGAGGCCACACTGAAGGCAGGAACAGCTGGCAGAGTTGCCAGATTCCTGGCCCAGGTGGCAGAAGATCAAACAAACAGGTTTGGGAGCCAGAAAGCCTGGAGGAAAACTTAGGAAAAGTACAGAGGACACACACAGCTAGGAAAAACCACTAGGGTGTATTACTGTAGGCAATGTAGTCATTAATAGTCTTCTTCCTCCCCTTCCTCCTCCTCCTCCTCCTCCTCCTCATCCTCCTTTGCCCTCCTCTGTTTATTGGGTGATGTTTGCTCACGAAAACTAGCCTGACCACCAAGGACCACCCCAAGCCACAGAAGGGAGGCTTGGAGAACGGACCCTTGGGAAGTATACTGTTATAAAAAAGACCATTTGTCCCCCTCTCCTCCCCAAGTGGTAGATTAAAGATAGCAGCAAACTGTTTGCTGCCCCTCTCCTTAAGAGATTGTGATGATTATTTTTTTGTGTGTCAACTAGGCTAGACTATAGTACAGTTATTTAGTTAAACACTTACCTAGGTGTTGCTGAGAAGGTGTTTTGTAGATATAGTTAACATCTACAGTCAGTTGATTTTAAGTAAAGGAGTAAATTATACTCCTTTACTTAAATGTAAATTGGCCTTATGCAATCAGTTTGAAGGCCTTAAGAGCAAAAATTGAGGTCTCCCAGAGAAGAAATTCTGCCTCAAGACTGCAGCATGAACTCCTGCCTGAGTTTCAAGCTGTCCTACAGATTTCAGACTTGACAGCCCTCCCAAAATTGCATGAGCCAGTCCTTAAAATAAATATCTGTATTATATATCTTAAATATATAAATCTTAAGACATAAATTTACAGATAAGATTTATATCATATAGAAACCTTAAGATAAATATATATGTATAAACAAGGGATAGATAGATGATAGATGTAAATAGATATAGATAGATAGATAGATAGATAGATAGATAGATAGATAGATAGATAGATGATAGATGATAGATAGATGCTGTTCATTCTGTTTCTCTGAAGAACCCAGACTGATACAGAGGTAAAGTCTAATTCCCCTCTCCGTCAACCTGAGCTGTCTTCAGTGACTTTGGGGACTTGGGAGTCTAGATCATAAGAAGCCTTGCAGCTTCCTTCAAGTCCTCTTGGAATACACCCTCTTGGACCCAGCTGCCATGTTAAGAGGAAACCCAAGCCACCCCACTGGAGAGGCCCTACGCTGAGAGGAACTGAGGACCCCAGCCAATAGCCAGTACCAAATTGCCATCTTGGAAGTGGATCTTCAGCTGCTCCAGTGGAGCCCTAACCAAATTATAAGTTTGTAAGCAAACTAAAGTTTGTCATTTTAAGCTACTAAACTTTCTGGGAGTTCATTATACAATAAAAGTTCACAAACAGATATATTTCCAATATATTTGGAGTCCTCAAAAAATAGTTATGTGTGCATAAATGTTTGTACATACATTGAAAATGCTCATATACACAATTTTGTAAAACTAAAAAGAAATCACACCAAACTGCTGGGCTGGGGGTTGGGGAGCAGAAGCCGAGTGGAAATTTTTCCCAGGTAATATTTGGAGAGAGAGAGGAAGGGGGGAGAGAGAGAGAGAAAGGAGATAAATAATAAAGTGCTTACAACAACATTCCCTGACACGCGGTCAGCACCAAGCCTGGTGTTTGCCATTATTTCTCTTATTTTATGACAGAATGAGGACATGGGCACCAGGCATGAGCTTTGGGTCCCTCTGGTGCACACATCAGGAACCTTACTGGCTGTTTACAAGCCCCACCCCATTCATTCCCACAGCCCTTAGCAAGGAGAAGGCTCCCAGGAGGGGAGAAAGCACTGGGTTTGGGGTCAGAAAGCCCAGTCAAAGCCCACCTTCGCCCACTCTCCAGCTGTGTGATCTTGGGCAGGCAACTTGCCCTCTCTGAGCCTCATTTCCTTCTTGGTAAAAAGGGCATAAGACTAGGCCTATAGGAATTAGGGAAGTGAACCCATGTATGTGTCTTAGTTTAGGTTCCCCGGAAGAAAACTCTGATGCAAAGATTCGAGTGATAATACTTTATTTGGAGGTGTCCCTGAGAAAAGAAATTAACTGTAAATTGTTTCCTTGGGAGGTGATTCCAGGAAATACCAGTAAGATAGTGGGGAAATGATACAGAAAAGGGAAGGCAGCAGGTAAAGGGTGTTTTATCAAGGAAGTTCCCACTGTGGGCACTTGGGGCTCAGTCCCTCTGGGAGACAGCAGAGAACGTGCACCCACCAGTCCTCCATCAGGGCTGCTTCCAAGGGCATTATTTCTCCAGAATGTCCTGCCTGCTGCAAGCAGGAGGGAGGGAGGTTTGGACAGCAGCTCCTGCGATGAACACAGCCTGACGTGGACAGTTACAGTCATTTGGTGAGTGAGATTCTCCTCTCCTCTCTTCCCAACACACCCATCCACACCCATCCACACACACATGCACACACCGATGCATGCACACACAATCTCACACACAGCACACATATACTCACACAATCACACACATTTTGAGTCTTACACAGGTACACACACTCACATACTTGCACGCAAAGCACATGCTCACATATTCACCCAAATGCACCCCAACATACCAAGTCACACAATACTGAGCGTGCACACGCTCACACACACACGCCGAACTAGTGGAGACCAGACGCCTCGGAGCCTGTTGCTCCCGGGCCCTCCTCCCCTCCTCCCTGTCTCTTTCATTCACCATCACAGCCTTTAGCGGAAAGTCAATCTGCATTACAAGCATGATGATCCTGTAAAATCCACATGACAGGGGAGAACGGAGGTGCAGAGAGGAGCAGTCACGTGCCGAGCCCACGGCTAAGAAGGTGCAGAGCCGGGGTTTGAACCCACATGTGTCGCCTCCCAAGGCAAAGTTATTTTTGCTGGTGTCTGACGGAGTTGCAAGGGAAGGGGGTTGGGGAGAGGCCGGTACAATGTTTAGGGAATGATGCGCGCTTGGAGACCCTGAGTCCTGACGAAGATGTGGAAGAGGCAGCAGCGGCAAGAGCCGGGTGACTCCTGTAAGGCCCGGGACCGCATGTTTCCCACTCAGTCCGCGAGCAGCTTCGGACAGGGATTCCGGCATACGATCCCACCATGCGCCACCTGGGGGCGCCCCAGGATCGGCATCCTAGGTTTGCCTTATCTCCTCCACGCCCCCCTCAACCCTACCCCATCCCTGCGGACACCCTCTTCTGGGCAAAGAGGGGCTAGGGACCCAGCCTGGACCAGGAGCCCGAGAGATGGGGTAGAAAAGAACTCAGGGCCCCCTCTGAGGTCCCAAGGATATCGCTGTAGGACCTTAGGTGAGTCATTTCACTCTGGGGAACTCAGTTTCCCCCTCCGTTAAATGAGATAGTGACAGTACCCATTTCATAATAAGAGTACCCTTGAGAATTAAATGAGAATATCTGGGAAGGGCACACAGGAAGCATTCAATCGATTCATATTTCATTGTTAACTCTGGAGACCCCTGGGGCTTGGTCCTTAAACCCCTCCTCTGTACACACACACACACACACACACACACACACACGCACACACCAGATGATCTCACCCAGCCTTGAGGCTTTTAAAACAACATCTAAACACTGACCCTCCCCAGATGTACATCACCAGCCCTGAACTCTCTCCCAAGTTCAGGACCCATCTATCCAACTGCCAACCTGACATCTCCAACTCCTCCTGGCTCAAACTAACAGGCTGATCTCACCCCCACCTCACTCCCCCACCACCACCAAAAAAAACACACCACTTACTCCATTTGGGATTCTCCATCTCAATTGATAGTGCTTCCATCTTTCCAGGTGCTCAGACCCAAACATGGGGTCCTCCCATCCTCCCAAACCCCACATTCCATCCATCTGCAGACCCGCCAGCACTACCTTCATGAAACAATCATTTCTCATCATAATCCAACCACCGCTTTGCACCTCCACAGCTCCCAGCCTGGGTAGAGCCACCATCATCTCACATCACCCCCCCACCAATCTGATCTCCCTCATCCCATCCTTGCCACAGTCTCTATTCAATGTAGCAACCCAAGACTGTAAGACCAATCTTGTCCCTCCTTTGCTCAGAACCCTCCATGGCTCCCCATTTCTGTCACAATAAAACTCAAAATCCTTTCAGTGACCCCCAAGGCTGTGTGAACTTATTTATTTGCTTATTTATCATTTGTCATCTGTTTCCCCCCTCTAGAATGTCAATGACGCAAGGATTCAAATACTGCCTGGCTCACAGCAGATGCTCAAAAAATATTTGATGATTAATATGATTATTACAGTCATTGTCATTGGCCCACCTTCTATAGCACCATATCAGGCACTACTCCTCCAGCCAAAGACTTGGCAATCACCCTTACCTCCTCCCTCCCCTCAGCCCTCACAGCTAGATAGTCACCCCTCCTGTCCCCCCAAACTCAGCCTCTCTCTTCCCTGAGTTTCCAGTCCCCTGTACACCCTTTCCAAGCCACCTCCCTGACAGCCCAGATCTGACCATAACCTCTCCTGCCCCTGTTCACAGACACTCTATAGCTCCCTATTACCCTCTGCATAAAGCCTGAACTGTGATGCGGCCCGCAGTTCTTGTGCTGTTGGGCCCTGCCCACCATTCCTCCACTCTGCCCCTACCCCCCAGATCCAGCCACCCCGGCCCCTTGTGAGTTCCACAAGCATACCACACTCTCTCCCACCACAGGACATTTGCAGATGCTGTTCCTGCTGCCTGGAATGCTCTTTTCTCCCTTGTCACCACCCGACTTTTACTCCAACTTCAGCATCAGAGTAGCTTTCCTTGAGCCACCCTCCACCCCCATTATGCTTGCGCAGCACCAAGGCCTCTCTTGTCACAGGTCGCAAATAATTTTACCCATGGAATTATTTGTCCAACATATGCCCCCCCCATCCTCCTGAGGGCAGGAATTTGCCTGGTGTTGTGCTCCTGGCCCAGTGCCAGCAGACACTTACTATGCAGTATGTTGAAATAAATGAATGCACAAACTGTCCCCAAAAGTCTGAGTTCATGTCCGAAGACAAATGGCTTCCCAGCCTCCTAGCTCACAGCTTCCCAACTGTCCAGGATCCCTCATTTCCTTGCTGGAATCGGGTGTAAGGATCTGACCTGGCTAGGGGATGGATGATGGGGGATGTCTGCATCCCTTGCTTTTATTCTGCAAAAATCAGGACACTCAGCAAAGGGCCTTTGAGCAAGGGAGGAAGGAAGGAGCTTGAAAGGGAGAGTCTGGGTTTACAAATCAACAACAAACAGCCTGGGCCCTGGGATGCAACCTGATTCCTGAGGAGTTCATCCACATAAGCTGGGGGCCTCAAGAAGGTGATGTTTGCGTTCAAGGTTCTGATCTCAGGCTCCAGTTCTCAAATCCTCAGTTTAAAAGCCAGCCGGGATCTGAAGTAGACTGGGCTTGTATCCTGGAGGCCTTAGGTGTCATGTCTTAGGTCCTTGGAAGGCTCAGTGGGCGGAGCCTGAAGACCTGAATCCGAAGGATGCTGGGGCGGGGCCTGAGCCCGAGGGGAGTGGCCAATCCTGGTCCTTCAAACAAGAGGGCAGAAACTGGCATTCAGGGGGCGGGACCTGGACCTCAGGGGGCGGGATCAGACCCTCCAGGGGCGGAGCCTTGCCTTAAGTGGGTGTGGCATGCGCCACCAGGCTGCTTAATGAGCCTGGACTTCGACGGGCGTGGTCTATGCCCTCAGGATCTTGAGGGCGGGGCCTGGGCCCTCGGGGGCGGAACCTGGGCCTCTCTGGGCGGGGCTTGGGCCCCCGGGGATCCTCAGGGGCGCGCCGACCCTCAGGCCCGCGGAGGCAGCGGCTCCACCTTGAGCCAGATGCCATTCTCCGCGCGCAGAATGAGCTCGGGCTTCCGCCGCACCTTGCGCGTTCGGTCCACGCTCAGGCGGAAGCGCAGCAGCGTCAGCGCCACGGCCACGCGCATCTCAGCCATGGCGAAGCTCTGTCCGATGCAGTTCCTGAAGGACGGGGAACAGGGGGCTCAGGCCCAGCCGCTGTGTGTGCGGGGTCCCTGGGATGTGGTAAATGACCTCCCCCTCTGAACCTCAACTTGCAGACAAAGGCATCATAGAGCGGTTAGGAGCATGTGAGCCCAGAACTCAGGGCCTGGCATACAGTAGATAGTTGGTACCCACGGATGATATCGCAGAGGCTGATTTGGGGGCTTCCTGGTGTACTGAGGGCACGAAAAGGGTACCGGATTGGCGGGGACACCCGAGTGGACGTGGTTTCTGCTCCTGATGGGTGCATCCCTGACCTTCCACTGGCCTCGATGTTCCTCCTATGCTTCACCTGGACTGGGGAAAATAGAAGTTACCTGGGTCCTGCAGAGAAGGGCATGTAAGCCAGCGGGGAGCGCTGCTGTGGGTTGTCCGGGTCAAAGCGATAGGGGTTGTACACCTAGGCAAGAGCAGACTGGGGGTGAGCCTGAGGGCTGGTTCAGCCATCCCAACCTGGTTCCCGCCCTCAGCCTTTGGGAACCAGACCAGCAGGACAGAGAGAACCTCATTACAATCCAGCCACACCTGTCTCCTTCCCATTCCCAGCACAGGGCTTTTGCACTTGCTGTTTCCTCCATGTGGAACACACTTTTCCCTGCTCCTCACTTTTCAGTGTGAACGCTTTCAGTTTCAGCTCAAACATCTCTTCTTTGGTAAGGCCTTTCCTCACCGTGTGAGCTAAAGTGCTCTCCCCCACCCCCCAACCCACTCCAGTTTTGTTTCCTTTGCGCATTTATCAATATCCAAAATAATCTTGTTTATTAGCTTATTTTCTTCCTCTGCACTTCACTGTGAGCTCCGTGAGAGCAAAGACAGTAACTTCCTCTGTCCTCAGTGCCCAACACTGGGTCTGACACACGATAGATGCTCAATAAAGATTTGCTGATGTAATGAATTAACAGTGAATGGGTGAATAAATGGGAGGAGTACTCAAGCCCTACACCCATCTGGCTCCGTGGGGAGGAGGGGAGGGGAGGCCTTGCTGACCAAGGACCGCCCCTTCTGAGAAGAAAGAAGCTGAGAGAAGGGAGGGTTGGGGCAGGAGCTCACCTTGGAGTCAGGCCACACTGTAGGGTTATGGTGGGTCCCATAGACACTGACGAGGCAGATGATTCCTGTGGGGAGGGGTGGGGTCATTGGGTCAGTGGAACCAAGGGAAACCAGGACCTCCTCTGGAGACCTACGCCTCCCCGGCTCTCCCTGGAGCCATGCTATTCCCACAAGCCATCTGCCACCCTTTCCTGCCCATCCTTCCCTAAAAAATTCTGCTGCCCCATCCACTCCCCCTGCTTCTCCATAAGAGGTTCCCATCACCATCTTTCTAGCTGCCATCCTGGCCACACAGGGATCTTTCTCACTCATATATCTGACATTGCTCCTCCTCAGCTCAAATACCTCCCATGGCTCCCTACTGCCCTGAGGATCAAGTTCAAGTGCCTCAACATGGCATTCAAGGCCTTTCACTGTCTGCACCCTGAGGCTCTGCTCCATAAACATGCTCTCATTTCCAACCCCCAAGGCTCACCTCTCACGTTCCCTCTTCCAGGCAGCCCTCCCTGCATTCCATCCCAGATACACCCATCTCCTTGCATTCCACCCCAGATAGAGCCATCGCTCCTTATTTGGGGCTGCTCCAGCCTCTGTCCCTCCCTTTAGCCCATCCCTCACCCCATGTGTCTGGGAATGTCTGTGCCCTGATGTATCTTCCCCAGTCTGGGTGGTACTCAAAGCTTGGGCCTGGGGATGAAGCTTCTCTAGATGCCCAGCATCACCCAGGACAGGACCTGGTCTCCAGGGAATATCTGGCAACGGAATGAAATCAACCCTTCCCTACCTGCACCCTCACAGGGCCCACCCTGCCACACCCACTCCTTCCTTTCTGCTTGGACTCACCAACCTCTATCTCCCCAGCACACACACACAACTGAGTCTCCCCCATCACCCCAGAAGCAACAGGCTATAAACTGCCTACAGGGATGGTGCACCTGGGGCAGGCAATAGAGCAGGGTAATAGAGCAGGCAGGTAGCAGGGAGCACATAGAGGGCACCTTTGGGGATGATGCGCCCATCTGGAAGCTTGATGTCCTCTGTGCAGCGGCGGGAGATCAGGGTCACAGGTGGGAACTGGCGGAGGCTTTCCTTGATGCACAGAGTGGTGAAGGGCAGCTGGGTTAGGTCGTCCCTGGGGAATGTGGAACAGTGGGTGACTAGGGTCCAGGCCATGGTGCCACCCCCTTCCCCAGACACATATACACACCCATGTGCACAGGCAATTAGGAGCAACTGCAGGAAACCAGTCCAGGATCTCAGACTTGCCCCAACTTCAGGCATTTGCAGTTGTGCCCTGCACACACCTCTAATCCTCAGCAAGTAAAATATCTGACCCCTGACCAATTAGAGCAGCACTAGCCGGATGTCTGTGAGCCCAGCATTAACCCTTTAACTGATGAATTATGTGGAGGTCAGGGGGCATCCCTGGGGAGGTGCCAGGACAGCCAAGGGGACCTGGGGTAGCAGCAATTTACCAGCCTGTATAGATCAATGTCAGTATTTATAAACCCATACATCCTCTTCTTACAGTACATTAGCTTTTTTTCCTTTGGACTTCAGGGCACAAAATTGGATTAATTATAACCCTTGGTTTATGATCTAGAGTGTTTTCTTTACACTAACAGGTTATCTTTCATAGAAACTCTCTGTTGCTACCATTAAGGGCAAATGGCATGCCTGGCATAAAGGTATCCATAAATATAAACACCACTGGGAAAACAGAAGACAGTTATTAAATTCTGGCTAGATACCACCTCCTGCCCAATTCTCAGAACCTGAGGTATCTTCTCCCTTTGTTAAAAAGGCAGATTAGCAAGGATTAGCAAGGTGTTAAAGACACAATGGCACCAACTGAAAGTGTCTCCCTGAGGTCATAATCCAAATGGCTGACAATGAACCAAAAGGAACTTTCTCGCTGTTCAATGCTGTGTTTTCTTTGCATCGCCCAGAATCAGCTCCACACAGCCACACATCTGAAGTAAATCGGTTTATTATTCCTGATTCTTACACTTCCCCCCACACTGGAATTTTACACTATGCCCTTTGCCATGTGATTCTGATTATCTTCAGCTCCCGACGGCTGGAGCATATGTCCCACCCCATCCATGGTGGGATTGGCCAGATGACTTGCTTTAGCTAATGGAATGTTACAATGCAAGCAGAGGTTTTAAGTTGTGTGGTTCTTTGTGCTTCTGGAGTCTGTCTTGAGGAGAACATGCCCAGCGTGGCTGCTGGTCCATGAAAAATGAGGAGACACGGAAAAAACCTGAACACAAACCTAAGCTTGGAAGCATCTCCACTCAACTCAGTGCAGCCCAGAGTAACAAGAGTAATATGCAGACAAGAGCAAGAAATATGTGCAGACAAGAGCAATAAATAAATGCTTGCTGCAAACCACTGAATTTAGGGGGCTGTTTGTTAGGCAGCATTATTGCAACCATTGCTGACTAAGACACTCTTAACTAAGAACTCCTGCATTATGAGGTAGGCATACGCGTTACTTGTCATCCCCATTTTACAGTTGAAGAAATTGAAATTCAAGAAGCTTAAGTGACTTGTCTGAGGTTAGACAGTCAGTAAGTGGTAGAGCAGAGAGATTAATACTCAAGGCTTTGAACTCAACCTGCCCCCACTACCCCCATGACCCCAGACTAACCACTCCAGTTCCTCCAGCTCCCGACCTTTCATGACTTCCTGGATCTCTTCCCGGCACTTCTCCTGGTACTCTGGATATTTGGCCAAGTTGAACAGCACCCACGAGAGCCCGCTGGATGTTGTGTCGTGACCTGCAGGCAGATAAGGAGCTTATATGGATGCTGCCCAAAGATAGCGGAGATGCTGTCTTCAGACAATGGGGCCCCTTCCCATCCTTCCCCAGCCACACCCCATGTCCTCACCTTCAAACATGAAGGTGTCTGCCTCAGCTCGGATGTCCTCATCTGACAGTTCCTTCCCATCTTCATCCTGGAATGGGCAGCAGACTCTGCTCAGCTCACTTCGTCCCACCCGCCACATCCTAGGAGTTCTTCCAAAGTCAAGACACCCCCTTCTTTATCTTAAGCCAAGCTGCAGGGGAAAGGATTCCAGGCAGATAGATGTATGCAACTTGTCTAAGAAAGATGGAAAGAGAGCCAAAGATGAGAGGAAGAAGGGACTTTGTATTTCTTCAGCAGCTCCTAGCGCCAAGCATCCTGCCAGATGGCTGACAACAATCTTGTGATCAGGTCTTACGATCATCATGCTGTAAATGAGGAAACTGAGGCTCAGAGGGAAGACTTAGATGACTAAGGTCAAACATCCATGAAGCAGCAGAGCTATTATCGAACTGGAATGCAGGACTGTCTGAATCCAGAACCCAGCTGCTGCTCAGAAACTCCACAGAAGCACCACAAATAGGTGACCACCTATCTCTGCAAGTGTCACATTTCTTCAAGGTCTTGTATTTCATCTTTGTGTTGTGAACTGAATTCTGTCCCTCCCCAGCCCCACCCCAGAACCCTTAAGTTGAAATCCTAACCCCCAGTACCTCAGAATGTGACCTAATTTGGAGATAAGACTTTTGCAGAGGTGATTAAGTTACAATGAGGTCATTAGGGTGGGCTCTAATCCAGTATGACTGGTGTCCTTATAAGAAGAGGAGATGAAGACACAGACATGCACGGAGGGAAGACAATGTGAAGACACAGGTGAAGGCAGCCAGCTACAAGCCAAGGAGAGAGGCCTCAGAAGAAACCAACACTGAGAAAATTTATTTCTGTCATTTAAGCCACCCAGTGTGTGGCGCTTTTTTACGGCAACCCTAACGAACGAATACAGTCTTACGTGTTTTGCATCTGCCTGCATTCTAGATCCATGTTAATGTGGATGTTTATCATTTTACACAATTGCTGCAACTCATGAGGAGGCTGTCCTGGGCAGAGCTCCACCCTCCAGTGTCCAGCCTCACCCTGGCCAGGAGCAGTACATCTATGAAGTCCAAGGTCTTGCCCTGCTTGGCCTTAAGCCAGGCCTCAGCCCCCAGCTGGTGTAGTGCCCGCCGCCGCTCCTGGATGACCTCCGTGGTGAAGTGATGCACGGTGTCACAGGCCTGCCGGAAACGCCGTCCGTCTGCTGTGTGATAGTAGATGAAGTCAATGTGGTGATGCAGGCGATACTGACGCCGGACCACCAGTGCACTCAGCTCAATGATGGCCGAGATGTAATCACTCATCTTCCTGCCAGGGAGAAGAAAGGCCATGAGCAAAGCCCCGTACCCTAAGACAAGCTTCCTCTCCCCATGGGCAGGTTACAAAGAGAGGCCTTGAATTAACTCTATTTTCTTATTTCCTTGTATTCTTGATGCTCTGCCACCTGGGGCCTCACTGACTGGAGAGATACCACCCTTCCCAGGACTAGCCATTTCTTAGAGATAGCAAATGACTCACCCAGGAGCATGCCTTTCTTTTGCAAACCAACCAATCCAGAGTCCATACTCCAAACATTACTGTGTTGAGCCACTATCCCCCTGCCTTAATCACCCCAGGGCCAGGCACTGGATAACTTGGGGGCACCCCTGTGCCCCAGAGCCTGCTGAAATTATTCAAACTAGCCAATCCTAAGCCTGCATACCCTGCTTTTCCCATTCCTTCCCGTAGAATACCCCCCAAAAATGTTTTTGCCATGCTTTCTTCTGGTGCTTCCCCATGTGGCCCTGTGTGGTGTGGCATGCCCCCTCATCTTGGGAGCAGTAAGTAACAAACTATCTTTTCAATGGCAATTGTTTCTTGATCTGTTGGCCTCACCATACCTGAATAAAACTAAATTCTAGGTACATTTTAAAACAGGCCCAAAGAGGGATGAGGACTTCTAAATAGATGTAGCATCACTAAAATTAAATGGCTACAATCCACAGAGTGGGAGAAAATATTTGCCAGTCATATACCTGATGAGAAGCTTGTATCTAAAATATATAAAGCACTCTTAAAACTCAATAATAAAAAAGACAAATAACCCAATTTTAAAATGGGGAAAGAATATAATAGACATTTCTCCAAAGAAGACATACAACTGGGCAAGAAGCATATGAAAAGATGCTTAACAGCATTGGTCATTATGGAAATGCAAAAAAAAACTACAATGAGATACCACTTTACCCCAACTGGATGGCTATAATCAAAAAGACAGATAATAACAAGTGTTGATGAGGGTGTGGAGAAATTGGAGCCCTCACATACTGCTGGTAGGAATGTAAAATGGTGCAACCAACTTATGGAAAAAGTCTGGCAGTTCCAAAAAAGGTTAAACAGAATTATCATATAGCCCAGTAATTTTACTCTTAGGTATATACTCAAGAGAATTTAAAACGTTCACACAAAACCTTGTACACAAATGTTTATAGCAGCATTGCTCATAATAGCCAAAAAATGGAAACATTTTTTGGAAACATTAATGGAAACATTAATGTCTATAAACAGATGACTGGATAAGCAAAACATGGTATTATGTGGTAAATGGAATATTATTCAGCAATTTTTAAAACGAATTATTGATAATTCAACTACAACTACAGCATGGTTGAATCTGAAAACAATATGTTGACTGAAAGAAACCAGAAACAGAAGTCGTGTAATTCCATCTATATGAAATTTCCATAAAAGACAAATCTATAGAGACAGAAGGAAGATTAGTTATTGCCTAGATCTGGAGGGGAAGTGGGAAGTGGGAGATGAGTGCTAAAATGTACAGGGTTTCTTTTTGGTGAAAATATTCTAAAATCGATTATGGTGATGGTTGCACAACTCTGTGAATATACTAAAAACCATTGGTTGTATACTTTAAATGGGTGAATTGTATGGTATGTCAATTACATCTCAGTAAAGTTCTTATTAAAAAAAAAAGGAAAAACTAAATTGCAGGGGGCAGGATTGCAAAGAGCTGTCCTCAGTTCTGAAGCATGCTTGCTGTTTTCATGCACTAATCACCAACTGCCATTTTCTTGTTTATTTGTTCATGGTTACTGCCTGTCTTCCCACTAAAATGTAAGTTCCAGAAGAGCAAGACCTTATCTGTTTTGTTGACCACTGTATTCTACTCTAGAGCTGGCACACAGTAGGCACTCGATAAATATTTCTTGGATCAATTAATGAATTAATTACTAAGGCCATCTCCACCTTACCCAACTGAAACAATACCACTACAAGGCCCAGAGTAACAAAGTCAGCAGCTTGTTATTGAGGACCTACTGTGTGCTACAAACTCGACAGTCATTATGTCCCTTATTCCTTATATCCCCTTAGACTGTAAGCTCCAAGGAATTGGGCTTAGTGCTTATCACCATATCCCCAGTGGCTAGCATAGTGCCAGGCACGTAGTAGGTACACGACAAATATTTGATGAATGAACGAATGAACCAGAGCTAGGGTTATTTCATTCATTCAACAAATATTCACTCAACATCCATTGTGTGCCAGGGCAGTGCTATATCATTTTATCCTTTAAACATCTCTCAGAAGGTCAGGGATTGTCATCCCTATTTTACAAAGAAACTGAGGCTCAGGAAGTGTGGGGAGGGTCTTTCCAAAGACCACATACTTTTTGTGGAGGAATGAGTAAAACTAGCGTCTACCGAGCACCTACTGTATGCCAAGTTATTGACTCACATTATCCCCTATAATTCTCATACGATGACTGTGGGGATGGGATGGAGATGTCCATTTTGGGGATGAGGAAACAGGCTCAGAGAGGTGATGTCAGTTTCCTGGAACCACATAGCCTGTCAGTGACAGAGCACCAGCTGCGCAGGAGTGCCTAACAGCTAAGAGTTTCCTTTTTCCTCTCATCACCTCGCCCCTGGAGCAGCTGACTCTATGTTCCCCAGGGAGGCCACACTCACTCGTGGCAGTTGCTGTTGTAGCTGAAGACACATTTCTGAAGACTGTCCAGGGTCATGAGGCTGACATGCTCAAATATGTCAAGGGAGACTTCTGAGCCCTCTGCCAAGCACCGCCATTTAGCCTGGAAGAGAAAGACGCGTGGCAAATGGGTATGGAGACCACAGACCTTCAGCCGGGCTGACAATGACCCAGCTGCAAGTTCACTACAAGACCACTTTATAGATAAAGGAAGTGAGGCTTCCTGGCATCACATGGTTTGCCCATGAGTTGGAGCCTGGACCAGCCTCACTACCAGGATACCCTCTTCCCAAGAAACCTTGGGACTCACATGCATGATACCGGTGCACTGGTTGAAGATCTTCATGTAGGGCTTCAGTATGTCAAAGTGGAAGGCAGGTGTCAGCAGGCGGCGGTGCCGGCTCCACTTGTCACCTTTGCTGAGCAACAGCCCATCTCCTGGACCCAGAAGACCAAGGTTAAGGACCTCACCAAGAAACCCCACACCCTGCCCCCTCTTTCCTGAAGCCCCAGCTCCAGGCTACCCAGTCCTGAGCTCACCCAGCCAAGGTTTCAGAAAGCCATAGAAAAGGTCATCCTTGGGGGCAATGGCAGCTGTGGAGAGAGAAGACGTGATGATGTCTCCAGAGTTCTGACCCTTGACCTCTGCTTATGACCTCCTTGGGCCTCCGCTTTGGGCTCTCACCTCCCACGTCACCCCTCCAGTCCAATCCTCCACACCTGCCCCAAAGAGAGCCTTATAACATGCTGATCTGAACATGAGCCTTCCCTGCTCAAACACGTCCCATGGCTCCCTAAAACCTTTGTAAAAAAGTTCAAGCTCAGGCTAGCACTGAAGGCCCTGCCCTATCTTGCTGCCGTATGCCTCTCCCATCTCATCCTTCAGCATACACCAAATAACCCCACACGTTGTCCCTCACTTCCAAACCTTTGCCCAGGCTGTGTTCTCTCTCTCCAGTATGGCTTTCTTCACCTGATTCTTCTCCTAATCCACCCCCTCTTTTCTGCCAACTCAGGCCATCTGAATTACACCTCCTGTGCTCCCAGCCTCCAGCCTCGCCCTTTCCAGTCTGTCCCGTACCCTAGACCCAGGGGGATCTTACTTGACTCTAGATCTGACCATGTCCCTTTCTGCCCACACACCCATCAGCCTCAAGCACAGCTGCTCAGCCCATTTATAAAGCCTTGAATGACCTATCCCAGTCCAGACCATTCTTAGAACACCTCTAGCCACCACAACCACCCCTCCCCGCACACACCCAACTTGCTAACATCATAGAACTTGTCTCAGGTCCTTGAAAAGCTGTGTTCTCTCTGTTCTGAGTCTTTCCACCAGGCGCCCTCTCTGCCTCAAACACTCTTTCCTCATTCTTCCAGTCTCTGCTTGGATGCCATTCCCTCTCCCACCAATCACTCTGGATTGTATCCATCCAGTTACAAGCCCTTTGAAGGGAGGGACCTTGTTGATCACTAACATATTGGTGCTAAATAAATTTTTATTGTATGAATGAATTAACCAATCAAAGGATGAATGAATGAAAACTATCAATGGGTAGATGGATGGATGGTTGGATGGTTGGATGGATGGATGGATGGATGGATGGATGGATGGATGGATGGATGAATGGATAGATGGATGGATGATGGGTGGGTGAGTGGTTGGATGGATGAGTGAATGCATTCCCTTTCTATGTGCTGAATAGATCTGGGACAGAATGGGCAGGGTCCAGGAAGGAAGTACCTGAAACTCAAGTGATGTCACTTTTACCTGAGATATGATTCAGCCAGCTACACACACACACTCCCCAGGCATTGGCCAATTGTATGCACAATCATCTGTCCACTCGTTCTCCCATTCTACACACCTCTGCTGCCACCTTTCTGTGCCCAACCCATGCTGGGCAATGCTGGGGCCCCAGAGATGGCTCAGCTCCACACCCTGCCTGGAGGAGCTCTGGGTGTAGTGGGAAAGGGAAGCAGAGGCATGCCATGTAATTGGCAAGAAGGTAGAATGTGTGCCAGGAGCAGAGGGAGGCACAGAGAAAGGGTTGCTAGAAGTCAAGGCAGACTTCCATGAAGAGGCAGCTTTGGAGGAGGAGGTGGGAGTCTAGTCACTCCTCTCCTCTCTGGGCTCTGGACTCCACGCTAGGCCCTTCAGGGGTCTTTCTGACACACAGACTTGTCCAATGGTTATCCTGCTCAAACACCTCCCATGGCTCCCTAACACCCCCAAGATAAAACACAAGCTCCTTCACTTTGTACATAGGTGCTCTGAGTCCAGCTCCTGTCTCATTTCCTACTTCTCCCCACATGTCATCTTCACTCCAGATACCCCAAGTCACCTGAATTCCTCTGGCACTTTCACACATCTGCACTTTTGCACTTAGGACCCTCTACCTAGGACCTCTCATCAGGCAAACTCCTATGCATCCTTCAAAGCCCAGTTTCACTGATGCCTCCTCCAGGAAACCTTCTCCAAACCTTCTCTCCAGCCGAACCCTTGCTCTGCTATCCTCAGGTCCCTCCTCTAATCCAACCCTCAGCACTCAATGCCAGGAGAGCCTATGTCCAGGCTACCTCTCCCATCACATTCCCCTCCAGTAACAAGGAGATGGTAACATCTACCCTGAAGAAGGTCATATAAGAAAAGCCCCCACAAGTGCCCAGCAGGAAGCTGCATATTACTGTGGTTGAGAGCTTGGCCTCTGGGCCGGCCAGGTCTGGGTTCAAATCCCAGCCCTAATTGGTTGTGTAAACTTGGGCAAGAAAATCGAACAATCTTGCCTACCTCATGGCAACCCTACAAAAACTCAATGAACTAATGTGCTCCTGGCACACAGTAGGTGCTCATTAAATATTCGTGCACATAAATGAATAACTAACCAACTGTTGGCTATTTTTACTACTGTGACTATAATTATTGCTCAGTGGTGTCAAAAACTTGTGAGATGAATATCTGGGTGCCCAGTTCACAGCAGGACCCTAATAGGGAAAAATGAATGCACAGACACCATGGAAAACAGTTTGGTGGTTCCTTGAAAAGTTAGACATAGAGTTCCCATATGACCCCACAATTCTACAACTAGGTACCTACCCAAGAGAAATGAAAATATATGTCCAAAACTTGTACACACATGTTCATAGCACCATTATTCATAAGAGCCAAAAGGTAGAAACAACCCAAATGTATGTCAGCAGATGAATGGATAAGCAAATATGGTATATCCATACATCCATACAATGAAATATTACTCAGCCTTAAAAAAGAATGAAATCCTGATCATTGCTACAATGTGGATGAACCTCAAAAACTATTCAGAGTGAAAGTCAGCTGCAAAGGACCACATTTTGTATAATTCCTTTCCTATGATATATCCAGAAAAGGAAAATCCATAGGGACAGAAAGTATTTACCAGTGGATGAAGAGAAGGGGGAATGGGAAGTGATAACTTAATCATTATGGAGTGTTTTATGGGGTGCTGAAAAGGTTTTGAAACTAGGGAGAGGTGACAGTTGCACAACATTGTGAACACACTAAATACCTTACACTTTAAAATAAGTAATTACTGGGTCGTATGGTAGTTCTATTTTTAGTTTTATAAGGAACCTCCATACTGTTCTCCATAGTGGCTGTATCAATTTACATTCCCA
Organism: Eubalaena glacialis; assembly: GCF_028564815.1. Classification (NCBI taxonomy): domain Eukaryota; kingdom Metazoa; phylum Chordata; class Mammalia; order Artiodactyla; family Balaenidae; genus Eubalaena; species Eubalaena glacialis. The sequence continues at coordinate 171,070,250 of NC_083719.1, forward strand.
CCAACAGTGCAAGAGTGTTCCCTTTTCTCCACACCCTCTCCAGCATTCATTGTTTCTAGATTTTTTGATGATGGCCATTCTGACCGGTGTGAGATGGTATCTCATTGTAGTTTTGATTTGCATTTCTCTAATGATTAATGATGTTGAGCATTGTTTCATGTGTTTGTTGGCAATCTGTATATTTTCTTTGGAGAAATGTCTATTTAGGTCTTCTGCCCATTTTTGGATTGGGTTGTTTGTTTTTTTGATATTGAGCTGCATGAGCTGCTTGTAAATTTTGGAGATTAATCCTTTGTCAGTTGCTTCATTAGCAAATATTTTCTCCCATTCTGAGGGTTGTCTTTTTGTCTTGTTTATGGTTTCCTTTGCAGTGCAAAAGCTTTTAAGTTTCATTAGGTCCCATTTGTTTATTTTTCTTTTTATTTCCATTTCTCTAGGAGGTGGGTCAAAAAGGATCTTGCTGTGATTTCTGTCATAGAGTGTTCTGCCTATGTTTTCCTCTAAGAGTTTGATAGTGTCTGGCCTTACATTTAGGTCTTTAATCCATTTTGAGTTTATTTTTGTGTATGGTGTTAGGGAGTGTTCTAATTTCATTCTTTTACATGTACCTGTCCAGTTTTCCCAGCACCACTTATTGAAGAGGCTGTCTTTTCTCCACTGTATATTCTTGCCTCCTTTATCAAAGATAAGGTGACCATATGTGCGTGGGTTTATCTCTGGGCTTTCTATCCTGTTCCATTGATCTATGTTTCTGTTTTTGTGCTGGTACCATACTGTCTTGATTACTGTAGCTTTGTAGTATAGTCTGAAGTCAGGGAGCCTGATTCCTCCAGCTCTATTTTTCGTTCTCAAGATTGCTTTGGCTACTCAGGGTCTTTTGTGTTTCCATACAAATTGTGAAATTTTTTGTTCTAGTTCTGTGAAAAATGCCAGTGGTAGTTTGATAGGGATTGCATTAAATCTGTAGATTGCTTTGGGTAGTATAGTCATTTTCACAATGTTGATTCTTCCAATACAAGAACATGGTATATCTCTCCATCTATTTGTATCATCTTTAATTTCTTTCATCAGTGTCTTATAATTTTCTGCATACAGGCCTTTTTTCTCCTTAGGTAGGTTTATTCCTAGATATTTTATTCTTTTTGTTGCAATGGTAAATGGGAGTGTTCTCACTACTGGGCATATACCCTGAGAAAACCAGAATTCAAGAAGAGTCATGTACCACAATGTTCATTGCAGCTCTATGTACAATAGCCAGGACATGGAAGCAACCTAAGTGTCCATCGACAGATGAATGGATAAAGAAGATGTGGCACATATATACAATGGAATATTACTCAGCCATAAAAAGAAACGAAATTGAGTTATTTGTAGTGAGGTGGATGGACCTAGAGTCTGTCATACAGAGTGAAGTAAGTCAGAAAGAGAAAAACAAATACCGTATGCTAACACATATATATGGAATCTAAGAAAAAAACAAAAAGGTTGTGAAGAACCTAGGGGCAAGACGGGAATAAAGACACAGACCTACTAGAGAATGGACTTGAGGATATGGGGAGGGGGAAGGGTAAGCTGTGACAAAGTGAGAGAGTGGCATGGACATACATACACTACCAAACGTAAAATAGATAGCTAGTGGGAAGCTGCCGCATAGCACAGGGAGATCAGCTCGGTGCTTTGTGACCACCTAGAGGGCTGGGATAGGGAGGGTGGGAGGGAGGGAGACGCAAGAGGGAAGAGATATGGGAACATATGTATATGTATAACTGATTCACTTTGTTATAAAGCAGAAACTAACAACAACAAAAAAAGAATATATATGTGTAACTGAATCACTTTGCTGTACAGCAGAAATTAACACAACATTGTAAATCAACTATACTTCAATAAAACTTAAAAAATAAAAAAAATAAAAAAAAATAAAATAAGTAATTATATGGTATGTGATTTCAGCTCAATTTTTAAAATGAATATATGAAAACAAGCTACAATTAAATGCCTGTATATCCTGCCTTGTCTTCTATAAAGCATTTTCACCTACTTTCTCTGTATATCCCAAATGCCCCTTAAAAGATGAAGAAACAGAGGTTCTAAGAAGAGCCATGCCTTCCTCAGGGCCCATCAGCTATGTGGGTTTAAGCCTAGAGGAGCAAACCCCCGAGATGTGGTCCCAAGGAGGCCCCAATAGGGGATGGAATTTAAGACTTAGGACCAGGTCTGTCCAATCGCAGGCAGGCAGGCATGGAGGGGCCTGGACACCTTGGGGCCAGGAGGCCTGACTCCAGGTTGCCTCTCCTGACTCACACAGCCCCACCCTCCACAAGCTGGAGTCTCCCATCCAGCTCCTCCAGTGGGGGAGGCACTGGATGTCCTGCCTGTCCTGAGAGAGGGGAGGGGAGAGGAGAAGAAGAGGCCTGAGCATCTACTAAAGTGCCAAGCTTATGATGGGGGCTCTACTCCCTGGTCTACTTGGGGTCTCATAACCATGCAGGGTGACACTCAGAAAACAGATGCTCTGAGCTGGTGGAGAGGGGAGGGAGGGGGAAAGAAAGAAAGAAAAAAGATATTAAAAAGGCAGAAGAGAAAAAACCTTTATCAGCACCAACCCACACTATATTACTGACTCTTCACAACCACCCTATTTTACAGATCAGAAACTGAAGCCCTGAGAAGCTAGATGAATTGCTGGGTCACACAGCAAGCACATGCTCCAGCCTGGATTCAAACCCAGCCCACCCAAGTCCTGGCCCAGGCCTCTTCCCACAACTTGGTGCCCATCCCTTGGAAGAGTCACCCTTCCCAGGGTCCAGGTTTCCCTCTTTGTTCAGTGGGGATGGTCATTCCCTTACAAATGCAATAATGGGGGACACTGAGGCATGAGGAAGGCAGAGCTGGGAAAGGGAAGGATGGCAGCCCCTTCCTCCTTCATGGCTCAGGGTGCAGCCTTGAAGGTGGTCTCCATACGTGTGTTTGCAGAGACCAAAGCTGAGGCCAGAGGTCCTAAAATTCCTGGAGCTCTTTATTTCCCATCCTTCCTCTCTCAAATGTCCCCTTATGCCTCTGGAGATGCCCAGGTACATGCGAGGCCACCCTGAGGGCCCAGAGCCCCACTTATGAGGAAGATAGTGCTAGACACAGACACATTCAGCGCTAAATGGTTAGGAGTAAGAATGGGAGAGTCTAGAGGAGAGACCTATGGTCTGTCTGGGGGATCAAAGGAGGCTTCCTGGAGGGGAAGGTCATTAGAGCTGCATGTTGAAGTCTGAGCAAGAGCCTGCCAAGCACACTTGGGAATCCTGCACCTTGAGTAGGTGTGGATGGCAGAAGGGAGAAGCAATCCTTCTACCTCTCCCTCTCTGTCAGTCAGGGCCAGCCTAGGTGAAGAGAGCAGGCTGCAGGCTGCAATAGCCACAGTGGGAGAGTCAGAACCCAAATGATAGGAGTGCCATGGCTTAAAATTGAGCAACAACCATTTAACAAAAGCTTGGGCAAACAACTGCCTATCCGAACATGTCTGCTCTGACTCTGAGAGGTAAACATCCTCTCAAAGTTCCTGGAACTTTCATTGTCACGCCTTTTCCCACGCTGTTCCCATTATCTGCATTGCGATTGTGGCTTTGGTAAACTCCTATTCATCCTTCAAATGGCCCTTCTTCTGGATAGCCCACCTGCCTAGAAACCCAGGTGGGCTCTGGGAGTTGAGGGTTTCCTCATCACTCAGAGGCCCAGCCCACCTACCCGAGGCGCCCACCAGGGGCTTGATGTAGTCAGGGTGCACCAGCACCAACAGTGGCAGGACAGGTCCTATCCACACCAGGATCACGTGGTGCATGCTGTCCAGCACCTTCTTCTCATCTTGGAGGCCTGTCTCATTCGGGAGATACTGCAGAGGGTGGTAGAGAAGGGTAGTGAGAAGGTGTCCAGCCCTGGCTTCCCCCAGCCCTTCCCTCCCACCACTTCCCCTGCCCTCAAAACAAGCCGGGAAGAGCTGTATGATTGTGGGCAGTTGGCCGCACCTGAGTCTCCATTCCCTCATCTGAAAACTGGGGGAAAAGTCAACTCCCCTTCTGAGGGTAGTTGAGAGGATTCATGGAATAGCAAAGTGGAAGAGCCCCAGCACAGGCCTGACACACGGCTGGTGTTCAAGAAATAAAAGCAGTAAGAGTAAACACAATAATGATAACGGTTGGCACTTATCTAGTACCTCTATGTTCGTAATAAAATATTACTAGTATTGTTCTCTTTAACACATACACATGCTTGCAGTTGGGTGCTGCCACGGGCATTTTTCAGATATTCATACATTCAACCCACACAAGAACCCTATGACGTAGTTGCTACTATTTTCCCCGTTTTACTTTACTCAGAAGGGTCAAATGATTTGTCTTAAGTTACAGGTGAGTAAAGGGACTCTCCTGGTTTGGTCTCCCCTAGAAGCAGGACCTGAGACAAGGGTTCTAGGGCAAGCAGTTTATTTGGGGGGTGATCCCCAGAAACATGGGTGGGGAGAGGAGGAGTGAGATAGAGAGGGAAGGCAGCCAGCAAAGAGTTGTCAAGGGAATTACTCCCATGGGCAACTGGGGCTCAGTCCCATTGGGGACCTCTGGGGGACATCCGTCTCAGAGTCAACCCACCTGAGGGTGAGGGGGCTGAGGTGTTTTTATACCAACTCCCCTAGTCCCATAATCACCGGCTGAGGTTGAAGTTCACAGTCCGCCCGTGCAGAGTGGGCTTCAGCTGCTAGAGAAAGCCCTAGAACACAGGTGCTAGCAGCTAGAAGTCAGCCCATTGCAGCCAGAAATGGGCCAAGAGGATGTGCACAGACACTGGCATCACCTGCCATAGTGGTAAAGCCAGGATTTGAACACAGGCCCCCAAGCTCCAAAACGCCTGCTCTTAACCAACATGTTCTATGAGGCAGAGCACTTCAGGCTCAATGTCAGATGGATCTGAGCTCAGATCCACCCTCAGCAGCTGTGTGATCTTGGGCAAGTCACCTAACCTCTCTGAGCTCCAAAGATCGAATCCATAATATAGGGCAGGTCCAATCCTATTTCATAGGCTATGAGAATTGGGAGAGCTCAGATATAAAGAAGCCTAACCCAGTGCCTGGCCAGTGGTAGGGTCCAGCAATTGTAGAATGAATGAATGAATGAACAAATGACTCCTCTCTGGTTTCTGTGTCTCCTTCTTGATCAGGTTCAGCCCTGAGCCTGTCCACACCCAAGGGAGATCATGGCATCATCCAGGTCTCATGGCCTGGGAGGCAGGATGGGCCCACGGGGTCAAGGCTGGACTTCAGAACTGGCGCTGGCCAACCGCCCATGGCACCAGAGCCTGGCCACTATTTCCAGGACCACCATCCATGCCAGAGGGCTTCCTGGAGTAAGGGCATTGGATATGGGGTATGAAAAATGAGTAGAAGTTCATCTAACAGAGAATGATATTCTGGGCAGAGGGCACAGTTTCGGCAAAGGCCATGGAGGTGGAAAGTCAGAGCCTTATTCCAGGAGCAGAAAGTCATTCTATGGGACTAGAGGGAGATGGTAGAACAGGTGAGGAGGGTGGGGGTTGGAGTCTAAAGGGACTTGAACTCCAGCTGAGAAGCTGGGACTTTCTCAGGACAGCAATGGGGAGCCATGGAGGATGTGTGAGCAGGGGAGGGACATGGCTGTATTCAAGAATCCTTCTGGGACCAGGATGAGGGATGGACTGAAGGGGTAAGACCAAAGGCAGGACCCCAGTGAGGAGGCTGGACCATGGAACAGCAGGAGAGGAGGAGGCCTGAGCAGTGGTTGGAGAATGGAAAAGAGGGAGGAGATTCAGGCACAAACAGCCAAAACTTGGTGAGTGCTGGCTCCAGGAGGATAATAAAATGAATGTTTCTTGCACTATTGAGTGGAAATGTGTCTCCTGCTTCCTTCTTTGGAGACATTCACTCCAAGCAGTATCTAAAATATGTCTAGAATCACTTGATACTTCCAGTCTCCGCAGGACCCAGGAATTGAGCACATACATCCACCACGGTGTAGCAGGCTCAGTGCCCAGCATGCCACAGACACGACTTCAGGAATCGTTGAAACAATCCCACGAGATTATTAGGAATGATTATAGTTCCACGTTGCAGATGAGTCAACTGAGGCACAGGGAGGTGAAATAGCTTGCTCAGGGTCACACAGGCAGCACATGGTAGAGACTGGCAAGTCCACACTGATGACCACTGCCCCAAACTGCCTCTCCAAAGTCTTCCTCCAAGTTCAGCATGAGGCCTGAACCAGGAAGGTCTCCACAACTGTCCCTCAGTTTCATTTAGGCCTGGAAGGGGGAATCAGCTGAGTCCAGCAGGGAAATAGGGGCTGGACTCTGGCCCCAAAAGCCTCAGCACCCTCAGGAGTCTGACTTTCTCTCTTCTGACCTCTGAAACCCTTTTAGAAAAGTCCAGCCTTTCTCATCCAGAAGCTAGAGGGGCAAGGGTAGACAGCTAAGATCAGGGACGCTGGAGCCAGACAGCCTGGGTTTAAACCCAGACGCTGCCACTTACGAGCTCTGTGACCTAAGGCCCGCTACTTAACCTCTCTGTGCCATAGTATTCTCTGGAGAAAAATGGAGATAGTCAGAGGACCTACCTTCTAAGATTGTCAAGAGGACCAAATGAGTTAATATTTATAAAGTGCGTGAAATAATACTTGGAATATATATGTGAAATAAGAAATGAAATGAAAGAAAAGGGTTGGAATCCTCACCTGGGACCACAGCATTAAAGAGAAAGAGAGAGTGTGTGAAACCACATTGGGGGGTAGGTGAAGCAACAAAATCTACAAGGGTGCCTCGCCTCCCACTCTGGGATTTCACAAGCACTGGTACCTGTTGCTACAGCAATAGCCTGGAATTGTAGAGAGAACTTTAGAGTCAGCTCTGCCTCATCCAAGCTGTGTGATCCTGGGTTCCTGCTTGCCCTCTCTGAACCTCAGTCTCACTCAGATCCTGTAAAATGGGTCTGTTCATGGCTCCAACCAGATTCTTGGGGGGATGAGGGAAGCCAGCAGGTCCATCATCCTTACTGAACATCTGTACCTGCCCTGCCCTGCCCAGCCCAGCCCACCTGACCGGCCACACACACCATGCCCAGGTGGCCCAGCAGCCAGCTGCGCCGGGGCGGCTGGGGGAAGCAGCGCAGTCGGCAGCAGGTGATATAGAAGTGCCAGCAGAGCCTCAGGAACTGCAGCAGCAGACGGAAGAGGAAGAAGAGCAGGGAGAGAAGGAGCCCGGACAGGGCATACAAACGGAACGCCGTCTTCTCCAATCCCAGGAGGTGCAGCAGGTGCTCTGTGATGGGCAGCATCCTGGGGGGACACATAGGGTGGGGGTCAGTGCAGGCGGGAACCACCCTCTGGCCACATGTGTGCCATACACATGATGACCTGTGGAGCCAAGCGTGATGTGCCTGGCACATAGTAGGCACTCAATACATGTAAGTCCCAGACACCAAGGATGCTTCTTCCCAGAGCAGTGACCTCCAGCCAGCTGGCCCCACCCATATGCCCTCAGCCTTGACTTCTCAGGGCATCCCTCCCAACGTCTCTGCCCGTGCACAGGTGGCCAGAGTATTAGAAAATTGAAACAAACTCCCTCCCCTCCTCCTTGCCAAAAGTACCTCTCAATCAATGACTGATGAGCGTTGCTGGATAAATAATCCAGCTCCTTCTTTCCAGTGCAGTGACCCTGAGGTGTGGGTTCTGCATGCACTGCTAGGGTTCCCCAGCAGGATTAAACTCCAGCTGCCCACAAGAGAAACCTTCTCTGTTAGCTGCCTCCTTTCCCCTGTCTTACTTCCCTCTTCTTCTTCTTCTCTTTCCTCTCCCCCTCCTCCTCCTCTTTCTTCTTCTTCTTCTTCTCTTCCTCCTCCTTCTTCTTTTTTTAACTGAGGTAAAACTCACATGATATAAAATGAAGCATTTTAAAGTGAGCAATTCAGTGGCATTAATACATTCACGATGCTGTGCAACCACCACTTCTATCTAGTTCCAAAACATTTCCATCACCCCAAAAGGAGAACCCGTCTCCATTTAGCAGTCCACTCCCCGCTCCCCTCACCCCTGGAAACCACTAATCTTTTTTCTGTCTCTACGGATTTGCCTATTCTGGACATTTCATATAAAGGGAATCATACACAGTGACTTTTCATGTCTTTTGTGGCTTCCTTCACTCAGAATGAGGTTTTCAAGGTTCATCCACTTTGTAGCATGCATCAGTGCTTCATTGTAAGAATTTATCACATTTTGTTTATCCATTCATCTATTGGACATTTGGGCTGTTTCCACCTTTTGGCTACTATGAAATGTGCTGCTATGACCATGCATGTATATGTATTTGTTTGAGTCCCTGTTTTCAATTCTTTTAGGTTCACTGCCTTCTCCCTTATTGGTCTTTTCCGTGATCACTTGCCACATAAACTACTTGCACTCAAATCCTTGCCCTAGCGCCAGCTCCTGAAGGAACCAAAACAGAGTGGGTGTGTACCAATAATATTAATAACACAGTGACCAGGTATAGAGCGCTTACTACCTGCCACGCACCACCATCAGGGTGGTGCCTCATTTCATGGAATCTTAAAGCAATCCTTGAAGGCAGGTCCCGTCATTCTCTCCATTTTCAAGACAATTCAAGCTCAGTGCCTCCAACTCACGGGAGTTGGGAGCTGGCAGGGGTCCCCTGAACCCCCACCAAGGCCAACCTCAATCAATTTGAGGGCCCATGGACCTCAGACAACACCAAGGAGACTGCTGGAAATGCTCAGGTCCTGCTCTCATCAATCTTTTCCACTCAATCCTATGAGCCAAGGGTTCCCTCTGTGCTCCCACCTCCCTGGGCAACACAGCTAAAGAAACCCTGCACTGCAGGTTCTCACCTGTGTCCTCAACACCCACCCACCCCTGCCAGGGGTGCCCCCCCCCTGCCAGGGCCTCCAACCCACTGGCTCTTCCACCAGCCAAAGTCCAACCACATCATCCAGGCAGAGGTGAAGTTTCTATTGGTTGCTGTGTCCTGGGAAAGCAGGTGGATGGGTCATTACCAAATGTGGAGGACCCCATTGGAATGGTCTGACTTACAAGGCAGATGACATGACGACTCATTAGGATGGTTACTATCAAAGAAAGAAAGTAAGAAAGTAACAAGTGTTGGCAAGGATGTGGAGAAATTGGAAACCTATGCATTGCAGGAGTGAATGTAAAATGGTGCAGCCATGCTGCGGAGAACAGTATGGTGATTCCTCAAAAAATTAAACATAGAATTACCATATGTTCTAGCAATCCCACTTCTGGGTGGATTCCTAAAAGAAGTGAAAGCAGGGACTCAAACAGATATTTGCACACTCATGTTCATGGTGGAACTATTCGCAATAGCCAAAAAGTGAAAGCAACCCAAGCATCCATCAATGAAAAAATGGATAAACAAAATGTGGTCCATTCATACAGCGGAATATTATGCAGCCTTTAAAAGGAAGGAAATTGTAACACATGCTGCAACATCGATGAACCTTGATGACATTATGCTAAATGAAATAAGCCAGACACAAAAGGACAAATACTGTATGATTCCACTTGTATGAGGTCCCTGGACTGGTCAAATTCATAGACACAGAAAGGAGGATGGTGGTTGCCAGGGTCTGGGGGAGGGGGAAATGGTGAGTTAATGTTAACAGGTACAGGGTTTTAGCTGGGGAAGATGGAAAAGTTCTGGAGATGGATGGTAGTGATGGTTGCACAACAATGTGAATGCCCTTAATACCACTGAACTGTACACTTAAATGGTTAAAATGGTAAATGTTATGTGTATTTTACCACAGTTAAAATCTTTTTTAAAATACAGAAAGCCTGGTGTAGGCAATATGCCCTCTGGAGGGCTGGATGGGGGAGGGGGAGGGGTGGGGAGTAAGCAACCTTCCAAAATGAAACACAGAGAGCTCCAAGTCACGAGTCCCAGGCATATGCTCTGAACTAAGACCACTGATGTGCAATTGGGCTGCCTCTCCCATGGGCAGCTCTAGGTGACACACTCCACAGGAAGTAGCCATGGGTATTTATTTCTCTATCAATTTAACGATGGGTAATGATTTTCCCCAGCAATATCGGGGAAGACAGCTAGCAGTTACTACTAAGAATTGTGACCTTCCTCTGGCTTCCACAGGCCAGGACTTCCACTAAGGGTTCTACATGCTTCTCTTCAGCATTCAGTTGGCAAATCATTTCTGAGCCCCTGCTATGTGTGTGACTCTGTTCTAGGCATGGGGATATAATGATGGCAGGACAGACATGGCCCTGGCCCTTAGGGGTGGTGACCACCAACAGACATGCTAGGACACCACAGAAAGGCTACATGTTCTGAAGAAGGTAAAGTGGGGATGGGGGAGTGGCTGAATATTGCCCCCCCCATTGATATCCCATTCTAATCCCTAGAACCTGTGACCTTATATGGAAAAATCTTTGCAGGTGGGATTAAGGTAAGGATCTAGAGATGGGGAGATGATTCTGGATTGTCCAGGTGGGTCCTAACTGGAATCACAAGTGTCCCTCTAAGAGAGAGGCAGAGGGAGCCGAGGACCCGGGTTCAATCCCTGGTCAGGGAACTAAGATTTCGTAAGCCCTGCGGCACAGCCAAAGAAAGAGAGTGAGAGAGAGGCAGAGGGAGATTTGGCACACAGAAGAGAAGGCTGTGTGAAGACAGAGGCAGGGATTGGGGTGATGCAGCTACAAGCCAAAGAACACCTGGAGCCCCCAGAAGCTGGAAGAGACAAGGAAGGATCCTCCCCTAGAGCCTTCGGAAGGAGTGTGGCCCTGCCAACACCTGGATTGCAGACTTCTGGCCGCCAAATCCAAGAGCTAATAAATTGTGTTGTTTTAAGCCATCCAGTTCACGGAAATCTGTTACAGCAGCCACAGGACACTAACCCTCAGAGTAAGAGGATGGGGAGTAATTCTTTTAGATGAAGTGGTCGAGGGAGGCCTCTCTGGAGAGGGATACCTGGGCAGAGGCCTGAGTGAAGTGAGGAACCTATATGAAGGGGGCTTTCTTACTAAATATGCACACACACACACACATACACACACACACACACACCATAAGCAGCTGGGTTCTAATCCTAACTCCTCCACTGACTGCTTTTACTGTCACCCCCAGTTCCCCATATGGAACTGGGGGTAGCTGTAAGAGATGATGTCTGAGTCCACCATGGTATGACCTTTCCTGTGTGTGGTCTGGAGTGGAGGGATGGGGTGGGGGTCACCATCCTGGCAGGCCCAAGACTTCTGGGGGTGGGCTGGAGTCAACATATTCAGCCAACAGGTCACATGGGTCACATCTAACCCCTGGTCAACCTGGCTATAGTCTGGCTTCCACCCCATCCACTACAGATACCTTTCTAAAGGCCTGTCATTCCTCTGCTCTAATTCCCCCCATGGCTCCCCACTCCCCCCAGCCTGGTATCCAAAGCCCTTTGGGAGGTGAACCCTGCCCATCCTCCACCTCAGCCACAAAGATACCCTTTCTCAGTCTGTTTTGGACCCCCCTTTCTTCACCCAATTTGTAAATGTTGGTGTTCCTTAGAGCTTGGTCCTGGGTGGTCTCCTCTCCCTCTGTGCACACCTCCTGAGGGTCTCACCCCCTCCCATGGCCTCCGTGACTCGTCTCTGAGGTGCCTCCCATGTCTCGGTGGCCCCCTTGATAGGTCCAGCCACCTCCTGGATATTCCCCCAGGGGTATCAGATTCACCTCACCCCCTACCTCCCTCCTTCCTCCTCCGTTCGATCTGTTGCCAGCTCCTGCCAGTCGTCCATCCTAAACATCTTTCACATCCATTCATTTCTCTCCATCCATCATGGATCGATGTCAAGTCTCTCCATCAATCGATGTCAAGTCACCACTGTGGTAGCCTCCTCCCATCGGTCCCCTGAGTTCCATCCTTGGCCCCCAGCAGTCCATTCTCCACACAGCAGTCAGAGGGCTCTTCCTAAAATTAAATCAGACATGACCTTCCCCTTCCTCCTATGGCCCCCCCATTACACTCTGAAAACAATTCAGACGCCTTTCCATGGACCCCATTGCCCTGTGTGGCCTGCCCCTGCTGACGCCTCCAACTCTGTCTCCCACTGCTCTCCCCCTCACTTACTCAACTCCGGCCACTCCATCCGCAGGCCAAGTTCATTCCTACCTCAGAGCCTTTGCACATGCTGTTCCCTCCACCCTGCATGCCTCTCCCCCAGCTCTGCCCACACCAGCTTCCCCTCGTCCTCCAAGCCCAGCTCTGCCCTGACAGTCCATTTTGCACTGCAATCATCCACCTCCCTTCCTTTGCTCTCAAAAGAATTATTGAGCACCTGCTGTACGCAGTGACTTTCACAGTCATGCATGCCTTTCATCTTTCCAGTAACCCTCAGAGGAAGTTGGGGGACTTGGAGTCACAGCAAAAGCCCCCACCTCCACCCAGGAAAATCGCAGCTGATATCCTGACCAAAGAGATGTCTTCCTGAAGGACTGAAATGGGAAGGAATTGGAACAAGATAAAGTGTGAGCCCTGAAAAAGGGGTCCCTGCTCCAGGTGGGTGGGTGCATGGGAGGGCCAGAGAAACCCTGTGCCCACCTCACCATCCCTCAGGACAGGTGCAGGCTGCAGTCTTTCCTGGGACAGACACCAGCTCTACTCCTAGCAGAAAAAACACATGCTGTGGGTCCCCAACTGGCTCTCACCCTGGGAGCCTCAGTCTTCTCATCCACAAAATGGGAATAATTGAAAGAGGTCCATCTGATGTTCACGGGAGGAGCTCAGTAAATGGGTGCATTGAGGAAGTCCTCTACTTTCGGCAGCTGGGTTCCTCCTCCCCTCAAACAGAGCAGTTCTGTCCAAACCCCCAAAGAAAGTGCTACAAAAAGTTTTGAGGTGGTGCGGCCGCTGTGGGAAACAATTTGATGGTCCCACAAAAAGTTAAATATAGAATCATCCCATGACCCAGCAATTCCACTCCTAGGTGTATACGCAAAAGTATGGAAAACAGTGACTCAAACCGATACTTGTGTACAAATATTCATAGCAGCACTATTCACAATCACCAAAAGGTGGAAGCAGCCCAAATGTCCATCAACTGGTGATGGATAAATATCATATGGTGTATCTATACAATGGAATATTATTCAGCCATGAAAAGGAATGAAGCACTGACACAGGCTACAACACGGATGAACCTCAAAAACATCAAGCTGAGTGAAAGAAGCCAGACACAAAAGGCCATGTATTGTATAATCCGGTTTATACAAAATATCCAGAATAGGTAGGAGACAGAAAGCAGATTCGTGGTTGCCAGGGGCTGGGGGGAACGGGAGTGGGGAGTGAGGAGGTCTCCTTTCAGGGTGATGGAAATGTTTTGAAAACAGATACATGTGGTGATTGCACAACATTGGGAATGTACTAAATGCCACAGAATTGTTCACTTTAAAATAGTTATTTTATATTAGATGAATTTTGCCTCAATTTTTTTAAATGCAGAAAAAAAGGTTTTGAGGACCCTTGAGAAATTTATCATGGTGGCTGCCTCTGAAAGGAGCCTGCAAAAACTGGGGGCAGGATTGGAAGGGAGGCTTACCTTTCTGTCTCCATCTTTGGGGACTTTTTGATTTTCTATACCCTGAGCACATATTGACCATTCAAAAGTGTTTTAACTATTAAAATTAATTAGTGAATTGTACAAACCAAAGAATGAACTCTAATGTAAACTATGGACTTTAGTTAATAACAACGTTCTAGGGACTTCCCTGGTGACGCAGTGGTTAAGAATCCGCCTGCCAATGCAGGGGACACAGGTTTGATCCCTGGTCCAGGAAGATCCCACATGCCATGGAGCAACTAAGCCCGTGAGCCAGAACTACTGAAGCCCAGCGCGCCCTAGAGCCCGCGCTCCGCAACAAGAGAAACCAACGCAATGAGAAGCCTGCACACCGCAACGAAGAGTAGCCCCCACTCGCCACAACTAGAGAAAAGCCCACGTGCAGCAACGAAGACCCAACGCAGCCAATAAATAAATAAATAAATAAATAAATAAATAAATAAATAAATAAGTGAAAGATGGGGGAGAAACCTAGCATGTTAAAAATAATAACAATAATGTTCTACATTGGTTCATCAAGTGTAACAAATGCACCACACTAATGAGAGATGTTAATAACAGCGGAGTTGAGGGGGTGTGTTGGAACCCTATACTTTCTGGGTAATTTTTCTGTAAACCTAAAACTGCTCTAAAAAGTAAAGTCTGTTAAGATTTAATTAGTTGATAGCACAGGGAACTATATTCAATATCCTGTGACAATGGAAAAGAATATAAAAAAAGAAGGAATATATATGTATAACAATCACTTTGCTGTACAGGAGAAATTAACACATTGTAAATCGACTATACTTCAATAAAAAATTAATTAGTTGAAATTAATGAAAAATGAATTAAGATGTTTCAATGGGGGGGCATGTTTGGGGATGCAGGCAGTTATTCTCTTTCTTGATCTGGGTGCTGGTGACATGCGTGGGTTCAGTTTGCAAAAACCCCAGTTCTAGAATGTGCACTTTGCTGTATGTATATTACACTTCAACTTAAAAAATTAAAAATAAAATGAAGAGGTGTTTGGGGATTGCATTATTCTTTAAAAATGCATTTTTGGATTCAAATCACAGCTCTGCCCCTCACCAAGTAAGCAGCCTGGAGTGAGTCCAGTCCCCATCCTCAGCATCCCCATTTCCAATCTGTGAAATGGGTTAATAATAAAGGGACCTACTTCCTAAGGTTGTTTGGGACACTTCAGTGAGATAAGGCTTGGCACATAACATGCAAAATTTCAGCCATTATTCCTATTTCTATTACAATATTTTATAAAAGTGAGACAAATTCAAAGCTGACACTCTCAGGATGCTGTGGGAGGCTGGCATGCCCGTTCCTCCCAGCACCAGCCCACAATCTCATCCCAGAAGCCAGGCAAGGCCTCCAGCAGCCCCGCCCTGGCAGAGGTGGCCCCGCCCACCCTACTGGGGTAGGCATTATCTGAAGATGGATGTGCCAGTGACTGGCTCTGAGGCTGGCCCACACCCATGGAGTGCTGGTTTGTCAAGTTAGCCCAGCCACCAAACAGGGACTCGTCATACAAGGCGTGTGGACTCCTGAGAACGAATGCAGTAACGTGGACCCTGGCCCACCAGAAACCATATATCTGCCTCTTCTTGAGCAACAGGCACTGGTCATACAAGGCGTGTGGACTCCTGAGAACGAATGCAGTAACGTGGACCCTGGCCCACCAGAAACCATATATCTGCCTCTTCTTGAGCCACAGGCACTGTACATACTACCTCCACTCCCCACATGGTGGCCTGACAGCCAAACACCCAACACTGGCCCCACTGCCCTACATCCCAGCCCTGCTCTCCATTCCCTCTAGCAGCCTGTAGTCAAGACAGCCTGCCCCCTAAGCTGGCTCATGGTACCTTTTCGAACGCCTCTATGCCAAAAGGCTGTCCCACCTAAGACTCATATTTTTCCAAAGTGCCAGACCCCAGAAGTTATGAGCCGGGAGGGGGCCTACCCAAATTTCTGGGGTTCTGAGAGTTTCAGGGGCAGTTATGACAGCAGGGCCAGGTTGGCAGACCAGGATGTGGAGGGGTGAGTCTCACCACAGCTTTGGGCATATTTTAGGCATTTGCTTGCAGCATCTTTGGCCCAAAGGAGATCCTGGCAGAAAAAGAAGCTTAAAAACTACCAGTAATCTAGATCATTCCAGGGTTGCAATTGTCTCTGCCCATCATCTCCATCAAATGTAGCCATGCCTGGATGTGCACCTCGGAAAGGATTCCCTGGAGCTCTGCATCTTAGCTGTGTGACCTCAGGTGAGTGTCTGCACCTCTCGGAGCCTCAACTTCCTCATCCATAAGACAGGAACCATATTACGAACCTCATGGGGCTGAGATGACAATTAAGCGTTTTTTAATGTGCTCAGCTCAGTGCTTCATCAAGGACAGTAAGTCCTTGATCAAAGGTACCTCTCACGGTTGTTGGTACTACCATCACATTCATTGTTGTAACTCAGCCACCCACGATTTTGAGAATCAGGCCCAAGTCTTTCCAGGAAGGAGAGATGGGGTCCCATACCATCTGGATGACTCTTGAATGTCTCCAGAGTCATCCAAACCCCTCTGCGGATACCAACCCAGGTCACAGCTGGACACTAGCCCAAAGCTAATGTTACTGCTCAGAAACCCAAGCTGGGCTATACAGAGAGGCCAGGGCCATCGGAAAGTGCCCAGGATTTTGGGGTCAGCCAGGGCTGGTTTGTTCAAATCCCAGCTCCCCCACTGTCTCCCTCCCACCTCCAGCCTGAGACTTATCAGCTGGTGGGCCTCAGTTGCTTTGCATGGTCCCTGCTGGCTAGCCCCCCTCTGGTCCAAGGGGGAAGGGCCAGGCCCCTGGGACACCAGGGAGCATTATTTCAAACAAACTTCCAACAAACATCAGCTGGGACCAACTGCAGGACCTCACGCGACCCTCACAGCCAACTGTGGGGACCCAGGCAGGCATCCTCTTTTCATAGAGGGTCAGTTGGAGGCTCTGCGCCTGTGATGTGTGTGAGACTGTGAAGGCGGCGGGACCGCAAGCCTAAGGTTCATCAGTGGGACGCACTGCCTCCCCTTTAAGACAATGTGGAGTGGTGAAATCCCAGTGACCCCATTCAGCCTTAAGAAGGCGTCACAGGGCTGGGCTTGGATCCGTCTAAGATGCCCTGATTCGGAGGGGTGTCTTCTTGAGGCCCTTCCCACCATGGACACCCAGAGAGAAGGATACACCCAGGACTCCGAGGCGCACATAGAAGAAACCTCACACAAATGCAGCGACGGTCGGGGACACACACACACACACACACACACACACACACACGCACACGAGTCCCTCACAGGCAGTCCCGTCCTGGTTCCTGGGGATTCCCGGGGCTGGCGGTGCTCCCGCCCGCCGCCGCGCGCAAACCCTCGCACCCGCGCTACCAGCCCCGGAACTGGTGCACCTCGGGTTACCGCGCAGGGCCGAGGCCGCGCTCAGGGTACAGTCCGCCCCCCACGCGCGCTCACCCTGCGGGTCTCGGCCTCCCTCCCTCGATCCAGATCCGCCTGAACCGAAACCTCGGCTCTGACCATGCCGTCAGGCGGCCCAGCCCTTCAACGCAGACCAGCCGTCCACAAGGAGAGGCCCGCCCCTGTCACGCCCCCGATCTCAACAGCCTCTGGGCGGGGACCGAGGCGCGGCCTCCAGAGATGGAGAAAACAAGATACAAGAGACATGGAGGCATGGAGAGGGACAGAAAGGGAAAGACAACAGAGGATGAGTTGGAGAGTGACAGGTGGAGAGATGGAGAGAAAGACACAGAGACAGAGAAAGACACAGGCAAAGAGACAAAGACTGAAGATAACCAGAGGCCCCAACCATCAGGGTTCCTGCCACCCTGACTCCCTTTAGCGCCCAAATCCCCCTCTGGACCACTCTCTAGTACCCTCCTCCCACACCAGCACCCCTCAGGGCCTCCAGTTCAGCGCCTGCTCCCAAGCTGGGACAGGGGTCCCTAAGCCAGCATCCCTGGTGCCCCACGGGGCACCAGAGCCTCCTCTGGGACCCCAGAAATCTTCAGACTCCACCAGCCCTTGGGAGCCAGCCCTTCTTCTCCCTCTGGATCTTGGGTCCAACGCACCAGCCTGGAGCTCTGCAGCCAGCCTCTCCCTCCAGGAAGACTTCCAGCTTCAACAAGCACCACAGGGACTTCCCTGGTGGTCCAGTGGGTGAGACTCTGTGCTCACAATGCAGGGCGCCTGGGTTCGATCCCTGGTCGGGGAACTAGATCCCCGCATGCATGCCACAACTAAGAAGTCCACATGCCGCAACTAAAAATCCCTCATGCAGCAACTAAGATCCTGTGTACTACAACTAAGACCCAGTGCAGCCTAAATAAATAAATAATTTTTTTAAAAAAAAAAGCAAGCACCACAGACACTTTTTTGCTCCTCCCACTCCACCCATCCCCTGCCAGCCACCTTGACCCCTCCAACTAGGAGGTTCTCCTTGGCCAGCCCATCTGCTCCAGATGTGCCCAGAGTCAGCCCTGCCCCCTAATGTGAGGCAGATACCATTCCCTGGTTGGTGAGTGGGCGGCTGATCTGGGCAAGTGGGCAGACAGGTGGGAGGGCTCACAGCTGGCCTCCAACTCCCCACCGTCTCCCCAGGACCAAGCAAACGACCTTGCACATACCAGGTGTCCAAAAATATCTGTCAAAGCGGAGGAAAAACACTGGAGAGCAGAGGCCCAAGTTTTTATTGCAGGTCCATCTAGGAAAACTGAGGCACAGGATGCAGGCTTGAGGAGAGATATGACTGTCCAGGTTCAGGCAAGGGTCAGGTCAATTAGAGAAGCCTGAAACTCTGAGAAGATAATACTCCCCTCTCAATGAGTTCCAGAGTTAAAACTGCAGTAAACCATAAAGAAGTTGAAGAGGGACTTCCCTGGTGGCACAGTGGTTAAGAATCCGCCTGCCAATGCAGGGGACACGGGTTCCATCCCTGGTCCAGGAAGATCCCACATGCTGCAGAGCAACTAAGCCCACAAGCCGCAGCTACTGAGCCCGCGCACCACAGCTACTGAAGCCTGCACACCTAGAGCCCGTGCTCCGCAATAGGAGAAGCCACCACAGTGAGAAGCCCACGCATCGCAACAAAGAGTAGACCCTGCTCGCTGCAACTAGAGAGAGCCTGTGCGCAGCAACGAAGACCCAACACAGCCAGTCTCCCTGAGAGTGCCCCCTCCCAGGATCAGCTGGTGCTGAGCTGGGCAGTGATTGGCTCAGAATTAGTCTGTGCAACAATGGAGCACCCACTGTGCTCCAACCATTGTTTTAGGTGCTGGGAATATGGCAGAGAATAAAACAGACCAAATCCCTGTCCTCATGGAACTGAGATTCAAGTGGGGAAATAGATACAGATATTTCCATCAATGAAGGAATATAACAAAGGGTTTTGACATGAGGTAGAAGGGATTCTACTATATGAGGTTGGGTATCAGGTCCCTGGCTAAAACGTGAATAACAAGAATAAATGTTGAATCATGTTGTACATCTTGAATATACACAATTTTTATTTGTCAATTATACCTAAATAAAGCCAGAAAAGAATAAATTTTGAATGAATGAATGAATTTTTACAAGTCTGAACCTTACAGAAAATGCTCTGGCTGGTTCCCAGAGTCTGATACAAGTATCCTTAGCTATTAAGCCTGGTTATTTTATTTTACTTTATTTCATTTTATTTTATTTCATTTCATTTCATTTTAGAGCAGAGAAAGGTTTTTTGCAGGGCCAAGCAAGGAAAACCAGTGGCTCATGCTACAAAAAACCCGAACTCAAACCCAGTAATTTTATATGGCACATGGAGGAACATTTTCTATTCATTTTCTGTTTTATGTATTTATATTAAATGAGAGATTTGTTTTGATGTGTAGAAGAAAAATATATATTTGGCCTGAACATCAAATCTATAGTCTCATGGATATAATAATAGCATCATAAATTTTGCTTAAAATAATAAGACTTAAAAGGAAGAGTCCCGAGAGAAAACTATTCATTAAGTAATAGAAAGGTAATAAGTACATAGGGCAAAAAATGGTGACAGGTAATTGTGAATGGCTGAAATTTCAGAATCAAAAATGATCAGTCTGGATTAAGATAAAGACGGAGGAGGAGGCTGAAGATCTCTGAATTTGAGTTTTGGAAAAATAAAAATTCCAGAAAACAAGAAGCAGAGGGCTCAAAACTTTAAGGAGGGAATTCTAGAACAAGTGTAAGATGCCCAGCTTTGCCCCAGCAGGTGGTAAACTTGGACGATTTCTTCATCCTTCATTTTCATGAAGATCTCACTAGGTGGCGAGGGTGGGAGGGGACAGTGTTTCAAGGTGAAGAAGAGGAGATACAAATCATTGAAACTTTGCTGCTGGGAGGAGGCAGAAGGGAGGCCAAGAAAGGCAACATGAGGGATGTGACATCTGAGCTGGGACGGCAGGGAGAGGTTGGATTTCAACAGGTGCAGGAGAGGGAGTAGGGCTCGAGCACAGAGAAACCAGAGGGTGTGGCTGGGCGGGTGGCTTCCTCTGGCCTCGGGGTGTGAGAGACAAAGAGGCTGGAGGGGTGCAGGACCTTGAAGGCCAGTCCGAGTGGCTGAGGGTTGACCTGGTGAGCAATGGGGAGCTATGGACAGTGCTTGAGCAGGGAAGAAGCCCCCTTTTGGTCGGTTTGTTTTTTGGCCTTACCGTGCAGCTCGTGGGATATTAGTTCCCCGACCAGGGATTGAACCCGGGTCCTCGGCAGTGAGAGCACTGAGCCCTCACCACTGGACCGCCAGGGAATTCCCGGTTGGTTGTTTTAAAGCACATTGGAGCTTATTTATTTTTTTAGGTCTCTGGAGGATGTCCACATGGGTGACTAGCTGGATGTGGGTTTCTAGAGAAACGAGGAGGAGAGGAGAGGGTGTCAGCCCAGCTTCTCCGCCTTTAGAGAGATGGAGAAAAGGAAGGAGGAGCAAGTTGAGGGGCCTGGGGATGGGGAATCACTTCCTGGCCATGCGACCTTGGGCAAGTCATGTGACCCCTGTAGGCCTCCATTCCTGACAGATGAAATGGAGGAGATGACCACCAGATGAGATGGTGTTTGCAGTGTGCTCAGCCCCATGCTTGGCACAGAGCATGGGCTGGACAAACGACAGCACTTCAAGTTTGTGGTTTGATTTGGGCTATCCCAGCAGTTCTCAGCTGGGGCAGAGTGTCTGCTCAGAGGACATTTGGCAATGTCTGAAGCTACTTTTGATTGTCACACTGTGGAGTCAGAGATGCTACAGGCATCTGGTGGGTGGAGACCAGGGACGCTGCTCAGCACCCTACAATGCACGGGCCAGCCCCACCACAGAGCATGATCCAGCCAAAAATGTCAGCAGTGCCACAGTTGAGAAACTCTGGGTTACCTTGAGTCTAAAAGACCCGTGGGCCATTCAGGGAGACACCCAGGAGGCAGCTAGGCCCATCAGGAGAAGTGCATCTGTGAGTCACCTGTACTGGGAAGACAGTGGATGCCAGCGGAGTGAGTCAGTGATGTTATTCCAGGAGTGGGACTGAGAAGAGGATGGGAAAGCAGAAGTGTTGATCACAGCTGCATTTAGAAAGAGGACAGGCAGAGGCATGGGTCTGGAGGTGGAGATGGGTCACATCTGGGAGGTTGAGGAAGCGTGGTAATAAGTTCCATCAGCTGTGCCAGAGGTCAAGGAGCTCAGGCCCTAGCAAGAGACAGAACTGTGTGGTTACCAATTCACCAGAGTCTTTAGCCTGGCTCAATAGACTAAGGTCAGAGTGGGAGGGGAGGAAACGGAGGCAGTGGCCAGACCAGGGAGATGGTACCAAAATGACATCTGGAAGTGGGTAAAGGTGGAGCATGGCATGGGTGCTGGGAAGGGCTTTTCCTGGGGCTCCAGAAGCTCACATAAGACTTTTTTTTTTTTAACATCTTTATTGGAGTATAATTGCTTTACAATGGTGTGTTAGTTTCTGCTTTATAACAAAGTGAATCAGTTATACATATACATATGTTCCCATATCTCTTCCCTCTTGCGTCTCCCTCCCTCCCACCCTCCCTATCCCACCCCTCTAGGTGGTCACAAAGCCCCGAGCTGATCTCCCTGTGCTATGCGGCTGCTTCCCACTAGCTATCTATTTTACATTTGGTAGTGTATATATGTCCATGCCACTCTCTCACTTCATCCCAGCTTACCCTTCCCCTCCCCATGTCCTCAAGTCCATTCTCTACGTCTGCATCTTTATTCCTGTCCTACCCCTAGGTTCTTCAGAACCTTTTTTTTTTTTTTTTTTGGATTCCATATATATGTGTTAGCATACAGTATTTGTTTTTCTCCTTCTGACTTACTTCAGTCTGTATGACAGACTCTATGTCCATCCACCTCACTACAAATAACTCAATTTCATTTCTTTTTGTGGCTGAGTAATATTCCATTGTATATATGTGCCACATCTTCTTTATGCATTCATCTGTCGATGGACACTTAGGTTGCTTCCATGTCCTGGCTATTGGAAATAGAGCTGCAATGAACATTGTGGTACATGACTCTTTTTGAATTATGGTTTTCTCAGGGTATATGCCCAGTAGTGGGATTGCTGGGTCGTATGGTAGTTATATTTTTAGTTTTTTAAGGAACCTCCATACTGTGCTCCATAGTGGCTGTATCAATTTACATTCCCACCAACAGTGCAAGAGGGTTCCCTTTTCTCCACACCCTCTCCAGCATTTGTTGTTTGTAGATTTTCTGATGATGCCCATTCTAACTGTGTGAGGTGATACCTCATTGTAGTTTTGATTTGCATTTCTCTAATAATTAGTGATGTTGAGCAGATTTTCATGTACTTCTTGGCCATCTGTATATCTTCTTTGGAGAAGTGTCTGTTTAGGTGTTCTGCACATTTTTGAATTGGGTTGTTTGTTTTTTTGATATTGAACTGCATGAGCTGCTTGTATATTGTGGAGATTAATCCTTTGTCAGTTACTTCATTAGCAAATATTTTCTCCCATTCTGAGGGCTGTCTTTTCGTCTTGTTTATGGTTTCCCTTGCTGTGCAAAAGCTTTTAAGTTTCGTTAGGTCCCATTTGTTTATTTTAGTTTTTATTTCCATTTCTCTAGGAGGTGGGTCAAAAAGGCTCTTGCTGTGATTTATGTCACAGTGTTCTGCCTATGTTTTCCTCTAAGAGTTTGATAGGGTCTGGCCTTACATTTAGGTCTTTAATCCATTTTGAGTTTATTTTTGTGTATGCTGTTAGGGAATGTTCTAATTTCATTCTTTTACGTGTAGCTGTCCAGTTTTCCCAGCACCACTTATTGAAGAAGCTGTCTTTTCTCCATTGTATATTCTTGCCTCCTTTATCAAAGATAAGGTGACCGTATGTGCGTGGGTTTATGTCTGGACTTTCTAACCTGTTCCATTGATCTATATTTCTGTTTTTGTTCCAGTACCTTACTGTAGCTTTGTAGTATAGTCGGCAGTCCGGGAGACTGATTCCTCCAGCTTCATTTTTCTTTCTCAAGATTGCTTTGGCTATTCAGGGTCTTTTGTGTTTCCATACAAATTGTGAAATATTTTGTTCTAGTTCTGTGAAAAATGCCATTGGTAGTTTGATAGGGATTGCATTGAATCTGTAGATTGCTTTGGGTAGTATAGTCATTTTCACAATGTTGATTCTTCCAATCCAAGAGCATGGTGTATCTCTCCATCTGTTCGTATCATCTTTAATTTCTTTCATCAGTGTCATAGTTTTCCGCATACAGGTCTTTCGTCTCCTTAGGTAGGTTTATTCCTAGGTATTTTATTCGTTTTGTTGCAATGGTAAATGGGAGTGTTTCCTTAATTTCTCTTTCAGATTTTTCATCATTAGTGTATAGGAATGCAAGAGATTTCTGTCATTAATTTTGTATCCTGCTACTTTACCAAATTCATTGATTAGCTCTAGTAGTTTTCTGGTAGCATCTTAAGGATCCTCTGTGTATAATATCATGTCATCTGCTAACAGTGACAGCTTTACTTCTTTTACAATTTGGATTCCTTTTATTTCTTTTTCTTCTCTGATTGCTGTGGCTAAAACTTCCAAAACTATGTTGAATAATAGTCGTGAGAGTGGGCAACCTTGTCTTCTTCCTGATCTTAGTGGAAATGGTTTTAGTTTTTCACCATTGAGAACGATGTTGGCTGTGGGTCTGTCATATATGGCCTTTATTATGTTGAGGTAAGTTCCCTCTTTGCCTTTCTGGACGGCTTTTATCATAAATGGGTGTTGAATTTTGTCGAAAGCTTTTTCTGCATCTATTGAGACGATCATATGGTTTTTCTCCTTCAGTTTGTTAATATGGTATATCACATGGATTGATTTGCATATATTGAAGAATCCTTGCCTTCCTGGGATACACCACTTGATCATGGTGTATGATCCTTTTAATGTGCTGTTGGATTCTGTTTGCTAGTATTTTGTGGACGATTTTTGCATCTATGTTCATCAATGGTATTGGTCTGTAGTTTTCTTTTTTTGTGACGTCTTTGTCTGATTTTGGTATCAGGGTGATGGTGGCCTCATAGAATGAGTTTGGGAGTATTCCTCCCTCTGCTATATTTTGGAAGAGTTTGAGAAGGATAGGTGTTAGCTCTTCTCTAAATGTTTGATAGAATTCACCTGTGAAGCCGTCTGGTCCTCACAGCAGACTTTAAGGGGCAGAGATGAAAAGAAGAGAAATCCCCTCATATACTCTTGATGGGGATGTAAAATGGTACGCCACCATGGAAAAACAGTGTGCTGGTTCCTTTTTTTTTTTTTTTTTTTTTAATACAGCAGGTTCTCATTAGTTATCCATTTTTTACATATTAGTGTATATATGTCAATCCCAATGGTGGTTCCTTTTTTGCGGAATAGAATTACCATATGAACTCTCTAAGTTCCACTCCTAAGTATATGCCCAAAAAAACTGAAAACAGGGACTCAAACAGGTACATGAACACACATGCTTATACCAGCATTATTCACAGTAGCCAGCCACTTGAGACCATTTTTGCCAAACCAGCCAAGGCCATCTCTCCCACCTCAAAGCCTTTGCACTGCTGTTCCTTCTGCCTAGAATTCTGTTCCCGCTCAGGGGTGACTCGTCTCCCACCTGAGCAGAATCTTAGTGACCCAGTTACTGTGGAGAAGGCGAAATGAGCAGTAAAGAACAAGGTGTCCTTTCTGGCCTTTGTCTAGAGTGACCCAGCCCCCACCCTTCCTCCGCAAACACCTGTCTCCATTTCCCCATAGTTCCGGGAGGATTAATTTCCACCTCCCTGCATCAGGGCCCAGGGACACAGGATTTGTGAAATAGAGGGTAAGTGATACCACTGACATCCGCGGATACTTCATTCTACCTCCCTTAAGCCAATCAGACTCTCTCCTCCCACACCTTAGCCAATTAAATGCTCTCCTATCCCTCAGCTGAACAAACTCTAATCTCCTGTTTCTCATCCAATTAGACTCCGCCCCCTTCCCCCTCACTCCTAGCCCTCAGCCAGTCAGACTCTGCCCTCCCTCTCTTCAGCCAATCAGACACTCTCCTGCTTCTCAGACAACCAGACTCCACCTTCCTGCTCCTTGGCTAATTAAACTACTCGCCTAATCCTCAGCCAGTCAGACTCCCATATCCTACTTCTCAGCCAATTAGACTCTTCCTGTCTGTCCACCTAACCAATTACTTCCACCTTCCTGTCCCTCAGCTAATCTGGATCAGCCCTCCCCCTCCCCACCTCAGCCTAACAGAAACAACCTTCTTGTCCCTCAATCAATAAGAATGCCACTTTAGGAGAAGCCCGCAGTAGGCCTGGCTCTGCCAATTACCAGCTCTGTGGACTGGAGTGCTCTTCTTAGCATCTCTGTGTCTCATTCTTCTCTACTGTAAAATGAGGGCAGTCATCTCCTTCCCTGCTGGGGTGGTCCTGAGACTCCAACCTGAAAAGTGGATTCTCCCTTATATGTTGTATACATGTGTGTTAGTATTTCTCCTCTCTCCCTCAAATCCCCTAAAGCTGTTGCCTCTGCTAGAATACCCTTTCCTGCCAGACCAACTCCTGTTCATCCTTCAAAACCCAGCTGCAGCAGCCCCTCCTCCAGGAGCCTTTCTGTGCTCCTTTCCCATGCTGTACTCAAGCTCCCACTGTGGGCCCTCCCAGCTAGCCTGGGACTAGGTCTTTTGGGACCCCAGAATCTCCCAGCATGAGGCTGGGCACAGACTATTGCTGCCATTTGAATAGCTGCTGAGCAACTGAGTCCATGAACAAATCAATTTGAATACTGATTATCTGGAGAGGAAACCCAGAATTGGACTTTGGGGGAAATCATTAAATCCCTTAATATCAAGTACCAAATCATGAATTCATATTTTCAGCAGAGACTGAGAGCCACAGCTTTCACCAGATTTTGAAAAAAAGGGGATTAAGGACTTTGTTTTACAAATTGGAGCCCCACAGAGGGCCAGTGACTTGCCCAAGGTGACACTGCCTGGTGGTGAAAACAGAGTCAGGATTTTAATTCCTTGTGACCCATCTGAGAGTTCTGGGACTTGGATGCCTAGTGTGAAAAAAGCCTTCACACTCATCATCCAATTTAGGAGGAAAGAAAATTCATATTTATAATGAAGAGCCAAGTGGTCACTCAGTTGACAGACGTTTATTGAACACATGAATGCTGTGTGCCAGGCACTGGTCTCAGCCCTGAGGATGCAGCACTGAGCAGGACAGGTCCCTGCCCTCCTGGAGTTTCCATCCAAGTGGGGAAGGCAGCAGTAATTAAACAAATGAATAAGATAATGTCTGGTAAGGATCTTAGTAAATAGGATGTTCTCACAGGGAAGGACTGGGAACCTAGTTTAGATAAGGTGGTCAGAACTAGACCTCTAGGAGGAAGTTATGTTTGAGTGATCTCTGAATGATAGGAAGATATGAAGAAGACTATTCCAAGCAAAGTGAACAGCAAGTGCAAATGCCCTGGGGCTGAATGAGGGTGGCATCCTCATGGAGCAAGAGACCAGTGGGCTGGAGCAGGAAACGCACTAGGAGAGGAGATCAGAGGTGGGGGAAGAAGCCGATTGTGAAGATTCTAGTGTATGCAAGGCAGAAATGAGAGGGAAGGGGGGTGGGGGCCTCAAGGCAGAGGCACCAGCAGGAGCCAATGCCTAGAGGCAAGGAGGTGCCTGGCCCATGCCTGTTTGGGGCACCAGAAGTCACCCTGCCTTCAGCTGTGCTGATATAAACTGTAGAGCAGGAAGGAGGAGTGAACAGTTTGGGGCAACGTTGACCTCTGCCAGGGAATCTGTTGTTGTTCATGACCACAGGCCACCCTAGGCTGATTCAGCAAGATTCTGTGTTGTCAAAGGTCAGCTCCCCAAAGAACAAAGCAACACAGCAGCAAACCCCTCCCCACAAGAGGATCTGCATTATGGACCTCACCTCACTAGCTTCCAAAGGGGTTAAATTTCAGGAAACCTCAAAAATGCTTGCAGGCTGGATCTAGCCACCAATCGCTATGTGACTTTTGGCAAGTTACTTCACCCCTTTGAGCCTGAGTCGACCACTTTTTTGCTTGATTCATCTGTAAATCAAAGGCTTCATACATGCTCCGTTGTCTGCCTACATTACCACACTCATTTTCCACATTAAGGTAGGGACTCAGATTATAAAGAGAGATGGAGGTTCAGAGTATAACTTGCCCAAGTTGGGAGTTAAACTAGATCTGTCAGATTCCAGGGATGGTGGGGCTATGGGGGTCCAATCCAAAGACCCTCCTTAGGAAGTGTCTGGCACCCAGTGGCCACTAAGCAGATGGGAACTATTCTATGGTTATTAACCTCAAGATGGTGTGACACCACCTCTCCCAGCCTCAGTTTCCTTGGCTGCAAAATGGGGACTTAGAATTCTCTCTTCACTGGCTTTGGGAGGCATTAGAGATATCAAATGTGTAAAAATAAATGGTGGGGTTTGGTGATTTCTCAAAAAGTTAAACGTAGAGTTACCCCATGACCCAGCAATTCCACTCCTAGGTATAGACCCAAAAGAATTGAAAACTGTACTCAAACAAGTGCATGTACAGGCATGTTCATAACAGCACTATTCACAGTAGCCAAAAGTGGAAACAATCCAAATGCCCATCAAATGATGACTGGATAAACAAAATATCAAATATCTATAGATTAGAATATTATTCAGCCGTAAAAAGGAATGAAGCCCTGACACACGCTACAACGTGGATGAAAATCAAAAAGCATTACGCTGAGTGAAAGAAGCCAGACACAAAAGGTCACATAATGTATGATTCCATTTATATGAAATGTCCGGAGTAGGTAATTCTTAGAGACAGGAAGCAGATTGGTGGTTGCCAGAGGCTGGGGAGGAGCGAGGAAGAGAAAATGGGGAGTGATTACTTAATCAGTATGAGATTTCTGTCTGGGGTGATGAAAACATTTTGGAACTAGATAGTGATAGTTGTACAAGATTGTGAATGTACTAAATGCCACTGAATTGTTCACTTTGAAATGATTAATATTATGGTACATGAATTTCACCTCAATAATAAATAAATTAGATATAAATGGTGGGAAGCAGGTTGATGTGATTTCATATCACCCATACATTTGCTACAAGCATAAGATAGATACAGTATTATTCCCATTTTAGAGATAGAAAAATCAAGGCACAGAGAGAGGAGGTGCTCCACCCAGGGGGTGGGGAAGTCTGAATTGGACCTGGAGTCTCTCTGACCTCAAGCAGTTTCCACTCCTCTGCCTGGGAGCCATGCAGGTGACAGATACCCACAGTGAGATCATCACCCTGGAAGCACAGGTGACTCAGCAAGAAGGCAAACAGAAGAACCCAGGATATTGGCTAGCTTGACCTGGTTCTTTTCCTCTGGCCCAGGAGAAGCAAGCCAGGGAGACCCAGAGCTAAGGGGCTGTCCTTTGTTCAGGCAGAAAACCTTCTGTTATTGTCACCTCTCTGTTCCTAGTCCTGTGCTGAATGCCCCAAGAAGACTCATCCCTGGAGCCAGCACTCAAGGAGCTCCTAGTCTGGAGAGTATGGAGTTTGACATAGACACTCGCAGACTCTTGGTGTCAGGGCTGAACCAGAGAAAGGACTCTGGAGCTGGGAAAGGCAAGAAGAGAAAACCTGAGGAGAAGGGAAGGCTTCCTGGATACTGGGGATGGGTTTTGAAGTATGTATAGGAGTCCACTGGGTTTAATGAAAAAGTTTGTGTTTTACACACTCAGATACTTTAATAGGGAAAATGCAAAGTGATATGAGCCCTGGAGAGGGGAAATTAGTAAATATCTGGCAAAATTATATAGGTATTTATCCACTTAGAGGAATATATCCCAATGGTTTTCTTGCAAAAATAAGAAAAGATGAATGAACAAGGTTATTCATAGCAGCACCATTTAAACTGTCAAAAGACTGGAAATGTCCATATGTCCAACAGTAGGGAATGGTTGAATAAACAAATTGTGGCACAGCCACATGATGGAGTACTATGTAGCTGTAAAAAGGAATGAGGAAGAGCTCTGTATACCAGTATGGAAAGATCTCCAGGAAACAGTGTTAAATGGGAAAACAGCAAATGGAATCTATCTATCTATCTATATACATATATATATATACACATATATATGTATATATATATATGTATGTATATATATATGGAGAGAGAGAGTAAACCATGAAAAAATTGTAAATTGTTATCTGAGAGGAAGGGAAAGAACATGATGGAGGGTACTGGAATAGAAGCTAGATGTCTCTCTATATATCTTATTCTGTAGATTTGACTTTGGAACCATTTAAATATTTACATAATTCTAAAATAATATTAGATTTAATAAATAATTTCCTCACTTCACACCCATTAGGATAGCTAATATAAAAAAAGAAAATGACAAATGTTGGTGAGGATGTGGAGAACTTGGAACCCTGTGCACTGCTGGTAGAATGTAAAATGGTGCAGCCACTATGGAAAACAGTATGGGGGTTCCTCAAAAAAGTAAACATACAATTACCACATGATCCAGCAATTCCACTTCTAGGTGTATACCCAAAAGGAGTGAAAGCAGGAACTTAAATAGATATTTGTACACACATGTTCATAGCAGAACTATTCACAATAGTCATAAGTGGAAACAACCCAAATGTCCATCAACAGATGAATGGATAAACCAAGTATAGTGTATCCATACAATGGAATATTATTCAGCCTTAAAATGGAAGGAAATGGTGGCATATGCTACAACAGTGATGAACCTTAAAGACACTTTGCTAAGTGAAATAAGCCCGTCACAAAAGACAAATATTATATGATTCCACTTATATGAGGTCCCTAGAGCAGTCAAATTCATAGGGAAAGAAAATAGAATGGTGAGTGCCAAGGGCTGGGGGAAACTGGAATGGGGAGTTAGTGTTTAATGGGGACAGAATTTCAGTTGGGGAAGATGAAAAATTTCTGGAGATGGATGTGGTGGTGATGGTTGTACAACAATGTGAATGTACTTAATGCCACTGAACTGTACACTTAAAAATGGTTAAAATTGTAAAATCTATGTTGCATATATTTTACCACAATAAAAAAAGGTAAAGTGTCATTACCTTATTTGAATGACCCAGTTAGTCTAGGTTGCATTTGTTATAGTACAATGTTCAGAGATATTTTTAAATGGGGGTGGTGGAATAGTGAGGTGAATTTTTCAATAATAATAACAGTTATTATAATAATATAAATACTGTTACTTGAGATGTTTTCTAATCCCACATTGTTTCTAGTCGCATAATTATAATGCACAATCTTATCGTGAGGTGTTGTTTTTATTGTTGTTACGGCTTTAACAAAATAAAAACTTTCTGTCCTCAAAAAGAAATTTCCTAAAAATCAAAAGCTTCAGGTTAGGGACATAACTACAAAATGAAACTATTTCAAGAGACATTATGGGACAATAATTTGATGGCACATTCCCAATGGGATATACCCAAAAGACAAAAACAAAAAACAAAACAGAAAAAAAGTCTTAAATGCATTTTCAACAATCACATTGTTTAAGGTACTGTTGTTATGTTATTCTGAGATGATATGTGTGTATTGTGGGGGGCTGGGGCCAGTAGGGAAGACTTGACTTGGACAAGTACCCCAGATGCAGAAATAATAAATGACTGTGAGTCTAGACTCATCCAGGACATGGAGTCTGGCCGTAATAGATTATCCTGTGGGCTGACCCTCTGCTGGGGAGGCTGGGGCAGTCAGGTGGATGAGCAGAAATGACTCTACTTATTGAATGCTTTCCACACGCTGGCATGATCCTAAGCATTTTGCATGTATCTCCTTGTTTAACTCTCACAAAAACCCTATGAGGTTGGTACTATTCTCCCATTTCAGAGATGGACAAAATGAGGGCTCAAGACTAAGGCTCTTTCTCTAGCTAGTAAGAAACAGTGTGAGAATAGGAATCTGGGTGGGATGGCTCAGCAGGGGTCAGCAAACTTTATTTAAAGGCCACATGAATCCAAACGAAATGAAACCACTACCCAGAAAGGTATCTGCACCCCATGTTCATTGATGCATTATTTACAATAGCCAAGACAGGGAAACAACCTAAGTGCCTCTCAATGGATAAAGAAAAGGTGATATAGATAGATGGATAGATAGATATAGATATAAATATAAATAAATATACAATTCAGCCATTAAAAAATAAGGAAGTCCTGCCATTCGCAACAACCTGAATGGAAGTTGATGGCATTATGCTATGTAAAATAAGTTAGACAGAGAAAGACAAATACTGTATGGTCTCACTTACATGTGGAATTTAAAAAAGAAAAAAAATAAACATATAGAAACAGAGTAGAATGGTGGTTGCCAAGGGCTGGGGATGGGGGAAATGGGGAGATGTTGGTCAAAGGGTACAGACTTTTAGTTATAAGATAAATAAGTTCTGAGAACCTAACATACAGCATGGTGACTATAGTCAACAATTTTGTATACTTCAAAGTTGCTAAGAGAGTACATCTTAAAGTTCTCACCACAGACACAAAAAAAATAAATATGTGAAGTAAGGTGATGGATGTGTTAACTACCCTTATTGTGGTAATCATTTTGCAATACATTCATATATCAAATCATCACGTTGCACACCTTAAACTTATACAATGATATATGTCAATTATATCTCAATAAAGCTGGAGGTGGGGGATGCACATAGTAAGTATTTTCAACTTTGCAGGACTAATGGTCTCCATCACAATGACTCAACTCTGCCGTTAGAGCATGAAAATAATCATAGACAATATGTAAACAAATGGGAGAGGATGTGTTCCAACAAACTTTCATTTTACATAAACAAATTGTGCTACATCCATAGAATGGAATATTATTCAGCCATATAAAGGAATGATTCATAATAAAATGCATTGATTCATGCTACAATGTGAATGAAACTTGAAAACATTATGCTCAATGAAAAAAAAGCCAGACACAAAAAGTCACATATTGTTTGATTCCATTTATATGAAATGTCCAGAATAGGTAAATCCACAGAGACAGAAAGCAGACTGGCAATTGTCAGGGGCTGGTAGATGACAGAAGGTAACTGCTTAATGGGTACAGGGTTTTATTTGGGGGTGACGAAAATTTTGGAACTAGATTAGATATAGGTGATGGTTGTACAAAATTGTAAATGTACTAAATGCCACAGAATTGTACACTTTTAAATGGTTCACTTTATGTTAGGTGAATTTCACCTTGAAAAAAAACAAACAAACAAAAAATTGTTTACAAAACAGATAGTCAATCCATAGGCTGTGGTTTGCCCAGTCTTGCTTTGAAACATCTCTTCAATGTGGCACATATATACAATGGAATATTACTCAGCCATAAAAAAGAATGAAACTGAGTTATTTGTAGTGAGGTAGATGGACCTAGAATCTGTCATACAGAGTGAAATAAGTCAGAAAGAGAAAAACAAATTCCGTATGCTAATGCATATATGTGGAATTTAAAAAAGCGGTGCTGGTGAACCTAGTGCAGGGCAGGAATAAAGACGCAGACGTAGAGAATGGACTTGAGGACACAGGGCGGGAAGGGGAAGCTGGGAGGAAGTGAGAGGGTAGCATTGACATATACACTACCAAATGTAAAATAGTTAGCTAGTGGGAAGCTGCTGCATAGCACAGGGAGATCAGCTCTGTGCTTTGTGACAACCTAGAGGGGTGGAATAGGGAGTGTGGGAGGGAGACACAAGAGGGAGGGGATATGGGGATATATGTATACATATAGCTGATTCACTTTGTTGTACAGCAGAAACTAACATAACATTGTAAAGCATTTATACTCCAATAAAGATGTGAAAAAATTAAAAAATAATAAAATAAAACATCTCTTCACAAAACCCAGAGCTGAATTTTAAAATGTAGGCATACACAAAACATGGAAACAACCTAAATGTCCATCGACAGATGAATGGATAAAGAAGATGTGGTACATATATACAATGGAATACTACTCAGCCATAAAAAGGAATGAAATAATCCATTTGCAGCAACATGGATATGACTAGAGATTATCATACTAAGTGAAGTAAGTCAGAAAGAGAAAGACAAATACCGTATGATATCACTTATATGAGGAATCTAAAATATGGCACAAATGAACCTATCTACAAAACAGAAACAGACTCACAGACATGGAGAACAGACTTGTGGTTGCCAAGGGGGATGGGGGTGGGGGAGGGAAGGACTGGGAGTTTGGGATTAGCAAATGTAAACTATTATATATAGGATGAATAAACAAGGTCCTACTGTATAGCACTGGGAACTATATTCAGTATCCTGTGATAAATCATAATGGAAAAGAATATTTAAAAAAAGAACGTCTCAGGACTTCCCTGGCGGTTCAGTGGTTAAGACTCCGCACTTCCACTGCAGGGGGCACGGGTTCAATCCCTGGTCAGGGAAATAGGATCCCACATGCCATAAGGTGCGGCCAAAAAAAAAAAAGAATGTCTCTATGTGTATAACTGAGTCACTTTGCTGTACAGCAGAGATTGGCACGACATTGTAAATCAACTATATTTCAAGTTAAAAAATTAAATTTAAAAAAATGTAGGCATATAAAATCTTATCTCAGAGACCTGCACACAAGTTTTTATTATTATTATCAGGGTCTTCATTATTATTATCATTTACCAAAATGAATGTTATTAACTCTGATCTTGGCCCCAAGCCCAGCCCTGCCCCGCCCCAAGTTCCTTTTCTTCTGGCCTCTGGCCTCGATCCCAGCTTCACTTCAGATCCAGAGCCCAGGGTTCTGTCTCTCTGTGCTGATGCTACCTCCATTAGAGCTGGCCCGAGGCCCTGGGTACTCTCAAGAGACCCCTGGTCTGTCTGCAGCCTGGAGGGGCCTTGACATATCCTGGCAGCGGGCCTCATGAAGTGGGAGGGAAGCAGGGGTGGGGAATGACTCATCATGGGAATCCCAGCCTTTGTGCTGCCTCCCAGACCCAGCCAAGACCAGGTGCCTTGGTGTGTGGGTGTCTGCATGTGTGTGTTTCAGAGCCTAACCTCAAACTGACCCCACATCCTCAATCAGGTCTATGGTGTACTCAACAGTCACTCCCTGCTACCCATCTGGCCCCTGACCTGTGGTGGGCATTTCTGGGCACCCCAAGAGAATTCAACATCTCCTAGTCTGGGGGAGATGGAACCAGACAGAGAAACTCTAGACCTTGTATGGACAGGTCTGGGTCAAAGGTAGGAATCCTGGGCTAGGGAGCCAGAATGGGAGAAGTGGGGAGCCAGGGGTAAACAAGGAGCCTTCCTGAAGGAAGGGTCCTACCCAAGAAGGTCACAAATCCCAGATAGACCCTGAGGGAAATGTTGGCTGGCCATGACATGTCCCTGACTCCAATACAACCGAGCTCCTACCACAAACTTCAAGCTTTAAATGGGTATCAAGGCTGCCCATCTGGCTGGCCCAAGAATTACTGGGTGTGAAGTTGCTCTGTAGCCAGTCTGCAAACACTTGCCCAGCATGAAGAGTCATAATTACTCTGACCCTGACCTAGCCACAGGATAGTGAAAACATGCACTGGGCTTGGCGCCCTCCCCAGGTTCTAACTATGTGACCTTGGGCAAGTTACTTAACATCTCTGAGCTCACCCTCCTGCTGGGTAAAATGAGCATAAATTGGCAGTTAAATAAAATTGTAAGGGTCTCTCCACAGCCACAATCGGTGGGAGAATCAGAGGGACAAACCCAAGGTCCATGATGCCACGTCAAGGTCATTCCCAGACCAAGCAGACATTAGGTGAGGATCTCATGTGACAGTTACCCCGCAACATCCTGGGGGCTACCCGCTGGTGGATGTAGGGCCTGGATGAAGTTAAAGCAAGTGAGGCACAAAGACAGGATCAGAATTCCTGATTTTTCCTTTCACTTCTGGCTCCAATATGTCTAAGCACAGCACTGCCCCTGACCCTGTCTTTATTAAAATGTTGATATTTTGTTCATCATGGATTTTTTTTGCATTTCTTTTAGTCTTTTAAAACATTGTGCTAGAATATTATTTATCTTGATGGCTGAGATTTTCGGCACCACCTTAAATTTTACACCCTCACTCTCCTCACTCTAGTCCTGCACCGGATGGACACACAGCCCACATCCTCCACGTAGTTCTATCAGGCAGAGCCCCTGACCCCAAATCCTCAGAAACTGGGACATGGAGGAGGAGATTTCCTCAGAATCTCCTGGGGAGCAGCCTCTATTCATCCTCCTCTCTTAGCACCTAACTCTGTGAGCCCCTACTGTGTGTCCAGCTTTGTGCTAGGCCATGCTGAGTGCCCAGAAAGAGGACACTCTATATCTAAGTAGGCCCCATGGGGAATCCCAGGCCTGGATTAGCCTGGGCATTCCCAGGCCCGCCCAGGGCCCGCCCTGTGCTGAGTGCCCAGCCTGGTGGGTCTCCTGGAAATTCCCCAGGCTAGTTTCGAGATGGGAGGCCAACAGTGAAGTAATTTACATGGCAGCCCCAGCCATGATGAGCCCATCCCACTTGATGCTGGATAAAGAGGAGGAGGGCTCTCTTCAGCAGGACTTGGCCACAGGCACCAGAGGAAGAGGGAGGACCCCTCACTGCCAACCCAGGTGAGCCCAGAAGTCAGCTCCAGGGACAAAGCCAGGGTCCCAAACACCCCAGCCCAATTCCTGCTCTCAGCTACCTCTGGTGGCTTGGGATCCGGAGCTGGAATGAGATGAGAGGTGGCACCTTCAGGTCCCCCTACGCTACTTCAACAAAAACAATCCTCGGCCCCTGCACTCATCCTCTGCCTGAGGCTAAAGTGCTGGCATCAAAGAAGGCAGAAGGCAGTGCCGATTTCAGGCCTCTCCTTCTCTCCTCACACTCAGCACAGCCAGTCTTACCAGTCGGGCAGGCACCTGAGAGTCCCCTCTGGTGGCCAGAAGCAGCTACAGAACTATCACCATAGGAAGGGTGGATTGCTGCATTAGCCTCAGTTTACATCTCCTGGGGAATGGGCAGAGTTTGCTGGAGTCTGAACTACCTGGTTTCCAGGCCACTCCTGCAATGCGCTTGGCTTACTGACCGTTGACCTCAGCCTGGGAGGAACAGGATAGGATGGGGGAGCCCCTGAGACCCAGATGACGTTGAGCCAGGGCACTCTGTACCCACGCCACCACTGCCTCCCGCCCACAGCTCTGCAAGTGGCAGCCGTGTCATTCACCGCTGGACTTTGACAGTAGCCAAAGGCACTCTCAGTTCTCCCTGCCTGTCTCCTTCCAGCTCTGCCAAAGTCTCCACTGAGGTAAACTGGATACGTCCCCTGGAAACTGGAAGCCCACAATGGTGGTCCAGGGTATCCTATGGATCCTGTACGGATTGCTGCTGCAGCCGGAGCCAGGCACAGGTGGGTCAAAAGGCAGAGGCCTGAGGCCAGGACTCTTAGTTCAGCAGAAGTATACTGCTGCCCCTCTGTGTCCAGCCCTGTACAGGGTGAGGCTAGATCCAGGAGGCCCCAGTCTCAAGGAACCTCCAGTCTGGGAACACAGATGCTCCCAGCCCCACAGGATCAGGGCAAGGGTTGGGGGAAGAAACTGGGGCCAAAAGAGCAAAAATTAGGAAGGCTTCCTGCAGGAGGGGACGTAGATCTAGGACAGGAAGAAGAAGAATTTTACTTGGTGGTGAAGCAGGAAAGGACATTTTAGGCAGAGAGAAGAACAAAGTTATCGAGGAATCACCGTGTGAACTGTCTGGAGAAGAACCTGAATTCCAGCAGACAGCAGAGTGTAAGGATTAAGACTTCCTGTGTTCAAATCCTGCCTCTGCCACTTCCTAGCTATGTGATCTTAGGTAGATAATTTAACCTCTCCACGCTCATAGGGTCCTTGTGAAGATTAACTGGGTTGTTATTTAAGTCACCTAGAATGGTGCCTGGCACATAGTAAAGGTTTAATTATTCAACAACCCACCCCAGCTCGGAGCCCCAGACTTCTAAGTTCCAAGTTCAGCCACAGACATTTCTCCCACAAGGCACAGACCCACCCTCCCCTGGACATCCTTTGAGACACTTTTCCCTCTAAAATTCCCCAAACTCCAATCCATCATGAAAAACTGTCCATCTTTCCCTCAAAATATCTGGGGACTCTGCCCACTCTTGTCCATAACAGCGTCACCATCCTGGCTTCAGCCACCTTCATTGCTTACCTCCAAACTCTCTCCCCTTCTCTACTCTGGTCCCCCCAAAATCTAGTCTCCACACGGCACTCAAAGGAGCAATCAGAATTCCAACCTGGCCATGTATCTCTCCTGCTCATGAACCTGCCATGGCTCCCCAGTACTCGCTGATAGTCTAAGCTCCTTAACCTGTTGTCTGTGCCTCAGTTTCCTCACCCACACAAGGACAATGGCAGACATCATAAGGTTGTCCAACGAAGAGCTGGGGGCATTGAGAAGATGTAGAAACAGCAGGGGGAGGCTCAGTAACAGGTGGTGCTGGGCTGCTGGGCTAATGCCATCCCTCCTCCTGCAGCGACCCTGCCCCTGCTCATGGAATCTGTCATCCAGGCACTGGCTGAGCTCGAGCAGAAGGCACCAGCCACCGAGGCTGGCCACACTGCCTCTGCATGGCTGCTGTCAGCCCAGGACTCTTGTGCCCACAACCCTCTCCACCACTTCTTGCTGGAGGGACAGAATCTCAAGACCACCAAGCTGGATCCTCCTTCACTGAGCCCAGAGCTTCAAGGCCTGACCGTGGAGGTGGCGAGACATGGTGTGTGGGACGGGAAGGAATGCGGGGTGGTGCTGGCATCCGATGGCTCAACCGTGGCTGTGGAGCCTCTTCTGGCAGGGCTGGAGGCAGGGCTGCAGGGGAACAGGGTCGTAAACCTGCCCTTAGACAGCACGGCCACCCCTCCAGATGCTGGAGTCACCTTTCCAGACATTGGAGCCACGGTTCCTGATGTAAGAGCCACCTCCCCAGGACTCAGGGATACCTCTTCAGATGTCACCTGTGCAGATGTCGGAGCTGTGTCTCCAAATGTTATAGCCACAGATCTAGATGTCGGAGCCACCTCTCCAGATGTTAGACCTGGCTCTCCACATGTCCAAGTCACCTCTCCAGATGTCCAAGCCTCCTCAGCAGATACCAAAGCCAACTTCCCAACCACTGTGGACAGCCTCCTAGTGGTCACCCTGGCCAGAGACCTGGGCCTGAACTTCCTCCAGGGCCCCCAGACCTG
Source organism: Eubalaena glacialis (assembly GCF_028564815.1). Classification (NCBI taxonomy): domain Eukaryota; kingdom Metazoa; phylum Chordata; class Mammalia; order Artiodactyla; family Balaenidae; genus Eubalaena; species Eubalaena glacialis. The sequence goes on from NC_083719.1 coordinate 171,108,701, forward strand.
GAGCCATTCACTGGGAACTGAGGGCTGCTGGGACCAGCTCTCTGTTCCCCGGACCTTCACGCTCCTGGACCCTGAAGCATCAACCCTCACCACGGCCTTCCTCAATGGTGCCCTGGATGGGGCCCTCCTTGGAGACTACCTGAGCCGGTTGCCTGAGCCCCGGCCGCCCCTCAGCCGCCTGCTGAGCCAGTACTATGGAGCCGGGGTAGCGGGAGACCCAGGATTTCGCAGCAACTTCCGACGGCAGAATGGAGCTGCTCTGACTCCGACTCCCATTCTGACCCAGCAGGTATGGGGGGCCCTCATCTTGCTACAGAGGCTGGAGCCAGCACACCCTCAACTTCAGGGCATGAGCCAAGAACAGCTGGCACAGGTGGCCACCCACGCTACCAAGGAGTTCACGGAGGCCTTCCTAGGTGAGAAGGGCCCCCACCCCCTGTGACGCTCCTTCTCACAGATACAGACATTCTCAGTGCCAGACAGACAGGTCAGGAGGATCTAGGACTGGGGGATTCCAGGGGGGGCAATAAGGGCTTTGGCTGGGAGGCCAACAGGACTAGGATGCTGTTAGATTTAGTTAAGTTAGATCCCAATGGGGGCCAGTGTGGTGTGAGACTGAACGGTCCCCAAATCTGGGAGGAGACTGAAGGGATGATCCTTATGTGCGCTCTTAGTGTGGGAGGAGGCGGCAGGCAGAGAAACGCTTGCTTACTCCCGCGCTGGACTCCCTTCCTCTCAGGGTGTCCAGCCATCCACCCACGTTGCCGCTGGGGCGCGGCCCCGTACCGGGGCCGCCCGACGCCGCTGCAGCTGCCGCTCGGGTTCTTGTATGTACACCACACATACGTGCCCGCGCCACCCTGCACGGACTTTGAGCGCTGCGCCACCGACATGCGCTCTATGCAGCGCTTCCACCAGCATACTCGAGGCTGGGACGACATAGGCTACAGGTGGGCGGCAACCTGCAAGGCGCTGGCAGGGCGCACCAAGTGGTGGTGCAGTGTAGAGCCTGGGTGCGCAGAGCCTGACTGAGGGGGCGGGGTTTGGACCTGAGCAAAGCTGGCAAAACGGAAGAGGAGTTTAGGGTGGGTGGAGCCAATGTGGAGAGGGGCGCGGCCTAGACTAGGGTCCGGGCCTTAACAGCGACCAGAAATACTACAACAGTGGGATTCCTGAGTTTGGGGTGGGAACTAGGAAAGGAGTCCGGACTCGGGAGAGGAGCAGGACCTGTGGTAGGGGCTGAGTCTGGGACGGGGCAGTGATGGGATATGACCTAAGACAGAAAAGGGCTCTGAATTGGGCAGGAGTTGGACTTGAGACAATGGGGAGGGAGCTGGGTAGAAAGAGATGGGGCCAATGTTGGGGGCAGATCCAGAGAAACGGGACGGTTTCTGGGGTGGCATTAGGTGGGGGAGTGGGACACGGCTGGACGGGGTAGAGTCAGCGCGACCGGGCGGGACTTGGGGTGGCGGCGGCCCTTGGCACAAGTGTGGAAACTGGGGTAGAGGGCCAGATGAGGGCCGGGGCCTCACGCCAAGTGGTGCATGCTTCCCTCTCTCCTCGCAGTTTCGTGGTGGGCTCAGACGGCTACGTGTACGAGGGTCGCGGCTGGCACTGGGTGGGTGCGCACACACTCGGCCACAACTCCCGCGGCTTCGGCGTGGCCTTGATAGGCAACTACACTGCGGAGCTGCCCGCAGAGGCCGCGCTGCGCGCGGTGCGCGACGAGCTCCCGCGCTGCGCTGTGCGCGCCGGCGTCCTGCGGCCAGGCTATGCGCTGCTCGGCCACCGCCAGCTCGTGCGCACTGACTGCCCTGGCGACGCGCTCTTCAACCTGCTGCGCACCTGGCCGCACTTCGACAAGGTGAGTCCCCGACGCCTGCACTACCTCGGCCTGAGGCCCATCTGTCCACACAAGCTCAGCACGGCCCCTGATCCCTGCCTGCTTGCCTAACCTCAGCAGACCCCTCACTCCTTCCTGTAACCCTGTGCCCACACAGCCTCAGCCAGGACCCTGAACCCCCTTGCAGCTCGTCTATTCAGGCAATCTAGACTCAGACTTCAGTCATTCTGCTTGCAATATAGCCTACCCACCCTGCCCCTCTGCCTGCACAACCTCATCCCAGCCACCCACACTTGCCCTCATCCTTGCCCCCTACCCAAAGCCCCGCCCCCACCCATCCACACAACACTGACCCAGACTGTGACCCTCTACAGAAAACCCTTTTGCCTGCACAGCTTCTGTCCAGCCCCTAACCTAGTATTGCAATCCTCTGCTCAGACAATCTCAGAGTCTCAGAGAGGCAATCCTCTCCTGAGGATGCTTGCTCAGCCCCAGCCTTCCTGACCCTTGATGACAACTCTTATGCTGGAGCAATCCAGGCCCAGTCAGCACAACCTCAACCTGATGACCTCACCCCAACCTCTGATCCTGATCACAAAAACACCTCTATAACATCCCTGTACTATCTAGCTCTACCTTCAAACTACCACTCCATTTCATTTGGCTTGGCCTGCAGTTGGCGTTGTACCTGCCCCCTCACTTTGGGCCCCTGTCCTCTTACCATCTAGGGTGCCACCATGAGGAAGGCAGACCCAGCCCCACGACCCCTCACCCACCCCACCGCCAAACCTCACACTCCCTTGTCTTTTTTAGAATGTGAAACCAAGAACTGCCAGGAGGGCCACTAGGAGATCCAGGAGGAGGCCACCTCCAACGATCCTGCTAGCCACAGACCTCCAATAAAGAGACCATGGAGGGGGGGGCTTCCCTGGTGGTGCAGTGGTTGAGAATCTGCCTGTCAATGCAGGGGACATGGGTTCGAGCCCTGGTCTGGGAAGATCCCACATGCCGCAGAGCTACTAGGCCCGTGAGCCACAATTACTGAGCCTGCGTGTCTGGACCCTGTGCTCCGCAACAAGAGAGGCCGCGATAATGAGAGGCCCGCGCACCGCGAAGAAGAGTGGCCCCCGCTCGCCGCAACTAGAGAAAGCCCTCGCACAGAAACGAAGACCCAACACAGCCATAAATAAATAAATAAATAAATAAATAAATAAATAAAATTAAAAAAAAAAAAGAGATCATGGGAAGAAAGCCTGTGTCCATGCATCATCTGCATTTGCACATTCTGTCTTAGTTTAGGGTTGCCCAGAAGCAGACCCTGGGACAAGAACCCTAGTGTAAGTAGTCGTCTGAGCGGTGACCCCAGGACATATCAGCTGAGGAATAAGGAAACGACACAGGGAAGGGAAGGCAGCTGGGAAAGGGTGTTTTATCAGGCATGTGGGTATGGGAGGCACGTGGAGCTCAATCCTACTAGGGCCCTTTGGGGGATAGTGTAGGTCACACACCGCAGAGTCATCCCACTCAAAGGGCAAGGGAGCTGGAGTACTGATCCTCCAACTTCCATAGTGATTGGCTGAGGGCTGCTCCCAGGGCAGTGTTAATGTGCTGGCACTTTGGGACTGCTTGTTGCATGGGCAGTGTGGACTCCACCTGTCAGAGAAAGTCCTCCAGCAAAAATGCAGGGAGTTGGGAGTGGGCCCAGTATGCAGTGAAGTGGTACAGGCTCAGAGAGATGGTGGAACACAGGGAGACTCTACCTGTACGTGCAGTGAGTGGACTGAGTGTGGTAAGAATGAGGTGGGCATAGCTAAGGTATGTGCACCTGCAAGAACATGTCCAGCACCAGGAAAAGGATTTTTGACCGTCACTGAAGAACCTCTTCCTCAGGACATGTTATAGAATGTTCAAGACCCAGTGCAAAATGAAAATGCAGGCCCCGTCCAAAAAGTTAAATCAAGCTCAATGCAGAGCCCTTCTGAGCACGGTGACTGCACAGGTCACATGCTCATGAAGGCAGTCCTACCAATCCCACCCTGTGAATTCTGGTCACCCATGCCTTTGCACAAGCTGTTCCTTCTACCTGGCATGTTCTTCCCATGACCAGCTCCTTCTCATGCTTCAGGTCACAAATGCCACCTCTTCAGGGAGGCCCTCCTGGATTTTTCTAGCTCAAAGTGCATCACTTCTGCTCAGCCTCTACTCCAGTCTGTCTATTTTCTTCCAAGTCCTCACCAGCTAGAAATGTCCTGCATTCATGTTCAGGGTTTGTCTCTCTCACTGTACTGTGAGCTCCAGGAAGGCAGGAACCAAGTTTATTTTGTTCCTTGTAGCTTTTCCAGTACCCAGCACATAGTAGGCATTCAGGAAACATTTGCTGAATAAACAAAGTGTCCCATTATAAACCTTCTGAAACTGATGTTATCATCTTGTACAAATCAGGAAACCAAGGCTCTGAGAGAGGAAATGACTTGCCTGAGGTCACACAGTCAGATAAGGACCAGCTGGCACTCAAACCCACTCTGGGGCCAGTGGACCAGGATTCTACTGATTCTCAAGTTATCTCACTTATTACTCAGAACAGCATTTGGCCATCTCTTTTTTGAAGTAAATACTTATTGTGGTATAATAGAGATATAAGAAAGGGCACCAAAATGTGTGGTTAATGAATTTTCACAACAGAACATACCCATGTAATCAACACCCAGCTCAAGAAATAGAACAGGTTAAATTTATATTATGTGGATTTCACCTCAATTGAAAAAAAAAAAAAAACCACCATGATCAGCTACCAGAAGCCTCCATTGTGCTTCCCCACCTCCCCAGTCTCTAGCCCTTCCAAAGGAAACCAATATCCTGAATTGTTAAACGTAGTTTTGCCTGCTTTGGAACTTCATATAAATGGAACCACACAGTGTTTACTCTTCGTTGTTTGGGTTTTTTTGCTCAACATTGTTTGTGATTCATCTGAGTTCAATCCTTCTTATTTATACATAATATTCCACTATGTGAAGAGACCACAATTTATTCATTCTACAGTAGATGCACACTTGGGTTGTTTTCCATTTGGGGCTATTATGAATAGCGCTGGTGGGCATGTCTATTGGGTGTATACCTAGCAGTGGAACTGCTGGGTCAGAGGAGAGGGGTGTGGTCAATGTTCATAGATCACAACAGTTTTCCAACTTGGATGAATCAGTGTACACTCTGACCAGCAGTGGATGAGAGTTCCAGCATTTAGTCAGCATGTGCCCGTTTTGCAGAGAAGACCACTGAGGCTCAGAGAGGGGCATGTGCTGCCTCCTGGTCAGTGAGAGATTCTGGGTCCTGCTCTGTCACCTCCTCTCCTCTTGCATCCTGCCCCCACTGTGCCCTCCCAGCTTGGCTGTGGGGTGGGGTGGGACAGACAGGGTCACGTGGAGTTGCGTTCAGCGGGAGGAAGCCAGGCAGGGTGCAGACGGCTGCTGATTCTGGGGCTGGTCAGGAAATCAAGGTAAGAGAGGGAGTGCATATGGCCCCCAAGGGGGTTCCCTGGGGGCAGAGCTGAGAGTAGGGAGGGGGCTAAAATGAAGACAACATGTGGGCAGACACCAGGCAGAATTGTCACCCTATCATCCCCCAGGAGAATCTCTGCCATGGACCCACCTTCGCCGAGCCTGGCCTCCCAAACCCAGCCAGCAGCCCCATCCCCGCTAACCTCCTACCACTGGCACTCAGGAGGTTGTGGGGAGAAGGGGGCTGGAGGGTTCCGCTGGGGCCGCCTTGCAGGATGGGGGAGGGCGCTGAGCCACCAGGAGCCCACAGTCAGCAGCCAGCCGGCCCCTCGCTCGCTGTTTCGTCGTGTCCTCTCTGCGCCCCCCAAGGAATCGCGCTCAAGCCGCCTCCGAATATCCAAGACCCTCTGGGGAAGGCATAAGAGCTCACCGCTGGAGTCAGAACCAGAGCCAGAGACCTCAGGTACATGGCTCCCCCACCCAGGCTGGGAGGCCCGGATGCTTGGGTTTTGTCTGCCTCCAGAGCATCAGCCTTACAGACACAGGAAGTTGTGGGGAGTGCAAAAGCCCGACAGGAAGTGGCTGGGGCCCGGCTGGCTGCCCTCTTCCCTCTTTCCCCCTTACACAGGGCCTGGGCATGGTGGGAGTGGCTGGGGACCTGTGAGCTGGGGGTCCAGCCCTGGGAAGGGACAGGGAATAGACTGTTGGTAGCACTGTCCAGATGCTAAATGGCTCTTGGCCCCAGTAGGTCTCTCCTCATATTCAATGGCCCAGGCTTATGCTCTCCTGCCTGGATACCCATCTCTGCTGCCTCCTGCTCTCCTGCCCTCCAGCCTCCATGTCTTAGTTTCTTCACTTCCTTGAGCCTCAGCTTCCCCATAAGTTAAATGGAAATCATGATTCCTACCTTGAAGGATATATTATTTCATTTGTTCATTCATTCATTCAAACAGAGGTCTGTGAGCATTTACTATGTTCTAGGCCTGCCCTGATTTGGACACTGAGGACACAGCAGTGAACAAAACAGACAAAACTGCCTGCCCTGTGGAGCTCATAGTGTAGTGGGTGTGACAGACAGTAAACAAGAAAATGACAGATGGGGCTAAGTGTCACACAGAGGGCTCTAGAAGAGTAAAGGATATCATGAGGATTGGAGCTCATGAATGTAATGCTGGCATAGGACTCAGCACATTTTATGTGATCCGTTAACAAGTGGGAGTCATCATTTATTCCCCTGGTGATAAAACAATAGGACAGACAGGTAATCTGGGAGGGTTGATCCAGCCCTCCTATTCCCAGAAGCTCATTTGATTCTCATCATTCATATTCCCATTTTGCAGAGGCATCCCTTCAGCTCCCTCCACGGTATCAGGTATTGCCCACGCCATAGGATCCAGTGAGAGCTCTCTAACAAGCCGACCTGCTCCTCCCCTACTCAAATACCTCCCATGGCTCCTTATACCTCCAGGATAAAACCCCAGCTCTTCTAACTGACACCCAAAGCCCTGCACTAATCTCTTCCTGAACCTTCCCCTCCAGGCTCCAAGCCCTCCAAGCCCTTCTCACCCCTCCCTTTATTTCCCTGGGCCAGGCCATGTGCCACCTCCCAGGCTTTGCTCAAGCCATTCATGCCATGATCTCCTCCATCTTTGTCAAAACCCAATCTGCTATTCAAGACCCATTGCAGGGGACTTCCCCAGTGGTCCAGTGGTTAAGACTCCGCGCTTCCACTGCAGGGGGCTCGGGTTCTATCCCTAGTTGGGGAACTAAGATCCCACATGCCACACAGCATGGCCAAAAAATTAGAGAAAAAAAAAAAAAAAGACCCATTGTAAACTTACTCTCTCTGGGAGGCCTTCCTACTGCACCATTACCTCTCCCAACCCTGCCCTTCTTCTGTTCCTTTCTCAAATTTTGAACACTTTTCCCTTTAGACTTGTTATTTATGTAAGGAACCAAGGCTGCTGTCCCATTTTTTAACCTCTTGGACCTACCCACTGTCTTGGTTAAGAGAAGAATGCTTGTATGCACACGACCCTTGAGTATGGGCTCTGTTAGTGCCAGCCAGGCCCTGGAACAAAGGCTTAGTTTCCTTGAAGGAAACTATGAAAAGGAAAGAAGGAAAATTAGCAAGTAACGTTATTTCCGTTTTCAGTGCATTTCTCGCAGTGAGATCAGACCACCACAAGCTGAATCCTCTTGGAAGATCTATTGCAACCATTATCTTTGTTCTTTATTTAGCATTTAAAATGAGATGCAGAAGCATTTAACATACTCTGTAAATATGGACCTCTTAAAATTAAAATGTCATTGGAAATGCTTTCAATTCAGCAACATCTTAGCTATTTGTTAGTTCTTTTGTGTTGTCTTATCAAAGTTTAATGGATACAGTTCCATAGTTGTTGATGTGTTTGTGTGTATGTTCGATTCGTGTAAAGATGGTACTAAGTCAATTAAAAAAGAGAGAGAGAAGAATGCTTGTATCTGAAGCCCAGCTCAGTGACTCACAAGCTGTGTGACCTTGAGCAAGTCACTCAATTTCTATGTGTTTTCAGTTTCCTCCTTGGTAAAATGGGTGTTATAATAGGCCATGGAATGGCTTTTGGAGAATTAAATGAGAGAAGGTGTGTGAAGCAGCAAACACAGTAAGGGGCACAGAGTCGGTGGGGCTGTGTCCACCACCCATCACCACCCATGGCTAGTGGGGACAAGGCCCGGAGAGGGGTGGAGGCTTGTCCAACACCTGACATGGCTGCTGGGTGGGTTGGGAAGAGGGGGCACTTAGGAGGGAACCCTTGATGAGCCTTGGTGAGTGGAGAGGTTGTTCTGAGGGAGAAGAAAGGACTCCCACGTCCCCAGCACCTCCTCCTCTACCCAGAGCCTGAGCCAGAGCTGGAGCCCCCTGCCCCACAGATCCCAGAGGCCCCCCCACCCGACGTGCCCGTCTGGAACATCGGGGCCTTCACCCTACTTGATGGGAGGCTGGTGCTGCTTGGGGGTGAGGAGGAGGTAAGAGGGGGTACCTGGGCAAGGGGAGGGAAGGAGAGGAAGGAAGAGAGACAGAACAGTGGTAAGGGTGGGGGATGAGGGGGAATAACAGAAAGGCATCTGCCTCTCCCTCTGTCTGTCTGCCTGCCTCTCCTTTCTGACCACCCACTCCTGTTGGGGGACAGCATCCTCGCCGGCCCCGGGTGGGGAGCGCTAGTTCCGAGGGCAGCATCCAGGTGGCCTTGGGGAACCTCAGGGATCCAGGTAAGCTTGAGAGATGGGGGCTGGGGCATTTGGGAGCCTCTCAAGGTGGGGCAGAATCCAAGATGATCCCACCCCCCAACCTTCCACCCCTGACCACCCACAGATCGGACCTCTGGAAAGACTGAGCCAGAGGCTGCTGGCCCCAACCAGGTCCACAACATTCGGGTAAGTGGGGGGTGGAGGGGAGAGCAAAGACTTTCCGACCTTCAGAGGTGAAAGGGGGACTCTTCCTGGGTGATCTTAGGCAGGTCACTGACCCTCTCAGGGCCACAGTGTCCATTTCTGTCAAATGGAGCCAGAAAGAGAAGCTCCTTCTTGGGGCTGTTTATGAAAAGTCCATAGAGAATGTAGGAAAGCATATGATTGGTGCTTTAGAAATGGGAGCTGTTGATTGCCTTTAATATTCCTGCTAATGTAGCCTGAGGTTGTGATCCCTCAAGACCAACAGATCTTCCAGGACACCCTGGGGGGAAAGGAGCTGAGGAGGGAGCACAGGGTTCTGCCCAGCTGACATCCCCCTCCCCACAGGGGCTGCTCAAGCGGCTGAAAGAGAAGAAAAAGGCCAAATCGGAGCTAGGAGCCAATGCTTCCCAGGATGGGTAAGGGTCTCTGAGGAGCTGGAGGGGCTGGGATTCAACATTGCCCCTCCCCCTCCTCCTGCCTATAATTCTGACTTTCACCAAATATCCCCTGTGGCCCTCTGTGTCCTGCCCCATGTTGGGCAATGCTGGGGCCACTGAAAGACCCTTAGCATTGAGCCAGCCCTCCGTTGAATGGTGGGGGCAGAGTCTGACACAATAACCCTAAAACTGCAGCTGAGTCAACACCTTGGTCTGGGAGTGTCAGGGAAGGGTCACTTGAGCTGAGATCTGAAGGATAGATGGAAGTTAACTAGGCCGAAAGGGTCAGGAAAAGCATTCCAGGCAGAGGGAACAGCAAGTGCAAAGGTCAAGAGGACGGATGAAGTGACAAAAACAAGGCCAGTGTGACTGGAGTTCAGACAGTGAATTAAGTGTCAAAAGGAGGATTCAAGTCCAATTTAGGTGCAAGTCCCTCCTGGCTTCCACCCTTCAGGCTGCACGGGGTAGTTGGGGTGGGGGAGGGGTAGTGGGTAGGAATGACAGCTGGTTCATGTGCGCCTTCACCAGACCCCCCAGTGCTCTGGGCTCTCGGGAATCGCTGGCCACGCTCTCGGAACTGGACCTGGGCGCCGAGCGGGACGTGAGGGTCTGGCCACTGCACCCCAGCCTCCTGGAGGAGCCCCACTGCTTCCAGGTAAGTGCAGGCAACTCTCCACCTCGCCTGACCCTTTGGCTCCACCCTTGGCCTCAACCGCACCCTGGATGCCCTTGCTCAACAGGTAACGTGGGCGGGCGGGAGCCGCTGCTTCTCCTGTCGCTCGGCTGCTGAGAGAGACCGCTGGATAGAGGACATTCGTCGCCACTTCCAGCCTAGTCAGGTCGGTAGTGCGCAAGGTCGGACCTGGAGACCCCTCCCACAGCCCGGGCCCCGCCCCTTCCACCCACCCCAAATCCCACTCGCCCCAAAACCTTGCCCCTTGGACACACCTGCCCTCCTACACTTTTGCAGCCACTCCGAGATCCTCCCCCGCTTGCATCTATTACCAGCCCCTTGCACAGCTCGGATTGTATTTAATCCGAGCCCTATTTGCACCCCAGGCAGTCTCCAAGTCCCCACCCCGCGGCTACTCCTCCATGCCCTGGAGCCCTGATCTCTCGGGGAGAGCCCAGAAAAGCTAGAGGGTTCCCGCATAGCCATCTTGGGCACCCCCGTGGCCTCACTGTCTTCCCCCAGGGGCCCGGCGACCCCCTGGGAGCACGGGCCCCGTGCTTCACCTCTGGTGCCCAATGTGGAGCACAGACGCCACGCTCCCGCCCCTACTCCGGTCCGCAGGACAACATTGAGCGGGAAGAGACGTGGCTGAGCGTGTGGGTGCACGAAGTGAAGGGGCTGCCCCGGGCAGCGGCGGGGGCGCCGGGAGTGCGCGCGGAGCTGTGGCTGGACGGCGCACTGCTGGCTCGCACAACTCCGAGGGCTGGCCCGGGCCAGCTCTTCTGGGCCGAACGCTTCCACTTTGAGGCGCTGCCGCCCGCGCGTCGCCTGTCGTTGCGGCTACGCGGAGCGGGCCCGGGGGACGCGGTGCTGGGCCGCGTGGCCTTGGCGTTGGAAGAGTTAGGCGTCCCCCGCGCTCCTGCCGCGGGCCTGGAGCGCTGGTTCCCGCTTCTCGGGGCGCCAGCGGGCGCGGCGCTGCGGGCACGAATCCGGGCGCGGCGCCTGCGCGTGCTGCCCTCTGAGCGCTACAAGGAGCTGGCTGAGTTCCTCACTTTCCACTACGCGCGCCTCTGCGGGGCGCTCGAGCTCGCGCTGTCCGCTCAGGCCAAGGAAGAGCTGGCGGCTGCCATGGTGCGCGTGCTGCGGGCCACCGGCCGGGCTCAGGTGCGGTGCTGCGACGGGACGAACCCGGGTGACCAGGGGCTGACCGATCGCGCGCTCCAGGGGGGAGTTGGTGGGGACAGTACCAGAGTGGCACTTTCGAGGGGCTGGGCAGCTTGAGGGGCGGGGTCTGAGCTGAGCCTCTGCACTGCGAGGCCCACGTTTGCGCTTTGAGGGGTGGAGGTTCCGGCCTGTTAAGAGCCCCAGCAGCGAGGGCTGGGCCTGGGCAGCAGCTATGAGGAGTGGGCCTGTGCCCCAGGGGTGAGGGACCCGCCAAGGGCAGGGATTCCCCCTGACTCAGTCTGCGCGCAGCGCATTGTAACCCCACTATGCCCAGGCACTGGTGACAGACCTCGGCACCGCGGAGCTGGCACGCAGTGGAGGCCGTGAGGCTCTGCTGTTCCGGGAAAACACATTGGCCACCAAGGCCATCGATGAGTACATGAAGCTGGTAGCACAGGATTACCTCCAAAAGACGCTGGGTAAGCAGAGTGGGGCAGGGGTCAGAGGCCTAGCTGAGCCGGCTAGGGCACCCCAGGGGAGATCTGAGAATCCTTGGGTAACTTGGATTCTGGTAGTGGGTGGTGCCCTGGGGATGCTCAGATCCTAGAAGGAATCAGGGGTTCCCCAAGATTTTAGGTGCCTCCAGAGTAATTTGGAGATAGAATTGGAGGCTGGGTGCTGTGGGTTGTGGTGGTCATGGGCTGGCCCCTCTCTGGCTGTGCTGGACTGCAGGACAGGTCGTGCGGCGTCTCTGTGCCTCCACTGAGGACTGTGAGGTGAACCCCAGCAAGTGCCCAGCCTCAGAGCTGCCCCAGCGCCAGATCAGACTGCGAAACAGCTGCAAGGAGGTCTTTGAGAACATCGTCCACTCTTGCGAGTGAGAATCAGGGCCCCAGAACCTGAGCCTAACCCTGCCTCTTAGCCACTGTGCTAACCCTGACTCCCAGTTAGGGTTTCCAGATAAAATACAGGATGCCCAGTTAAATGTGATACCATCTTTGGGACATACTTACACTAAAAAAAAGTGTTCATTTTTTAAATCTGAAATTCAAGTTTAACTGTTTATCCTAAAGTTTTATTTGCTAAATTTGGCAACCCATTCCCAATATCATGCTACCTAACCCCAAGTAACCTGGGACCATATTCTTTGTCTTCTAAACTACAGGTGACCCCATACCCTAATTCCATGCCACCTGACCCTAATTCCATGCCACCTGACCCCAATTAACATAGGATCTCACTCCTATGACCTCTGATTCCAGTCATGGCATACCCCCAATTCCATGATCCCTGACCTTAAGTAACCCTGTGTCCCAAATCCCATGTAACTGGGATTCCTAGGATTCTAATTCCTTGACCTCTGACCCTAGGTTAACCTGTATGCCTAATCCCATGCCATCTAGGATATCAATCTCATGATTTCTGAACCTAGGTGACCCTGTAACCCCAATCCCATCCTACTTCATATCATGTCTGGCACCCCAATTTCATGTCCAGTCATAGCTACATCCCAAGCTCATGGCCTCCATCCTCATGTGAACCTGTACCCCCAAATCTAAGATTACTGACTCCAGAAGTCACCACGATAACTACACCACAAACAAACCCTGACCTCAAGTGGACCTATAACCCCAAGCATCATTATCCCCAATGTCTTCAATCCTGGAACCCGGAATGCAGGTGTCTCCTGACACCTGACCTTAGCACTTTGATCATCCATGAACTTTATGCCCATTTCCTCCCACTCTGACCATTGTCTTTTCTGCCCCAGCTGGTTCCCAGCAGAGCTGGGCACTGTGTTCTCAGGCTGGCGAGAAGCATGCAAGGCACGTGGCTCTGAGGCACTGGGGCCCCGACTAGTGTGTGCCTCTCTCTTCCTGCGGCTCCTGTGTCCTGCCATTCTGTCACCCAGCCTCTTTGGCCTAGCGCCAGAGCACCCGGCACCTGGCCCAGCCCGCACCCTCACGCTGATCGCCAAGGTCATCCAGAACCTCGCCAACCATGCTCCGTAAGTCCTGGGAGGCTGGGAAGCCATGCTGGGGCCGTGGGGGTAGCAGATGCCTGACCTGACCCACCCAGTTGGGCCTTGACCTAGGTTTGGTGAGAAGGAGGCCTACATGAGCTTCATGAATAGCTTCCTGGAGGATCATGGACCTGCCATGCAACGGTTCCTGGACCAAGTGGCCATGGTGGATGTGCACACAGCACCCAGTGGTTACCAGGGCAGCAGTGACCTGGCCCTCCAGCTGGCAGTCCTGCATGCCCAGCTCTGTACCATCTTTGCTGAACTTGACCAGGTGTGGCCTGAGCCCAAAGCCCAGAATATGAGGTAGGGAGGCAAGAGAGTAGGGAGCCTCTGGTCCTGGAGAGCTTGCTCAGCATCCTCCCTGCATTGCTTTACCAGGCAACCCGTGACAGCCTGGAACCACTGCCCACCATCCTGAGTGCCATCGAGGAGGGCCGACCTGTACCTGTGTCTGTGCCAATGCGTCTTCCACCACCCCCGGTCCAGGTCCATTCCAGGTAACCTACCTGCCTCAAGTCTGATTCATTTCTGATGGGTAGGAGCAGGGGAAGGGCCAAAGGCATCACAGGGTCAAACTGTGGTCAGAGGTGAAGACAGGATCATGTCAGGGGTCAGGGACAGGGTCATGTTGGGGTCAGTGTCAGAAACAGTGTAGGATGGAGGTCAGAGGCTGGAGACAGGATCATCTCAGGGGTCAGGGAGAGGCTCACAGTACAATCAGAGGGCGGGCACAGGGTCAGATTGGAATCTGAGGTGGGGATTAAGCATTGCAGAGATCAGGGAGAGGTCACATCTGGGGTCAGAGAGAGAAAGTGACATTGTGGTCAGCAATGAGGGGCAGGTTTCAGTGAGAGGTTGTGGATGGGGTCAAATCAGGGGTCAGAGTGGGTCAGATGGATGTTAAGACACATCATCAAGGGTCAGGGACAGGTTCATATTGCAAACAGGTCGGGCCCAGGGTCAGATGGGGTCAAGGGTTATGGGCAGAGTCATTTTGGAGGTCAGAAGTCAGGGACTATGTTCTTTCAGGAGGCTGAGACAGGGTGAGTTTAAGGTCAGAGGCTGGGGACAAGAGGGAGTCAGATTGGGAAGGAAGAGGGTACAGTTGTGAGCAGAGGTCAAGCTCAGGCAAATTGGAAGCAGAGGTTACAGAGAGGCTCAAGTCAAGGGTAACACTGTGTCAGAGTTCAGGGACAAGGCTAGAAAGAAATCAGAGGTTAGATTGAGGTTGTGTCAAAGGTCATAGAAGGGACAGTATTGTCAGAAGTCCAGGACAGGATCAGAAGTCAAAATGTGATCCCTTCAGCAATAGGGTCACATAGAAGTAAAAGATCAGGGGTGGGGTTATTTCTGGTCGGAGGTAGAGATGCGGTCAGCTCAGGAACCGGTGGAGCGTCTGAGCTCCCCCATCCCACCCCCAGCATCTCTGCAGGAGAGAAGCCTGGCTTTCTGGCCCCCCGAGACCTCCCCAAGCATACCCCTCTCATCTCCAAGAGCCAGTCCCTGCGCAGCGTTCACGGCGCAGGTAGTTGGGCCCGGCCACGGCCGGACGAGGAGCAGCCCCCGCGGCTGCCTCGGCCGGTGCAGCGCACGCAGAGCGTCCCGGCTGGCCGCCCCGCTCGCCACCGCCCGTCTGCAGGGCCGCGGCCGCGACCCAAAGGCTCCCTACGCACGGGACCCGTGCCCCGCGGCCGGCCCTGGACCGGAACCTCAGCATCGCTGCCTCGGAAGCCGTCGGTTCCCTGGCAGCGCCAGCTGGACCAGCCACGGGACAGAGACCAAACGCTGGGCACCCACCGACCCATGGGCAAGGTGAGGTACAGCCCAGGTCCGCCCGCACACAGAGTGGGGAGACAGGATTGGAAAAAGACTGAAAGATGGGCAGGTCTCGGTTCAAATACCGAGCTTGCTGTGCCGTGTGACCCAGGCCTAACCCAACCCTCTCTGAGCCTCAGTTTCCTCTTCTGTACAATTAGGGCATCGTTCCCCAATAGGCAGGGCGGTGAGGAGGCAGAGCACAGGGTACAGGGAGGTCAGGATCCTTGGGGAGAAGGGGCGGGACGATGGCTCAGGTTACAGCTGCTCCCTCCCCACAGATGACGGAGCTGCAGTGCGAGGTGGCCGCCCTGCGCCAGGATCAGAAGGCGTTGTCCGGCCTCGTGGAGTCACTCGGCACCCACATCCGGGCCTTGAGCGAGCAGCAGGAGCAGCTTCGGAGCCAGCTTCAGAACCTGGCTACCAGGCTCCGAGAAGGGTAAGCCCCGCCCTCCCCATTCGCTCCGCCCCCAGGTGGGCTTTCTATTAAAGAGATCGGCTCAGGCCCCGCCTCCCCGTCAGTCCCACCCAAATCATGCCTGTCACGGCCACGCCCCCTCTGCAAGACCCGCCCCAACACACCTAAGACCCGCCTCTTGGTCAGCTCCACCCGCCCCAAGTCCCTGGGAGGACCTCTCGTCCAGTCCCTCAGTCAGCTTCTCCCACACAGGTTGGGACAGACCCACTATCTCTTAGTCTGGGCATTCTCCCATCCCGCTCATGACCCAGCCCAGGACTAGCCAAGCCCCTCCTCCAACGGTTGGTTGGTTTGGCCTTTCATCCCAGATGGTCCAGGCTCTAATTCAGCAGCCCCTTCTTCAGACTGATCTAGGCCCCACCCCCCAGCCTGGACAAACCCCGCCTCCATTCCAAGCTTCGCCCCCGAGTCCCTGACTCTTCAACCAAGAGCTGGAGGGATGGTCCTCAGCCTCTGACTCTTTCCCTTTGCCCCTGATCCCCACAGGACCGCGAAGTTGGATCCAGAGCGCGATCCTCCAACGAATGAGGGCCACAGGCTGAAAAGTCTGGTGAGACCCCTGCCCGAGCCCTGGGGCATATCTGGGCTGGGTGAGGGAACAAGACTTGGGTGCAAACCTCCCCTGGCTCTGAGTCCACTGCCTCTGCCTCCCCAGGAGTGCCGCCTGGCCGAGATAGAGAGTACTCAGGCCCAGCTGAGGGAGAGCATTCAGAGCCTGCAGCTTCTTCCCAGGACATCGGGGTCCCAGAGCCAGCCCCTGCCCCTCAAAGCACCCTGCATCAACGGAGACACCACTTGAGCTGCCCACTCGGCCCTACGTGTTCTGGGAGCAGAGAGAATGCGGTCTTAGGGGCCTGTCCGACCCCTGCCTCAAACCCACGTGGCCTGCAGTAGGGAGTGGAGCTGTAGGTGCCAACCAGTCTGGCACTATCAGGTTGCCCAGTAAAATCTTGATTTCAGTAAAAATTGATGTTTTTTTTGCCCCTAAGTGTTGCCAATCAGAAAGCAACCCCCCCCATTCAGCTCTCCCAAACTCTCCCCTAATTGGATGTCTCAGGGGAGGGGGGTGATATAGGGAGAGTCTCACCAGCTGTGTGACCTTAGGCCCTCACTCTCTCAGAGCCTTGATTTCCTCATTTGTAAAATGGATCTAAAGTCCCTTACACAGCAGAAGACCCCTAGTTTAAAGTGTTCAGTAAAAGGTATTTGTCATTGTTAGGGGCAGCACTTGCTTCTCAGTGAAGCCCAGATCCCACCTCTACTAATTCCCAGATCCCAGATGAGAGCATCTTCCTAGGACCCCAAATCCCACACCAGCTCCCTCATGCAGTGAGGGCGTGGGTCTGGGAGGCAAATGAAGGAAGGGGTGGGTAGGTGTGGAGATGGTTAAGCTCTGCGAGTGGTCACTGGGAAAATGAGTGGGCATTTGAATAATGGGTGGGTGGATGGGTGAGGGATAGGGTGGGTAGGACAATAGGCAGATGAATAGGTTAGCATTTGCTGGATGTTTGCCCCGGTAGGTGATTAGTTGAGTAGGTGGTTAGCTGGGATGGGTATGTCTGCCTAGAAAAGGTCTGGATGGTAATAGGAAATAAATATTTGAATTAATTAAGTGGTTATATGTATTGCATGTACATTTGTTGAGGTCTCCTGAGACTCTTGAGCTGGGCAGTGGGGAAACAATAATATACTAGACAGACAGACTCCTGTTCTCATGGAACTTACACTCTAGTGGAGAAGACAAACAAACAAACATGCAATTGATGGTTGGGTGTTTGGGTGACCGGGTGAAAGGATTATGTGTAGAGATGGGTGGATGCTTGCTTGGTTGTTTGGATAAGTAGGTATTTATTTGGGTAGTGGATGGATGAGTAGGTAGATGGGAGGTTAATGGTTGGTTTGAGTGGGTATTTGGATGGAGGGATGGATGGATTGACAGGTGGTTGAAGGAGTGGATGGATAGGTGTTTGGTTAGTTGACTGGATGGGTAGATGAGTGGTTGATCCACTGAATGTGTGGATGAATGGGTGGGGAGGTGGATGGGTGGTTGGACATGTGGATGGGTGGTGGGTGGTGGGTGGGCAAAGCAGCAGTCCTATTATGTGTGCATTATGGGGTAGTCCTAGTGACTGTGAACCTGGGGGTTGGGTGGAGAAGGGGGTCTTACACTGGGGACCTAGGGCAGCTCTAGGGGCATGGAGGTACTGAAGTTCAGTGCGCATAATGGGGAAGGAGGGAATGAGCTTGTGGTTGGAACGTAGCTGATTGGGAGCAGGGGACTGAAGGCTAAGGATTCGCCATGTGGAGTCCTCAATGACCTATGAATGACCCACGGGGGAACTTCCCTGCCCCCTCCCCGCTCTTCTGGTGCTATTAGCGGTCCTAGCATTGGAAGAAGCAGTGGGGTGATGAAGAGCCATTGAGGGCAGGAGGACAAGAGTGTTGTCATGGTAACAGAGCCTCTCCCTGGACTCTCAGGCCGCGCGGGCCCTTTAAGGGTCACCCGCCTGGCCACTCCCAACATGGCGGCGCGGCTGCTAGCTGCCCCCCCACCGAGGTGGAGCAGGAGGGGGTGGGGGGGAGGGGGGTGCCCCGGACCTCCCCATCATGGCGGCGCGGCGGTGCTGTCGCGCTGAGGTCACGGCGGCGCGCCGGGGGGGGGGCGGGGCGGGGCGGCGGGGGGAGCGATTTAAAGGGACAATGTCCCCCGAGCGGTGGAGGCGGCGGCGGCTGCGGAGGCCGCGGCACCGGCACCGGGAGCGGCGAGGACGGTAGCGGCAGCGACGGCCGCACCAAAGAAGGGAGCTCCGAGCCCCGGCGCCCAGCCGGCGGCACCGCCTCCCCGGTGAGGCCCGGCCCGGCCTGGGGAGCCCGCGGGCGGGGCGGAGCCGGCACGGGGAGGGGGAGGCCCGGGCCGGGCAGGGCCAGGCGGGACCCCCCGGGGCGGGGGGCGGGGGCGGGGCCTGCAGGGGCGGGGCCTGGTCGGGGGCGGGGCCGCACAGGTTGGGGGGAGGAGCGGGGGTCTTGGGGCAGGTGTCCCCCCTACCTTGGCGCGTCCCGCGGGGTCTCCCGCCCCGAGGTGCACGGGCGGAGGGCGCATCTCCCGGACCCTGGCGCCCCGAGGGGTGCGCTGGCGCGGCGCCGCCACCACCCCTGCGACCCCCGGGGGTGTCCAGGAGGGAGCCCTCCTCCCCACGCTGCCAAAGTGCTCCGAAGTTGCGGTCCCGCCCGTTCCCCGCGGGCAGTGCCCACCCGGTGGGCACCCGCAAGTGCTTCCTTGGGGCCTGGGCAGGGACCCCCCCCACCACAACGGCCAGTCCACTGACGGGCCCCCTGGGAGCCCCCAGGCCCCCGAGGGCAGTGCCTGCAGCCAGGCCTGGAGCCCCGGCCCCGCCCCGGTTGCCTGGGCTCGGCCTCCCACCATCTCTCTGGGGAGGGCGCCTCATTCCTGCCCTTCACTTTCCGCCGTTACCTTGAAGGTATTTATAGGTGGAGAAGACAGCCCCCACCCCCACAGCCTCCCCAGGGTCCTCATTTCTGGACCAGGAGCCCCATCCTTCCCTTTTGCCCTCAGACTAAAGAGATCTTGGGAGGGTGGGATGAAGGAACCCAGGCTGGGTATGCATGAGGGGTAATGTTGGGGTGAAGCGAGGGGGTTAATGCTGGGGTCACTTGAGGCTGAGTGTGAGGGTGAAGGGGTTAATGCTGGAGAATCCTAAGGTTGTGTATGGAAGGAGGGTTGGAGTGTGGGAAAAGTGCAGGGGTAACTGATACGGACAACAGAAGCAAGAAAAGTGCAGGGGTAATGATGCAGGGGGGGGGACTTGAGACAGTGTATAGGATCAGAGTGTAGAAGTGGCCGGGATTGGAGCTGAGGCATGCGCACAGGATATGCACGTGCATGGAAGTGAGGGCACAATTGGGGAAAGTGCAGCAGTGTATGAATGAAGGGAGCCATCTAGAAGTGATAGGATTAATGCTGCAAGAAAACAAGGTGGCTGAGTGTGCATGTTGTAAAATGGAGTAAACTGAGGCAGTGCAGGATGCTGAGGTTAAGGACCTTTGGGATACAATGTGTGAGGATAGGACTTCAGTACCATGTACTTGCTCACCTGTGCTGGGAGGTAAACTGAGGCACTGAGCTGCAAGGGTGAGGACTGGGGCTTCAAGGAAGGAGAAACTGAGGCAGACTGCGTGCCTTTCCTACCTCCCCTAAGCACCTGTCTCTCTGCCCCCAGACCTACAATGCCTCACTGAGCCAGGCGGGCAGCTGAGTGGAGACAAGCAGAGAGCATCTATGGATGGGCCCCTGGCAGGTGGCCTGGCCGCCCCGGATCATCCTCGAGGCCCCGAGAGACTGCCTGGCCCAGCGCCGAGGGAAGACATCGAAGGTGGGGCTGAGGTTGCTGAGGGGGAAGGTTGCATCTTCCGGTCCACCCATTACCTGCCTGTCACCAAGGAAGGCCCTCGAGACATTCTGGATGGCAGAGGTGGCATTTCTGGTAAGAGGGTGGGCCCTGTGGCCCTGGGGGAGCATCCAGCCAGGTCCCCGAGGCTCAGGGAGGGCCAAGTCACCCAGCCCAGCAGGGGCTGAGTTGGAATTCTGATTCTGCCTGGGTTCAGAGCCTCTGCATTCTGCTTAGTTTCCCATTTTACAGTTGTGAAAACAGAGGTCCTGGGAGCTAATGACCTGACCAAGGCCCCCAGTGGGTGACAAGGAGCTGGGACTTGACTCAGGTCTGCCTGGCTTCCTTCTCTGAGCATACTAATTGGGTCCAGGTGCCCAGCTTAGCACCCCTAGCTCCCCTCCCTGAGCCCACTTGTTCCCCAGGCATACCCCATTCCCATCAGCCTATCCCAGTTCCCTCTTGCTGCACTGTCTTGGTGAGTCCTGCTCCAGAGCCATTGGTCCCAAACAGCTTATGCCCTCTAGTGGTTAGGGAGAGACTGGGTAGTCAGGGATGACAGCCACCCCTTTATGCCTCGGTTTCCCAGCAAAAGGGGATCTCACACTGTCCCCACCTCAAGATTTGTTATTCCTTCATTGAATACTCAGCAACTACTATGTGCCAGGCTCTGTTCTAGGTGCTGGAGATACAGCTGTAAACAAAAGTGGCAAAAGTTTCTGCCCTCAGGGACCTGACATTCTAGTAGGGGAGACAGACAACAAGCAACTACATAAATAACATACGGGCAGGTAGTGACAGGTGCTGTGAAGGTATTAAACAGAGTGCCAGGATCATGCCTGGGAAACCTGGGAAAGCCTCCCTGAGGGGGTAGAATTTGAGTGGAGCATGGAATGAATGGTGGGAAGGGCAAGCCAGGGAGAGGGACCAGCAGGTGCAAAGGCCCTGTGGTGAGGAGGAGCCTGGCATGTTCAAGGGCCAGGCAGGAGCCTGGTGTAGCTGAAGAGTGGTGAGTGCGGTACAGGCTGATGTACTATATGTCTCCCTTCATCTCCTTGGCCTGCTCTAAAGGCCTTGGTTTCCAGGAATCTCCAAGCACTCTGTCAGGGGTTTCCTACGCACCAAGCCCTTTATGTGATCATCTCATGTCATTCTCAAAAAAACCCTGTGGGGTAGCCTCGGTTATTCTTATCCCATGTTAGAGATGGGGAAACTCAGACCCCATTGAGGTGTCAAGTAAGTTGCCCAAGGGCCCACAGCTAGGCAGTAACCTGGCTTGACAGCCCTCATCCTTAACCACTACCCTGTGTCAGGGCATCCTTGACCTGCCCCAGTTCACCTTAGCAATGCTCATGACACTCAGATATTTACAGAGCACCTCCTAAAGGTCACTGGTGCACAGCGACCAAGCATACACACCATCCCTGCCCCCACTGGACCCTGCCATCTGGGGTCAGACAGACAGAGCAGCCACCAGGTGCTAGGACACAGTCACTGAGGTTGCAATGGGGGAAGCCCAGGCTGGGGGACACCCAGGAGTCCTGGATGAGGAACACTGAGTCAGACAAAGAGGGCAGGGGACATCTAGGCAGGGGGCTCCACACATGCAATGGCGTGGAGGTGACTGGTGGCACCTGAAGGGAATGAGGGGGTGAGACCCCTGCTCAGAGAACCTTAGCAATCCCCTCCTCCAAACCATTAGTAACTCAGGCCCAAAGAGAGGCAGGACCGTGTCCCAGGTCATGCGGCTGGCCAGGACAGGCCCAGGACTTTGTGGGAGCCCTGCGGAACAGGCTCTGGGTCCTGGGGCCCTCTCTGAGTCTGGTTCTGAGGAACTGGGCGCTCTGCTGTACCTGGCAGAAGTCCCAGGTCTGGAGAGAAGAAGGTAGGTAGGTGGGTAGGTATGTCCTCACTCCCCCTGGGGAATCAGCCAGGGTCCAGTGCATGTGCCTGGGGAGGAGGGGAATGTGGCTGCTGAGGGGGGCGAGGTCCACCCTTACTGGTGTCCCTGAGCATATGGGGCATGGGGCGAGGGTGGCTTGACTTGGAGTAGGGTCGCGGCCTGGAAGCTGGAGGAGGGCCTGGGCGTCGGACACAGTGTCTCCCCCCCGCTGCCCTCTCAGCCCATTCCACCCCGCCTTCCCTGAAGCAGGCACCTGCCCTAGGAGTCTTGTGATGCCTATAAATAGGAACAGCCTCTGGGGCTGCTGTTCCATGCAGAAGCCTGGGCCCTCCCTCATGCCCACCTAGTCCTTGGAGCCCCTCAAGAGCACCCCTGGAGTGGCTACCTCCAAACTCCACCTAGACACGGATGAATCCCCTGCCTTCTCTGTCCTCCGTTATGGCTGTTGGCCGGAGCCCCTACAGCCTCCCTGCAGCCCCTCACCCACAGTTCGGCCTCTCTGGTTGGCCTCCGGGGTGCACCCAAAGCTTGTGGGGCTGAGGTGGTCCGCGTGGATTGCTGAAGAGTCTGGTGCATGCCTGGCAATGGGACCAGGGGGCTAGGGGATGAACAACGCGTCATTTCTGCCCTCGTGGGGCCCCAGGCTGAGGAGGAGATCAGAGCATGGAGCGAGTGGGCCTGAGGCTCCCGGTCAAGCCTCCAGCTTCCAACCTGGGACATGTCTCAGCCAGCCCTGAACCCCGCCCCGGGCACACCCATCTCCCTTCCTTCCCCCCACCGCCGACTCTCTGGATCGAGCATTTACTCTGTGATCTTCCTTGGCATCTGTCGCTGGCCCTTCGAGACTGGGGCCGTAGCTGTTCCCATTATATTGAGGAGGAAACAGGCTTGGAGCGGGAAAGGCATGCCCTTCAGGTTCCCGCTTGGGCTGGAACTGGATCTGTCTGACTCCAATGTCTAGATTCTTGGCCACTCTGCCAAGCTGCCTGGCTTGGGGTTCCAGCTGCTCACGGACACGCTCCTCATTTTCAGTCTCTCGTTTTCAAACCCCCTCGGGGACCCCAAATGGCAGGAGCCAATGAGGGCCCCTTGGCATGGCCACTGTCGGGGGCTGCATCCAAGGTGCCTTGTCTGACCCATGGGGACTTCTGGACCCCCGCCGGCTGTGGAGGCCTCTGGATGAGCCCTCAGCCCCCAAGTGTCTCGGACACAGGGCCCTGCTTGGTCTGCTTCCTCCAAAGTTGCTGCCACTAAAAATAGGAGCTTCACTGGAGCCGCTCAAACAAAGAGGCCAATACGGCCCCCTGGCTCGTGGAATTCTTAGACAACGGCAATCGCAGAATCATCGAATCTGGGACACTCGGAATCTCAGGAGCTTGGGGTCCCAGAATCTCAGAATCAGGACACCCGGACCCTCAGACTTACACCTCTAGCCTGTGCTGGGGCTTGTTGCCTGTGAAATGGTTGCCCTCTCCTGAGAACTCATGTCTGTGATTCTTGTGTTCTCAAGAGACCCATTTCTTGGGGTCTCACTCCCTTAGCTGGTCCAGGCCTTGATTTTCCCAATCCTCCCACCCTCTGCAACACTCCACCCACTCCATCCTCCCACCCCGACACCAGCCCTTTCATCCGAGCACACCCCGACCTGGTCCTGCTCCCCATCAGTCTACCCCAGAGCTTCTCAAATGGAGGCGATTCTGCCCCAAGGGACACTTTGGCAATGTCTGAGGACATTTTTGGTTGTCATGACTGCAGGGCCAAGGGCCAGGGCGGGGGGTGGCTACTGGCATCTGGGGCTGAGGCCAGGGATGCTACTGAACATCCTACAATACACAGGATGCCCCCCACCACAGAGAATGAGTTGGCCCCAAATGTGAGTAGCACCAAGGTTGAGAAACTGTTCTAGATGATGCAGGTTTCTGAATCCCCATCACCACCCTCACCTTCCAGAGGCCACGTGACAGTCACAACCCTTCTCTCAGACTCAGCAGAAAGACCCCTGGCAGTATCACAACTTGCTGACCCCTATCCTCTACCCTCAACAGCTCTTAATTTTTTGGCCTCTGACAGTCAGCTCTCAATTTCCCGGGCAAATTGGACAGTAGGGGATTTGAAAAAGTACTAACCCCGGCACTAGCCCTCTTTCTGGACCATCCTCAAATTGAAGCTAATCCAGCAATTGCATCTGTTGGGCTCTGGATGGGGCACAAGTTCCCCCAGTGTGTTAACCTTGGCCCACGCAATTGGCCTGTGCCCCGATTGGCATGCTCGCCTGCAGCAGGCGGGTGCAGCAGGCAGAGGAGGCACAGGCCAGGATTCCTGTGGTCGCTCCAGGCATTGGCTCCACAGGCGGATAATGGAGAGTTGGCTCTATCTGTGTGAGGGTTCCTAGGAGGGCATGTGATTCTACAATGTAGGCCTGGAAGGGGTTCTGGGAGGCAGGAGGCAGGGACGGGCCCTCTGCAGCTCAGACTAGAGGGCTCCTCACTCTTCATCTGGCAAGTATTGGTTGAGCACCTGCCGTGTGCCGGGCACTGAGGTGCTGCAGTGAATGAGGCCCTGGGGTGGGGGGTGGGGCAGCTTATGTGCTAGCAGGGGACACAGGCAATTTCAGAGAATGCTAAGAAAAAAAAAACGGTAATGAGAGAGAAAATAGTAGGGGCTCAGTTTAGCAGGTAGCCAGGGAAGTGTTCTCCAGGCAGAGGGAATAGCTGGTGCAAAGGCCCTGACGTCAGAAAGAGTTAGGTGGGTTTGAGGCTTCACGAGGAGTCTGGGCAGAGTGAGTGAGGGGTAAGGAGGAGAGGGAGGTGAGGCTGGAAAGACCTGCAGAGGTCCGACCTCATGGGGCCTTGTAGGTGGTGGTCGGGAATCTGGCTTTTATTGTAGGTATGATGAGAAGCCAGGTGAGATTTTACCAGGGTGTGACTTAAAAAAAAATCACCCTGGCTGCCAGATGGGGGCAAAGAGAGAAGGGTTGAAGGCAGCAAGCCCTGGTGGTCCCCTAGGAAAGCGAAGGGGACTCCTCCAAAGAAACCCCTTTCAAGGCTCAGGAGTGCAGAGGCCAAAGGCCTCTCAGGGGAGAGGAGTGGGGAGCCGGTCGGGCCCTTCCGAGGTGCCCGGCAGGGCTCCCAGAGCTGGGGTGCTGTGAAGGGCCCCAGCCAGGGGGACCCCAGCCCCTCAGGGTCTCCCCTCTCTGTTGCAGACGGGCAGCCCCATCCTGGCCTCAGCGAAGCCCTCCCCCGTGCCACCTCCGCCACCCATCGGATCAGCAGCTGGTGAGTGCCACGCTGGCCCTGACCTCAGGGAGGGCAGGGGGGCAAGCAGGACATGCCTAGGCCTGAGAGAAGCCCCCAAGAGTGAGAAGGGGATAGGAGGGAATCTGGAGGCCAGGCAGGAGGAGGTGGCTCCCTGCAGGGTGGCTCCCTGCAGGGCCTCCCAAGCCCCTGGGCATTTGTAGGGGGTGGAGGGAGGATTGGGATTAACACAGACAGTCAACTCTCATTATCCCTGCCAAGAGCAGGGCCAGTGGGCCAGGAGCCTGGAGGTTGGACCCTTGGAGTCCTGTCTCTGCCAGGTGATCCTTAGAATAATGTTTGGCCTCTCTGAGTCTCAGTTTCCTCATCGGTAAATGGAGTCCCTAAGATACATCTCACAACCTCGCCTCGAGGACCCAAGGGACGTTGGGTAGGAGCAGGAATTGACAGCAATGCTGATGGCAGCAGCCTTTTATTAAATGGCTTGGTGGGTGCTAATATGTAATAACATCCATATTGGGATTAATAATAGCTCTCAGTTATTTAGCACTTGCTGTGTACTAGGCTCTCAGCGCAGGTTTACCCCACTTAGTCTTTGCCATAACCCTGGGGGTAATGGTCCCATTAACACTGCATGTCACTGATGGGGCTTAGAGAGGTAACCCTGTGATTTCCGCTCAGCCTCTCAGTGGAACGCATTTCCGCATCTGTTCTGTGGGTGTGATCCATAGCCCCTCGTGGAGGCAAGATCTTGAAAATGAGGGGGATTGATCAGGAACAGTCATAATAAGAACCCACAGTGGTCATGGGCTTACTGGGAATCAGGCAGCAGGCCAAGTGAAGCGTTTCCCAGCTTTGAGTTGTGTCATCCTCACCCTCCACTTCATGGGGTCAAGGTCCCCATTTGAAAAAGCACCTGCAGTGTATTAAGTTTTCTTTGATTACGGGTATGAGAAAGCTCCCTTAGTCATTGCATAAGGGCACAGAAGCTCCTGGTTCTTGGGACTCATCCCCATTTTTAGGATTGGAAAACTGAGGCTCAGTGAGGTTGCCTTGCCTCCCCTCTCCTCCAAAGGAGGTCAGGGTCACGGGGGCCACAGGCTGAGCAGGGACTTTGCACCTCTCCTGACTCTGCCCTTCTAGGAGGGGAGATGCAGGGAGGAAGGTAAATTTGCTTGAGTTGTTTATACTGCAGAGTTTCACCAAATTTGCTGGAAAGATGAGGCTAAACAAACTAGATCACCCCAACTTGGGGAGGACCAAGACAAAAAAGCAGCCTGAAGCGTAGATCGGAGCCTTGGACCCTCCCAGGGGACGGATGAGAGTTGACTGTGCCACCAGACTTGGGGACACTACTTGTGATCCCCGCTGTGGTCTCTGCACACTCCCCCCCCACCCCATGCAGCGGGGCTGGGCTACATACACAGGTGTTCCCTGGGAGCTAAATCTAATGTTTGACCCAACGGCTCTGGAAGGGTCCACATGTACTCCCTCTACCTCCCGACCCACACCCCAACACTCCCAAGCCCCTCTGAGGCAGCCCTCAGGCTGGGTGTCTGGAGCCTGTCTCAGACTGCCTGGGACCCCCTCCCCTGCCCAAGGAAGGGAAACTGAGGCCCACAGCTAACCTGTCCCCATTGGCACTTCCTTGCAGCTGCTGGGATGGAGGCAGCCTGGACTTCCAGCCGGGCTCCCCAGCACCCCATCCCCTGGGCCACTTCCCTGGCCCCCCCGATGGCCGGGGGCCCTGGGCGCACCCCATGGTTCAGGAGGCCGGGGAGGGCATCCCATCTGAGCGGAGGTTCGAGGACTCGGTCATTATAAGAACTGTGAAGCCCCACACTGAGCTCGAGGGCCCTAGAAGGTTCTTGTACCATCAGGGTGAATCGAAGCTCTTGGAGAAGGTCCCCCGGGGCCGCCCCAGGTTCGACTGGCTCCAAGACCCAGAAGAGCAGGCCCCACTCCAGGATGCAGCGCTGCACCTGGACCTGCCGCCCCAGCTGCCACCCCTCACCTCCTTCCGGACAGTGCTCGTGCCGGTAGAAGATACCACTAAGACGTTGGATGTGCCAGTGGTGGGCACCGGAGAACACCTGGCAGACCTGGAGGGCCTGGCCCAGCCGTCCGAGTGGAGCCTGCCCAGGTCGGCCTCAGAGGTGGCCACACAGACCTGGACGGTGAACTCAGAGGCATCTGTGGAGCGGCTGCAGCCACTGCTACCCCCCATCCGGACAAGGCCCTATCTGTGTGAACTGCTGGAGGAAGTGGCCGAGGGGGTGGCCAGCCCAGACGAGGATGAGGACGAGGAGCCAGCTGTGTTCCCGTGCATCGAGTGCAGCATCTACTTCAAGCAGAAGGAGCACCTCCTGGAGCATATGAGCCAGCACCGCCGAGCCCCGGGCCAAGAGCCCCCGGCCGAGTTGGCCCCCCTGGCCTGTGGCGAGTGTGGCTGGGCCTTCGCTGACCCTGGCGCCCTTGAGCAGCACCGGCAGCTGCACCAGGCCTCCCGGGAGAAGATTATCGAGGAGATCCAGAAGCTGAAGCAGGTCCCAGGCGACGAGGGCCGGGAGGCACGGCTGCAGTGCCCCAAGTGTGTCTTTGGCACCAATTCCTCCAAGGCCTTTGTGCAGCATGCCAAGCTGCACATGCGTGAGCCACAAGGCCAGGCTGCAAAGGAGCCCTTCGGGGGCGGCAGCAGGGCTGGCAGCCCAAGCCCCGATGCCACCTCCCTCACCTATCAACCCTACGGAGATTCCTTGGACCTCAGTGCCTGTGCTTTCTGTGGCTTCCCCGCGCCCAGCGAGAGCCTGCTCAGGGAGCACGTGAGGCTTGTGCATGCGCACTGGGAGGAGGATGGTGAGGCTTCTGAGGAGGACCCTGCCAGCCGGCCCGGCACCAGCCAGGATGCTTATGCCCGATTCTCTGATGCCGCTCACTACTTTGGCAAAGCTGAGCCGCTCTTGGCCCCCATGTGGCAGGGGAACCCTGCTGGATACGACCCCAGCCTGTCCTTTGGCCCTGGCTGCCAGCAGCTGGGCATGAGGGATTTCCCACTGTTAAAGCCACTCCCACATGGCTCGAGCCAGAGGCCCCAGAGAAGGCCAGCCTTTCCCTCGTCACTAGCATCTGCCCCCTACTCCTTACAGGCCAGTAGAAGCAAGAGTGCTGTCCACCCACAGGGGCTCTCAGCCCAACTGGGGGACCAGAGGCACCCTTGGAGCGAAGAAGAGGAGGAGGAGGACATACTGCTGGCCTCGGAAATGGACTTTTCCCCTGAAAATGGGGTCTTTGCACCGTCAGCCACCCCCGGCCTCATCCCACAGTCAGCCCTGGAGCTCAAGCAGACATTCCGAGAAGCCCTGCAGACAGCTGAAGCCTCACGGGCACAGCAGCAGCAACTCTGTGGGATGGTGCCGGTCGTTCTGGTGGCGAAGCTCGGGCCGCAAGTCATGGCTGCGGCAGCCAGGGCCCCCCCAAGGCTGCAGCCTGAGGAGCTGGGGCTGGGGGGTGGCCACCCCCTGGACTTCCTGCTCCTGGACACACCGCTGGGTGGCCCTCTGGGGTTGGACACGCTCCTGGATGGGGACCCAGCAGAGGCACTTAAGCATGAGGAGCGGAAATGCCCCTACTGCCCAGATCGCTTCCACAATGGCATCGGCTTGGCCAACCATGTTCGGGGCCACCTGAACCGCGTGGGCGTCAGCTACAACGTGCGGCATTTCATCTCCGCCGAGGAGGTGAAGGCCATCGAGCGCAGGTTCTCCTTCCAGAAGAAGAAGAAAAAAGGTAGGGCGGCTTCACTCCGGCACCCACCTCCCTCCAACACCTGGGAGATGCACAGCTGGGCAGCTGAGTTCTGAACCAACCAACCCTCACTCTAAATCCTCCCGTAGTGCCAAGCAGGGTGAAGTCAGGGCCTCCCCTCTCAGAAGACCTGGGAGCTGAGGCAAAGGTCACCACATTGGAGGAGGTGCGGGGACACCCCAATGCCCTGGCCCTTCCAACAGCTGGAAGAAGGAGTATGGGCAGGGGAGTCAGCCCCAGGCACGGAATTTCATTGATTCCTTCATTCAACAAATATCTATTGAGTTAGGTCCCCTCTGTTCTGGGCACTTGGGAACACAACAGTGAACGGAACAGCAGTCCCTGCCCTCCTGGAGTGCACAGCCCAGTAACAGGAGTGGTGGGACCCTGGCTGACTTCAGAACCCCTTGGGCTGCCTGTGAGGTATGCAGATTCCCAGGCACCAAGGTTCTGATTCCGGGGGTCTGTCTCCAACACCAGTGCCCTGGGTGGTTCTGATGCTGGCAGACATGGAGCCTACATGGGGAGGTGCTGGTATGGTGTTTGAGAGTGTGTGTGTATGGGCACTGGGGGGAAGGGGCAGGGAACAGACAGCCACAAAACCAGGCAGTTACAATGTTAAGTGACCAGGGCTGTGATGGGGGAGGCTCGGGGAACCAGGAGTCTGGGGAAGCCAAGAGAGGCTCCCGGACTCTGCCTGGGGGATCCAAGCAGACTCCCAGAGGAAGGTGTCCCATCCATTTATCCATCTCTTCATTCAGCAAAGATTTAATTTATAACACTGGGGTGTATAGATATGAGGTCTAGACGAAAGAGGGTATTAATCAAATACCCAAACTCACCCAAATGATTGCAAATCCACCCTGGAGAAGTATTTCTGAAGGTGGGGTCCCTGATGCTTTGACCTATGTAAGGGGAGAAAATGGAAGGTCAAGAAGAGAAGACTTCTTGGAGTGAGCTATACAGGCAGGAGCATGAACAGCAAAGGACAAGGGAGGCATCCGGGGTGAGGAACAGCACTAAATGTGTGATCCGCTGAGGATGAGCAGCCCCGGGAATGGGGAAAGCTGGGGCTGTCCCCCCCCCCCCCAGCCAGGCAGTCCATGTCCTCTCTCTCTCTGCAGTGGCTAACTTCGACCCGGGCACCTTCAGCCTGATGCGCTGTGACTTCTGCGGGGCCGGCTTTGACACTCGTGCCGGCCTCTCCAGCCACGCCCGGGCCCACCTGCGTGACTTTGGTATCACCAACTGGGAGCTCACTGTCTCACCCATCAACATCCTGCAAGAGCTGCTGGCCACCTCAGCTGCTGAGCGGCCCCCCAGCCCCCTGTGTCGTGAACCTGGGGTACCGCCTAGTGGCTTCCTGACCTCCCGCCGGCCCCGCTTACCTCTTACAGTGCCCTTCCCACCCACCTGGGCTGAGGACCCTGGGCCAGCCTACGGAGATGGTAAGGGGAGAAGGGGCAGGCAGGGCCGGAGCCCTGACCGTTCCCAGGGGCCCAGAGGGATGGAGGAGTGGAAGGGGGCAGCCACTCTGCTTTCCTGGAAGTGTTTCAAGTCACTTTACAAAGTAGGTCGACAACTGTCCTGCCACTTAGGGGTCATTGCTGTTTTACTCAGGGGCTGGGCCAGGGCTCCTTCTAGATCCAGTTCCTGCCTGCCCTGCCTGACAGTGATTTTAACATAGGCTTATTGAGCTCTTTACTAGGAGCCAGATACTGTCCTAAGCACTTTACAAATATGGACTCATTTACATCCTCACAACAATCCTTTAAAGGCAGGTGTTATTATCCCCATTTTACAGATTCGGAAACTGAGGCACAGAGAGTTTAATTAACGTGCCTGAGGTCATACAACTGAAAGTATGTGGAGCTGGGATTTGAAAGCCCAGGAAGCGTAGGCTCCAGAATCCTTGCTGTTAATGATATCTTTTATCTAGCGCGGCACTGTCTGGTGGAACTTTCTCAGATGATGGAAATGTTCTCTAGACAACGGTACTGTCCTACAGGGTCACCAGTGGCCACATATGGCTGTTGAGCACTTGAAATGCAGCTAGTACAAGGTTAGTGGTGATCCAATTGGACGGTGCGGATCAGGAGTCTACATTCTAGATTTTCAATGGTGCCTTACTGTGTCCAGCAGCATTGATAACCTCTCCCGTAAATGAGTGCTTGCTGTGTATCAGGGTTTCATCTCACACCTGAAAACAATTCCGTGGAGCTGAGGATTGTTGTGTTCCTGTTTTATGGATGAGGAAACTGTGGGTCCTCTGCTTTGCCACAGCCACAAAGCAGCAGAGCTAGACTTCTGCACACCATGTTCGGTGGTCTCTCCAGTGTAGGATGGCTTGGGAAATCCAGAAGTAATATTTTGGTGAAGGAGCCTGGGGCTGGACACCGTGGAGGCAGTGGAAAGGTGAAGGACCCAGCCTTACAAAGCCTGACTTTGTGGGAGACTTTACTGAACCTCAAAGCAGAAAACTCAGCAGTGAAGAGACGGTGGGCTCTGAGGAATGGAGAAGGTGCCTGAACAAGGGAATTGTCCAGGGGCTGCCTGGGGCTGAGGCTTTCTTCTCTGTTTCTCCTACCTGGAGTTTCCAGGGTCCTACCTAGTTCTGTACTCTGGGCTTTGCTGGACCCATCCACAAGCCTCCTTACCAGTGAAGGGCACTTAAGGGTCTGCAAAGAGAAGGGGGGGGCTATCAAAGCCCCCTCTCCTCCTTGGAGAAGGAGGAGATTTGATAGTGTATAGTGGACAGAGAGAGGATAGTTGTTGGTTGAGGTCACACTTCGGGGAGAGGCAGAGTGGGGATGTGACCTCAGGCTTCTTGCCTTTGTGAAGGCTATCCCCTAGGCATTCAGCTCACATACCTGGCTAGGTTTGTGGTGTTTCAGTGGTGGCTAGGAGGTGCAGCTTGCTCTGAAGATGGCTGAGGAGCACAGGAAGCAGTCTGTAGTCTCCAGCACTGCCCCCTTCTTTCTCTGTCACTCCAGCAGAGGCTGAATGTCAAGCTTATGCCCTTTACCCGGCACCTGGGCCAGGCACCCCAAGAATGGCAGCCTGCATCCAGCAGCCAGGTTCAGCTCTGGCTAAGCTGTTTCCACCAGAAGACCAATGTACCAGCCCCCAGTTAGTGCTGAGGGAACTGGCCAAGTCATTGGGACATAGGAGTCAGCCTGGTACTGCACTGGCCCTGTACGTGGGGGGAAAGCTATGATCAGTCTTTCAGTGAACACGTTGGGGGTGAGGGCGTTATGGAGTGGTTGAGAAGATCCCGGAAACCTTGCCTGAGGAAAGATGTCTAGGATTAGGGCTCGGTGTGGGCACCGACCCTGCAAAGTGGCTATCCTTAGAAGCCTCTCCCACGCCTCCCTAAGCTGGCGGTAGGGAGCCATTGCCAGGTTGGGGGCGGGGCAACGGTCAGATGCTGGCTCCACCCAGCTGTCAAATAACAGCTGGGGGCAATCCGTTTAGTTTTGGGGAGGGAGAAGCGGGTTGTGCTTGAAATGTGGTGCCGTTCTTGTGGGGAGTTCCGCAGGATTGCCGGACAGCGCCGTCGGGGGACAGTTGGATACCAGGATGGTGTTGGGGGATCCTCCTAGTTGGGGATCAGGTGTCTTCCAGGATTCCCGACCCGGAGGGGAGACTTCCAAGGAAGGGAATGGAACAGGGTCCCGGGGCAGGTCCTAGCTCCGCCCGTCGGGCTCTAGGAGCCTGGATGCTGTTAAGGCGGATGCGTGTGGCCGGAGGATTCCTATAGTAGTCTTAGGGATGTCCGGGGTGGGGAAAGAGTGTCCAGGTCCGCCGAGACCTGGGCTGGGGCCGCAGTTGGCAGCCGCTCGTAGCACTGCGTGCGTGTGTCCGCAAGCTCCCCACCAGCCTGGCGGGGACAAGGGTTTCGTTCGCTGTGCTCGGCGCTCGGCCGGCCGCCCTGGGCGCGCCCCTAGGGACGGGGCGGAGCGGAGCGGACTCCGCGGCGGCGGCGCTCGGCGCTCGGCTGCTCCCGCCTGGGGCGGCCGCTCCGCGTGCGCCGGAGCCAAGATGGCCGCCTCCACCGCCCAGTGCCGAGTGACAAAAGCGGAGAGCAAGGCGGCGGCGGGGCCGCGCGCGGGGGGCGCCCGGGAGCGCGCGCCCGCGGGGGCGCCCCCGCTGGGCCCCCAGAGCCCGGGCCCCGCGGCTCTCCCCGCGCCGCCGCCGCCGCCGCCCCCACCTCTGCCGCCGCCGCTGCCGCCGCGGGACGGGCCCAAGGCCGAGCCGGAGCCGGGGCCCGGGCCCGCGCCCGCGCCCGCGCCGGGTAAGAGCCCGCGCCGGGGAGGGTGCGGGGAGGGCAGAGTTGGCGCCCCGCTCGCCCCCTGCCGCCGCCGCCGCCGCCCCGACGCCCGCCATCCAGTCTCCGGGACTTCCCCTCCCCCCAGGCCCTCCAGTCGCGGGGACCCTGGGCCTCCCGTCGCGGCTCGCAGGGTCCCGGGCTTCAGAAACACTCTCTGCCGCCACTTCGCGGAATCCTCACCCCATCTGACAGATGCCCCCTGAACCCCTTGGAGCCTCTGGATCGTCTCTTACCACAGTCCCTGTAGCTCCCGCGCGGAAACCCACACCAAGTCACTTCAGCCTTGACAAGGTCCCTGCCCCATCTGACAGACGCGCCCACTCCACCCGGAGGCTTTGACAAAGTCCTCGGCGTCCCGGGTCCCGATGCATCCCCCGACCCCCTACGTCTCCTTGCTTCTGTAGGAGTCAAACTGAGTCAGGGACCTGCCTGCCCTCCGATTAATAACACTGAGCACCTCCAGGGTTCCATCTGACACACAGTTCCTTCATTCTCAGAGTTCTCTCCATCCTCTGAATGCTAAACTCGGGGCTCAACAGGCTTCTCAAGCCCCTTTTTCTGAAAAATTAGACCATGAAAACTCACCTTTGACTGTCTGTCCTGTTATACGCCTCACCCGGAGAAGCTTCCTGGCCTGATGGATGCCTCAGAGACTTCCTATAAAGTTCTGTAATTCCTGTTCTCTCTGTCCCCAGTAAGGTTCCCTGCTGGTTCAGGCTCCTAGTTCTTACCTTACCCCACCTAGGGCTTAGCTTGTGATAAGACCACCCCAGGATCCCCAGTTGTCTCTGCAACCCCAGCCCCAGCTGTCTTGTCTGGTGGAGATTCCCCACAGGTTCCATGGAGCCTCCTTCCTGTCCTGAGCTCCCTGCCTCTGCATTGCCTCTCTGGCCTCTGACCCTGGCCTTGTCTTACTGAATTCCCCTTCTGACTGCCACCTACCCACCCCCAAGACTGATAGATGCTTCCCTCCACAGAGAGGAGCCCAGAGAGATCTCTCTGCCCAGAGAGAGATTTTCTCTGAGATCTGCTAAGGTGGGAGTCTTGGCTCAGACTAGCACTGCGTCCCCTGACCTGTCCGTGTTCTGGTAGGTGGAAGCCATTCCTAGTCTCTGCTGTCGGTTGGCAGCCTCAACATCCCTGCGTCATATTGGTGCTCGGGTTTATGGACGGAGCCTCAGCTTTCATGGGGTGAGCTGCATTCCAAAGTGAGAGCAGGCACCAAAGATGAGGAAGAAGGCTCCCACCACCACCTCCAATGTACCCCTGGTCCTCAGTCCTTACAGGGGTAGACAGCCCACACCTTGCCTGGGCTGAGCCTGTCTTCCCAACCTCACAGGCCTGGGTTCTGAGGAAAACGCAATGGTGGCCATGGACTTGGGCTCCCCCCTGCTCCCCAAGAAGAGCCTGCCTGTCCCTGGGCCGCTGGAGCAGGTGGCCAATCGGCTGAGCAGCAAAGTGGCTGCAGAGGTTCCTCATGGCAGTAAGCAGGAGCTGCCGGACCTCAAGGGTGAGTGGCGCAGGTGGCAAGGGTGCCGGCCAGGCTGGTCACACTCACAGGGAGCTCTTGGGCCTGGGAGTTAATGTGGGGCCCCAGGTTGGCCACAGCTTTCTCTCTGGCATCTCATGGCACCAAGGAGACACCCAGCTATCTTCTCTCTTGAGCTTTTGCTGTCACAGGCATGCATGGCCTTGAGCCCTGGTCAAGGGAGGGGCATCCAGAGAAGCAGTGGGCATGTTCATCAAGAGCTCACACCCAGACCCAGTTCATTTGCAGACTTTGATTGCTGATAGCTATGTGATCTTCTGCATGAAACTGCCTTGTTTGTCCATTGATTCTCAGGTCATTATTGAGTAATGACAGGCACTGTGCTGGACCCTAGGGATGTGAGAGATGCAAAACAGACCTGGCCCTTGTCCTTGGGAGTCACTGAAGTTGGGGAGCAGGGAGGCAGAGAAGCAGATAGGCAGGGATAAGGGCTCTGCAGAAGAGGGTACAGGCAGGGCACCACAGAGACCATGGCTGAGGCCTCCAACCTAGCGTTTGGGGCATGAATTAAGCTGCAGATGGTGACTAGGCCTTAGCTTTTGTCTGGCAGGTCAGCATCTGTGTGAAAACCTGCTGCCAGGACACCCTGGTATGTTAGAGATCCGAAAGGCATTCCACTGGCTGGACCACAGAAGCGCTCTGCTCCTGCTGTGTGCCTTTGGGCACAACTCTTCCCCTCTCTGAGACTCAGTTTCCTTATTTGCAAACTGAACAGGCTAATTCCTGCCTCATTAGGGTCATTTTAAGGGTGGGAGGTGTTGACAGAAGCAAAACACTTGCAAGAGCCTGGGTGAGTGGGGCCCCAGGGGAGGAGAAGTGGGAGAACAGAGACTGTGCAGCCTCACAGCTAGCTCTCCTGGCCTCCGTCTCACCTTCCAGCCCAGAGCCTGACCACCTGCGAGGTCTGTGGTGCCTGCTTTGAGACACGCAAGGGCCTGTCCAGCCACGCGCGCTCCCACCTGCGGCAGCTTGGGGTGGCTGAGTCGGAGAGCAGCGGTGCCCCCATCGACCTCCTCTACGAGCTCGTGAAGCAGAAGGGCCTGCCCGACACACCCCTTGGGCTGCCCCCGGGCCTGACTAAGAAGTCCAGCTCGCCGAAGGAAATGGTTGCTGGAGCCCCACGACCCGGCCTGCTCGCCCTGGCCAAGCCCCTCGATGCCCCTGCTGTCAACAAGGCCATCAAGTCACCTCCCGGCTTCTCGGCCAAGGGCCTGGCCCACCCGCCCAGCTCCCCACTCCTCAAGAAGGCATCACTGGCCCTGGCGGGCTCCCCTACCCCCAAGAATCCTGAGGACAAGAGCCCCCAGCTGTCCCTGAGCCCCCGGCCGGCCTCCCCAAAGGCACAGTGGCCCCAGTCTGAGGACGAGGGGCCCCTGAACCTCAGTGAGTGCGGGTCCTGGGAGCCGAGGGAGGTCCTGGCGCTGGGAGGGGCAGGGCCTCAGGTTGGGCTGCAGGGCTCAGGGTGGGGGCAATGGGGACTGCAGCGCCTGTGTCCTGAGTCGACTGGGCCAGAGTGTGCTAATCAAGGTGCTGCGTCTCCTGTTGGGCCAGCCACGCTGCATATTATCTGTCTCCATTTCACTTCGATTTTCTAACCCCTGGAAGCCTGGCTGTGGCTACTGAGCCTGCCAGGGTCATCCTCACCACGTAAGGGCAGCTTTTGGCTTTCTCTGGGCCTGAGGGTTGGGGCAGTGAAGGTAACCAGGGCTCCCGTGGGGCACCTTGGGTCCTGCAGGTAGACAAGTGGTCCACCTGACAGGAGGTCCCATGGTTGGCCCTGTCTTCACATCCTCCTGCTCCTGGTGTCCTTTGCAGAGGTACCTCTGTGCCCAGGGATGGAGCTGTACCTCCTGGGCTGCCTGTGGGCATGGCAAAGAAACTCCCAGGCGTGGTGAGCAGATTTAACAAGGGCATCCCTTAGGAAGTTAGGCCTTCCCACACATTTGTGGTCATTAGAGTCTGGGGGTGAGCCTAGGGTCTGGCACCCTGCCCAACAGGGCACCCCAGTTGCACCTCACATTCCAATGAAGCTGTTTCCACTGTCTGCTGTGCTTCCAGGAGCAGCGTTCTGAGCAGGTGTGCCCTTGGCTGTATGATGCTCGGCAGCTGGTGGGCCCCTGCTTTGCACACCCCCCCCCCCCACCCTGCACAGCTCCATAGCTGAGGTCCCTGGGAAGAAGGCCTGGAAGCATCAGATTGTGCCATTGGAATTTGGCCACTGCCTCTGTACTCCACATCCTTACGCTCTCTACACTCACCTTGATGCCAAAGGGCTAGGCAGAGAACAGGACTTTCTGCTTCCCAAAACCTCTTAAATCTGTGGCACGAGTCTTGGACCTCCAGCAGCCTGGGCAGCCGAGAATCACACCAGGCCCTCCCGCCTCAGTCCCCCAGGGCCAGCCAAGGTGGCGGCCGTGAACCCCCCTGTGTTTTGTCTCCGCAGCTTTAGATAGTGACGGGGGCAGAGAGCTGGACTGCCAGCTGTGCGGTGCCTGGTTTGAGACCCGCAAGGGCCTGTCCAGCCACGCCCGCGCCCACCTGCGCCACCTGGGCGTCAGCGACCCGGACGCCAAGGGATCCCCCATAGACGTGCTCCACGGGCTCATCAGGAGGGACGGCGTCCAGATCCGCCTCCCACCCGGGCGTGGCACCCTGGCCCTGCTGGGGCGGCCTCCTCCCGCCTCTGCGGCCCTCTCCTTGCTCCCCCCCCCACCGCCGGCCACGAAGGCCAAGCTGAAGGCCGAGGGTATGGCCAGCCCCTGGGGGAAGCAGGACCTCTCAGCCGCCGCAGCCGCTGGCATTTTCTGGGCCTCTGATGTGGAGCCGTCTCCTCTCAACCTCTGTAGGTTCTCGCTTCAGCCGCCCCCTCCTCCCTGCGGGCCCTGGAGCCCCTCCCAGGGGTGGGGTCACAGCCCCATCCCTACTCCCTCCCTGCTGGGGCAGGGAGTGGACAGGGGCCCTTAGCAGTGGACCGGTTCTGCCCAGAGATCTTGTTGGCAGTCAGCTGCTAGGCCTTCTCTCTTGGCCTTTGACCTCCATGACTGAGACTTTCCCTGAGAATGAAAGCCAAGGGTGGGGTACTGCCTTTTGGTGTGGAAGGTGCCCATGGTTGCCCCTGGTCTGGATGGCAGGGCTACCACTTCCTGCCCCCATCCTCGTTAGGACCCGCAGAGCCGTCGAGTCTTGGTTCTGTCCTTTTCCGCCAGGACCAAGGGCCCATGCGCTCTCTAGAGCCTCCCTGTGCTCCTGCCGGGTGTCTGGCCCCCCCACCCTTCTCCTCAGTTCCCTCAGTTGCACTTGCCCTCCACCACCACCCCAGCCCCTGGACGTGCTGCTGTCCACGCCCAGCCGACCAGGAGACCCACAGGTGACTGTGCTAACAGTGCCCACGGTGCTAACTGCCCCTTTCTCCTGCTGCAGCTTCGGGCCCAGAGCCGGCACGTGACATCCGCTGCGAGTTCTGTGGCGAATTCTTCGAGAACCGAAAGGGCCTGTCGAGCCATGCACGCTCGCACCTGCGGCAGATGGGCGTGACCGAGTGGTATGTCAACGGCTCACCCATCGACACACTGCGGGAGATCCTCAAGAGACGGACCCAGTCCCGGCCTGGCGGACACCCCAACCCGTCAGGGCCTAGCCCAAAAGCCCTGGCCAAGGTGGTGGGCAGCGGAGGTCCTGGCAGCTCACTGGAAGCCCGCAGCCCCGCGGACCTTCATCTCTCACCCCTGGCCAAGAAGTTGCCGCCGCCACCAGGCAGCCCCCTGGGCCACTCACCGACTGCCTCTCCTCCTCCCACGGCCCGGAAGATGTTCCCAGGCCTCTCCTCACCCTCCCTGCCCAAGAAGCTGAAGCCTGAACAAATGCGGGTGGAGATCAAGCGGGAGATGCTGCCGGGGGCCCTTCATGGGGAGCCGCACCCATCCGAGGGTCCCTGGGTGGCACCTCGGGAAGACATGACCCCCTTGAACCTGTGTAAGTGTGACCCTGGGGCAGGACAGGGAGAACAGGTAGAGGGGTCTTCCCCCACACTTCCCTTGGGGATACCCAGAACACCCAGGGTTGCAATGGAAGGGAAGTACACAGGTCCAAAGGACAAGGGGCTAGCTGTGTGTTCCTGCTACGCAGACCCCCAACTGAGCTGCTTCTTGATTATTCTTCATTCCTATGAGGGCGGCAGAATTGTGTCATTAGGCAATGGCAAAAAGATTTTATCTCTGTACCATCTTTAATTGATTGGTAGTGGCTACCATCCAGATTCCTAGGGAGAAAGACTGCAGGGATCAATTGGTGATGTCTGCCATGGGCAAGAGTATGAGTATTGGAAATGGATGTCTTTCTGATATTCCTGGTCACTAAGTGCTTGACATTTGGAGTTCAAGTTAAGGTCTCAGCTGCTCCAGAGTCTAGCAGTACATGACCTTGGGCAGTTGCCTCTTTTGGAAGATGGAGATCAGCATGGTCCCAACTCTGTAACACGGTTTTCTGAAGTGGTGTAAAGCACTTAGCTTTAATGCTTAAAGCTCTGTGTATGCAGTAGCTGTAACATCCCTATTATAACAAGCAAGTGCACTTCCCTCTCGAACTGTCACTTAGTTGCTGTGTGCCGAGCAGGTGAGGATGGCCCAGGCCTCTGCCTTAGTGCTCACATGCATTTCATGTCTGCTTTATACCACATGCTTTGAATTGCTCCTGCTTTAGGGTCCCCCCACCCCAGTAACACAGGGAGGTGGTTTCCATCTCCATTTTGCAGAGGAGGAAACAGACTCAGGGGAAGTGGCTTGTCCAGCATCACACAGGGGGTCAACAGCCAAGCTTGCCTCTGAGCCCAGGATCCAGGGAGTGCTTGTTCCTCGATACTTCACAATGTCATAGGGAGTCGTCATGAAGCCAGCTAGAATTTGAGGTTACAGAACAAGCAGAAGGGCTGGATGATGTACACAAGGGCCTCTGGAGGCAGATGAAGGAGCGGGTCATTCAGGTCTGGGGCTGCATGGATGGGACAGCAGGGCACTTAACACTGACCTTGAGCTTGGAGGCTTCCTGCCAACAGCCACCGCCTCCTTCTCCTCCCCCTGCCCCGACCCCCTGCAGCGTCCCGGGCAGAGCCAGTACGTGACATCCGCTGTGAGTTCTGTGGCGAGTTCTTCGAGAACCGAAAGGGCCTGTCAAGCCATGCACGCTCGCACCTGCGGCAGATGGGTGTGACCGAGTGGTCTGTCAACGGCTCACCCATCGACACGCTGCGGGAGATCCTCAAGAAGAAATCTAAACCATGCCTCATCAAGAAGGAGCCGCCGGCCGGAGACCTGGCCCCTGCCTTGGCTGAGGACGGGCCCCTCACCGTGGCCCCTGGGCCCATGCAGGCCCCTTTGCCGCTGGCGCCAATGGCTGGCCGGCCAGGCAAACCAGGAGCTGGGCCAGCCCAGGTTCCCCGCGAGCTCAGCCTGGCACCCATCACTGGTGCCAAGCCTTCAGCCACCAGCTACCTGGGCTCAGTGGCAGCCAAGCGGCCCCTGCAGGAGGACCGCCTGCTCCCAGCAGAGGTCAAGGCCAAGACCTACATCCAGACTGAACTGCCCTTCAAGGCAAAGACCCTCCATGAGAAGACCTCCCACTCCTGTAAGCAGTGGGTGGCAGGGTCCTGGGAGGGCATCTGCCAGGGCCTGTAGGGCTGGGCAATGCCATGCACACACTTATCCCCAGTGGGGGTCAAGGCCCCAGTGGGAGGCGGGACTGGCTCCTGACCTGGGCAGCGCCTTCTGGGTACCCTTGCTCCCTTCGGGCTGGGGCTCAGCAGCACCCCCTCTGCCTGCAGCCACTGAGGCCTGCTGCGAGCTGTGTGGCCTTTACTTCGAAAACCGCAAGGCCCTGGCCAGTCATGCACGGGCGCACCTGCGGCAGTTCGGCGTGACCGAGTGGTGTGTGAACGGCTCACCCATCGAGACACTGAGTGAGTGGATCAAGCACCGGCCCCAGAAGGTGGGCGCCTACCGCAGCTACATCCAGGGTGGCCGTCCCTTCACCAAGAAGTTTCGCAGTGCCGGCCATGGCCGCGATGGTGACAAGCGGCCGCCCCTGGGGCTGGCACCCGGGGGCCTGGCCGTGGTGGGCCGCAGTGCCGGGTGTGAGCCAGGGCTCGAGGCTGGCCGGGCAGCTGACAGTGGTGAGCGGCCTCTGGCAGCCAGCCCGCCAGGCACTATGAAGGCTGAGGAGCACCAGCGGCAGAACATCAACAGTGAGTGCTGGTGGAGGAGGGTCATGTGCTGCCACCTACTGGGGTTCCCCTGGCTGCCCCCTGGGTTCTCTGCTGTGCACCTGCCCTTAAGTCAGTTTCCCAGTTTGCCCTCCCGTTCAGTCATCCATCCTTCATCCCACCTGTCCCGAGGTCCAGGAGGTGTCCAGTCATCAGTTGTCCTGACTTAAAATTCCCCACAGCATTTGCCCCTTGCTCGCTGAAGGCAGGAACTTCCTCAGGGGACTTGCCCTCTGGCTCATCTCCCGTCCCTCTCCCCACCTTTCCCCACCTCAGAATTTGAGCGCCGACAAGCCCGCCCTCCAGATTCCTCTGCGGCCCGGGGTGGTGAGGAGGCCAATGACCTGCACCAGAAGCTGGAGGAGGTGCGGCAGCCTCCGCCCCGGGTCCGGCCAGTCCCCTCCCTGGTGCCCCGGCCCCCTCAGACATCACTCGTCAAGTTCGTTGGCAACATCTACACCCTCAAGTGCAGGTATGCAGCCCGCGGGGGAGGGAGGGAGACTACCCGCCCGGGGCTTGGCCGTCCAGAGCCTCTGAACAGGACTTGGGCTGGTGGAGGCAGGAGATATAGCCTCAAGGACTGCCCTGGAGTGTGGCTGGACCCAGGTTAAGGGCTTCTCACAGACAGCAGCACCACAGAGCATCAGGCTGAGACCTTGAGCTTTATAGCCAACAAGACCTGAGTTCAGTTGCCAGCTCTGACCCCAGCTTAGTGACCGTGAGCAAGGATTTCCTGCTCCATGCCTCAATATTCCCACCTATAAAACGGGGTTGATAACAGACCTACCTAATAGATTTGTTATGAGGATTAAAAGAGTTGAGTATTTATAAAGCACTCCAACTGTGCGTGGCGCATGGTGAGCGCTTGGCAAGTTTTTTCCAGATTAAGAAAAAAATAGGTCTTAGTTCATTCTTACCAA
This sequence comes from Eubalaena glacialis, assembly GCF_028564815.1. NCBI lineage: Eukaryota > Metazoa > Chordata > Mammalia > Artiodactyla > Balaenidae > Eubalaena > Eubalaena glacialis. The sequence goes on from NC_083719.1 coordinate 171,150,485, forward strand.
AGTCTATGTGTACATCAGAAGCCAGGAAACTGAGAGTCTGAGATGTGATGTGCCTGCCTCAGGCCACACAGGCCAAGTCAGAAGTAGGATTGGAACCTAAGTCTCGGAGCCATGAGCTTGGGTTCTGGGCCCCTATGCTGTGAGGCCTCCCTTGGGCCGAGAGGATGAGGAGCTGGTGAGTTGGGTGGGTAGGAGTTAGTGCCCAACCCCCTTTCCCTGGCTCCCATCCTTCTCTCCTGGGGCCTGGTGGGGTAGGATCTGCTTCTCTGTGTCCTCTCCCGTCTCAGAGCACATGCTTCAGTCAGCTGGCAGAGGTGCTTGGGAAGCTGGATGGCCCATACCCAGTCCCTGAGCCAGCAGGCTGCCCTGAGCATAGAGATGGGAATCTCCAGGGGACCCTACCATGACCCCATGATTGGTAGAGGTAGCCGTACATGGGAGAACATGTAGCTTCTGGGTCCCCCTTCCCTCAAATCCTGGGCTTACTTTGTTCACTCTGAGTAGCAGTAGGCGTGCCTGATGCTCAGGGTGTGGCCAGGGCTATGCTTCCACCTCTCCTCACTGCAGTGGCCACTTCTCCCTCTCTCTGTTCCCCCTCTGCAGGTTCTGTGAGGTGGAATTCCAGGGGCCCCTCTCCATCCAGGAGGAGTGGGTGCGGCACTTACAGCGGCACATCCTGGAGATGAATTTCTCCAAAGCGGACCCTCCGCCCGAGGAGCCCCAGGCCCCACAGGCACAGACAGCGGCAGCAGAGGCGCCCTAACACAAAAGCATTCCAGATCCCCTCTCGTGCCACCTCTATCTCCTCTTCCTCCTCAGTCTCCTCCTCCTCTCGTCCCTCTTTCTTTTCCGTTTCCAAAGGAGCAAGCCAAAACCTCAAACCGGCACCTTTCAGGAGCCGGGCACACTACATCCGGGGCACTGGAAGCCAGCTAGCCACGCTTCCCCCAGCCTGAGGACTCTGGGGCCACACACAGGGCATCTTCCTTCAGCCCACACCCACCTGCCCACCCAGTTCAGCAGGGGCAGCGGCCAGGTCTCTGGTGGCAGCCAATCTGTTCACAAGGGAGGAAGGCCAGCATTCTCCCACATCTAACAGCCAGGCGGGCTATGTTTGCCATCTGTGGCCACTTGCAAAGACCCCAAGGACCCCTGTCCTGGTTCCCTCTTGCCCCTATGAATATCCTCTCACACATGCACGCACGCACGCACGCACTCAACGTACTTCGTGAGACCCGGGAATCTGCCCCAGCCCTCCAGTTCCCGAGTCGAACGACGACCACATCATGCCACGGTGCTTGCTCAGGGGAAGCCACACTCCCTCTGTGGCCCGCTGCTGGGGCCTGGGAGCCCCCCCACTGAGCCCACAATGCCACGGAAATCCTTGTTGGCCACCCCCCCAAGAGGGGCCTTCCCAGCTGGGAAGAGCTCAGAGCTGACAGCTGCCTCCTGCCATGCCAAGGCCCCCCAGAGCCTTGGGGGCTCCAGGGCCTGGGAGGGGGTGGGGGTGGGACTCTCCTTCCCCACCCTCACCCCCCTCCCTCTTTTCACTGTTGCTTTGTATGTATAGCTCCCTAGACCTTTCCACTTTTTTAAAACTGCATTTTGTGTAGAGAATAAGGAACGTGGATCTTTTTATTTTGCAATCCTGGGCCAGCTAGAAACCGGGAGCTGATTGACCTTTTAACTTTTTTCAGTGGCCACATTTTGGTTATCGATGTACCTAGTAGTATGTAAATTAGATTAAATTTCTCTTCTGGAAACACCCCAGGGCAGGCAGCCAGCGTGTGTTTTTCTGTCGAGTGGACAGGCTGGCATTGTCTGTCTGGCAGCCAGGGCTGGGATCGAGCCACCTCCGCCAAAAGCCCCTGGAAGCCCTGGGTTTTCCTGTTGGCCGCCAAGCCCACCAGACCTCTCTGGGGATGAGCCCGAGTTCCCAGCTGTTGGCCCTCGATGGCATGGCTGGTGGGGGTGCTCTGGCCAGCTAGTGAAGCGGCTCCTGTGAGCTGAGGAGAGGAACCAGGACTCTGGGCAGCTGGTCTGGGAAGGGAGCCAGGATTGAGAAGTGATTGAGGCCTGAAGGGCTCTCCGAGGGCAGGAGCTGTCCAGTGAGGGTGTGGGGGACTCACTGGGGGAGGGTGAAGTGCACAGCTGCTGGGACTGGCCTGCCTTCAAGACATGTGACTTGTCTGGAGACACATGCACCCTGAACCTGACTAACATGAGGGGAAAAAGAGAGCTGCTGGCTCCTTTTCGTTGTTATTTATTTTCTCGTTCTGCAAATGTTTATTGAACATTTCTGAGATTTTAAGAGATTTTGTTGGCTGCTCCTTCTTGTTTATTGCATGTGGTTTTTAGCTCATCATTTTCACTTAAACAGCCAAGGGCTAGAAAGTAGAAATGACCTCATGGGGCAGAGGCCTCCTCCACCCCCAACCCTATTATCCTGGGCCCCCCACCATGCCCCTGGCTGGGAAGAAGGGTCTAGCAAGCTGTGATAATATGCCCTCAAGAGTAGTCTTGGCCTGCACACTTGGCTTTTCTGTTCGTGTGAGATCAGGACACACATCTTGCCTGGTGGAGGAAGGCCTCTACTACTTACATCTAACCAACGCTGTGGGTGGGCATGTGTGAGACTTTGAAAGCCGGTAGGGCATCTCCTGGGATGAGAGCACCTCCTCTTTCAACTTTTTATAAATTAGTTAAAAAAACCCAGTAAGTTAGTTTTTAAAAGTGATGTAAGCTGGATGAAAAAAAAAGCTCAAACTATGCAAGAGGTTACAAAGTAAAGTGGGAGACCCTTCCCCACCCACAGATGTGCCGTGATAGCTGTGTCAGTCCTTGAAAGGGTTGAATACAATTGCCACAAAGGGATCTTTTCCTAACACTTGTGAGCACACCCCTTCTCGTAAGCAATTTTACTGCCTCTCTCAGAGGCGGAGCATTGGATGTTAATGAAGTCGGCAAATGAGGGTAAAATATGGCTTTGGCACATACAATGAGGGAAGCTATGGGATCCAGGAGAGATGTCCTGGGGCCCTGCCTTAGTTTGGAGGGCAGGCAGGCATCCCTGAGGGTGACACTGAAATGAGCCCCACATCTGGAGTGCACATTAATCAGAGCTTTATGTACTTCATATATGGAGTTTATCAGTGCATCGTGAACCTTGTCCCATGTGGCAGCAAATTCTGCATGAGGCCCATTTTTGGAGGAGGAGTTAAAACATTTTGTCATGGAGAATTCTAACCACGCAAAAGTGGAATAGTAAAATGAACCGTCATCTACTCATCAGTTATAAACTCATGACCAATCTCTTCAGCTATAAGCCCTCCGTGCCCTCCTCTTTCCTCCATCTGAATTACGGTGAAGCACATCCTGGTCATCAGATCAATTAATATCTTAATGTTTCAGCATATTTCTCTGAAGGATATGGACTTTAAAAAGTGCCATCGTTAAACTAAAGAAATGGGCAATTCCTTAATATCAAAAAGTGAGCAGCAGCATACTTTTTTTTTTTTTACTTTTTTTTTCTATTTTGGCCATGTGGTGCGGCATGCAGGATCTTAGCATGTGGGAACTTAGTTCCCTGACCAGGGATCGAACCCGTGCCCTCTGCATTGGGAGCACGGAGTCGTAACCACTGGACCACCAGGGAAGTCCCAGTAGCAGTATAAGTAAAACAAAAAAAAAAATGTAAAAGTCATACAGCTTGAATTTTCACAAGCATGACTGAGTATGATTTTCAGTGTCTGCAGCTCTGTCAAGTCATTTCTTAGAAGTTATGAAATGTCTCTGGCAGTGTATTCCACACATCCAATGAGGGTGCTGAGGACAGAGCCGGAGCCTGGCTGGGCTACTTACTGCAGGATCTCTGAAGTCCAGAAGAAACCAAGAGGGGTTTAGAGGGGTAGTTCCAGCTTTGACACTTAAGTGTCAAGGACCCTGAGCAAGTCATGAATTCCAAGCCTCAGTTTTCTTATCTTTTAAGCGGGAGTTTTAAAAGAAACTTCCTCACAGATATGAGGGGGCATTTGAAATGATAATACAAACATAGTTATTAAGTATATAATATAAACATGCTATATACTTGTTATCATTATGTAACGGTGGATAACAAAGTGTAACATTTCTTTAGCGCACCCGGCACCGGACTGAATTATTTGCATACGTTATCATCTCACGTATTTGAACGTGTGCCCAGTATCTTGTTTGGCGCTTAGTTGTAATTTTCATTCCAACATGGTTTTCCCGTGTTCGTTTTCGAGCTCAAGGCCAGAGAAGTTAGGAAAGAGCGCAGGTTGGCACAGCACCCCCATGGCAGATCCGGGATTGGAGGTGTGCCCTGCGCTGTTAGATCCGGCTCCCTCCTGCCGGCCTCCAGGGCACATGCCCTGCTCCAGCCTGGCTGCGCTTGGGCCTCAGGTCTTTCCGTAGTGCACAGCTCCGCCCCTTCGCATTCCACAGGATTCCACCTCCAGGCCGTCTCCTCTGAGCCAATCACCATGGTCTCGGGATAACGGGAGGCGGGAATAGGGCGGGGCTCTCACGAGATTGGCAGCACCTTCAGCCACTGGCATAAGGACACTTCGAGATGGACAGCGGGGCCATCCAACAGGTGTGAGGCCAGGGTCCGGAGCGAGCCAATGCGGTCGGGAGGCGGGGCTCAGTTGTGTGTAGAAGGAGCCTGGGGCATTGTCGCCGCTTTCGCGGCCTCTGACGAGTGGAGCAGCTGCCTGAGTCTTCGGGTGCACCGTCGCTACTGCCATGAGCTACACAGGTGGGCCCGGTAGGGTGGGGGTGGGGGGTCGGGTCCGGGTGGGGAGGGGCAGGGATGTGCCAGAGCCGCGCCGGGCCCGTCCGTGCCTCCCCCGGGGCTTGGACACTGCCCTCTCTGCGGTCACAAAATGGCGCCGCAGGCCCGTCGCCTCAGTTTCGCGCTCCTCACGCCTAGGCGTCTCAGTTCTCTGTGCTGGCAACCTTGGGTCCCGGCTCCCGGCCGCCAGAAGTCTTGGCTTCTGTCGTCTGTGTCCGTGGGCCTTGGCCTCGGCACCTGAGTTCTCTCTTCCGTTCCTGGCCCAGCCCCCTGGGTCCTCGACGCCTCAGGTCGGCCTTTCTCAGGCCTCGCCCCTTCAGGTCAGTCTGCTGACTCGGCTGCCGTCGCCATTGCCATACTGCTCCTCGCGCAGTTTCCGTGCAGATGCCGTAGCTGTCCGCACCATCCCCCGCTTTTATCTGCCTCAAGCTGGGAGAGGCGCCAGGCCCGGGGGGGATGAGTAAATCAATATATGAAGGGTTTGGGCTGAGTGGGAATCTCGCGTCCTTAGGTACTGAGCCTGAGCCTTGTGGGGAGTGGCTAGCTTCCACGTTAACTCATTCCATACCTGTCAAATTCATCGTGTCGGGGTTGAATAGACGCTGGAATACTGACAAGAACTCCTCAAGCGTTTTATAGAGGAGGGCAGACCATAATTGACAAACAAACGTAGTATATATCGTGGGGTGGTTAGTACCTTGAGGGGGGGTCGCTGTGTTACATGGGGTGGCTGGGGACCTGTGAAGAGGTGACATTTGAGCAGAGACCTGAATGGAATGAGGGAGTTAAGGATATCAGGGGGCCCTCTACATAAAGACGCAGTGGCAGGAACTGCCTGACTTGTTAAAAGATCAGCCAAGGAGATCAGTGGGACTTGAGCTAAAGGGAGAGGGCGGATGATGAGATTAGAGAAGGGGCCATAGGATATGCTTGGGTGATTGCAGATCATCCCTGGATGAATTCAAAGGCTGCCTGGGTTTGCCTTGGGAGTAACTGATGAGGCTTCTCAGCCAAGAGCCTCGCTTGTAATGGGGATATTACAGGCGTGAGCGTGTGTGGTTGCTGGGTAACCTGTATTCTACTTGGAATGTTTTTAGGACTGAGAATGGAACCTGAGCCTCTAGGGCTGCTCCATAGGCTGCTTTATGTTGGCCTAGACAAGAAGGTAGTGTTAGCCCTCCAGGTCAGGAGCTTGGCAAGAACTCCAGTTTTTAAAGCAACCATCCCTTAGCCCAGTGGTTCTCAACCGGGGGCAGTTTTGCCCTCCAGTGGGCACTGGCAATGTTTGGAGATATTTTTGGTTTTCACTTCTTGGGCTGGGAGTGCTACTAGTGCATCTAGTGGATAGAGACCAGGAATGCTGCTAAACATCCTACCGTGCACAGGATGGCCCCACCGGAAAGAATTATCTGGCCCCAAACATCAGTAGTGCCAAGGTTGAGCAACCCTGCCGTAGCCTTTGTGTACCCTTCCTGGTTCAGGAGGAAAGTCAGTAGGGTTGTTACTGACATATCTGGAATTGAGGTGTGATCCTTTTCACCAAATCTTATTGAGAACTAGAAGACAGTTCTGTGGTTATCAGGGGCAGGATTGCTGAAGAAACCAGGGATAAATGGTGGGGGGCTGTGGGGTAGCTTAATAATGGACCATTTGTTTTTTATAGACAAGGAAACTGAGTTTAGAGAGGTCACAAATGGCCAATTCTGAATTTCAACTCCACATCTTATAGGCTGTAATTCTGGGTTTGAGTGGGCACTGAGGTAGCCAAGGTAATGAGGTAATGATTAGTTTTTCCTTGATCTTGATCAACTGAAAACCACAGTAGATTTATAATGTGAGTCTTTCCCTTTTAAGAAGCAGACCACCGAAGTGAGAGGCATGCAGGGACTTCCCTGGCGGTCCAGTGGTTAAGACTCCACGCTTTCACTGCAGGGGGCATGGGTTCAATCCCTGGTTAGGGAACTAAGACCCTACATGCTGTTCGGTACAGCCCTAAATAAATAAATAAAGTCAGAGGCATTTTATGTCACATTTCAGACAACTGTTTGCCTGTAAGGAGAACTTCTGGAGGCCTTGAAACAAATGTTACCATTATTAGTAAGCATAGAAGGTGATTAAAATAATTTATCTTTTTCATAACTTGTCCATTTTTTGAACCTAGTTTCTTTATGTGTACTTGAGAAAGAATGTTCCATCTCTAGCACTGAGGGGGGGAGATTGGAGCAGTGGAAAAACAGGACAAAAATCCAGAATCAGGTCTTCAAACAAAGGTCTGAAATGCTACCAGTCTTTTTATAGGAACATGTATTATTTCACATATTTTCTGTGTGTTAGGAATGCACAGGTGGTTTAGCTGGATGGTTCTGGCTTGGGATTTCTCATGAGGTTACATTTTGGATGTTATTTGGGACTGTAATCATCTGAAGGCTTGACTCAGGCTGAAGGTGACTCAGACTCATGTGGCTGACAGGTTGGTGCTGGCTGTTGGTTCCTATGCTATCTGGACCTCTCCACAGGCTTACTAGAGGGTACTCACTCTATGCTGCCTAATTTCCCCCAGAGTGAATGATCTAAGAGAGAGCAAGGTGGAAGTCTCAGAAGTCACACTTAGTCATTTTTGCAATATCTTTTTGGTTACACTGGCTATCTCTATTAGTTTGGGAAGAGACAGCATAATGTCTGGAGGCAAGAATCATTGGAGGCCATCTTGGAGGCTGGTTATCACCAGATAGTAAAGGTTGGGGGCAACCTAACCCAGTTCCAATTGTCCTCTAATTTTTGTCACTTAATATCATTTCTTCAAAGAATCCCTTTCTAAAAAAAGGAAAAGAATAAAACTGAGAAGCTTTGTGTATTTTTGAGCAAAAAAGATGTCAGAGAGGCCGGCCAAGAGGGAGGGGCTGTGATACAGAGTTATAAATCCATGGTCTGACCTTTCACTTTATATGACCAAAAACTTGATTATTTTATTTTTATTTTTTCACTCAGCTTATTTTATTTTTTTACTCAGAGCTTATCAAGCTGGTAAATTGAACTAAGAAGAGAACGATATCTCAGCCAGACAAGAATTTGTTCATAATTGGAACATAACTGGCTAAAGAAGGTCCTGCCCTGGAGACAGTATTGTGGAAAAGAATATTAATGTGGGGAGGACAGAACTAGAGCAGTTTGCCATTGAGCTCTGAAGGTTTGATGGATTGTCTTTCCTTTCTCCCAGGGAAGAATCAGGCCCCCTGTCCCCTGAATATACATAGATTTTTTGCTCCGTGGCTTTCGTGTCCTGGGTTCTAGTATGTATTTCTGTTAGCTTGTGGTAGGTTCCAGTTGCAGCTGCAGTACATACCAACCACATTACCTAAAGTCTGGAGCCATTTTGCCAGTGGCACTATTGCTGAACAGACAGGTTTCCAGAAGCTAGTTGAGCAAACAGTGGAAAAGGCCTGTGTAAGGTACTTTTTACCCTGTGAGCCTTCCCCACAGGTCAACCATCTTTAGAATGCTTTCAGTGTTTCTTGTGTACAATTATTGATTATCAAGGGTTAAGATTTAGGTATCTCAGGAAGGTCTTGGGTCCCTGGAGGGAATCTATTCCAGTGTGCCCTCTTTAATTAGGGAAGGTAAAAAATGTTGGATTTGTATACTTCTCTCACTGGCTCTCTCATTCCCCAATGCCCAGTCTCAGTTCTCTCCTCTGGGAAGTAAAGATAAAGTGTGGGTCCACTGATCCTTATTTGAAACCCTTGGAGCTGGGTGTGTTTTGGAATTCTAGCTTGCGAGGACATTCCACAGCACCTGCACTGGGGTCTGGGGCAGCACCTTGTAATTAAATGAAGAAAGATTAAAAATGTCCTTACGGGTCAGTTTTGCCCCAAAATGAGTGTTGACACCACATTTGAGGAGAACACTTGGTTTTCAGACCTTTTTGGAATTTCAGGGTAAGGGTCTTGGCCCTGTCCCTTTTGTTGGCTGTGGTGAAGATGAAATGAAATAATGCAGATAAAGCTCTTAGCACCCTGCAGGGGAAACACTTGTTAAGTTGTCGGCTGCTGTTGCTGTCATCTTTGTTCCTGTGGTCTTAAGAAATGAACATGATGTGTTGGTTTCTGCTGCTCTGTGAAGTGAATCAGCCATGCGCATACACACATCCCCTCTCTCTTGGACCTCCCTTCCCCCCCCCCCCCCGTCACTTTCTCCCAAACCATTTTGATTATGACTTACTGCCTTCAGCCTCTTCCTTGTCCAGTATTGCCTGCATACCTGCCTTTTGACCTGAAGGGGCTGCTTTGATCATATCACTTCTTTGTTTAAAATTCCATGAATCGTTCATTGGTAATTCCAGAATCGAGTTCAAATTTAAAGGCATATAAGGTGTCCTCCATAGATTCCTCTTTTCCCCCTTCCACTGTGATCTCCCATGTTTGTTTTACTGAAATGCTTTGGTGAGCATGCGTCTTTAAAAATCTTAATTCACAGTTCTGATGCTGGAATATCCTACCTTCATCTCCCAGGTTTTCACAATTATAGTTGTCCTTTAGGGTTCAGAACAAATCTCACTTTCACCTTGAAGTCTTAATCTCTTATCCATGGGACTGTCCCTTTTCTGAAATCTCCTATGGCTTATGTTAACTTTTATTCACTTAGTGTTTTTCATTTATTGCTTTTATTGTATTTTTTCATGGTTGTATGTGATCTTTCCAGTTGTATTGATTAAATACATACAGATATGTATATTTACGTAGATGTGGGGGGGGGTGTCCACACATACATATACTCCAAGGGCCATAGATCATCCTTAGCAGATATTGAAGTATTGGAATTGTTTTCTTTGCCTTCTGTATGGTGGAATTAAAGTAATGGTAAAGAGGGAGGGCTACTTTATTGCTGTAAGAGTACTTTTTCTCATTACATTCACAGCAGAATGTACCTTGTTTTATTCACTAATCATAAGATGAAGGTGTGTAAACTGACTTCTCTATCAGTTTGAAACTTTAGATAATGCCTCTATGTCCTAGTTGTTTTAAATGTTTAAAGAGGACAAGCATATAATGTTGCTTAACATGAAAAATGTTATCAAGTGGAATAAAGACTATTTGTTGTTAAAGAAAATCAATTTGGGGGAATTTAATTGAAAACAAAAGTATAAGTATTTTGAAACCATTCTTTACCATGTGTTTCTTAACCATGATCTATGGAGTCAATTTTATTTAATTCTTGAGACCTGTAAGAAGACCTATGTAAAAAGACCTTGTTTTTTCCCTACTCTGAGTATACTAAAATTAAAGAAGATATGTTTAAGGACATTTTCCTCAATGTAAAGAAAGTATTTGCTAAAGTAAAATTCTCTTTCACATTAAGGTGCAGATACCTAGTTGATATACCTTTCGTCTTACGCACTGTGAATGTTAAATCCACATTCTAAATTTAAAATATTTGTGAGTCCTCCACGGGACTATTTGTAAATGTTTTACATACTAGTCTTGAATAAACATTCAGTATTATAAGAAAAAAGAAAAGAAAAGAAATGAACATGAAAGAGTGTCAACAAATATGTGAATGCCTACCCAGGGAAAGGTACTTTGTGTGTGCTTTTGTTGTAAATAAGCTACTGGAGGTGCTGGCTTTAATTTTTAGGTCATGAGTTGGTGCTGATGGGAACAGGCGAATATTGCCCCTTATGGTGTCTGTCATAATTTCAGTGCTAAGTGTAAATCATTTAAAAAATGTTTTAAACGTGTAGTTTTAAAGATAGTGTCAGGATTCATCATAATCTGTTATAATCAGCATTTGAGAGCAGTAGTTTCTGGTAGAGGTTCAGATTTTCCTTACCTGGTACTGATTCATTTTAAGTTGAGAAATAGTACGAGAGTTGAGAAGATAGAAATTATATGTATAATCTATAATACTTATTCCGTGTCAACATGCTAACCCCAATGCAATTGAAATTACAATTACCTTTGAGAGGTAATTGTAATACACACATTTTTTTATGGGAAAACTAAAAAATACAAAGCCGTTTCGGCTTCAGATTTGGGGGAATGGAAGAGGTATTATTTACCTTAACATTGTTCAAAACTAACCCCCCATTGTTTTTTGAATTGGAGCTCACCTTTCAGTGATTTGATATAAATATTTTCCTCATTCAACTGAATAATTTGGGTACCCATTTATCAAAAGAGGATACTAGTTTGAAGGTTTAAAAGTGTTTATCCAATTCTTCTGGCATAGCAAGTTAAACATAGCCTGCCTTTCCATTGGTTAATATGTTCTGGAGGTGTAATTAAAGTGTTCAGAAGTTAGAGGTTTTGGTGGCTTTCCAGTGACGGGAGGGTCTGCCAGCGAGTCTCCACTGAAAGGTAGTCTTAGATCATTTTCATGCAACTTGTTTGGGGAAATTAACCACACTGTACCTCTGTTTAGGCTTTGTCCAGGGATCTGAAACCACTTTGCATTCTACATACTCAGACACAAGTGCTCAGCCCACCTGTGATTATGGTAAGTGTGGGCCCCTGGGAATTGGAGGGTGCATGCTCTGCCTTCTTCTAGTGGCAGAGCAATCTGGTGTTTTATTAGTTGCCTTTAACTTTGCTGTCACACTGTCTTTTCCAAACGCAAACTTGTGTGAAATGGTATGGTGGGCTCTTAGAATAGCCAGTGCTTCCCTTTGGGGAATTATGGGAAAGATGTCTGTTATTGAGCAAGCTGGAGTTCTTGGGGCTGTAAAAAATTTGTTCCTTTGACCCTTTGACATTTTGTTAGAAGTACCTGTGGTCTGTGACAAAGATCTGGCTTCAGAAAATCCCCTTGAGGGTCTGGGAAGGAGAACGGCCAATCAAAGTCCAAAGGATTGGTCTGAGCAGAAACCAAGCCGTTAACTTAGCCCCAGGGTAGTGCATGAGACTCCAGTGTGGGAGAGGCTGCCTGTCTGAATCTAGCAGGCCTTTAGAGACACAGTCAGGCCAGCAGGCTCCTCACACACAGGGTTGAGAGAAGGTTTCTCATTGATTTCTCAACTCTGGACAGACACACTAAATCTCTAATTCAGAAGTAGCCACCTGACAGGATCCATAGATGGTCTGTTGGTGTCCTTCAGCAGCCCAGAACTGCCAGTAAAGCTGTCCTTCTGTGATCTGTGACCCTAGTTGTCTGTCAAGAAGGAGCCCTCTTTAAAGGATTTTGCCTTGGTTACTGAGATGGGTTATTGGTTTTACGGCCAAGGTCTAGGGAAAGACTAAGCCTACACAGTCACATTCCCTCAGGAGTCACTGATTAAGTGGACATAAGTAAGCTCCCTGAAGTATTAGCAGATAGTCTCGGGGCGGGGGGTGGGGGGAGACTTAAAATGTTCTGAGAATTGGGCTTCCCTGGTGGCGCAGTGGTTAAGAATCCGCCTGCCAATGCAGGGGACACGGGTTCGTGCCCTGGTCCGGGAAGATCCCACGTGCCACGGAGCAGCTACGCCTGTGCGCCACAACAGAGAGTAGCCCCCGCTCGCCACAACTAGAGAAAGCCCGCCTGCAGTAACAAAGACCCCTAATGCAGCCAAAAATAAATAAATAAATTAGTTTTTAAAAATACTTTAAAAAAATGTTCTGAAAATGAGAAAGGAGGTATCAAGTAGTTCATAAATGAGGAGAAACTTGGTTTGCATGGCTTCTCTGTCCTGCCCTCCCTGCCTCAACCCTTTTAATCAGACATAGTCCCACATTACACATCTTTTTTGAATTATTTTCCCTCAGGTTTATATATTCTGGGTACAGAGCATTTTATCAGATGTGCCATTTGCAAATATTTTCTCCCAGACTGGAGCTTATCTATTTATTCTCTTGACAGTGTCTTTTGAAGAATACAAATTCTTCATTTTGATGAAGTCCAATTCATCAGTCTTTTCTTTGTTTTTGTTTGTTTGTTTGTTTGTTTAAGTCTTTTGGCCGCACCACGTGGCATGTGGGATCTTAGCTCCCCGACCAGGGATTAAACCCGCGCCCCCTGCATTGGCAGCTCAGAGTCTTAACCACTGGACCGCCAGGGAAGTCCCAATTTTTCCTTTAATAGATCGTGATTTCTGGTGGTGTATCTATGAAATTTATGCTTAGCCCAAGGCCACAAAGATTTTCTCCTAAGTTTTCTTTTAGGTGTTTCATAGTCTTAGGTTTTACTTTTATTTTGTGATCCATTTTGAGTTAATATTTCTACCAAGTGTGCAGTATAGGTCAAGATTTTTTTTTTACCTTTGTTGAAAATTAGTTGAACATATACATGTGGGTCTGTATCTGGCCTCTAATTCAGTTCCATTGATCTTTGAGTCTGAATTTCCTATAGTACCTTGCTGTCTTGATCACTATAGTAAGTCTTGAAATTTGTAAATGTGAATCCTCCAGGTTTGTTCTTTTTCCAAAATTGACTTGGATATTATAGTTCCTTTGCTTTTGCATATAAATTTTAGAATCAGTTTGTCAATTTCTATTAAAATTCCTGCTGAGATTTTCAGTGGAATGGTCTTGAATCTATAGATTAGTTTGGGAGAATTGAAATCTTAACAGTATTAAGCCTTCCAGTACATGAACACAGTATGCCACTTCATTTGTTCAGGTCTTTGATTTCTTTCATTGGTGGTGTAGTTTTTTGCACACATTTTGTTAGATTTACAGTTAAGTATTTCATGTCTTTAGTGGTATGGTATATGATAGTTTTCAAAAATTCAGTTTCCAGTTGTTCATTGCTGGTATGTAAAGATTTGATTTTTGTATATTGACCTTGTAATAAACCTTGCTAAGCTTACTTATTCACTAGTAACTCTTTTTTGTAGATTTTTTGGAGTAGTTTTACATAGACAATCATATTGTGAAGCAATAGGAATATTTTTACTTTTCCTTCTGGCTCAAATTGCAAGAATAATATAACAGCATTTAAATAACATTTTGAAAAACAGTCAACCAAGATCCTATCATTTTATATTTAACTTTTGTCAGCATAGTTACTTTAGGTAGTTGAATAACTTACAGGTGGCTAGAATTGTGTCTACGGTTTTGTTTTGCTTACTGTTAGAAGCATTTCCTTGTGCAGCATAAGGCTTAGATTCTTTTTTGATGCCTATGTGAGCTCACTGAGTAGGTTGGCTATAATCTGTTCTGATTAACTATTACCTTAAAGTTGAATGTTTACATTGTTTTCTTTTTTTAATTTATTTTAAATTTATTTATTTTTGGCTGCGTTGGGTCTTCGTTGCTGCGCACAGGCTTTCTCTAGTTGCAGTGCACGGGCTTCTCATTGCAGTGGCTTCTCTTGTTGTGGAGTGCGGGCTCAGTAGTTGTGGCGCATGGGCTTAGTTGCTCCGCAGCATGTGGGATCTTCCCAGACCAGGGATCGAACCTGTGTCCCCGGCATTGGCAGGCGGATTCTTTTTTTTAACATATTTATTGGAGTATAATTGCTTTACAATAATGTGTTAGTTTCTGCTTTGTAACAAAATGAATCAGTTATGTATATACATATGTTCCCATATCTCTTCCCTCTTGCGTCTCCCTCCCTCCCACGCTCCCTATCCCACCCCTCTAGGTGGTCACAAAGCACCGAGCTGATCTCCCTGTGCTATGCGGCTGCTTCCCACTAGCTATCTATTTTACGTTTGGTAGTGTATATATATCCATGCCACTCTCTCACTTTGTCCCAGCTTACCCTTCCCCCTCCCCATATCCTCAAGTCCATTCTCTAGTAGGTCTGTGTCTTTATTCCCGGCTTGCCCCTAGGTTCTTCATGACCTTTTTTTTTTTTTCTTAGATTCCATGTATATGTGTTAGCATATGGTATTTGTTTTTCTCCTTCTGACTTACTTCACTCTGTATGACAGACTGTAGGTCCATCCGGCAGGCGGATTCTTAACCACTGCGCCACCAGGGAAGTCCCTACATTGTTTTCTACTTTTGCTCTTTATTGTTTATTACAACTGTCTCCTTTTCTTTACTCTCTCTCTTTTTTTGTTGTTTCCTTTTTAAAATAAATTGTATTCTTAAAATTCTCTTTTGTCAACTCTGGTCTCATCTCTGTGGATGGAAGTTAGTTCCGATGTTCTTTTGCAAGGGTCAGGTCTCAGGGAGTCGCCAAAGAACATAGTGTAGACAAAGATTTTCCCCCTCCCCCCGAAGGGACCTGGTTGGGGAGCCCATCAGGGAGTCTAGGTTGCTCTGGGCATAGCAAGTAGCACATAGGGAGTGCTTGCCTGCCCCTGTCATAGGAGCCACCAACCTGTCCTTGTGTTCAGCGTTAATGCTCACTCCTGCTTCCTTTCCTTGTGCTTCTTTGCTCCGTTCTGGCAAGTCCTCAGTAGCGGAAGCCTGGGGTGGGGCAGGGACATCCTATTTTGGCCTCACAAGCATAACCCCGATGGGTCTGCATTTGCCTCCCAGTCCTGTCTCTTTTTGAATAGCTAGTGTCCACTGTCCTGGGTGCAAACAGCCATGTGGCCAGGCTCTTGTTAGCTGCTGGGACTAAGTGCATTATTCCTTGTATGGCTCTGCCAGCCTCTCTTCTTGCCTGTAAGAACGCCTCTTTCACCACTCACTCCTTACATGATTTCCAGCTGCTGTCCCTTGCTGTTCTAATTATTTGGCGTCTCCTTTAACACACAGTGCTCTGGGCCTGAGGAGTGCCCAGGACTGCCAGCCTCTGTTCCGTGTCCTCTGAGCATGATAATTGTTGAATAAACAAACGAATGAGAAGCCCTTGCTTTGGTTTCACCAGCTGAAGGGGATTTTTGCTTTGTGAGCTCTAGCATGCCCACGGTTCATTAAAGTAGCGTTCGTCTAAAGTTCCTTGCTGGTTTCCAGTGTCTCCCCATTCGTTTGTGCAGTGGATTGAGGAGGAACCTGAGTGTAGGATCTCAGCCTGCCCCCACCCCCTTTCATTCTGATTCATCTTCTCAGTGTATGCAGTCTTGCTTTCCTGTGGCTGGATTCTGTTGTTCATCACACTGCTGTCTCACTGAGGTTGGTCCCCTGCCCTGGGATGAGCATGACCTGTCGGTCTGCAGGGTAGACAGTGTGGAGTAGCAGGTAACTCTGAGGTCTCACCAGAGACACTGGAAAAGTAGTCACCTGTTCTAATGGACTCCCTTGGGAAAGAAACATGTCTGCTTGACTCAGAGGTCCCTCTTGGCTTTGCACTTTATCAGTTTTCAGCGGCTTTATGTTTTTGAAGGAATGAATTTTTCTTATATGCTGTAATAAAATCCAAAGCATATTTAGTTTATAATCCAGATTGTTTTCTCAACAGCTTTTCTCAAGCTGGGAGTGGTGTTTTGTCTCCCTCTGCTTATGTGTTCCAGCACAGCATACTCACAATTCAAGTGTTTGGTGGTTCTCCCTGTTAAGACAGACATTTAAGGGACTAGGGCAGTCAGTTTCTCTGCTCCATATGGCTTTGTCGGGTGATTTGATTGACACGATTTCAGAGTGGATGTGAGCTCTGTGCTGAGCTTCTTGTACAGCACAGAGTTAGTGTAAGACACTGGAAACTGCTCTCCTCCTCCTCTGATTGGTGCTTAGCCAGGGGCAGGAGTAATCTTCCAATTCTGGCTTTTTAAGGAAGGTGTATAGGAGCCAAATTCCTTAGCTGAGAGTGTTAGGAATGGGAGGTTCCTTAAATAGCAGATGGTCAGAGCCACGAAAGGTCAGGCACCAGGGCAGCAAGTGGCCTGGGTCATTTATATAGTGCTCTCAAGCTCAAGGCTTCTCAGTTAGGGGAGGTTCAGTCTCCTGTAACCGCTCAGGTTCTAGGAATCATTGTCTTTGTGCCTGAATTAAACTCTTACTGTATTGTAAGCAATTATAGGTGTAATTGCTTTTTTACTTTTTGTAGGATATGGATCTTGGAGCTCTGGGACAAACAGAGGCAAGTATTTTACCCATGATCATTCTCCTCTCCCTTGGGATTGAACTGGTTGAGTCTTTCTGCCACTGCCCAGCTTAGCCAAGGTTTCGGGGTGGGGGTTGCCTTTGGGGGTCCCAGGTGCCCTGGAGCTGGCTACTCCTTCCCAGGAGGCCTTATTAGTATGAACTAGGGCCCACCCAGCCTTAGGTGGCTAAGACCCAGTCTTGTCTCTGTGACCGAAGGTGTCCTTGTCTCTGTGTTTGTCTGTCTCTCCTCGCCCCCTCCATCTTGTCTGTCTTTCTGTCTCCCTCATTGCAGGCTACGAGAACTATGGTTATGGCTATGGCTATGGCCAGGATAACACCACCAACTATGGGTATGGTATGGCCACTTCAAACTCTTGGGAAATGCCTAGCTCTGACACAAATGCAAACCCTAGTGCCATGGGTAGTGCCAGTGCTGATTCCGTTTTGTCCAGAATTAACCAACGCTTAGATATGGTGCCGCATTTGGAGACAGACATGATACAAGGAGGCGTGTACGGCTCAGGTGGAGAAAGGTGAGTGGGCACCTGCCTAGGGGCTGAGGCTCTGCAGGGTCACCTCCTGCCTATTGCCCCCTGGCGTCTCCCTCTTCTGAACTGCCTCTTACGTCTGCTTTCTCCTTCTTTGCTCTGCTGTTGGGGCTTCCCAGAGGTTGCTTGGGGTCCAGTGCACTTCCCTTCTTTGGCCTGTGTCCCCTCCTCCCTCCACCCTCCCCCATTGCCTGATGGTGAGCCTCTCTTCCAGCTTTTAGAGGGAGGAACAAGCCCAGACTGGGCTGGCTTCACTGTACCCTCTGAGTGGCTCTTCTCGGGAGCATTGTTAAATGGCTCTTCCCTCTGGAGACAGCCATTTGACATTCTTCTGATACTTTACATCCTGCGCTCTGTCAGGGCAGGACAGATTGGGTTGGGTGTGAAGGGTGGGATGAACCCTTGGGGCTGACCACTGTGAGCTGGGCATCCCACATAAGGGACAAGGAAGATGTGGGCATGTCCTGGCCACCCTTCAGTGCCTTATAAACATGTACCTGTTGAGCCTCAGAAGTGCCCGTGAGGAACTGTTGACATCCTCACTTTGCAAATGGGGAAAGTGAAGCGCAGGCAGGTCACACCTCTTGCCCACAGGCACCCAGGAGTAAATAGTGGAGCTGGGCCTCCCACTCAGATCTGCCCTACCCCACAGCATCATGCTGTGGGCATTTGTCATTGTCTGAACTGGTGTTGGCCTAGAAGTTCTTGTGCCCTAGTGAGAGGTTTCAGTGAGGAGGGCACATGTATTTCTGGCACAGGATGGAGTGGAGTGGCCTAATGGCTCCAGCTGACAAATGGGAGAGAGCAGAGAGTAAGGAGGGGCCTGGCCAGGCACTGATGGGGCCAAGTGAGGCCCCAGGACCACTAGGGGGCGGAGGGTACCAAGGGGACTTTTGCTTGCATGGGCTTTGTAGCAAGCAAAAAGTGTTGGGGGATGCCCAGCACATCCCCTGCCTGACAGTCATAGTGCTTGGAGCTGAGGCTGCGAAATTGCAGGCAGGGGGAGGGCGGGGGCCGTGGAGTTGGGCTGACATTGCTGCTGGTGCCAGCTGCCTATGTACTTTCTTGTGGCAACCTGGAGCTGGAGAGCAGGGTTGAGGGATGGAGTGTCAATTGGGTAGCACTGACCTCTTCTTTCATGCTGCTGGTGCTTCTTGACTACCCAGCTTTGGCAAAGAGACATGTGGGGTCTGGGCCTGTGGGTTGCAGCCATGGTTAGAACGGCTCTCTCTGGTGCCCTGTCTTGCGCAGGCAGAATGTTTGGCCTGCCTTCCCAGTTGCTATGTAGGATGTGATTCCCTGTCCTGGGCTCCAGGGTTGATATGAGCTCATAAGAACTCTTTTTCTTGTCCCTGGGCAAGGTCACATTGTCTTTCCTGGCAACATTCCTTGTTTCGTCTTCCTTTTCGTTTCGAGTGGTGATGGGCTTTGAAGGGTTTGGCAGTCTCTCATGGGTGTCATCAGCCCCAGTGGACAAACACTGATGTGCTGAACTGCCCATGTACTGCAGGATGCTGGGATGCTTGGCTCTGCCCCTCGAGGAGCAACCTTGGACGTTGTGACTGCCACAGACACATGCACGTTTCTTGAGGGCTGTGGGCTGTCTCTTCTCCTAACTGAGATCTACTTTACCCTAATAGTCAGTCCTTTTTAGGGTCCTCAAGCTGGTGTGGCCCACATGCAAGCTTGGGGACATCATCTGAGAGGCCCTTCTGGCTTCTAGAAGTCTGCTCCTGAGAGGCCTTTTAAATTGGCATTTCCGAACATTGATCCTCTGATGGGGATCAATGGGGTAGGTGCTGGAGTGGGTTTTCTGTCCCCATGACAGGGAGGTTTGGTGGCAGGCAGGAGCAGAAGGGTGATAGGACCCGAGGCCCTCCCTGATGCTTGCCACCTGCCTCTGCAGATATGATTCATACGAGGCCTGTGACTCGAGAGCCGTCCTGAGTGAGCGTGATCTGTTCCGGTCGGGCTATGACTACGGCGAGCTTGACCCTGAGATGGAAATGGCCTACGAGGGCCAGTATGATGCCTACCGCGACCAGTTCCGCATGCGTGGTGGCGACACCTTTGGCCCACGGGCTCAGGGCTGGGCCCGGGACTCCCGGAGTGGCCGGCCGATGGCCTCAGGCTATGGGCGCGTGTGGGAAGACCCCATGGGGGCCCGGGGCCAGTGCATGCCTGGTGCCTCCCGGCTGCCCTCCCTCTTCTCCCAGAACATCATCCCTGAGTACGGCATGTTCCAGGGCATGCGTGGCGGGGGCACCTTCCCGGGTGGCTCCCGCTTTGGCTTTGGGTTTGGCAATGGCATGAAACAGATGAGGCGGACCTGGAAGACCTGGACCACAGCTGACTTTCGGGTGAGTGGAGGAGGCCTTCCTGTTTTGTGACTGAGCAGAGCGAGGAGCCTGGAGCCATCCACCCTGACCCTGCTCCCTCTTTCTGACCCAGACCAAGAAAAAGAAGAGAAAGCAATGTGGCAGTCCCGACGAGCCCGACAGCAAAGCCACCCGGACAGACTGCTCCGATAACAGTGATTCAGACAATGGTGAGCCCAGGCACTGGCACGACCCTTGCCCTCTGCCCCTTGGGGCTCCTGGGCTGAGCTTGCTTCCTCTTACCTTTCAGACGAGGGCACCGAAGGGGAAGCTGCAGAGGGCACTGAAGGCGCTGAGGCTGTGGAGAAGGACTTCAGAGCAGTAAGTGGCCCCAGCCCTGCACTCTCTGTCTGTAGGTGAGGCCTGTGAACAGTGGGCTGCCTGAGTCATCCCTGCATGCGCACATGACTAGTACAAGGAGGTGGAGGTCTGCTAGAGAGCACAAGCTGCTGGCAGGCTGCCTAACCAGAGGTTGGATTTCCTTATCAGAAAAATGGCAGAGTGAGCCCTCTGTGCAAGGGCTGTTGGGAGGTTGTGAGGCTCCTGGCTCAGTGCCTGCCCTGGAACAGGGCCTAGTCATTTACAGCTGTTATGAACAGCTATACATGCTTTAACATTGAATTTTTGAAATTTTGTCTTAGGAAGGAGAAGATGAAGAGGGAAAAGAGGACGGGAAGGAAGAAGGCAAAGAGGATGCAGAGAAGGGTGAGTCTTCTGAGTGGCCTGGGTGCTGGGGTGGCTCTTCCAGGTGCTTGTGGTGGGAGGGGTCCAGCCAAGGGCAGGGTTTTGGCAGAAATGTGTCCAGCTTGGATCCTCCCTTGTGTGGCTGGGTATGTGCTGGTAGGGAGTAACCTCCCTCTTCACCCCCTTCCCACTCTGCCGCTAATCTTCCCAGACCGAGGCTATGGGTGGCGATGGCCCCTGCCTAGTACACTGGTTTTGCCTTCAGGTGGGGGCAGCAAGCAAAAGTGTGGGGGAACCCCAGGCACACCCCCTGCCCTCAGGCCCTTAGTAACATGCAGTTCTGAGTCCTTAATGGCTGGTGTCAAAGCCGGGACCCTTGGTGCAGTTTTTACGGCTCTGGTTTGCGTGTCTTTTCCCTTAGCGCCTCCACAGCCCCTGTTGGGAGTCCCTGTCCCCCTATTCAAGTGATGAGCGCCAGCAGGTACCTAACCATAAATCCAGCCTCAGCCTACTGTTGCCGCGGTGCCTAGTGTGAGGTGGGCAGGGCCATGCAAGCTTTGGGGCCTTTACCCTTGGAGGCTGCTCTTAGGCCCCAACTGAGGCCTTCCTGCATCCTGCCACCTGGACCCTCTGAACTTGTGCCAGGGTCCCCACTGAGACAGCCTCTCTTTACCTTCCAGCCTCCCTGTGGCCCACTCTGCAGAGTATAGATGTCCTGGAGAGCGGTGGAGTCAGCACATGTCCTCCCCTCTTCAGGGCCTAGGCCAAAATCACTCCCCACCCATTCCAGGGTACCCAGCCCTGGTCACAGCCAGAGGCCTTGCTCGACAGCTGCTTTCAGAATGGACCCTCTAGAGTAGATGGTGGATGGTCCAGCCAGAGGCCACAAACTGGTAACTGTGCCCCTCTGTTCCCACAGGGTCCCTGAGCACCCAGGATGAGAGTGGCCAGACCAAGCGCAAGTTGCAGGCAGGCAAAAAGAGCCAGGACAAGCAGAAAAAGCGGCAGCGAGACCGCATGGTGGAAAGGTAACCAGCTTCCCTCCACCCCTTTGCCTCTGCCTCGCTCTGGGGCTGCCTCCAGGAGAGCAGGGCCATAGCTCTGCTGCCTCACCACCCTCTGGCCTCCCTTGGGAGCTGCCACCTGCTCGGCCGTGCATGGACCCTGCTTTCCGCCAGGCCCAGCTCCCAAGGCCTGATTCGTCCCTTGCCCCTCTGCGGCCGCCTGGCGACCGCTAGCGACTTTGGCCTGAGATCTGACACTGCTCACCACCGTTGCCCAGAAGCTCCAGCACTAGGTCACTCGGCGCACGAGCCCCAAGGTGCACTGGGGGCCTGATGCCCCTGCGGGAGGGGGCCAGCTCATCAGAGACTCAAGGTCCAAGGCGCCTGTGCCACCCCAGCTAGCTGCCAAGAGGCCGTCACCGCGCTCAGGAGAGATGGCAGCACCTGTGGGCTGTGGCAGCCTCGGGCCTGCCCTCTGCCCTGCCCGCCGGCCCTGTCAGGCCGGGCCTGTCTGCGGCTGAGCCCTTCACGCCCCTTGGTCGGGTCTGTCTGCCCTCAGGGCTCCCGCACTGGCGCTTGCCTCCTCCTCCTCCGCCTCAGACTCTTGCTCTTGCTGGACCTTCCTCAGCCTCGCCGGCGCCTGGCCCCTGGGCTCTCCAGACAAAGCTGACCCCGTGGCCCAGATAAGGACGTCCGGCAGAGGTAGGGACCTGCCCCAAGGCCTCGGTGGCGGCTGGCCTCCTCCGCCCCTTGCCACGGCGGCCTGCTCCGGCCCAGGCCCCAGACCCCGGGCTTCTGCTGTGGACACGAGGCCCAGACAGAGCACCTCGCTCAGGTGACTCCAGGCTGCCCTCTGGCAGGCCAGGCGGGCGCCCTCCTTCCAGCTCAGACTGGTCTCTTCTCAGAAGAGGAAGATGAGGCAGCAGGTGCCCAGGCCTGCTTGCCTCCCATCCCTCCCGACACCACCCCCAAGCATTCTGAGCAAAGGATGGGCTGGGCCTTGCAGTCCCTCAGACCCCAGAAGGAAGATGCAGCACCTTTTCGGGCCCTGCCTCGGGACTGCGTACTCCACTCTGCACCTCAGGGCCACCTGGCTCACGCCAGGGCATCCTTCCTTCCGGTCCCCAGCTGGGCCAAGTACACAAGCTCCTGCCCAGCCTTGGTAGAGATGCCCTCCGGCAACCTTCCAGCGACTCCTTGCCTGTTGCAGCAGCTGCTGCCTCAGGCTTCAGCCTCCTGCCTACGGGAAGGAAGAGCTCCTCCCCTGTCCCCTACGTTGCAGTAACTGCAGCCTGCAGACGTTCTGTCCCTCTCCACTCCCCCAACCCCACTGGTCCTAGCCTGTTCCCCTGCTGGGACCGTACTTCACAGGCCCATGAGCAAGGCCTGTTTCAGGGCTCGCAGCTGGGTTGGGTGAGGCAGCAGCACTGTTCCCTGGGACCATCTTGGTCTCAGTCCCTCATTTCCCTCCTGTGGCAGGATCCAGTTTGTGTGTTCTCTCTGCAAATACCGGACCTTTTACGAGGATGAGATGGCCAGCCACCTCGACAGCAAGTTTCACAAGGAACACTTTAAGTACGTAGGCACCAAGCTTCCGAAGCAGACAGCTGACTTTCTGCAGGTGAGCCTTGGAGTGGTACAGCTGCTTTTACGCTCAGGACATAGAGCAGCCCACACAAACCTTAATATCTCCTTGGGATCTCTGGCAGGACTACGTTGCCAACAAGACCAAGAAGACAGAGGAGCTCCGAAAAACCGTGGAGGACCTTGATGGTCTGATCCAGCAGATCTACAGAGACCAAGATCTGACCCAAGGTGAGGAGGTTCCATCCCAGTCCTATCAGGCAGGGCCTCAGCCTTCCCTCCTCTGGTTCTCAGAGTGGGGTCACAACACCCCTCTGTTCCCCCAGGGAGGGTCACTGAGAACAGCCTCAGGCCCACGTGGAAGTGGCAGGGTGAGGTGAGGAGCTGGTCTGCTGTTTCCCCCCAACTCCTGGGTCTTTCTTAGGTGCCTGGGACCAGTGGCAACTCCCCTTCTTCTCCCCTCTACAGAAATTGCCATGGAACATTTTGTGAAGAAGGTAGAGGCAGCCCACTGTGCAGCCTGTGACCTCTTCATTCCCATGCAGTTTGGGATCATTCAGAAGCACCTCAAGACCATGGATCACAACCGGAACCGCAGGGTGAGTGGCCACCAGTGCCCTCCCACCAGCCTGTGGGTTGAGTGAGTGAGACCACTGGGGAGGTCCTGGGGTTATAACCCCTGCTTGCCCATGAGAAACTGCAGGGACTGCAGGGCGCAGGAAGATGTAGACATTTCCAGCCCAGTGCAGTCAGCGAAGCTACAGAGAGAGGGGTGGGAAATGGGGACTCTGCCTGGCAGGTGGTGGCATCAGAGCTAGACCTTAAGAAGTAAGGTCTGTGGGATATGGGGACCTCCATGTGCATATGGGTCAATGGCCACATAGGTTCAGAAACCAAACAGGGAGAAGTGTATGGTGCAAGTGTTGTTGGAGGAGGGATTGGACACAAGGTTCACAAGGGCTGGGCTGAGGGGCCTGATCTTGCTCCTATAGGCAGCAAAGCTTTTAAGTGGGGGACCAGTAGGATTAGAGTTGGTGTTGGACTAGAGACTTCGGGCACCTGTTGTGGGAGGGAGGTTGGGGATAAGGAAGGGCTGCTGCAGTATCAAGCCAGAGGTATGCCTCCACCTTGGAGATGAAGAGACAGGCAGGATAGAAGAGGTGTTTAAGGAAGTGAACAGGAGGTTGGCATGAGGGAGTGACCAGAAGTCTGGGATGTCGCAGATTTCTGCCTTAACTGGTGGACAGTGGTGCTGCTATGATGGGGAGGGCGGTATATGGTACAGGGAAAGGAGCAAGTTTGGCAAGAAATTGAAAAAACTCTGTCTTGCATTCCAGTGTATTCCCAGTGCCTAGCACAGAAGCCAGAGTAGGTGGGTTTTTTTTTTTTTTTTCGTTGACTGGGTGACATCCTAGAGGTGTCTGTTAGAGATCAAGTGAGGGTGGTGGGGCTTTGCAGTAGGGAAAGAGCTGAGAGGCTCAGGACCCGGTCTGGGCTAGAAAGAGAGTCTTGGCTGCCATCACCCTGCAGGAGGCTGATGGGATTTATGAGCAGATAATAGCAGCAAAGGGGTGTAAGAAGTAGCATTTCTCAACCTTTTTCCATGCCCATCAGATTCATCTCTGGTCTTTCTCAGTGCAATGATTCTCAACAGTGGATGGGCTTAGAGATCTGGCTTGGGTGGTTGAGGAGATTTGGGATTGGCATATGCAATTGAGAGATATGGAAAGATAAGGGAAATGTCCGTTGGCTTTGGCAACAGAGAAGCTGTAGGGATCTTGCCAAGGTGAGATTCTTGGGCTGGGAGCTGATAAAAGGGGTATACCAAAAGAGAACAGAGAGCAGATTGTAGAGGGTGGACAGTGCATGGTATTAAAACTTGGAAAATCTGGGTGAAATGAATGATAGCTAGCAAAAAATAAACTCAAAACTGATTCTAAAGCAAGTTGGAAAAAAAAGAACAGCTGTAACAACCAGTAACTGTAGAGGGGATTGGAAGGGTGATAAAAGTTACTTTGAAGACACCAGAAGTAATTAGTTTATAGAGATAGTTTCAATATAAACACTATATTTTTAAAAATTCCAGACTTAAAAGTGAAGAAAAAGCTTCTAATTATTATTATTATTTTGGTGACAGCTTTATTGATATACAATTCACATACCATACGGTTCATCCATGTAAGGTGTACAAGTCAGTAGTTTTTAATAATATTCACAGTTGTGCAGCTATCAGCACAGACAATTACAGAACCTTTTCATCACCTCAAAAAGAAACCCATACCCTTTAGCTATCACTCTCCAACCCCCATGCTCCCCCAGCCTTAGGCTGATCTACTATCTGTCTCCATGTATTTGCTTATTCTGAACATTTCATAAAAATGCAGTCACTTAGTATGTGGTTCTGTGATCGGCTTCTTCAATTTAGCGTGTGTTCAATGTTCATCTATATTGTAGTATGTATCAGAATTTCATTCCTTTGTATGGCCTAAAAATATTCTCTTGTATGGACACATACCTCATTTGGTTTATTCATTCTTTAGAATTTGGATTGTTTCTACCTCTTGGCTTGTTTCTACCTCTTGGCTATTATGGATAATTCTGTTATGATGCAAGTTTTTGTGTGGACATGTATTATCATTTCTTTTAGACAGGAGTGGAATATGTGGGTCAAATAGTAACATTTTAACTTCTTGAGGAACTGCCAGATTGTTTTCCAAAGTGGCTGTACTTATATCCCCATCAGCAATATATGAGAGTTCTGATTTATTCATATCTCACCAACACTAGTTATTATCTGACTTTTTGATTCCAGCCATTCTCGTGGGTGTGCAGTGGTATCTGTTGTATTTTTCATTCGCATTTCCCTGATAACTGACTAATGATGTTGAGCATCTTTTCAGCGGCTTGTTGGCCATCTGTCTACATTCTTAGAGGTGAAGAAATGTCTGTTCAGATACTTTATTTTTTAATTTTGTGGTCTTTTTGAGTTAAGGGTTCTTTATATATTCTAGATACAAGTATCTTATCAGGCATATGATTTGCAAATATTTTCTCCCATTCTGTGGGTTGTTTTTTTTCACCTTCTTGATGCGTCTTTGCAGCACAAAAGTTTAATTTTGATGAAATCCAGTTTATCTATTTTTTTTTCTTTTGTTCCTGTGCTTGGGGTATCATTTCTAAGAATCCATTGTCAAATAAAAGGTCACAAAGATTTACCCCTATCTTTTCTTTTTTTTAAAAAAATAAATTTATTTATTTAGTTATTTTTGGCTGCGTTGGGTCTTCATTGCTGCTCACGGGCTTTCTTTAGTTGCAGCGAGCGGGGGCTACTCTTCGTTGCGGTGCACAGGCTTCTCATTGCGGTGGCTTCTCTTGTTGCAGAGCACGGGCTCTAGGCGCCCGGCCTTCAGTAGTTGTGGTGCACAGGCTTGTAGTTGTGGCTCGCGGGCTCTAGAGCACAGGCTTAGTAGTTGTGGCGCACAGGCTTAGTTGCCCCGCGACATGTGGGATCTTCCCAGACCAGGGCTCAAACCTGTGTCCCCTGCATTGGCAGGCGGATTCTTAACCTGCGCCACCAGGGAAGCTCCCCTATGTTTTCTTATAATAAGAATTTTACAGTTTCAGCTCCTATAATTTGGATCTTTAACGCATTTTAATTTTTGTATATGGTATAAGGTAAGGTTCAACTTCATTCTATTCCATGTGATTTTCCAGTTGTTCCAGCAACATTTGTAGACGAAACTATTTTTTCCCTGTGACTGTTTTTTCCCATTTTGACTATGGCACCCTTGTCAAAAGTCAGTTGACCATAGCTACATGGATTTATTTCTGGACTCTTTATTCTTGTGTTCTCTATATTTATTCTTATGCCATTACCACACTGTAGCTTCATAGTAAGATTTAGAATCGGAAAGTGTGACTCCTCCAACTTTTATTCCTTTTTTTTCAAGATTGTTCCTTGAGCTTCCAAGAATTTTAGGACCAGCATGTCAGTTTCTACAAAGAAGCCAACTGGTATTCTGATAGGACTATATTCAATTTCTATATCAATTTGAAGAGTATTCAGCAGTATTAAGTCTTCCAATCTATAAATATGGGGTGTCTTTGCATTTATTTAGATCTTCTTTAATTTCTTTCAACAGTGTTTTATAGTTTCCAGTGTATAAGTTTTGCACTTTTGGGGTTCTTAATTTATTCCTAAGTATTTTATTCTTTTGATACTATTATAAATGGAATTGTGTTCTTTAATTCCATTTCTGGGTTGTTCTTTGTGTATCAAAATACAATTGATTTTTGTATGTTGATATTTTATCCTGTAACCTCACTGAAGTTGTTTATTAATTCTAATAGTTTTTTTAGTGGATTCCTTAGCATTTTCTATATATAAGATCAGTCATCTGCAAATAGAGATAGTTTAACTACTTCCTTTCCAATCTGGATGCTGTTTAATATTTTTTTTTTCTTCTTTAATTGCCCTGGCTAGAACATCCAACACAATTTTGAAGAGAAGTATCTTCTTGTTCCTGATCTTGGTAGGGGAGGAAGCATCGGTCTTTGACCATTAAGTATGATGTTAGCTGTGGATTTTTCATAGGTGCCCTTTATCTGGTTGCTGAATTCCCTTCTATTCGTATCTTGTTGAGTGTTTTTATTCTGGAAGGGTATTGGATTTTGTCAAATGCTTTTTCTGCATTTATTGAGATGCTCATGTGGTTTTTGTGTTTTATTCTGTTGGTATGGTATATTACATTGGCTTGGGTTGTTAAGCCACGCTTGGTGTTCCTGGGAAAAATCCTACTTGGTCATGGTGTATAATTTTTTTATATGTTGTTGGATTGGCTTTGCTGATGTTTTGTTGAGAATTTTTGCATCTGTATTCATAAGAGATAATTCATCTTTGTTTTTTTGTGATGTCTTTGGTTTTGGTATCAAAGTAATACTGCCCTCAAAAAATGAGTTGGGAAGTTTTCCCTCCTGTTGTTTGGAAGTATGTGAAGAATTGGTATTAAATTGGTAGAATTTGCCCCTGAAGCCATCTGGACCTGGGCTTTCCTTTGTGGGTAGCTGCTGTTTTTTTCATTGCTAATTCTATTTCTTTACTTGTTATTGGTCTATTTAGATTTTCTATTTCTTCTTCTTCTTTCTTTGGCTGCGCCACGCATCTTTCAGGACCTTACTTCCCGGGCCAGGGATTGAACCTGGGCTCCGGCAGTGAAGGTGCTGAGTGGTCCTAACCACTGGAACACCGGGGAATTCCCTCTATTTCTTCTTGAGTCAGTTTCAGTAGTTTGTGTCTTTCTAGAAATATGTTTCATCTGTTATCCAATTTATTAGCATACATTTATTTCTAGTGTTCCATTATAATCCTTTTTATTTCTGTAATGTCAGTAGTCCCCTTCTTTCATTTCTGACTGCTGTAATTTGAGTCTTGTTTTTTTCTTGGTCAGTCTTGTTAAGGTTTGTTAATTTTGTTGATCTTTAAAAAGAACAAACTTACGGCTTCATTGATTTTTTTTCCTCTTTTATTTTTCTGTTCTCTGCTTCATTAATTTCTACTCTAATCTTCTGCTTGCTTAGGTTTTTTTCTATTTTAATGTAGGCATTTATAGCTATAATTTTTTCTCTGAGTACTGCTTTCACTGTATCCCATAACTTTTGGCATGTCGCATCCTCATTTTCACTCATCTCAAGTCATTTTCTAATTTCCCTCTGATTTCTTTTTCTTAGACCCACTAGTTATTCAGCAGTGTGTCATTTAATTTTCGCATATTTCTGAATTTCCCAAATTCTTTTCTGTTACTGATTTCTAATTTTATTCAATGTGGTCAGAGAATATACATTCTATTATTTCAGTCCTTTTAATTTACTGAAGTTTGTTCTATGGCCTAGTGTATGGCCTATGCTGTGCCTTGTGCATTTGAGAAGAATGGATTTTCTGCTCTTGCTGTGTGGAGTGTTCTATAGATACCTGTTATGCTTGTTTGGTTTTACAGTGTGTTCAAGCCTTTTATTTCCTTGTTGATCTTCTGCCAAGTTCTATGCATTATTGACAGTGGGATATTGATATCTCCAGCTATTGTTTTGTTGTTTTTTTTTAATTTATTTATTTTTGGCTGTGTTGGGTCTTCGTTTCTGTGCAAAGGCTTTCTCCAGTTGTGGCGAGCGGGGGCCACTCTTCATCGTGGTGCGCGGGCCTCTCACTGTCGCGGCCTCTCATTGCAGAGCACAGGCTCCAGACGCGCAGGCTCAGTAGTTGTGGCTCACGGGCCCAGTTGCTCCGCGGCACGTGGGATCCTCCCAGACCAGGGCTCGAACCCGTGTCCCCTGCATTGGCAGGCAGACTCTCAACCACTGCGCTACCAGGGAAGCCCTCCAGCTATTGTTGAATTGTCTGTTTCTCCCTTTATTTCTGTCAATTTTTGTCTTATGTATTTTGGTGCTCTGTTGTTAGGTGCATCTATACTTACAATTGTTATATCCTCCTGATGGAGTGACCCTTTATCCTTATAAAATGTCCCTTTCTGTCTTAGTACCATTTTTTGTTTTAACATTCTATTTTGTCTGCTATTAGTATAGCCAGTTCATTTTTCTTACGGTTGATAATTGTGTATCTTCTCTCATCCTTTTCATTTCTATTTACTGAATCTATTGGATCTAAAGTGTATCTCCTATGAATAGCATATAATTTGATCTTGTTTTTCTATCCAGTTTGACAGTCTCTGCCTTTTGACTGGATTGTTTAATTCATTCACATTTAACGTTATTGTTGATATTATTAGATTTACATCGTTCTTCTATTCCCGCTTTACTGCTTTCTTTGTATTAAGTATTTCTTTAGTATAACATTTAATTTTCTTTAATCATTTTTTTGCACTGCATTTTGGGGCATTATTTTCTTAGTGGTTTCTCTAGGCCTTACCTTATACATATTAACTTTTTAAGTTTTCCTTTAGATACAATAACTTAATTTCAGTGAGACTAAGTTACTCTTATGTACCTCTCTACATAGGAGGTTTTTGTTATGTAAAGTAGTACATCTGCATGTGGTACAAACCCAATAATGTAATACAATGTAATTATTACTTTATATAATTTGTCTTTTAAGGAAGCTGACAGAAGAAAGGAGAGCAGTTACATATTTCTAGTTTTTGTTACATTGGCCTTTTTTTTTTTTTTTTAATAGGGAGCATTTTCTTTTTTCTTTTTTTAAATTTTATTTATTTTATTTATGGCTGTGTTGGGTCTTCGTTTCTGTGTGAGGGCTTTCTCTAGTTGTGGCAAGCGGGGGCCACTCTTCATCGCGGTGCGCGGGCCTCTCACTATCACGGCCTCTCTTGTTGCGGAGCACAGGCTCCAGACGCGGAGGCTCAGTAATTGTGGCTCACGGGCCCAGTTGCTCCGCGGCATGTGGGATCTTCCCAGACCAGGGCTCGAACCCGTGTCCCCTGCATTGGCAGGCAGATTCTCAACCACTGCGCCACCAGGGAAGCCCCTACGTTGGCCTTTTTTTTTTTTTTAAACTTTGGGTTTATTTTATTTATTTATTTATTTATTTATTTATGGCTGTGTTGGGTCTTCATTTCTGTGCTAGGGCTTTCTCTAGTTGTGGCAAGTGGGGGCCACTCTTCATCGCGGTGCGCGGGCCTCTCATTATCGCGGCCTCTCTTGTTGTGGAGCACAGGCTCCAGAGGCGCAGGCTCAGTAATTGTGGCTCACGGGCCTAGTTGCTCCGTGGCATATGGGATCTTCCCAGACCAGGGCTCGAATCCATGTCCCCTGCATTGGCAGGCAGATTCTCAACCACTGCGCCACCAGGGAAGCCCCCATATTGGCCTTCTTATTGCTTATTACTGGTTCTCTTCATTTGAATTCTTCCTGTGGATTGAAGTTACCATCTATAGTCATTTCCTTATTAGCCCAATACAGTTTTACTCCCCCAACCTTCTTTGTGCCATTATTGGCAAATATATTACATTTCTCTGTTACAGGCCAAACAATACAATTATTTATATATATTTAGAACTGTATATATTTTTAAGATTTAAATATATGTATAGTTTTATACAACTCCTTTTTAAACCAGTTGAGAAGACAGGAAAACATATTGCATTTGTAGTGTTTTTTGTAATTACATAATTACCTTTATTGTTCTTTCATGTGGATTTGCATTATTGTCTGGGATCACTTCCTTTCTGCTTGAAGAACCTCCTTTGGTATTTCTTATAAGGTCTGCTAGTATGTGGTATGTGGTTGTTGTAGCAAAAATCTGAAAACATTGTAAGTGTGCCTCAGTTGGGAGACATTCTGGTGTGTCCATCTGTGCACCTAAAGGGAGGAGGATAATGTATTGGCGAGTGAGAATAGTATCCTAATTGTGCATCTTTTTTTTTTTTCTGTTCATAAAACTTTTATTCCGCTTAACATGAACTTAATACACGTGCTCTTAACAATTATGCTTGAATTGTTCATGAAAATTTCATAAGACATTAAACAAAGCCATCATCTCAAGTTAGTTCCATGTTAACTATTTTTACAGCACGTGCATGTTAGTCAAGCAGCAAAAAAAATCACAAAAGCAAAAAAAAAAAACTAAGAAAAAATTAAATATATGGGTTTTTTGTTTTACTGCTGTGCTTGATATACATGAAGTAATGGATATCAAGCAATTCTTTTTTTTTAATTTTTATTTATTTATTTTTGGCTGTGTTGGGTCTTCGTTGCTGCACGCGGGCTTTCTCTGGTTGCGGCGAGCAGGGGCTGCTCTTCGTTGCGGTGCGTGGGCTTCTCATTGCGTTGGCTTCTCTTGTTGTGGAACACGGGCTCTAGGCTCATGGGCTTCAGTAGTTGTGGCTCACGGGCTCTAGAGCGCAGGCTCAGTAGTTGGGGTGCATGGGCTTAGTTGCTCTGCGGCATGTGGGATCTTCCCGGACCAGGGCTCAAACCCATGTCCCCTGCATTGGCAGGTGGATTCTTAACCACTGCGCCACCAGGGAAGCCCAAGCAATTCATTTTTACTGCATCGTGTACATTCGTTCTTAAGTTGCCTAAAACATTTAAATGCAAATATAATGAGTGTAGCAAAAATACTGAAAGCAAACAGCAGGTAACTTTATAAATAATGGAGTGTGAACCGTTTTTGCTCTTATCCAGAGTAAATTGGGTCACAACTAAAGGAACGCTTCTGTAGCTGTAGTCAGCGGTGTGCACATTGAGACTGGGTGTTCTGCAGATAACACATAGTTTAACGTGTAATATCCATGGGATATCTATTTCTACTACAGCCTTGTAAGTGTGCCAAACCTTAAAGTACCCACAACTACACCTGTGACTGGAACCAATTATCCCTTTTATTCCCCACCAGGACAAACCAATATGTAGGCAGTTTTCTTTTGTGTATCTTTAACTTGTTTCATTTTCAGCATGCATGAGGGCTATTAATATTTTCCCCAAGTAGTAGAGAAAAATATGTAAGGAAAAAAAGATGAAGGTGGGGAAAGGGAGTAGAAACAGAAAGTGAGATGATTTTCTGAAATGTTATAATAGAGTGGCTAGGGTAGAGTAAAGGTCCTGGAGATCAGCTTCCCCACCCCTCCAAAAATAGCTTTACCTGTTTTTCCTGTTTATGGCTTTATACTTGCATTACCATTACTTGCATTAATGATGTAAGTAAGAGTTGCCTTCATTCTCACCACCGAGAAAATCATGTAGCATTTTGGTATAAATCCTCCCAGAGGGAAAGGCTCTGGCATGCTATGCACACTGTCCCGTCACACATCTTTCTTATGCCAGGGGAGAGATGAGCCCTACTTTAAGGACCTCATGGTGTTCTTTTGAATGTCTGATTTACTTAACCACTTCTCCACTGAAGAACGTTAAGGTGCTTTCCAATTTTTCACTACTGCAACCAGTGTGCATGCATGTTTCCAATTTTAAACTTAGGCTAGACTCCGGGAAGGAATTACTGAGAAATTTTTACTTTTGATACATTCTATCAAACTGATTTCCAGAAAATAAACAGTTGAGCCTCTCACCAACAGAGTATAAGTGTCTCTTTTTTCAACCTTTACATTTGGGGGTATAATTCTTCCTCCTGGGAATCCTATGGATTAAAAGGATGTGTATCACTAAAATATACTGTTTGACATTCGTATTCCTGCTTTTATATCCTTCCTGTTTATCCTAAAGAGTTCCGTGCATTTTAGGGCATTTGCCCCCTTGTTAGGAGTTGCACATTTGGTTTTTAGTAGGTTTTTTTATTTCTTCACTGCTTATAATTTTTAAGTAAGCAAATCAGATTTCTGCAGTACAGCTGTAAAGACATGTCTGTAATCAGTTACATACAGTAAGTATGGTATGTAAAGATGGAGCATTTGAGCAAAGATCAAATCGGGTCGTGGCTCCATGCTTGCAGAGTGGACCCACGCTTGTACCCAAGGGTGCGCTTACAGAACTACGCAATTTGGTAGTAGTCATTGGCGGTGCTGGGCCCCGAGGTGGAGGTGGAGAGGTGTGCGGGTGTGAGTGGTCTCTGCCCGATCCGGCGGGGTGGGGTGGGGGGCTTTTGGATACCTGGGGCAGCCTCTGCAGCCCTGCCTGCCTTGCCCGCAGCTCATGATGGAGCAGTCTAAGAAGTCCTCGCTCATGGTGGCTCGCAGCATCCTCAACAACAAGCTAATCAGCAAGAAGCTGGAGCTCTATCTGAAGGTGAGCTGCACGCCTCTGGCATGCCGGCCCCGTCCCCAGCCCCGCGGGTCCTCCCTTTTTTCAGTATCACGCCCCTCTCCGCAGGGCGAGAACCCTTTCACCGACAGCCCGGAGGAGGAGAAGGAACAGGAGGAGGCCGAGGGCAGTGCCCTGGATGAGGGGGCGCTGGTCGAAGCGGCAGGGGTCGCGGAGGGTGCAGAGGGCGCGCCGGCGCAGCCCCCAGTGCCCCCGGAGCCGGCCCCCGGGGCCGCGTCCCCACCCCCACCGCCGCCCCCCGAGGAGGACGAGGAGGCGGCCGTGCCACTACTGGGCGGTGCGCTGGAGCGCCAGATCCGAGGCATCCCGGGCCTGGACGTGGAGGCTGATGACGACGACGAGGAGGGCGGGGGGGGCGCACCATGACCCGGGCCCGGGGCGGGCGGGGCCCGCGTGGCCGAGGCTGGAAGCCGAGTCTAATAAAGTTCTTCCCATCTCACCTCTTTCTCTTTTGTCTATGTGCGGCGCGGTCCCCGTGGGCGGGTGTCGGGAACTAGCCGCTGGGCTGTGTGTGCCTGCGGGTGGGGCCCGGGAAGGGTGGGTTGCGCCTGCGCACTGGCGGGGAGGAGAAGAAGGGATACGCCTGCGAGCAGCGAGGCACCGCCGTCCGGACCAAAACTCCCAGGGTGCTATGAACACCGATCCACAACAACCGGAAGGCCAGCTGGGGTGGTAAGGGCGGTCCAGCTGTGAACTCCAGCCAATGGTAGCGCGTGGAAGGGGTGACACATGGGTCTGGTCTACCAGTAGAGGACGGCAGGAAGTGCGTTGAGCGCATGCGTCCTGTGGTAGCTTAGAAAAAGGAGCTGCTGGCGGGCCGAGCTGAAGACATGGAGCAGGGCTATGGAGGTTAGTGTCGGCGACCCAGTGCGGGGTGGGACCGGCAGGTGGTGCCCGGGCGGCAGGGCCGCCGCCGCGCAGAGGGCTGCGGGCCGGGGAGTACACCGGAGCGCGGTTACCGCAGTCCGGCCCTGCGGCGAGGCGGCTGGGGCGCGCGCGCGCAGCTTATTGGATCTCGGCCCCGTCGCTCCCGGGGCGCTGCGTGCGGATTGGCCGACAGGGCCTGAGGAAATTGGCTGATTTCGGCGTGCCGACGCTGCGGCGGGCTTCGGGGGGCGCCTCAGGCGGTTGGGGCAGTTTCGGTTCTTTAACCCCGGCGGGGTGGGCCGGGCCCTGCGGATCCTCGCCGCTAGCAGGCTTGCTGTCCCTTTTGGAAGACGCCACAAAATGGCGGCGCCGGGGGGCGGAGCTATGGCGCGAGTTTGTGGGGCGCGGGGTCTTCGGTCGGGGGCCAAGGCGGAACCGCTGCCTCTTTCCGGGCCGTCGGGCCTGTCCGAGACCTGCGGGGCTTGGCTGGGGCCTGCGCGCGGCACACGTGACCTGGGGCGCCGGTCCCGGAAGCCGTATGGGCGGCGCAGGTTTGGACCCCGCCAGGCCCGCGGTGCAGAGCAGCGGGGCCTAGTGCGGCCTCTGCAGTGGTTAGCCTCACTGGGCGCCTACCGCGGACCTAGCTCGTGCAGATCTGGAACGACACATTGAGGGTCAGATGCGGGGTATCTTGGTCAAAGCTCGGAAACCCGATGAGCTCTGGGGTCGTGACAGATTGGGGGCTTTCCTTAAGGCAGTCCTTTGTGGTGGCCTGGAGACGCCAGAGGGGTTGTGTGAGAGGGAACGTGCCCTTACCCACTTGGGTTTCAGGGCCTGCGGCAGGACGGACCTTCTCGGGCGATCTGCTCTCAGTCTTTGGAATCTGAGCCTTCTGGGAGGCCTTTGCTCTTTGCTGGAAGCCGCGTTTGCCCGCAGGGAACAGTTGGAATATGCAGGGTTGGGCTTGACCCGGCGCAGATCCCTATTCAGGTATATGAGGTTCGAGAAGCAAGCGATCTGATCTTGGCTGCCGCAGCGAAGGCGCATGTTTTGAAAGGTGGCAGAATTAGCAGGAGGCCAGCAGCAGGAATTGCAGAGAAGCAGAGAGGTCCTGAGGTGCATGGTGTGCTTGTGGCTCTACCTGGTACTCCTGTCTTTTCTGCAGTGTGACTGGATCTCACTCTTCTTTACCTGCCTCCCTACCAGATTTTTCAGCTAGTAGTAATCCTGTGTTATGCATGCCCTTAGTTTGGAGAGGTCACCCCCTGCCCATCTTCCTACCTACTAAAAACCTTTTCAGACTCGGTTTAGATGCAGCGGCCTCCCTGAATCCTTCTGTAGCTTTTCCATCTAGAGTTATTTCCTAAGATTTGTTGAGGCTTAAGAGTTACTCTTTGGCCATAGGAGGCACCTCGATCTGGGTCCAGGTCATTGT
This sequence comes from Eubalaena glacialis, assembly GCF_028564815.1. NCBI lineage: Eukaryota > Metazoa > Chordata > Mammalia > Artiodactyla > Balaenidae > Eubalaena > Eubalaena glacialis. Next base: position 171,186,429 of record NC_083719.1, read on the forward strand.
TCTTCTGCTCCTCAGCTCCATGTTCTTGGGCAAGTGACTTATCCTCTGGAGCCTCTGTGTACAACAGAGTAAATAGTACCTATCTCAAGGGTCATTGTGAGGTTATGTGAATACCACATGCCCCTTAGTTAGACCAGTGCCCCACAGTTGGTCAGTTGCTGTTAGAATTACTACTCTGCCTTTCTGCTGCACAGATGTGGAAAGCTGTGTGACACGGGGAGATCGTAATCTTCAGCATCGTGACTTCGGATCAAGTCCCCTAACCTCTAAGCCTTAGCTCCCACATCGTCTCTGAATGGCATTCGGGGTCACCAGCTAATGTGTGCTGAGTGCCCGTCATGTGTCGGCATACAGTAGGCACTCAGTGGTTTGGGTTATCCTGGTAGGAGAGAAAGGATGTATTTGAGAGAGAGGAGGCTTTGTAAAGGTGAAGTCGTTTGACAGGTATGAATGGTTGCCCGTGCCCAGCTCTGTGCCAGGCTCCAGGGACACAGATGAAGTGGGGCCAGACAGATGCTATCATGGGACTGTCTGGAGGGGCAGAGGGAGCCACCATAGAGAGGAATGCCATCTGATGCCTTAGGGCCAGGCTGAAGCCCTGGGACTTCAAGGCCCAGCGGAGCATTGGACGGTTCAAAGTCACACAGAAGCGAGGCCTAGAGAGGCACAGCTGTTGTCTCCAAATTTTTGAAGTTTGTTCTCAGTTGTGGGGTACTTATGGCTGCTTGGCGGAGGGGGGGGTGCTGTGGGGCGGGACTGTGTCCTAATGATGAGCTAGCTGGTGGCTGGTTCTGTGTCTTCCTCAGCTGCGGGTTGAGGCTTAGGTCAAGGTCCCTCATCAGGCAATGGACAGAATTGTCCCGGAAGCCCATCCACCTCCTCTTTTTTCTGCTTTGACCTCAGGCAGGTGGAGTGTGATAATGCAAAACCCAGCTGTGGGGTGACTTTTAAGGAGACATTGTTGTGGTTGTGTTGCCTTCTTGTAAGGCTGGCACTGAACTCCTTCAAGGAGATTCCTTTATGTTCCTCAGAGCATCTCAAAAGCACTTGTTCTGTGGTATGACAAATATGACCCTAACTCACAGGTCTTCTGTTCACAGGCTATGGGGCATGGAGTGCTGGACCTACCAACACCCAGGGTAAGTGGGATGGACCTGCTTTTCAGGGAGGCATGGGCTGCCCACCCCCCAGCACCAGCGTGACATAGCTGGGACCAGGAAACCTTTTTTGTAAAGGGCCGGAGAGTAAATTTTGGGGGGCTTTGCAGGCTACATGGTCTCTGTAGTGCAAAAGCCACCATAGACAGTTTATAAACAAGTAGGTAGGACTGTGTGCCGATAATATTTACTTAAAGACACTGGAATTTGCATATCGTATGATTTTCATGTGTTGTGGAATAGTCTTTTTTTTAAACAACTTTTGTTGTTTAATTCTAAGTAAATACCCGAGGGTATAACTAAAGATTTTTATAATTAATAGACTTTATTTTTTAGTAGCTTTAGATTTATAGGATTGAGCAGATAGTACATAGAATTCCATACAGTCCCCCTACCTTCACCCCAGTACAGTTCCCTTATATGTTACAATTTATAAGCCAATGTTGATGTATTGTTATTAACTATAGCCTAGAGTTTATATTAACGTTTACTCTGTTATACGGTTCTATGAGTTTTGACAAATGTATAAATAATGTGTCTTTTGTCAAAATTCGTATGTCATGAAGTATTCTTTGATTATGTTTTTTTTTCTTTCCTGACCATTTAAAAACATAAAACTCATTCTTAGCTTGCAGGCCCTACAAAAACTGGGCTATGGACTAGATTTGGCCCGTTTGCTGACCCTGCTTGTGAGTCTATATCATGGTGCTGAGTGTGTTTGAAGTACCAGAATGTGCTCTTTGGTGGGCGAGGTTTTCTCCTTTTTGCCAGCATCTGTTCCAGGGGATGGGATAAGGGTTTACTTTGTTTTCTGAGCCTGGAGCTTGGCCGTAGCGCCACTGGGAGCAGGGTGACTTTTCTGCCCATCACCGAGTTTCCCAGGTGGAGGTCTTCTGTGTTATTCAGGCACATGACGACCCCTTGCTCAGTTGAGTTAGGGACATGATTTTCCATCAGTGCACTCTCCGTGCTGTTGGCGGTGCCTTTAGTTCTGGCTCCTGGTGAGAACTGGCACTTTAGAAGGGCTCTCTACCTAGGGACCTGGCCTGGGCGGCCTCTTGGCTGGTGGCCCACGCCGGACAAGCTTCCTGGAAAAAGGCTGCTGTGTCCTTTCTGTTGCCCTAATGGAGGAGATCAGGCTTGCCTAGGAGAGAAGCCCTGACTGTGCTCTGCTGAGTGCTCTGTAGGAAACGAGTTTTACAGCTAGTGGACTGCAGCCTTTCCTGGCCATAATGGGCAGCCAAGGGTGCCTCCTGGAGCACTGACATAGCCACCCTCAGCCCTGGCCTGTGCATAGTGGATGAGGTGACAACTGTCCTTCAGCGTCCCGGCTGTGGTGGGGGGAGGGGATGTGTCTCAGATGCCTTTGTTTTGCAAACAAAACTCTTGTATGTTTTTGTTTCTTCTAAGGTGCATATGGAACTGGTGTGGCCAGTTGGCAAGGTAGGCCCTTCTGGGGGGTCCGTGGGTGGGTGAGTGGGCCTCCGATCAGCTACCTAGAGAGGCTGGGGTGCAGGGATCCCCATCACCCCTCCTAGATGTGCTCACAGCTGTTCTGAAGGCTCAACAGACTGGGCCTGAGGTGTTGAGGAGGGCTGGGGGGCAGGCCTCCAGGGGAACTTGCTGGAGATGGGGGGTGGGGAGAGTTGTGGTTGTATTCTGGGAGCAGCAGCTCTTTGGTGGGTCTGTCAGTGGTCCAGCTGCTGCCTCCTGGGCTCTCTCGCTTTGGATGAGAAGCAAGTCTTAGGATCTGGTATAGAAAACCCACTGCTCAGAGTTGAGGCCGTGCCCCTGCCCTCCTCCTGCTGCCTCTTGGCAGATGACTTGTGCAGTGTTGGGGTAATGCCAGAAGCACTTGGACCCGTGACCCTTTTCCTTCTCCGTGGGCAGTGGGTGCTCCTCCCCAGACTTGTCCACCATGGACTGGCCTTGTGGCTGCTGAGATCTGATTTAGTTTTTCTCCTCTCTGTCAGGTTATGAAAACTACAATTATTATGGTGCCCAGAACACCAGCGTCACCACAGGAGCAACCTACAGCTACGGCCCAGCCTCATGGGAGGCCACCAAGGCCAGTGATGGCCTGGCACCTGGGGGCCCTGCCATGCATATGGCTTCTTATGGCCCAGAGCCGTGCACCGACAATTCCGACTCCCTCATTGCCAAGATCAACCAGCGTTTGGACATGATGTCCAAGGAAGGAGGCAGGGGCGGGAGCAGCGGCAATGGGGAGGGCATGCAGGACCGGGAGAGGTGATTATAGACCTGAGCCCTTCCCGGGGGATCCCGCATGCCCAGCTTTGTGTGGACGGGAGTGGGCACCTGCTCTTCCAGGGAGGGCTCTTCCCCAGCTCCCTCCTGAGTGTAGGATAGATAAATTGAGCCATTGTTGGGGCCGAGGCATGTAATAGGACTTGCTGGTTTCTTGAGTGGTGGGGCTTAGGGCATGACTGTTAGCTAAACTATGCCAGACTCCTTATTTCTGCATCAGGCGCCTAGCAGACTCTCCCCATTCCTGTGGCCAGGGCTTCATGCCCCTTTTCAACAGTGTTTGAAAGGGATTTTGGTCTGTTTTATTTTCTGAGCACTTAGGAGGGATGTGTGGTGGTTTGGCTTTGCTGTTCTGAATGTAGGGAAGTCAGCTTTGGAGGAGGCGTTGAGGTTGTGCCCAGACAGTGTGGTGATGGGTTGTGCTTTCTTTGCAGCTCCTTCCGCTTCCAGTCGTTCGAGTCCTATGATTCCAGGCCTTGCCTGCCTGAGCACAATCCCTACCGCCCCAGCTACAGCTACGACTATGACTTTGACCTGGGGCCCGACCGCAATGGTGGCTTTGGTGGTCAGTACAGTGACTGCCGGGACCCAGCCCGTGAGCGGGGCTCCCTCGATGACTTCATGCGGGGCCGAGGCCAGGGCCGCTTCCAGGACCGGAGCAACCCCGGCACCTATATGCGCAGCGACCCCTTCATGCCACCTGCAGCCTCTTCTGAGCCTCTTTCTGCTCCATGGACGGAAATGAACTATGTGGGTGGGCGGGGCCTAGGAGGCCCCTCCGCCAGCAGGCCTCCACCTTCCCTCTTCTCCCAGTCCATGGCCCCTGACTTTGGCGTGATGGGCATGCAGGGGGCAGGTGGTTATGACAGCTCTATGCCCTACGGATGTGGCCGGTCACAGACCCGGATGAGAGATCGGGTACGCCCTTGCCAAGTTCTCATCTGCCTTATTTGCTTTTCTTCTTAAATAGCTTTGTCTGTAAGATTCACTCATATTTTAAAATGCAGTTCAACTTTTAGTAAAAACGTACAGAATTGTGCATCCTTCACCACCACGTCATTTTAGAGCGTTTCCATCATCCCAGAAAGAAACCTCTGTTATTAGCAGTCATTCCCCGTTCTCTCCCCCAGCCCCTGGCAGCCACTAATGTACTTTCTGTCTCTGTAGATTTGTTTCTTCTGGACGTTTCATGTGAATGCAATCGTATAATACTTGGCTTTTTGTGTCTGGGTTCTTTCAGCATAAAATTTTTGTGTTTTGGTTGGGGTCGGGGTTGGGGGGGGTCCAACCATGTTGTATTTCTTTGTTTTCTGAAAAGACCTTTTCTGTCCTTGTTCTCTGATCTTACAACCTCTTTGTTCTTCATTTCTCTGGGGTATGTTAACCGTCCGAGTAAGCAACGCATTGGAATATGCTTTTGTCTGTAGCCTAGGCGGAGAGAGTTTGATCGCTGCGGCCCAGATAGCTTGGGCAGGAAACGGAAGCAGTTGCAGATTTACGATGAGCCAGACACCAAACAAGCCCGGGCTGACAGTGAAGGAGATTTTTCTGAAAACGGTATGCCCTGCGGCCAGTAGGCCCAGCCGGGTATAAGATGAGTCAGTTGCATGCTGGGTGTTCTGCCTGCTTGTCTGGACAGGGGACACACAGGAGCTCAAGGGCGGTGTGTGTCACCCGCACTCCCACAGTCCCCACTGTAGTCAGGACAAGCGCAGTCACTCTGGACAGTGAGTTTGGGAGGTGAAAACAGGGAGTGGGCCAGCTGCCGAGGTGCTGACTTTACCTATTCCTTTGTGTTTGGTAGATGATGGAGCTGGTGACTTCCGGTCAGGAGATGAAGAATTCAGGGGTGTAAGTTCGCCTTTACTGATCAACCTCCAGTGTCTCCAGTGTGGGATTTTTTCCTTACTTTAGTGTCTTCCTTACAAAGAGGCAGAAACAGCTGCTGTGGTAGATTCAACTCTACCTCATGAATAGATTTAATAATCAGATTTGCAGCTAGGTTTCTAAGAGTTTTCCACTTGCAACAGTCCTTCTTTGCTTGAAGACCTTCCCAGCCCTCTCCCCAGCCATACCTGTGTCCTCGCAGTGATGTGCCTAGCTATACACGTGGTAACTGCAGTGGCTATGCAGGCTGAGGCTTTCAAACAAGCACCGAAGACTCATTTGCTGCCAGCTCTATGCTGGTGCTGAGCTGCATCCTTGTCATTCAGCTCTCAAAAGCAGTCATGGGAGATGGGTGTTGAAGGCTGGCTCTTAGCCAGGACCATGCACAAGCACCTGGGGAGCAAGCCTTCGCCACCTCCTGCAAATTCTGATCCAGGTCTGGGGTAGGGCCTGGAAATCTGGGTGTATGAAGGCTTCATCCAGGTGCTTCTGATGGTTAGACAAGTTTGGGGAAGGGGAGGAAGGGGCAGGATACAATGAATTTTCAACTTTTCTGAGGGTCTTGTTGTTCCATGTCTAGGTTGCTTAGATCTTGAGTCTGAAAATCTCTGCATATCTGCTGATTGCTGATTTAATCTTTAGCTTAATGTCTAAGGAATGGCCTCAGTTTCAATTTTCAGTTAGATGAGTCGTTTTTATCTATACCTGGCTTGTTATAACGTAAACAAGTAGCTGGGAAACTTCATAAAGCCCATTTTCATTAAAGAGTGCAGGAACTAGCTTCCTACAAATTGGGGTTGCTTAACACAGTTGATGGATGGGCTCTTGGTCTTTCCATGTGCAGAACTGTGCACTTGCCAGAGGTAGTTCTTTAGCTTTAGGAAGAACTAAAAGCTGGACTGTGTCTTTAATAAAAAAGCAAGTTAGTCATCATCACAGAATCTCAGAAGGCAACCAGGACTAGTGACAGGACACTCAGGCTCCATCCCATGGCCCTGGGACTTCTCCTGACACATTTTGGCCGTGTTCCTGGTGACACAGCGACCACCAGGTGGTGGCAGGGTGCTGGGCTGGTTGTGGAGAGTTCTAGAAATTCCACCTCACAGTCTGACTTTGTGCCTTTTTAGGAGGACGAATTCTTCGACTCCGGGAGGCAGAGAGGTAGGCATCACCCAGCATCCCTTTGAGCTTTCCTGTGTCTGCCCAGCTACCTTGCACTCACCGCCTAATGCCCAGGTGGGCTGGGTTTCTGAGCAAGCCCAGGGCCTGGGTGGAGGGGCTTGCGGCTCAGGGCAGAAGAGGGGCCATGGCTGCAAGGTGGGCCTTGGCCATGCCAGTCACCCCGAGGCTTTGCCTCGGTGTTTGGAGCAACACTTGCTGGAAACAGGTCTGTTTGCCTCACTCAGTGCAGGCTGCGGAGGCAGGGGGAAACTCATCTCTGGGTGTCTGCAATAGCTCGCAGTGGTAGGGAAGGGAGAGTCTCAGAAATGCAAGAGAGAAAAGAAAAGGCGCCCTCCAGCTTGTCTTCTCTGCTCCCCCCTTGGCCAATGCAGGTCCCTGTACTGTTTTCTCCCGGGCTTCATTCTGTCCACAGTTCCCTTGCTTGCCAGGCCAGGGCCATGCTCTCAGCCTCTATGGTGGGGACACTGGCACGACATGGGGCAGAGTTCAGACACCTGCCTGGGTGGGGAGCTCGGGAAGGCGGTGGGGGGGGGGACTGTCGGGCACACTCAGGCCCAGATCCTCCAGAGGCAGTCACTGCTCAGCATGTCTTACCAGTTTGAGCGAGGGAAACCTAAGAGACCAAAATAAGCAGCAAGAACAGAGCAGTGTTAAGCCCTTCAGGGGGACGTGGAGAAGCAGCCGCTTGTTTCTTTTCCTGTTCCCATGGGTTTGTCCATAGCTGGTTTCCCCTAAGAATCACAGGCTGGCTCCTGTGTGACTCTGCTCCCATAAATTCCGAAGGCCCCTGGCTTAGATGCTCCTCTTATATGTTCAGGTTTAGCCAACCCTCTGAGGTCCTCCTGCCCTGTTTATTGAGGCAGTTACGTTTATAGCATGGGACCACACAGAGCATTTAGCAGCTCATGCAGTGGGGTAAATGCTAAAGCAAAGGTGACGTGTTTATTGCGCGCAGGTCCTGCTACCTACCCGGGATGACTTTGCTATTAAACAGCAGTAATAGTTTCAGGCAGTGACCTCTTGCCAAAAATCCCACACGCCCTTTTGAGAGGCTTCTGAGCAGCGCACGCCGGTCGCCATCTTCGTGGGACAGTCTCGTGACTGGCATCAGGGGTAGGGGTTACAGTTCAGATGCTTATCCAACCTTTTTTCAGTGTCTGGCCCTGGCCCTGAGCCGCGGTGACCTGGCCTGGCCTCGCCTCATGCTGGGACTCTGGGCTGCACAGCTCTCAGAGGAGCTCCCACACTGGCCCCACGGGATGGACGGAGGACCAGTTGGTCTCTTCACATTTTTATTTCTGGGATTGCTTCCCACATATTCCTGGGAATGCCCTAGATTGACGGTTTTTGTGAGTGGAAGATAGAGTTCGGGCCACCAGGGATTGTCAGACCTGCTGAGGCCCTAGTTCAGAGGAGGCCAATGGGACAGTTGTCATGGTCCACCTAGAGATGGGACGGAGGGCAGTAGAGTGGCTTGCTTTATTTTCTGAGGCCTTCCAGCTGCTGCCTCTTTATCTGGGAAGAATTGCTTCTCTCTCTCCTTAAGTAACATTGGGAGAAGACCCAATCGTAGGGTGCTGGATTAGAAAAACAAGATAGGGAAGGACAGAGAGAGCAGGTGGGCCATGGTGCGAGTGGGATGGGCGGGCCATGTCCCTGGCCCATGCCAGCCTTATCAGACCATGGGGGGAGTGAGGTGACTCCCCTGGGAACTACTGAGGGTTCTCATCAAAGGCCACCCCTGTTGGGAGCCTTTGACAGCCCTTTGGTACCTCAGGGTGTCCTGCCCCCGCCATGTGTGGAGGCCGTGGCAGGGCATGGGGTATGGTGGCCGAACTGTGGGCCCCATCAAGGCCCTGGTGCTCAGCTCCTCTGCAAGCTCCTCAGAGTGTCTCGAAGGGACTTTTCTGTTGCAGGAGAGAAGGACGATGAGGATGATGAAGTGAAGAAGAGGAGGGAGAAGCAAAGGAGGAGAGACAGGATGAGAGACCGAGCAGCTGACAGGTGAGGAGGCAGGCGAGGTGGGAGGTGAGCACTGTCAAGACTCCCCTGAGCTCATCTGTCATCGCTGCACAATGCAGGGGGGGCCTGGTTTGATCATCTGACTCCAGGTGTATGTCAGGAAATCCTAGTCAGGTCGATGGGAGTCAAAACTTGGGAAACACACTGAATCTTATTCTTGCTGGTGGGTCTGTGTGGCCCTCACGTTCCCAGCTGGGGGCTCTCTTGATTGATGACTTGAAAGGGAACCCTTGCCCTTGAGGCTTAAATGGGGGTAGTGGTTTCCCTGTGCAAAGAAATGCTTAGCAAAAGAGCTAACAGTAGAGGCTGGAAAGCCAGGAACTGAAAAGTAGGAGTTCCAAGTGTTAACAGAATTCATTGAAATCCTTGTTTTTAAACAGATGAATAAAATGACAGCTATATTAGATCTGTTTTTATGCCACATGGGAACTGAGATGACTTTTTTAAAGGAATCTTTAGACTGCCCTAGTGACTGAAGGTCCTCAAAGAAACTTGGAGAAATTGTCATGGGGGAGGTAAAGATGCAGCAGGGAAGGAGGAACCAACCCTGTATTTCCTTGGTAGCTTCCTGATAGTCCTGCACATAGGGCCTGGGAGATTTCCCTCTTCACTCCGCTTTTGGGGGTATCTGCAAAGGCAAGAGTGTCTTGTGGCACTTGTCCAGAGATCAGAAGGCAGGCGTTGGGGGCCAGCAGATCTCTTGAGTTGGCAGAGGAGGACTCCTGAGTGCCCCAGGACCTGTGCTATTACACCCCAAATGGAGCAGAGCTGAGGGAAGCAGCACCCCACTGTGGGGGTTTGGGGGTCTGTAGCGTGCTCTCCCCTTGCCATACAGCATGCGTGCATTTGGTGAGATTTTGAAAGCACACAAGAAACCTCAGTTTTCATTCATAGAACTTGATCGTGATGTCTTTACATTGAGTCCCATTGGAGAATTGATCATGGGTTATGTGAGTTCTGAATTGTGTGAGGTCTTCGGGAATTCCTCTGTTGTATTAAATGGGGTTGCCTTGTATCTTCTGAGTGGCTGCAGAAGGAAACATGTGAGAAGCTATGAAGTTAGGTACTAGGCCCCCAGAGCAGTGGGCTGGAGACTTAGGGAGTTCACAGTTCTGAAAAGTCTCCACCTTTGGCTGTTCTCTTGTGAGCCTTTGGACCAAAAAGAGTGGTAAGGTATTAAAGTGCTACGTGAATCATTTTCCTGAAATACTTGCAAGTTTGTACTCTTATTCTTAAGGTGGGGAAACTTGGGGTTAACTGCTACTCTGACACCCTGTGACAAGTCAGAAGACTTAATTCAGAAATTGCTTTCCCATTTCCATTTCAGTTCTAAGCAGAGATGAGTTGGTTATCTGTGCATCACTGCTTTTCTTTTTGTCTTCCTTCTCCAGGATTCAGTTTGCCTGTTCCGTGTGCAAGTTTCGTAGCTTTGAAGATGAAGAAATCCAGAAGCATCTGCAAAGCAAATTTCACAAAGAGACACTGCGGTTTATAAGTACCAAATTGCCCGACAAGACAGTGGAGTTCCTCCAGGTAAATCACGCTTGGCCTCCATCATGGCATTTCCCAGTGATCCTGCAAGTGTCAGATCCCTCACAGAGAAGGGAAGGGAAATAAGAGGCCTAAACTTGGTCAAGATTTCTTTTTCCAGATTAACAGTGTACAAGTTCCCAAGTCAGAGGGACAACTGAGAGCTCCCGTCATTGTAGTTCCCACTAATTCTGCCCATGGACCTGCTCTGATAGCTGTCTTCCCTTCCTTGGAGCAGCTGAGATAAGGCTGTCACTGCCCCCCATGGGCTTGGCAGTCACCCTTGGGGGGCTGCCTCTGGTGCAGTTGAAAAATATCCACATGTGTCACCCTCTCTTCATTTCATTTGGTGCCATCTCACAATCTCTCTAGGAATACATTGTAAACAGGAATAAGAAAATTGAGAAGCGGCGTCAGGAGTTGATGGAGAAGGAAAGCACAAAACCAAAACCAGATCCTTTCAAAGGTGAGTTGTGATCCTGGGGTGTGTGCTGTTCCAAATCACAGAGCCCAGCTCGGGGTGGTTGAGAATGTGACGTGAAGACAAGTGGGAGGGGCACTTAGCAGGGGAAAGAAGCTTTCAAGTGTGGTCTAATGTAGATGACACCTCTACAGGCAGCTTATTGGAGTGACATTAAGCACTCTGATGTTTTTTTCTCTTTGTATGAAGAGAAAGGACCAGAAGAATGAGAAAAGTTAAGTATAAAGTTGCCAGGTGTAGAGGCCATTTGTCTGTCTCCATACTCCTTCTGGAGGGCAGGTGATGCCTGTCTCAGATTCTGTCCTAACTGAATCCTTAGAGAGGGGCTACAGGGAGAAAATGTGGGCCTTGATGGGGAGTAAGTGGGAAGAAAGCATCACTTGCATGCTGTCCCAAATCCCACAAGACTTGGGTTTTGTCAACAGGGATTGGCCAGGAGCACTTCTTCAAGAAAATAGAGGCTGCTCACTGCCTGGCTTGTGACATGCTGATCCCTGCGCAGCCCCAGCTCCTCCAGCGGCACCTGCACTCTGTCGACCACAATCACAACCGCCGGGTGAGTGCCCCCCTGATGCTGGGTGGGGCAGGCAGTCCTGGCTGCCAGTGGGAGGGGTTCAGAACTTTCTGTCTCTTGTGGGGAAGCTAACATCTTTAGGGGCTTTTGCCATATACCATCAAGTCCATCATTTCGTCAAGTGGTTGTAAAATGCACCGCAGTTTCTATTAAAATGTGAGAAAAATGTGTTGCTTAAGATTGACTAAATCCAGTAGCTGCAGTTCTCCTGGGTTGAGAATGTTCTCTGTAAACCACACGGGTAAATTCCCCAGTTGCTGAAAAACTGGATTTCTTATAAGCTGAGGCTGAGGGCCACTCAGAGCAGAATGGCTTAGGGGACCCAGGACTAAGGACTGGTTTGATCCTTATTAGCTGATGGGGCCTGAGGCTAAATGTTTAGCTCAAGGCATTGGCAATTTTTTTTTTTTTTAAATAACGGGTCAAATTGTAAATATTTTCAGCTTTGCAAGCCATCAGGTCTCTGCCTCATGCCTGCCTAACGCCTCAAGTCTGCTGCTGATGGGCAAAAGCAGCCACAGGCCATAAGTAAAGGAATGGGTGTGGCCACGTTTGGTCTGCGGGCTGTAGCTCGCCAAGCCCTGGTTGAGCATCTCTATCTGTCGTTGGTTTACCTGACTACCAAATTGAAGCTACCTGCCCACCCATCTCCTGGTATTATTAAAGATCAGCCAAAAACCACTGTACAAATATGGGATTATCATATAAATGTGTCAAGCTCTAGAACAGTCAGATGGTTGCAGCATTCAGACTTTTGCTCTAGAATTTACTTGTAAAGTCAATAAAACTCAAAAAACTGAAAAGAAAAAGCTTGCCCTTTTCCCCTACTGAGTCCACATAGCTTCTGATCTGTAAATGTTCTTATTTCATCCTTGCTTGTGCACATAGTATACATCAATCGTGTGCCTGTGCTTTTGTCTTTTGAGATTATCAGACTTTTCTACACTATTTCACAGTCTCAGTTCCGGTGCCTCTCCAGTGCCTTCTTTCATTATTGGAGCCTAGCATTTGGGGACTTACCATAGTGAAGAAAGATGTTAGTTGTCTCTCTGCATAGGACTAATCTCAGAGCAACTCAGTGTAGCCAGGCTGATTTGTTCTCATGCTCCTCTATGCACGCTATTTTTAAAAGCCCATGTTTGATTCCCTTTGTAGTTGGCTGCTGAACAGTTCAAGAAAACAAGTCTTCATGTGGCTAAGAGTGTTTTGAACAACAGACATATTGTGAAGATGCTGGAAAAGTACCTCAAGGTTTGTGCTTAGGAGTCCAGTAGATGGGAAAAGCTTTTGAGATGGAGGATGAACTAACTCTGTGGGTTTGGAATTATATCCAGAGTGCAGTATTTGGCATTTCTGAGTCTTTTGAAGAATTGAGAGATGTTGCAATGTATCGGGCTTGGGATTCCACAACTGCGCATTTCCTGAGACTCACTGCTTGCCTGGGAACTCTGGAATTTGGTCCTACTTGATTAATCTGTGCGATGGTGCTGACTCTCACCATGAGAAACCCTGACTATCCATAAAATACCAAGCAAAACGCTGGTGAGATGCTTCAAAACAAAACAACAAACCAAAGTAAATGATTTGTCCAGGTAGAAGCTAAAACAAGGTTTTGCGGGCAGAGACAACCAACAATGAGATGGGGAACGAGGGGGAGGGAAGAGCCAGTGGTGCCATACTACGGAGTAACAGGAGCAGAGTAATAAAAAATCCCAAAGAGGGGAGGGTACCCTAGAGACGAGTCTGGTTAGAAGAGTCTCTGGTTCCTCCTTGGGAAGCACATTTTGCTAAGTGCTCAGCTCCATGACTTCAGCATTTGGGGCTGGGAGTTAAGATTCAGCATAACCTGACTAGGATGTGTTTGCCCTCCTCTCAGTTGTTAACTGCTTCATTGTTTGACAGTTCATTTCAACCATAAAGGGATAGAATCTAAATAACCGGTTTAAGAACCATAACTGATCAGTGTTTACTTTGTGGCTTAAACAGACTTAAAGTTTCTGGAGTCAGCTGTAGACTCAAGCTTCTAAATAAGTGTCTTTGTTTTTGTTTTGGGTCCCACCTTGCGGCTTGCGGGATCTCAGTTCCCCAACCAGGGATTGAACCTGGGCCGTGGCAGTGAAAGCCCAGAATCCTAACCACTAGGCCATCGGGGAACTCTCTAAACAGCGTATTTTAAAACACGTTTTCTAATCTGCTAGTGATAATGTTTAGTTTACTTTTTCTAAACTAGACATAGTTTTAGCATATGCTCATGAGAAATTCAGCTTCTGAGAGAGGCACACTTGGATTGAAGCCTGACTGACGTTTAATAGCTGTGTGACCTGGCAAGTTCCGATCTTTAAGTCTCATATCCTTCTCTGTAAAATGGGGATAACCTTCATGCCTGGGCTGAGTGCTTAATCGAAACTTAAGAAAGAGCCTTAACTTAACCTCCTGTTAAAATGAGGCTTTTTTTTTTTTTCTTTAATTGGGTTAAGAAAACCTAGGTCTTTTTAAACCTTTCCTCACCATTACATGCTTGAATAATAAGTGCAAAATAGTACTGGTGACGCTTTTCTGAGATGTCTTTTCTGAGTCTGTAGGCTCTGAGCAGTTGTAGGATTGACTCACCTGGTGTGATTTAAAAGGTTTCTCTTGTTGACTCTGCCCATTATAAAAAGATAAACTCCCAGCAACCTGAGCCTCAGTCTCATTTGGACAGTTCTTTAGACTGCACTAACCTGTGTTTCCTCTTCTTGGCCAGGGTGAAGATCCTTTCACCAGTGAAGCCGTTGATCCAGAAATAGAAGGAGATGACAATTTAGGAAGTGAGGATAAGGAAGAGACACCGGAGGAGGTAGCTGCCGAGGTCTTAGCTGAGGTGATTACGGCAGCAGTGAGGGCAGTAGATGGGGAAGGAGCACCTACTCCGGAAAGTAGTGAAATGCTGGCGGAAGGGGAAGGCCTTACGGACACAGCTGAGACCACTAGTGGTCCCCACCCTGGAGAGCTGCTGGAAGCGGAGGCACCCTGTGGAATGGCACCTGAGAAGGGCAACACTGAAGCAGAGGCTGGAGGTGAAGCTGCTGAGGCTGGAGGTGAAGTGGAAACCCTGGCAGCAGAGTCGGAAAGCACCTTGACAATCACTGCTCCTGTCCAAGCTGCTGCAGAAGCCGAAGTGGAACAAACTGATGCAGAGTCCAAAGATGCTATTCCCACAGAATGATCCTCCTTTCCCTGTTTCAGGGGATGTGTTATATAATGCATTGTTCTTTCTTCTTTGGTTTATAAGCAGTACTAGGGTATATGATGCTGGAATAATATTTTGGTGAAGAGACCCAGCCATTTCCTTCAGAAAAGTGTACCTCACAGGCTTGTCTTACAGAGTTGCGTGGCTTTCTGCCTTGGTTTGAAGGCTGCAGAAGTTGTACATTCCCACAAGTGGCTGTGACATCTCTCTTTACACTGTAGTTGGAATAATAAAAGTTGGATAAGTAGATTTTGGTGACACTTTGCTTGTTAAATACAGCCAGTGGCTGAATGCACCACCACAACCACCAACCCCACCCCCCCCTTATTATTTTTTGGTCTGGGAGCAGTTCAGTACTAGGATATATCTTGCTTTATAAAGGATTTTTTTTTAAGTTTCAAGAATTTGCTTTGGCTTCAGTTTTTGATCTCTGCTTTTGTGGTACAGTGTATGGTATGTGGTCCTCCTTCACAAGATATAGCAGAATCTTGATAACATGTTATGTTGATCCTGTCACGTCAGTGAACTCTCAAAGGCCTGATGAATCTGACACACCTGCACCATTGGAAGCATACCTACTTACCCCTCAAGAATGGGAACACTTTGCCTAGGGCATTGTTTCCCAATCTTTAGTCCTTGGTGAATCACCTTTACAATGTTTTACCTCATTTGTGTTCCACCTCTGCATTACTTCAGGGTTTTTTCGGTTTTGTTTTTCTTTAAATTGAGTTACTTCTACTTAAATATATTTAAAAAGAAAATTTGATGTCTCATGAATGGAAAACCAGTATAAATTGCCATACATAGATACTATCCGTGGAAAATGAATAAACATTTTATTTTAGATAAATACTGTTGCTTTGGAAGTTTCTGAATCTGTAAGAAAGAAAAGCCAGCATGTGTTAAAGGGTAGTAAGCAACAGTTATACTTCCATATAATCAAAAGAATTGAAAGATACCTCCCTTTTGAAATGATACTGCTGGGTCTGTTTTCCTATAAACCTTTGAACTGTCACATTTGGGGAAGCATTGGCCAGTGGGAAATTGTTAGGAAAGAGGTAGTAGAATACTTGATGAGCATCTGTTGTGTACCAGGTGCTAATTCATGATAAAAATTAGATATGGGCACTGCTCTCAAGGAGCCTTATTGGAGATGTGAGATGAATATTTATGAAAAAGTCAATGTTAGAACGAAAAACAAATAAACTGCTTAGTAAGAAGAAACCGGTGCCTATGAATCTTTTCTAAACATCGTTCCTTTTACTGCACAGATGTGGCTTAGTCACAGGTTATGCATGCCCTTTGAAGCTTGTTCTCTTGAGGCCAAAATGGTGGCACTGACCATCAGTAGCCTGAAAAAGGATAACAAAACTATGAAACTGCTTTTTTTTTTTTTTTTTTCTTCTTTTTGGCCACACCACGCGGGATCTCTGTTCCCCAACCAGGGATTGAACCTGCGCCCTCAGGAGTGGTGGTGCAGAGTCTTAACCACTGGACCACCAGGGAATTCCCTTGCTTTTCTTGTAAAATTAATACAAGGCTTGCCATTGAATCTGAATTTCAATTAAGCTCTTTCACCACCACCCTCACCCCCCCACCCCGTGTGAAATGACATGAATCATTTTATTCCTAAACTTAGGTTAAACCAGGACCTTCCTCATTCCCCAAGATGGGGAGTCATTACTCAGGCTGCACAAAGGGGTGCCCTAATATTCCTTAGATGACAGGAATAAGTTGCAAGCTTCCTCATTGCAAACTAATATCGGTTATTTCCCATCTGTAGGGGAGAAACCTGAGAGGGACGTTAAGTAACTTTTAGGGCCCCGCATTAAAGATGTGGGACTACCGAGGTCAATACACAGGTCCATGAGACACCAATGGCCATGCACTTTACATAGAGCACCTTTATTATTTAAAAACAGGTTTAGAGAATTTGGTAATCTCTGCTACTGGCCAGCAAAAAAATCTTAGGAATGGCAACCTAGTTTCAACTTTTGGTAATATGGTGGACCTGTGTGATTTCTTTGGGTTTTTATGAAATACTACAGTTGCTAAAGGGGAAACAATACAATGTAATGAGCAAAGTGCTCATTCAAGAGTATATAATCAGTATTAGTAAATCCTCTTCACTTAGACTTTGGGCCATAAAGAAATCACTTCTACTGCTGAAAGTGATCCTTGCTCACCAGAAGTGCAGCCGGTAGTGATTAGACAGGCACAGTAGAGTTGAAGTAGAATTTTAGCACTAACAGAGTAGAAGAGCCTTTTAGCATTGGGCCACTTCCTTTATCTTGTATAAGGACACTGTGAGGCCTATGAGGTTTAGTTGGTATGTACCTCCTCTCAAAAACACTATGTGGGGCTTCCCTGGTGGCGCAGTGGTTGAGAATCTGCCTGCCAATGCAGGGGACACGGGTTCGAGCCCTGGTCTGGGAAGATCCCACATGCCACGGAGCGACTAGGCCCGTGAGCCACAATTGCTGAGCCTGTGCGTCTGGAGCCTGTGCTCCGCAACAAGAGAGACCGCGATAGTGAAAGGCCTGCGCACCGCGATGAAGAGCGGCCCCCACTTGCTGCAACTAGAGAAAGCCCTCGCACAGAGACAAAGACCCAACACAGCCATAAATAAATAAATAAATAAAATTAAAAAAAAAAAAAACTATGTGGTTGAGCATATACTTATATATATATATGAAATAGGAATTCAGTTTGGGGGACAATATGAATATGGTGGGGTATGGGGCAATCTATCCATTCTCACAGAGTTGGTTATCAGAATTGAGATAATAAATACTTGGCACTACTGAAAAAGTGGTTTCTAAGCTCAACAGTTTTATTTTTTTTTCCCTAAGAGGTAAAATTCAAGTAACAAAATGGGCCATTAACCATTTTAAAGCAGACAATGCCGTGGCATTTGGTACACTCACAAAGTTGTGCAACCATCACCTATAACTGGTTCCAAGACATTTCCCTCACCCTTAAAGGAAACTCCTTACCCATCAATAGTCACTTCCCACTCCTCCTCCCCAGTCTCCTGACAACCACTAATCTGCTTTCTGTCTCTGGATTTATCAATTCTGGTTGTTCCATATAAAGGAAACCTATACATGACATTTTCAATCTGGCTTCTTCACTAAGCGTAATGTTTTTGAGGGTCCTCCATGTTGTAGCCTATATCAGTACTTCATTCCTTTATATGGCTGAATATTCCATTGTATATATATATATATATACTACTACATTTATTTATCCAGTTATCCAATAATAGACATTTGAGTTGTTTCTACCTTCTATTATGAATAGTGCTTCTAGGAACATTCTTGAACAAGTATCTGAGTACCTATTTTCAATTCTTTTGGGTATTTACCTAGGAGTAAAATTATTGGGTCATATGGTAATTCTTATGTTTAAAATTTTGAGGAACCACCAAATGCTTCCACAACAGCTGCACCATTTTACATTCCCATCAGCAATTTGCAAGGGTTCCAATTTCTCCACATCCTTACCAACATTTATTTTCCTTTTCTTCTTCTTCTTGTTGATTCTAGCCATCTTAGTAGGTGTGAAGTGGTATCTCTATCTCATTGTGGGGTTTTTTTCCTTTGTTTTGTTTTTTCTTTTGGCAACATCACGCAGCTTGTGGGATCTTAGTGCCCCCATCCAGGGATTGAGCCTGGGCCCATGGCCCTGAAAGCGCGGAGTCCTAACCACTGGCCTGCCAGGGACTTCCCTCATTGTGGTTTTTTGTTTTTGGTTTTTTTAATTAATTAATTAATTAATTATTTTTGGCTGTGTTGGGTCTTCGTTGCTGCACGTGGGCTTTCTCTAGTTGTGGCGAGTGGGGGCTACTCTTAGTTGCAATGCGCATGCTTCTCATTGTGGTGGCTTCTCTTGTTGCAGAGCATGGGCTCTAGGCGCACGGGCTTCAGTAGTTGTAGCTTGTGGGCTCAGTAGTTGTGGCTCACAGGCTCTAGAGTGCAGGCTCAGTAGTTGTGGCGCATGGGCTTAGTTGCTCTGTGGCATGTGGGATCTTCCCGGACCAGGGCTCAAACCCATGTCCCCTGCATTGGCAGGTGGATTCTTAACCACTGCGCCACCAGGGAAGTCCCTGTCTTCTTGTTAAGTTGTAGGATTTCTTTATATGTTCTGGATACTAAACACTTATCAGAGGTATGATTTGCAAATATTGTTTTCCATTCTGTGGGCTGTCTTTTCACTCTCTTCATAGTGCCCTTTGATGCAAAAAAAATTTTTTGTTTTTGGTTCAGTCCTAATTTATCTTTTTTCTCTGTTTCTTGCACTTTGGGTGTCATATGTAAGAAGTCATTGCCAAATCCAAAGCTGTGAAGATTTACCCCTACGTTTTCTTCTAAGAGTTTTATGGTTTTAGCCCTTATATTTAGGTCTATGGTCTATTTTGAGTTAATTTTTGTATATGGTGTGAAGTAAGGGTTGAACGTCATTCTATTCCATGTGATTATCCAGTTGTCTCAGCACCATTTGTCAAATAGACGAGTCTTTCCCCATTGAATGGTCTTGGCACCTTTGTCAAAAGTCAGTTGCCCATAGCTACATGGGTTTATTTCTGTACTCCCAATTCTATTCTTTTGCTCTATATATCTATCCTTATGCTAATACCACACAGTAGATTTACAGTAAGATTTGGAATCGGGAAGTGTGAATGTTCCAATTTTCTTCCTCTTTTTCAAGACTGTTCTGGTTATTCTGGGTCCCTTGAATTTCCATATTAATTTTAGGGTTATCTTATTTTCTACAAAGAAGTCAGCTGATATTCTGGTAGGAATTATGTTGAATCTATAGATCAATTTGGAGAGTACTGACATTTTAAAAATATTAAGGTTTCCAATTCATGAGAATGGATGTCTTTCCACTATTTAATTTTTTTTTTAATTAATTAATTTGGTTGCACCAGGTCTTAGTTGCGGCAGGCGGGCTCTTTAGTTGTGGCAGGCGGGCTCCTTAGTTGTGGCATGCAAACTCTTAGTTGCAGCATGCATGTGGGATCTAGTTCCCCGACTAGGGATTGAACCTGGGCCCCCTGCATTGGGAGCGTGGAATCTTAGCCACTGCACCACAACCAGGGAAGTCCCTCCACTATTTAATTATTCTTTAACTTCTTTAAGCAGTGTTGTAGTTTTCAGTGTATAACTTCTGCACTTACTTTGTCAAATGTATTTCTAAGTATTCTTTTTTTTTTTTTTTTTTTTTAATTATTAGCACCTTTAATTATTAATTATTTATTTATTTGGCTGTGTTGGGTCTTCGTTTCTGTGCGAGGGCTTCCTCTAGCTGCGGCAAGCGGGGGCCACTCTTCATCGCGGTGCGCGGGCCTCTCACTATCGTGGCCTCTCTTGTTGCGGAGCACAGGCTCCAGACGCGCAGGCTCAGTAGTTGTGGCTCACGGGCCCAGCTGCTCCGTGGCATGTGGGATCTTCCCAGACCAGGGCTCGAACCCGTGTCGCCTGCATTGGCAGGCAGATTCTCAACCACTGCGCCACCAGGGAAGCCCTCTAAGTATTCTTTTGATGCAATTGTAAATGGAATTTTCTTTCTGTAAATTTTACCCAGGGCCACAGCAGTGAAAGCACCAAGTCCTAACCACTGAACCACCAGGGAACTCCCTGGAAATGTTTTCTTAATTTCATTTTTGGATTGTTCATTGCTAGTGTATAGAAATACAGCTGATTTTTGTGTGATCTTGTATCCCGCAACTTTGCTGAATTTGCTTAATAGCCCTGAAAGGTTTTTTTGGTCCATTCTTTTGTAGTTCCCATGTATAAGATCATGTCATCTGTGAATAGAGATTGTTTTACTTCTTCCTTTCCTATATGGATGCCTTTATATCTTTTTCTTGCCTGATCGCTCTGGCTAGAACTCCCACTACAGTGTTGGCATCCTTGTAACTTTTTTTGGCTGTGCCACATGTCTTGTGGGATCTTAGTTCCCCAACTGGGGATCGAACCCGGGCCCTCAGCAGTGAAAGCGCCAAGTCCTAACCACTGGACCGCCAGGAATTCCCACCATTTTTTTAAAAAGTTACTTATATCCTTAGTAATCATTCTCCTAACTGTGAATTCCTTTAAGTTTATGTGGAAGACCATTTGTCTATGTTCCTGTAGATACTCTAATTCCAGCCAATCCATTTAAGCTGGATTCTTTAAATAAAGAACATAAAGTACATAACATCTTCTTTTGGGAATCTAACTTTATGAGTAACAGGTCAACATATTGAGTATTGAGTGCCTGCAGGGCGTAGGCATTGTGGACGCATGTATCAAGTCTATGCTCAGTAACCTGCCTACAGATACCCACTCAGGACAGATCTTCAACTTGTCCCATGGGAAGTGCCTGGGGATTTTAGCTTCTTAGATGCCTACAAAGATTTGGGAGCATTTCTCTAAATAGGAGTGAAGATAGAGAGTTCACAAGTGTATCATAAATTTCCCTTATTTGCTGCCATGAAATTATTTTTGAAAGAATTCCTCTCTAGAGGTAACCCCCAAGGGCCAATGACTAATTTCAGGGTAACAGAATGTGTGAATTGTTTACTACAATAGTCTCCATAAGGAAAACTATAGCCTCCTTAGAGAGACATAAGTTCCTAATTCCTTCCAACTGGAAGAGAATTTAAATGACAATACTGTTTGTCTCAAAAGAACTAAGACCACAATATTCCCCAGTATTTGAAATATACTTTGTCTAGTTTAACAATGCAAAACCAGAGGAACAAAGGGGATATTTTGGGAGAAGGAAGAGTTTGCTTGCCACACTATTCATCAACCCCACTAAGGCTGAAATATGTCTTCCCTAGGGAAAGGGGATATTTGGTCCCAGGATGTATGTTCTTAGTTATCTATTGCCACATAACAATGTACTCCAAAATTTAGTGTCTTAAAATTAAAGCACACTTATTATTTCACAATTTCTGGGAGTCAGGTGTGGCTTAGCTGGAATTAACAAGGCTGCAATCAAAGTGTTGGCCAAGGCTGTGGTCTCATCTGAAGGCTTGATTATGGAAGGATCTACTTTCAATGTTATTGTGTTTGCTGGCAGAACTAAGTTCCTTGCAGCTGTTGGATAGAGGGCTTTAGTCCCTTGCTGGCATTACCAGAAGCTACGTTCAGTTCCTTGGGCCTCTCCTACATGGCAGCTTGTTTCATCAAAATGTGCAAGCTGAGAAGGCAAAAGAGAGTCCAGCTGGATGAAAGTCAGTCTTTTATAACCTAATCATGAAAGTGACATCCCATCACTTTTGCCATAATCTTTTTTTTTTTTTTGCCATACTCTCTTTGTTATCAACAAGTGACTAGGTCCAGACCACACTCAAAGGGAGGAGATTAAAGAAGGGTAATCAATGGGGGCCATTTTTGAAAGCTGGCTACCAGACAATACTAGTATAAATCTAGATACAGATGCTCTTCTTATAAACGTATTAGATTCCAAGAACCTGCTTCTTCAGCCCATTTGTCTTGAAGATGAAAGGAGTAAAAGAGATGTAAGCTTTCAGTCCTGACTTGTACTTACACCAATGAGAGCAGGTTATTCCCACATGAAGTCTTTGCTGAAATAAATTCTATCAGGCATCCTTCACCAAAATAGGCTGGTTTCAACTATAGTGAAGATCTGTCAAGGCAAGAAACCTTTTCTGTTCAGTAAATGCTGAAGAGAATTTTTTAGCAGCTGGAGCAACCTCACTTGACCCATTGTCATTCATTTTGATGCCATGATGATTCCATAAGGGCTTGAATCCCTGGGACCATTAGTGGCTCATGACCGAAATTTTATCAGGAACACTTTCCACCATGCTTAGCCTCTAAGCTTTCAAATTGCCAGCCTTCTGTGTGAGTCTTAAAGTAGAAGGCATCTTGCAATGCTGCTCATTTCCTGGCCATACAGTCAGAAGTTTGTCCATGTCAACTTCATCATTAGCCTTTTCTGTTCAGTTCTCTTCACTTAGGCACAGTTTTCCTTGTTTATATGATTCATTCTTTTTTATCCCTAAAAAAATTAAATATAATACAAATATGCATAAAACATAGTAGAGTGAATGCACAGTCAAATGCACAGTCAAGAAGCAGAATACTTTCCAGTCATGTAAGATGAAAAAGACCAGCTGTACAACACTGTGCTTATAGTTTAATAGTACTGTACACTTAACAGTTTAAGAGGGTGGATCTCACATTGTGTTTTTTACCACACACACACGTGAATCAGCAGGGCCATGCCAGCTCTTCAATTTGGAAAATAAATTTTAAAAAGAAACAGAATACCACTATACCTCAGAAACTGGCCACCCACACCATTCTCCTCATCCCTTCCTGATCACTCTCTCAAGTAACCAGTGGTAAATACCTGCTTGTTTTTCTTTATAGTCCCCACACCTCCACTGGCTCTTGCCCAGAACACATCCAAATAAAAGAAACAAGCAGAAGCAGCGGTCCTCCTAACTCCACAGAGGACTTCATGATGATGGATCCTCGGCTCAGACCTCCTCAGGCAACAGGAAACTGTATAGTTTTATTTCCGTAAAAAACTCAGTCTATTTTTATGTTTTAGAAATCAACATAGAAATGGAATCATCATGTATGCCTTGCTTCTTTGGTTTTCCCATTATGTATGTAAGTTTCATCTGTGTCGTTGTGTGTGGCTGTGATTTGTTCATTTTCATTATACTACGATCTATTCATTCTACCAGGTGGACATTTGGGTTGTTTTCAGCGTGGGCTCTTAGGAAGAGCGCTATGCTGAACTTTCTTAAGTGTGTCATTGAGAGTTTCCATGGACTGGAATTAGTGGGCCGTAGAGTGTGCAGAGCTTCAACTTCACCAGACAAGGCCAACCTGTATTCCAAAATGATTGAACCAACCGAGCAGTATATAAGAGCTCCTACTATCATTCTTTCTTTGACTTCCTGACTCCTTCCTCTTGAGTACTTTTATCCCATGTGCAACATTTGCATTTTCTTTCCACTTTGAAACTTTTTAAAAAAAACCACTGCCTTTTTAAAATTGCAATTGTATGGCTCTTCACACTAGGTCTTCCAGCACTCTCATTATTTTAACTGTGATAGTGAATGATATTTGTAAAACACTTTGAAACTAAGCAAAAACACAGCAAAGTAAATGTTAACGAAGTAGCAGAAACCAAAATGACCCTTACAGCCATCTTGTACCTATTTGTGGCTGACAGAATTGTAGTGCTTTATTCTGAATCTTATTTTTGTTCTTAGCTAGCTTATGAGTTAAATATTGGCAAACATAATGGTCAATACGTGTAATTATACATTTGTCAAGACCCATAGGATGTACAACACGAAAAGTGAACCCTAATGCAAACTATGGACTTTAGTTAATAATAATGTATCACTATTGACCCATCATTTCTAACCAATGTACTACACTCTGCAAGATGGGGGAAGTGAGGGGGTGTAAGGGAACTCTGTACTTTCTACTCAATGTTAATGTAAATCGAAAACTGCTCCCCCGAAACTGTTAATTAAAAAAAGTTGCAAGCAGAATAACTTCTGCATAATGGTAAAGAAATTTCCATTTCTCTACACTTGAGGTTCTAGAGCAGGGATCAGCAAACTACTGCCTATGGGACAAATCTGGCCTGCTGTCTGTTTTTGCACAGCCTTCCAGCTAAGAATGGTTTTTATAGTTTTCAAAGGTTGAAAAAAAAAACCCCAAAGAACAATATTTTGTGACTTCTGAAATTTACATGAAATTCTAATTTTAGTATCCATAAAGTTTCATTGGAACACAGCCACACCCATTCACTTACACATTAATTATGGCTGCTTTTGTACTACAATGACAGAGCGACAAAGATTGGCAATGTTATAGAGATTGTATGGCCCACAAAACCTAAATATTGACTACCTGGCTCTTTACAGACAAAATCTGTTGGGAGTTCCCTGGTGGTCCAGTTGTTGGGACTCTGCCCTTCCATGCAGGGGAGCGCGGGTTCTATCCCTGGTTGGGGAACTAGGATCCCTTAAGCTGAGTGGCAAGGCCAAAAAAACAAACTAACAAAAAATGTCGATTTCTGGGTTAGAGAAGGCAGTCTTCATGGAGTCAGGAGATATGAGTTCTAAACTGTGTAAATGTGTGATCTTGGGTTACTCACCATCTCTAGAACCTAACAATAAATTCCAGAATTTATAGTAACTTCATGGGCAAGTTCTCACTGGAAAGTGGGCATGGATTCAGGCCATAGCAAATCAAACACCTGCAGCTTTTCCAAAGCTGATCACGCTATATAAATTTACCCTTGCTTTCAAGAAAACACTATATAATTTTTTTAACCTGTAAAAATACTGGCAAGTATGAAAAGAAAATGAGAAATGCAGAAGAATGCTCACTGTAATACTGGTTATTATGACGGAAAAACTGGAAATGAATTAAATGTACATAATAGGAGAATGGTAAAATAAATTATGATCTATCCATACCAGATAACAATACTGTATATTATCTCCAAGTTATCTCCCAATTAGGCAGATCTCCAAGTAGTCATGTGGAGTGACTTCCAAGATGTATTAAATGAAAAAAGCATATTACAAATTAACAAGTACAGAATGATGTCTTTTGTTTTATAACACAACTATTTCTATATGTAGATATACTGCTGCATAGAATAAAAAGTCTAGACCCGTGCTGTCCAACAGAAATACATTGTAAGCCATATCTGTAATTTCATATTTTCTAGTAGCCATGTTAAAAATGTAAAAAGAAATAGGTAAAATTAAATTTAATAATATATTTTATTTAACTCAATGTATAAAAAATTATTTCAACATGTAATCAATATAAAAAGTTAATAGCGAGATAGTTTACATGTTTTTCATACTATATCTTTGAAGTACAATGTGTATTTCACACACTTAAAGCACATCTCAACTTGGGCCAGCTACATTTCAAGCATTCAATAGCCACATGTGGCCAGTGGCTATCATATCAGACAGCACAGGTCTAAACACAGCAAAGTGATAACAGTGATTACTCTGGTGGGGGAGGGGAAGAATGAAGGGGGACACTTTTTCTGCTATATTCTTTTGTATTGTTCAATTTAAATTATTTCATGTAGTACTTCATTAAAAATAAATAATATATATTTAAAACAAGTCAGAAATATATTATGTACTTCATGTTTCATTCTTTGTTTTTTTTTTTTTTTTGGCCATGCCACGCGGCATGTGGGATCGTAGTTCCTCCATCAGGGATTGAACCCACACCTTCGGCAGTAAAAGCTTGGAGTCCTAACCACTGGACTGCCAGGGAATTCCCTGGATAAACATTTTCTGAGTTTGAGCTGTCTGTGAGGAGTTAGGATATGCATTATGGAAGATAAAAAGAATGAGACATTGTTGTCCTACAAGATTTTTGGAGAAAGCTTTTGGAACTGCCTTTACAGCTTGCAAATTCTCTTCAGGTTGGATCTGACTTCTAGCCATAGCCAAAAGCCCTCTAGTTGGGTCCAGTAAATCAACTAGGTATTATGGCGTTGTCTAAAATGAAGTGTGACAAAAGATTTTATTATGTGACTTGCAAACTGGCAGCTCCAAATGCTTCCCAAAATACTTATTTTCAGCAACAACAATAAATTAAGTAGATAATTGCAACAAGACGACTATGGGTAAGCTCAGCTTTATATGGATACCTTCTTGGGACTTCCCTGGTGGTGCAGCGGTTAAGAATCCGCCTGCCAATTCAGGGGACATGGGTTCAATCCCTGGTCAGGGAAGATCCCACATGCCGAGAAGCAACTAAGCCCGTGCAGCACAACTACTGAGCCTGCGCTCTAGAGCCCAGGAGCCACAACCACTGAGCCCGCGTGCCACAACTACTGAAGCCCACGTGCCTAGAGCCCGTGCTCCGCAATAAGAGAAGCCATCGCAATGAGAAGCCCGTGCACCACACTGAAGAGTAGCCCCCGCTCGCTGCAACTAGAGAAAGCCCGCGCGCAGCAACGAAGACCCAACGCAGCCAAAAATAAATAAATAAAATAAAGGGTAAAAGTAAGTCTTTAGTTTGCTCAGGACCTATCAGGAATTTATGATTGCCCTTAGTGAAGAGCGAGCAAACCATGATAGGGACAAAACTATTTGACTGCTATCCTAGTGTATCAATATGTTCTGAAAGAAGGGACCATCAGGAATTTTTTTAATTACCTAGACTTTTTAGAAGAACTGAGCTTGCTATTTTTAAAAGATGGGACTTAAAATGCTAAAAGAGTGACGATAAGGGCAAAAGGGGAAAAAGGAGGTTATGGTTCCCCATTTGAAAAATTTAACAGGATTGTCATTTTAAACTGTAAGCAACCTAAGCCTAATCTCTTCGTTTTATGGAGCTGGCTTGTGGTTTGAATCTTAAGGATGAGAAGGAGGTCAGCTGGGGGACAACTGGAGGGAGAGTGCCCTAGGCACGAAGTCCAGCACCTTCCAGTCTTTAGATCCCAGTGGCTGGCCAGCCAACCAAGAAAGGTGCCGCCCCAGCCTTGCTGACAGCCTGCTCTCACCTCCTTTCCCTCACACCAGCGCCCCCATCGCAGCTCTCTCCCTTAATGTTCCAGCACCGCCCCACTCCAGCCTCCTTCAACACCCTGCAGCCTCCCCTCAGCGCAGCCTCCCTCAGACAGTGTCTCTTCTCCGCCTCTGCCATCAGTCTTTGGAGTCTCTCCTCACTGTCCTCCTTCTCTTTGAGGGTCTATCATCAGTCCCTTCCTAAATTTGTGGACGTCTCCCTCTGCCTTCAGATCTTTTCCCTCAGGCCCAATTTTCAGTCTCCCTCGGTCCCGTCCCTCAGTCTGTAGGTCGACCCCCCCCTCACTCAGTCTGAGGTGTCTCCCCTCTTGGTCTGCGTGGTCCCCTCTCTCGGTTTGAGTGCCTGCCCACTCTGCGCGGTCCCCACCCTCGTTCTGCGGGGTCCCTTCCCTCGGTCTGGGGGACCCCTCTCGGTCTGAGTGTCTCCGCTCTCGGTCTGCGGGGTCCCCTCCCTCTGAGCTGTCTCCTCCCTCGGTCTGCGGTGTCCCTTCTGTCCGACGACGTGGTCCCCTCCCTCGGGTCTGCAAGATCTTTCCTCAGTCCCCACCCTTGGTCTGAGGGGGCGGGGGGGGGTTCTCATCTTCCCGCTGGCCGCGAGCACCGGTTTCCTCCACTCACCTCCCGGCCGCCAGCTCTCTTGAGCTCGCTCTCGCCGGGCACAGTCTCGGGCGCGCACGCCGGGCGGCGACAGCGGGTGACCGCGCGCGCAGCGTGCGCGGTGACGTCAGTGCGCTGGCGGCGGCGGCGGCGGCGGCAGGGCTGTTTGTTCTGCTCTCCCGCAACCGAAGAGCCGAAGCGGTGGCTGCGGCAGCGGCGGCTGCCGGCAGTGCCCGCGGGCAAGCGGGGCCTGTGAGCGCGGCGGAGCGGCGGGCGGGCCCCGGCGCCGCGCAGGCACCCCGAAGAGGAGAGGGCGGCGGCGGCTGGCGGCCGGCGGCCGGCGGGGGCGGCGTGCGGCCTAGCGTCTCAGGTGAGGACCGGTGCCCTTCGGGGCGGCGGGCGGCGCGGGGCAGCCGGCGGGGCTCCGCGGCGCGGCCCGCGTAACCTGCATTGCGTAATGGGGCCGGTGCGCCAGCACCTACGCCATCGGCGCGGCGCGGAGGCGGGGAGGCCGGGGCGACGCGGGCTCGGGCCTGCGGGCCTCCCGCGTCCCCGCGCCGTTCGCGCCGGGCCAGGGCCGCCTGCGCCGTTGGCGGCAGGACGCCTCGCGGGCGCCCTGCCGTTGGCGCAGCTGCCCCCCGGCTCCGGCGGGGCTGCAGGGCAGGGGCGCGGGCGGGGGGCGCGGGCGCAGCGGCGGGGCGGGTGGCCGGGGGCGGGCGGGGGGCGGGCCGAGGCGCCCGGCACTTCCTGTCGCCGCCATTTTGTCAAGTGAGGAGGAGGAGGAGGAGGAAGCGGCCGCCGCGGACTCCGCGGCGCGCCTGGCCCCGGTAAGTCCGGGCCCGGCGTGGTGGTCACAGGCGCCGCTGTTCCCGGCCGCAGTCCCCGGGGCGGGCTTGGCCCCGGCCCGGGCGCTCACGTGGGGCGGGCCCAACGCGCTCCCTGGTGCCTTGGTCCTCTTGTCCAGGCCGGGGCAGCGCGCCCCCGCCCTCATTTCCTCATCTTCCGGGCTGTCCCCGGAGCTCTGCAGAGAACGGGGCTGGTCCCCAGGTGGAGAGAGGAGGCTGCCGCTGCACACCTGCCCGGAGACAGGCTCTTGGGGGCGGGAGCGGTGCTCTGAGGGGCCAGCCTGGCCCCCTTTACCCACCCACTCCCGGCCTGGCAGCCCCTCACTGGGCGCTTTGTTTTGCTCGGTCGGTGCTCGCTGACGTCCTTGCCACGGTCTCGTCTATTTGCAGTCTTGTGCGTGGTGGTGGTATGGGGTGGGGATGTGGGGGAGTTGTGATTCAGCGAAATAAAATGACCCCCCCCCCTCCAAAACGGAAATAACACAACTTCACCCGACTGAGATACTCCTAAGGCCCAGCCTTGGATGAAGATGGGAAATCCCACTTTGGTGTAGTGAGCAGTATAAATACTTCTGTTCAGGCCCGTGGATGAGTCATGTTCTTTTGCTGAGTGACCTCTCTTTTACTCAAGATCACGCATTGTTTTCTGAAGTGTTGTTTTTGTTTGTTTACTCATTTAATGTTTTGTGCAGCCTCGTGCGGTGTATGGTCTTGGCCCTTGGGTTACCTTCTGTGTGTGTGCACACACAGTGCAAGAAGTGACTTCTTGGAGAAGTGAATGAGAGTTGAAGTGTCTTTGCTTACCTTCGAGAGGGCTCTACCTGTTCGTATTTACAGAAACCGTCTCAGTGTACCTCTAAGCCAGTGGCTCTTTGGTGCTGTAATAATGTTTGGGAGATTTTTATGAATGGGGCTGTCAGGTTCCTTAAATTGTTAGTTCTTGGAATTTAGTCCTTGGAGGTTGTAAAGAAAGCGATACCCAGTAGGATTTATGAATATGTTACCAGTTTCGAGAAGTTTTTGGATGGCACAGTCTGTTTTATGACTTTGCCAGTAATATGATAAAACATTATTTTCGGTTTAATTTGGATGGGATTTATCTTTCCACCAAGGCATTGTAGATAACTAACCCCTTCTCCCCCAAATCTTCAACCTGGGGAAAATAAACCTCTCCGATGATTTCCCTCGACCAAATCGAGAAAAGCCTGATCTAAAACAGTGCATTGCTTCCCTGTTATCTGCCATACCCCTTAACCTTAGTAGGAAACAAAGTATCTAAGGGCTCAAGCTGTGGAGTGAGTTAGTCTCTTAAGATGGTTTTAGTTGGTCTTAACCTGAGGAGATGAGCCCACATGTGTGAATCTTGCTAGAATTCAACCCCAGCCAATTGCTGAAGATAAGGAATTTTGCCTACAGGTGAAAGTTAGAACATGAAAGTGGCTGCATTTTAAGGATGGGTTGGCTGTTCTCAGGTGTCTATGTGGTTACCTTCCCTTCCTGGGATAGAGATGAGAAAATTACCCAGGAATTGCAAGAGAATCATTGGCCACTTTGTAAAATTTCCACTAGATTATTGAATTGTTCAGAGGAATTTAGACTTTGTTTCCAAAAGTTACCTTTTTGAGCCAGTTGTTGTGATCTTTGTACTAAGTTGCACTTTTGCTTTTGGAGGTGGAGGGGATGCAGTATTTTCATGTTACACAATTCAGGTTATTGAATGACTTGAGATTTATGAATTCTGGAAGGAGATTAGAGGGTTATTTTTTTTTTAACTTTCAGTAAAAACCATTTCGTACCAATGATTTGAAGACCCTGGGCTGTTAAATCTGCTCTGACAACCCTCTGTAACGATTGTGTGGATGTGAAATGTTTCAAATTCTGATTTTGAATAAAATCGTAAAGTTGACACGTTTGTCTTTGTGTTCTTGGCAAATCTATAAAAAGGAGAGAAAAGCTTGTCATTGAGAATAGTTTCAATGTTTCAGTTAATGTTTAATAAATCTGTGATTTTTAGTGTTTTGAAAAGACTGAACATTTGCAAGGTGAGAATTGTGGGGATTCTTTGCTGATGCTGGCATTTTATTTAATTCATAAGACATGAGTTTGTAAAAAATAAGATTTCCTTAAATTATTATTATTATTATTTTTACTAGATTGTAAGTTCCGTGAGGGCAGGGTTTTGTTTGCTTGGCTTTGTCTATTTTTATTCTCTAGTGTATTCTCAGCACCTTAGAAGAGCAGCTAAAATATTCCTTGAGTGAATAAACTGGAGAGATAATTTAGGAAGAATTCGGCGTGCCCATAATATCAAGTGCAAGTAATTCCTTTTAAATCAGTAAAATATTAACAGTGGGCATAATTGGTCAGTAGTGACTTCACAGGAGACGTGAATTTTTTTTTTTTAATTTATTTATTTTTGGCTGCACTGGGTCTTTGTTGTTGCGCGTGGGCTTTCACTAGTTGCGGTGAGCGGGGGCTACTCTTCATTGTGGTGCGCGGGCTCCTCATTGCTGTGGCTTCTCTTGTTGCGGAGCACGGGCTCTAGGCATGTAGGCTCAGTAGTTGTGGCACACGGGCTTAGTTGCTCCGCGGCATGTGGGATCTTCCCAGACCAGGGCTCGAACCCGTGTCGCCTGCATTGGCAGGCGGATTCTCAACCACTGAGCCACCAAGGAAGCCCAGGAGACGTGAATTTTAACTAAGGTAATGTTAAGATCCCTAATTGCAGTAAACTTACTAATAGTCCAAGCAGCGTGGCATGCAGTTGCTTCTGTGCACTGTGTACTGTGTGTCTCCCACTTAGCAGTTTGAAATGTAGTGAGTGGGTTTGGGCTGTGGTTCAATCCTGATCTGGGAAAAGTATTTTAAGAGGAAGATGAAGTGGGTAATAAACAAGTATGGGTAGCATTTCTTAATGTGGATCTCATTTTGTCAGTAAAAAGGTTTTGTTTCTTGTTTAAAAACGTTGAGCCCTTTCTAATATTCTGATTTCATGTGATTTGCCAATCCATTGTAGCAATTAGTTCCTGAGCTTCTACTATGTATAAGGGAAGACAAAAAGATATTTGCACAATGATTTTCTGTGGTACATATGTTCTTTCTTAATGTATCTATCTTCTCCAAATATTTATTGAATATAAATTATATTTTGAGTATTATACTAATATTGTAAAACCTTATCTTTTTTTTTTAGTGTTTTTATAACAAGCTTATTGAGATATAATTCACAAATGATAGTTCACCAATTTAAAGCCTACAAATCTGTGGTTTTTAGTATGTTCAGAGTGGTGCAGCCACCACCACAACCAATTTTAGAACATTTTCATCCCTCCAAAAAGAAATCCCTATTCATTAGCAGTCACATTCCATCCCCGCAATCCCTGGCAACCACCGATTTACTCTGTCTCTATAAATTTGCCTATTCTGGATATTTCAGGAATCATACGATACATAACCTTTTGTGGCTGGCTCCTTTTACTTGGTATAATGTTTTTAAGGTTTGTGCTGTAGCATGAATCAGTATTTCATTTCTCTTATAACTAAGTAATATTCCATTGTATGGATGGGTATGTCACATTTTATTTATTCAGTTGATGGATATTTGGGTTTACACTTTTTTGGGTATTGTGAATGGTGCTGCTATGAACATTCATGTACAAATTTTTGTGTGGACATTTGTATTAATTTCTCTTGGATGGATATCTAGGAGTGGAATTGCTAGGTCATGGTACTTAACTTTTTGAGAATGCGCAATGACTTTTTAACTGCAGTGATTTTTCTAGTACTTTGATGGAGGGGTTAAGAAAAAAGAAAGCTTAATGGAATGTGGTGTAGCCATTTAAAAGAATGAGGAAATGGAAGTGCAAGGATGTCAGCATGTTGACATGTAGTACAGTCTGCACGGTTTTTGTTTTTTTTTTTAAAAATTATTTATTTATTTTTGGCTGTGTAGGGTCTTCGTTTACTGTGCGAGGGCTTTCTCTAGTTGCGGCGAGCGGGGGCCACTCTTCATCGCGGTGTGCGGGCCTCTCACTGTCACGGCCTCTCTTGTTGTGGAGCACAAGCTCCAGACGCGCAGGCTCAGTAGTTGTGGCTCACGGGCCTAGTCGCTCCGCGGCATGTGGGATCTTCCCAGACCAGGGCTCGAACCCGTGTCCCCTGCATTGGCAGGCAGATTCTCAACCACTGCGCCGCGAGGGAAGCCCTGCACGGTTTGATTCCCGTTTGGTTTTTTGAATTGTACATTGTTAGAGAACAGTTTGAAATGCTGGTGAGGCACAGAAAACAGTCTGGAAGTTGCACCCCCAACTCGTGCCATTGTTATAAAGGTTAATTTTTAAAACAGTTAATTTTTTTTTTTCCAGTCCAAGCAGGCTATAACTGATTAAACTTGATTAAACTGCATCCACATGTCCTAGCATAAATCATGGGATGTATTCCATTCTAAAGAAATAGATGGAGAGTGAATCCAGTGTCAAAGATAGGGCAGAGCAGCCATCTGTCCTGTTCTTGACCACATCCTGAGGGGGAATAGCACTGGTTGATCCACATCATTTGCAAAAGAGATTGTATGGGTTTTTCTCTTTAAACAAAAGTAGTGCACGGTCATTTTTTAAAATTTGGAAAATACAGTGTTAAGGTGATGTTAAGTGTTAAAAATTGTTAACTAACCCCATTTTTGTGCCAGTCTTTTTCTACGTGAGTAACAAAATTGGATTGTGCTGTTAATTTTTCAAAAAATATTACACTGTGAACATTTCCAAAATACTCTTATTTTAAATGGTTGCCTGGAATTCTATTATGTGAATGTACCATAATTTAATTCTGCTATTTGTGGACATGATTTTCAAGTTTTCTCTTTTTTTCATATCTAGAAATGGAATCACCAGACCAAAGGGTGTGTGTTTTTGGAAAGTTGATACAAATTAGTTTTCTAGAAAAGTTCCATGAATTTCCCTTTCTCCAGTGTAAGCTTGACAGCATCTTGTTTATAAGGGTGAGGTTTTTAACAGTTTCCACCCCCCGCCCCCACAAGTAGTAACTGTGTAAAAACAAAATGTGGTTTTGAGTGTGTTCTGAAGCTTTCTGAGAAGAAGTGTCTCCAAGATCTTGCTCTTTGACCTTTCTACTCTTCTGCCCAGAGTTGGACTTTGTTTCCTGAAATCATGTCGCAGAATTCCTGACTCTGTGATAGAAGTCCAATGTTATTTGAATGCTCTGGGGAGGGCTTGAACAGCCTCTTGGCAGTCCAGTCCTGTGTCATTTTTGCTGCCCTGCTCCAAAGACTGATACCACCAGTGTGGCACAGTTAGACCCCAGTTTGAATCCTGGCCCTCCTGCCTGCTTTGTGACCTTCGCCTGTCACTCAGCCTTCCCCAAACCTCATTTTTCCATCTTTCAGTTGAGGATAAAATGAGGCAGTGCTCTCTCAAGATTAGCTACTTATTTGCTGTTATTATCCAGGGTGAAGAATAGAAGTGGGAAGAGGTAGCCAGGTATTATAAAGTAGAGCAGCTGAGGGTAGGAAGGTGGACCAGCTGACATGCCTGGAAACCATGTCACCAGGTGATACCAAGATCAGCCAGGTGCCTTTCAGATCCCCCTCTATGTTGCGTCTTCCTTCAAGTAAACTGTGAGTAGAGGTCAATGGGAGAGGTGATTTAAAGTAGGGATTGGTTTTTCTAGGTGAGGATTTGTTTGTTTGATAATGAGATTAAAAGTGGTGGTAATGGGATTAATGGAAATTCAGCAAGCTTTGGGGGTGCCCACCCTGGGATGTTGTTGGCTGCAGAGTTTGGAGAAATGATCTATCAGGGGAAGGTGGTCCAGTATATCCTCAGGCCTAAGATGTAACTTAACCATTTTATTAAAACTTGGTTGTCTGAACGAAGGCAACAGTCAGTGGTAGTTGCTGATGGAGGAAGTTTTTGCGGAGCACAAGCGTAGCAGCTCTCCATACCTTCCCTGCCTCTTTTGGCCCTAAATTAAATTGTGTTGACATCTGGACTTGTTGAAAGGATTCTGGTCTCCAGGAAGGTTTGTATCACAAGTCAGGGTCTCCCGGGAAAGGAGGCAGGCAGTTGGATGATGAGCCAGGAAAGTGGAGTGTCTGGCTGGGAGGCTGAGTTCTTGCTGGTGGACTTTGGGCCTGTTGACCAGAAGAACCAGTCGATGCCAGTCACCATTACTAGGGGCCATCAGTATCCAGGTCCATGTGGAATGCCTTTAGTGTGTGTTAAACCCAACTGGAGAATTTATTTCTTTCAGAAATTGGTCAAATCTGAGCATTTAACTGGAAATTAAGAGTACCTAAATGAATATGCTGTTTCTTCTTTTTGATCTGTGACATACTTACAAATAAAGGCTTTTTTAAGCTCACTCTAGGTGTAGGGTGTTCTGTGATCTTTTTCTTGACAAGTGTTGGCCTGTTCTGCTCAATGTAGAAAGTTCCAGGACTCTGGGCTGTGGCTAGCAGAGTTGGTTGGGCTTGGGTGGAGCTGTGTACTGAGAACTGCGGAGTCCCTGTCAGGGATCAGTCCAGGCCCGCTCCCTTCTGGCTTTGACCTCGACCTCAGGCAAGTTACATAATCTCCCTAAACCTCAGTTTCCTCATGTGTAAAATGGGGTCTGTATGAATAAGCATTGACTGAGTAGACAACAGGTGGGGGTGCCTGGCCTCTGTGTTGTATTCAGATTGGCGGAAGGTAGGGGAGTCTCTGACATGTATTATATTTGATTGGTGGGAGGGTGCTGCTTTTGCTCTGCATAAAGGGTTTCTAGAAAAGCCGTCCAGGCCTCACTTTGCCTGTGGTCACTTCTCTTGTTTTGGTGTCCCCTAAAGGTTGAAACTCCGTATTTGTTCCTAGTTGCTGTTACGCCAAGAGACACTGGTACACTGTGGAAGCAGTGCCAGGGAGAGGTGTTGGGCTTGGTATTATGTAATTTCTAGAAACAGGAATTAGTAATATCCGTGTCCTTGTGTGTGACTAACGTCCCCAGTTGTCCTATCCCAGGCAATAACACGTACACGCTTGTGGGCGAATTGGCCTTTGAGATTGTTTTGTGTGAGATAAATTTGGGGATTTTACACTTAAAACATTTTCTGCTATGTTTGAGGAAGCATACGTTTCAGGTGAGCAGATCGTTATTGTGAGGGTTGAAACAGGCAGACTGCATGGAGTATGGAACCTGCCAGTGCAAGTTGTGGGTGTGCACGTGTGTGGGTGCATGCGCGTGTGTGCACACACAAGAGGGAGAGAAGGAAGGAACTGGGCTGGACACATTGCATCTGCTGTGTACCTTCCTTGGACCAGTCGCATATCCTCCCAAGCCTCAGTTTCTCACGTGTAAAATGAGAGAATAGGTTTGGGCTCCAGAGAACTTTGACCACAATCTAGATTTTAAGAGAGAGTAATTCTTATTTTATATCTGTTTTTCACACTCTGGGTAATGAAATGAATTTAGTAGGTTGCAGTCATTGTTTAAGGGGGGAGAAAAAGGAAATGTCAAAGGGTGTTACACATTCAAGGGTATTCCATAAAACCTTTGCTGTGATTTTATGTACTGTGTACATGACAAAATCTGTTTCTTACTGTGAATCTTGTCAGACTAGTGTGAAATAACTTCGTTTTAGATACCTCTCAATGGTAGCTGTGGGTACCCTGAAAACTTAAAAAAAATTTTTTTTTGGTGGCCATTTTGCAATCTATTTCTTCATCACTTGCCCAAGGGTGACTGTCCTGGATATGCTTTCTAGTAGCGAGTGAAGTGCATTGATCTTTTTTTTTGGCCGAGTTGGGTCTTCGTTGCTGCACGTGGGCTTTCTCTAGTTGCGGCGAGCGGGGGCTACTCTTTGTTGCGGTGCGTGGGCTTCTCATTGTGGTGGCTTCTCTTGTTGCAGAGCATGGGCTCTAGGGTGCGCGGGCTTCAGTAGTTGTGATTCACGGGCTCTAGAGCTCAGGCTCAGTAGCTGTGGCCCACGGGCTTAGTTGCTCTGTGGCATGTGGGATCTTCCCGGACCAGGGATCAAACCCGTGTCCCCTGAATTGGCAGGCAGATTTTCAACCACTGCACCACCAGGGAAGTCCTGCATTGATCTTCAGTTTCTTTTCTTTCTTGTACTCTGCTTGCTAGAAGCACTTTGGAGGGTAGAGTGGGATGGGGAAATTGAGGAAGCATGTAGTGGTGAGGGTTGTCAGTAGTTTGCAACAAGCAAAACAAGAAGTATGTAAAGAGTATTTTGTGTGCGTATGTGTAAGGCAAGTTACTTGTCTTTTATTCTCAGATAGTGTCTTCCCAAGTTTTTAGTGAAGATGTCAGTTTTGAAGGAAATGGCTGTTGTATTGGTTAGGTCTCTCCAGTGAAAATACCAAGCATAAACAGGTTGAAATGAAAGGGAATTTGTTGGTTGATGTGATAAGTCTGGAGTGGGCCTTGGGCACAGCTGAATTCAGGGGCTCAAATAAGGACATCAGAGCTGTTCTCTATCTCTGATATCCTGACCTCAAGGTCAAGAGTGATTCTTCCCCAGTAGTGCTCTCTAATGACGGAAAACTTTGGCTTGGGTCATTGCCCGTCCCTGACCATGTGCAGAGTGGGAATGCCGAACCACCTCGCCTCAAACGTGGCACGTTTATCCCATCTCTGCCCTCCACTTGCTCACCTCAAGTGGTAGCCGCAGCAGCATCTTGCTCACCATTATGAGTCATTCTAGATGGGATAATTTTTGTCAAACAGCCTATAGTTTACACTGGAAGTCGAGTGTACCCCCTAACTTGAAGCAAGAAGTTTTGGATGGCTGAAAGGGAAGCTAATTTACCATACTTGGTCTTAAACCAGAGTTAGGTGAAATCGGCTTAGAATGAGTTACTCAAGAAAAAGGATAAAGTGAAGATGGTCAAGGATGTGTGTATTCCAAATGCTTGGTGGAGGATTAAATGAACGACATGGTTTATTCCAGGTTCCAGGTACAGAGGGAGTTGCTGGGGGGGCTCTGGGAGGAGTCAAGCCAAGTCTCAATAGTCTCTTGAGTGGGCAAGAGGACTCCAGCCACTGGTGATAGAGCCCAGTTTGGCCAGAAAAACAGCCCTCAGGAAGCACAGGGATGAGATGGGCTTAGATCACGAAATGAAGCGCAGGGGAAGACTGGGTTAAGAGACCAGGTAGATAAACGTCAGCAAATGCTTGCATGAATGAACTTGTTATGGAGAACATTTCAGTGGACTGGATTCATCTTCATCCACACAAAAAGTACATTTGTAATTTTGCCATTTGTTAAGCTGTTTCTGTACTTAAGTTCTTGTAAAGTCTGTTGCTTGGCATTCCTCTAGTATTACAGAAAGCTTACTCAGATTTCCATAATCAAAAACAAGTGTTAAACACTGCTAGAGTAATCATTTTCCTACAGTTCTTGCTCTTGGATTTATTCAGGTTCTTTAAGGGGCTCGAAATAATTGAGGGTCCAGTGGCCAAGGATAGACCAGCCCTGCTTCTCACTAGAGCATCAGTTTTTTGTTTTTGTTTTTTTTTAATTTATTTATTTGGCAGCATTGGGTCTTTGTTGTGGTGTGCGGGCTCTTTGTTGCAGCGTGTGGGCTTCTCTCTAGTTGTGGCGGCAGGCTTCAGAGCGCGCGGGCTCAGTACTTGCGGTGCGCGGGCTTAGTTGCCCCGCAGCATGTGGGATCTCAGTTCCCCAACCAGGGATCAAACGCGTATCTCCTGCATTGGAAGGCGGATTCTTAACCACTGGACCACCAGGGAAGTCCCTAGAGCATCAGTTCTTAACTTGAGGAGAGGTTGGAGGTCCCTTTGAGAATGTGACAGACAGCACTGTGGATCCTTTCTCCAGAAAAAGGCATATGTGCGAACGTTGAATAGTTTGGGGGCAGGGGCAGTTCTCAGAACCCTAAAGCCCATCCAGGGAGCATGTACTAAAATGAATTTCCTGGATTTTACTTTGAGAATGAGTAATTGTTAATTAAAAGACTCTTGATGGTTTAGAAGACTTTCCTTTTTGCATGCGTCCTGCTTTTGCAGGCATTTGCAAATTTATGACTGTAGGAAACTGTGTGGAGCACCCTTTTTGGTTTGTCCTTGTGAAAATCTTCCAGAGATTTTTACAGAGCTGTCGAGTAACCAGTGTCAGCTGTGGTGCAGATTTGTCCAGGGGCCCTCTGCGCCTTTCTTTTTCAGCTTGTTCTCTTTCTTGGAGATGAATGTCAGAATGTGCCAGAATGGGCTTATTGCAGCGGCTGCAGATGAAGGAAGGTTTTTGTTATGGGGCTCTTCACTGAAGCTGTTTCTGCTGTTCATAAAACCATCTCCAGGATTTGGTGTTGGCCTGGAGCCTTTGCTGCAGAAGGTAATCCAATGGGTCGCTAGCCAGCCTGATGATTTCATTGTGTTGGATGTGGGTAGACTTAGAAAGATTCATGGCTATGGTCCCTTATGTGGCTTAGCGCCTGCTGTCAGCTGCAGCACCCTTTATTCCATGCATGCACTTGAACCTGCAGACTGAGGGAGATAGAACTTGTGGGATGAGAAAGTACCATTCTTTAGTGTGATATGTTTATGCTTAGGGATGTGAGCATACTACACAGGTGGTGTGCGCGATGCCACTCTGCTCTCCTTCCCCAAATTCTTGTCTGGTAGAAGGAATAGGAAATCCAGTATCATAAACTTGAATAATTCATACTTTGTAATTGGGGCAGAGTTGTCAAAGGATGGAAAAGAACTTGTATTACTTCTAAGAATAGGGCATATTGTTTGAAAAATTCAACTGAGTAAATTTTAAAGATCTTACTGGTTTTATTCAATGATTCATGAATGGGGCAGCATCCCATCTAGCAGATAGGAAGGAGCGCCCAAGGAGCTGTACAAATGAAAGACTTAGTAACAGAGAGCAGGATGAGGGAAATTATGCTATCAAAAAGCAGATTGCTTGTGGCAAGGTCACTTTCTTTTTAGGGATGTCAGGGGTCTGTCAGGCAGATTACCTCACTAGTGCTGACCAGGTGATTCCTGATTGACTGGTTTAAGATTCCATTTTGGGAGAGCCGAAACTAATTAAGTTGTGGTTTGTGGACATGGGGCTTAGCATAGGAGACACCATTTTGGGCCTCTTGTCCTCTTTTGAACAATATTAAAACCTCTTTGCTTTCCCCTAATCTCTAAAGTTTGAAGATAGACTTGTATATGCTGATGGATATTTCTCCTATTCATTTTCTGTTGGTCTTGGCTTTAGTTAATCCCATTGCTCTGCTCAGTTGAATTACAGTCTTACTGTACAGGCATGGCTTTGTTACTTAAGCAGTTTTCCTTTTCTGTTCTGTAATTAAATAAACACATAGCCTACATGAAAGAGTTTTGTAAGAGGTGGTACCATCCCTGTGTAGGTTGTTTTCATTTATAATCTTCATTTAAAATTCTTAGCTCTGAAGTGCTTTTAGTTATAAAAAGTTGCTAAGTAATGAAGTTTGTGTATATGGGTCTCTGTTTTCCTTTTGACACCAGGAAACAATTGAGCTCACAGATTGGTTGTCTGGAGATAACACCACCTTCATGTTCATCTATTTCAAGATAACAACTCACATATATTTGTAATCCCAGGAATGCGGTTTGGAGTTACCAGAGTTGGAGCTGACAGGCCCATAGCTTAGCTTGCCTGTCCTCTGTGTCATTTCTCAGGACATCTCTGGGCCTCTTTGCTCTGGGAACCCATTTGAGTACCCTTCCCTTGCACTTTTGAGAGCTGGGTACCCTCCCTGGCCTATGGCTCTTTCAAACCCCTCCCCCCCCAATTGTTCACCTTGAGACAATAGTTATCTTTGATCATTGACTTTGTGAAAAGGTTCAGGGTTTTTAACAAATAGTTGCCTGTGAATAGACTTTCCTTCAAAGGGTAGAACTACCTTTTCTGAATAGGTATTTTTTTCTGTTTCTTACTGCTTGCCTATTCTGAAATGGTAAATTTGAACAGGAGTCACCCTGCTTGCTGTCTGGGTCAGCCTTAATGTACGGAGCTGCAATGTGGGTCACTTCTCTTTCTCCGCTGTATTCCCCTCCACAGACTGGGGAGCTTGTGCATCCATACATGATCACTCCATTTTAGTGAATATCTGAGTGATTACTGTGTGCCAGGTGCTGGATTTCTAAGACTCTGTATTCCTTAAGTCCTCAGAAAATGGGTACCGGTATCATCTGCGTTTTGCAGATAAGGAATTTGACACCTAGAGAGCTCAGTCACTTGGGTAGGGTTGCTAGTAAGTGGCAAGGCCTGGTTCTAGAGCCCAGGTGTTCATGATGTCTGTTCTACAGCGGAAAAAGAGAGGAAGGAATCCACCTCATGCGGATGGTTGGGATGGTACATAAATGAGCACAAGGCAGACCTAGGAAGTGCTCTCTGAGAGGTACAGTCCAGGCAGTCAGAGAAGGAAGAGACTGTCCAGCTGTGAGCATAGGAAAAGAACTGATGTTTAGGCTCATCCATCTGTGAGGACAGCCGAGGCCTGGACAGGAACCTGGATAGTTCTGCAAGCAAACACCTGTTCTTTGGAGGCAGGCCGTGCCCTTGGTCCAAAAGATCGGGGGTTATTAAAAAAAAAACTCACCAGGGCAGAGAATGGTCAGAGGAGGGTCGTTACTTTGGCTGGGCAGATCTTTTCATCCAGGATTCTGTGCCACTCTCCTGAAGAGTCTCATGAAGAAATTCACACATGTGGAATTAAACCTCACCTTTAAAAGGTTTCCACCAGAGCACCAAAATGCCTTGATTTGGTTTCACCTCCATTTTCCCCTTGATACTCCAGTGAAAGTATATGAGAGGGAGTTTGGGGGAGTAGTAAGCTGGAGTAAGTGTCATCTTTAGCCCAGGCGCCCCACCCAGGCTTGTTAACTCAGGGATGTGAACTGTATGATCTCTTAGGATTATGGTGAGCCTCTCAGTCTCTAAGCGCTGCTTTATTGTAGGGTGAAATTGAGTTCCAGCTCTTGGGTGCTTATTTCCCACATAGGGACCCTTATTTAAAAGGAATTTCCTGCCTGAAGCAGACATGCTGAATTGGATGATTCCATCAGTGTGTGTGCGTGGAACTTCTTAAGAAATCAGGTGCTGTGCTGTGTTCTGCATGCACAGTAACGATTCAGTGGTGAGTAAAAGTATTTCCCATGTCTGTGCCATGTATGATTAAAGTGACTGGGGGTGGAGTGTGACAGGTGTTTTAGAGACCTTAATATCTCCAGTGGTGAGCAGCAACCCAGCGCTAGAAAGGTGGTAATTCATTTAACAAGTGTGCCTTGAAGGAATAGGTTTTCATTTTACTTTTAAAACTTTTCTTGACTTTGTAAAATGACAAATGATCTCATTGAATAAGGGTTTGGTTCTGAGTAGCTGTGATAAGAATCCAGTCAAGAGAAAATCTTCTTGCTATAGTATTCTTCTGCATGCTTGCATGCATCCAAGAGCTGTGCAAGTGTCTTAAGTAAGTGCCCAGAAGTGGGATTACTAGGCCATCAGGGATGCCTTAATGCCAAATTACTGTAAAAAAAAAACAGTTGCATCTGTTTACCTTCCCACATCTGAAAATGTTGAGCCATATTTTCACCAACATTGACATTAACAGACTTCTTATATTTGCAAATTAACATGGCTGAGCATCTTTTTGTGTTTATTGTACTTGTTTGAAATACCTGTTTCTGACTTTTGTCATTTTCCTTTAGCTTGTTTATCTTTTTAAATTGATTTGCAGCCGTTGTTTTTTTTTTTGAATATCCTCAAGGTTTTTAAATTTATTTATTTTTGTCTCTGTTGGGTCTTCGTTGCTGCGTGCAGGCTTTCTCTACTTGCGGAGAGTGGGCTTCTCATTGTGGTGGCTTCTCTTGTTGCGGAGCACGGGCTCTAGGCACACAGGCTTCAGTAGTTGTGGTTCACAGGCTTGTAGTTGTGGCTCGCGGGCTCTAGAGCACAGGCTCCATAGTTGTGGTGCACGGACTTAGTTGCTCCGCGGCGTGTGGGATCTTCCCGGACCAGGGGTCCAACCTGTGTCCCCTGCATTGGCAGGCGGATTCTTAACCACTGCGCCACCAGGGAAGTCCCTGCAGACGTTCTTTATAAAGTCTGAGCACCAGATCTTTGTGGCTAGTACATTTTACAAATATTTCCCCCTAGTTTGGTGTCTCCACCACCACCACCACACATACTTCTATATTATCTTTTGACAAACAGAAAATCTTAATTTTAACATAGGTGAATTTATGACTCTTTGTTTTACAGTTGGTGAGAAGAACACTACCTGAAATCAAATATTCTGTTTTATCTTTTAAAAGTTGTAAAGTTTTGCCTTTCAAATGTATGCCCTTCATCCATCAGGAAATGATTTTGGGGTACAGCGTGAGGAGTCATGCAGCCTCTGAATCCCTTGCTGGCTTTGTGACCTCATATAAATGACTGATTTCTTCTGCATCAGTGTTCTCAGCTACAAAATGAGATCCTCATTCCTGCTGTGTGCAAGGTTCTTGTGAGGTCGGAATACAGCATCCCAGCACACTGAGCCCCAAGCCTCAGTAGGCATTCAGTAATTTCCTCCTTGTTCTGAGTCCAACTGCATTCCCTAAGCATGTGGACACTCGGGGAAAGTTGGCACTTAACCCAGAAAGTTGTTGCTAGTACATTGCCTGCCAACTGCTACAGCCATCGCGGCCAGGCTGGGTTTGACTGCTCAGCAAATCTTGTGGCAGGGCACTGGCGGCTTGGAGAATGTTCAGCCGTGTGCAAACTTGCCTGGTGCAGGCAGGTGCTCAGTCTTAGAGATGATTAGTGCAAATCTGATGCATTGTAGAAATAAATGACTGCTTCCTAACTACCCAGTACAGTTAAAAAGTTGAGTCCGGACACTCTTCTAACCAGGAGCTTTGGGCCTTGAAAGGAGCTTGTTTAGTGACCACCAGTGACCACATGTGCAGACACACGGTGTGCATTCCTGTGAGCAAACAAACAGAAAGCTGGGGATCTGGTGATGTTTGGCATTTGTGTCACAGTATGCATTTTCCGATTGATTCATGGAGAGAGAGAATGGGCTGGGATTGTGTGGTGTGGTACAGTTAGAGATGCCCATGATCAAAGACACTTTGCATTTCCCTTTGGAGGAGAGTAATGACCATGAAGGATGGGTGGACATTTTTGCTTGTGTTCTGGGAGATCAGATGTCAGAGTGAGGAGACTGAAGGGCATAGACTTTAAGCATTGCTCATAGAGTGTGTTGCGGTGGATATTCCCCTTTCTAGAGCCTTTTCCAGTTTCACTCTCCGGTGTTCTTGCTTCCATTTTGATCAGGGGCTTCGTCGTACACCTTTCACAGAGGGGACCACTGAGCTGGGCATGTAATAATTCAGCCATCACACATTTGTTGATCCCTCTCAACCCTGTAGTGTCCACACTTGGAAAACCCGGAAATGTCCCAATGTAAGACAGCTGGGGAGTGGTAAGCTTTGGCCTTTTGTGATGGGTAGTGGCTGTCATGTCACATTTAGGGGTGACAGATAGGATCTATACATATGTCGTATCAACACCAGAACATAGTATGAGGGGAATATTGATTGTAAGTAACCCTGAGAGTTTACACATGTGGAAATAGGTGTTGTGCTGCAGGGTGATGTTTCCCCTACTTGTGGCTTTGTTACATTTTATTGTAGTGACAGCTAAATGTTTTAATCAAGAGATCTCAGTCTACAGGCAGAATTGGGTTGTTTATTGCTGCTTGTTCCTTCTGAACCCAAAGGTGTTCTGTTGTCAGGGCCAGTAGGGAGTTGTTTGGTTCTCTAGCACTTGTTGCCTAGGAGTCCCCCTCCCAGCCCCTGCAGCAGCAAATATCTT
The DNA here is from genome assembly GCF_028564815.1 of Eubalaena glacialis. NCBI lineage: Eukaryota > Metazoa > Chordata > Mammalia > Artiodactyla > Balaenidae > Eubalaena > Eubalaena glacialis. Next base: position 171,230,634 of record NC_083719.1, read on the forward strand.
TACTAGTTTTGAGATTTAACCAGAACTGTAAAATTGGGCCAAAGTCCTCTAGGAAACATTTAGTATGAAAAATTATTCTACACAGTAGTGTTCTATCAGGGTAAGTTAATTTTCTCAAAAGATTAATGAACTGTCTTAAACACTCTTGAATAGCTGGGTATCAACTTTCCCCCTACTCTGAGCTAGGAGTAGCCCCACTTCCCTAACTGATGTGAGCGCAGGAAATGTTTCGGTTGTGCAGCCTACAAGGTTTTTTGTTTTTTTTGTTTTTTTGGGTGCGTTGGGTCTTCATTGCTGTGCGCGGGCTTTCTCTAGTTGCGGCGAGCGGGGGCTACTCTTCGTTGTGGTGCGTGGGCTTCTCATTGCGGTGGCTTTTCTTTTTGTGGAGCACGGGCTCTAGGCACGTGGGCTTCAGTAGCGGCACTTGGGCTCAGTAGTTGTGGCTCACGGGCTTTAGAGCACAGGCTCAGTAGTTATGGAACATGGGCTTAGTTGCTCCGCGGCATGTGGGATCTTCCTGGACCAGGGCTCGAACCCATGTCCTCTACATTGGCAGGCGGATTCGTAACCACTGAGCCACCAGGGAAGCCCAAGGATTTTTTATTACTCCTTTAAGATTGTTAGTTTCGCTGCTTTGCTGTCTTAAATGTAAACCATAAGTCACAGAACCCGTTCTTTACCTTGAATTTTGTTTTCAGAAAAGCACTTTATAACACGTAGTTGTTCAGCAGTGCTCCAGTAGCTGCTCTCATCTTGGAGGAGTTTCCAGTCTACACAAGGTGGATGGATCATTCCAGAAAGTAGAGTAGTTTGGGTCTTTCTCAATATCTCTCCCACCCCCACCCCCACCCCCCAAAAAGCTGTGATTGAACAACATTAGGCACTTCACATAAGGCAGGTACTATATGTAAGCCTGCTGATCCTTGGGACAATCCTGAGGATGGGCCCTGTCAACTACTCCATTTCACAGATGAGGAATCACAAGTCTAATGACGATGTCTGTTGCTAAAAGTCTCTCAGGTTAGTTCTGGAGGTTGAGGTTCAGACCAGGCTGCTTTTGTTCTTAACCTGTAGGTCTGTCTCCACCTTCCCTGCACAGCCCCAGGTCTGAAGTAGGTGGGGCCCAGACATGGTTTATTTGTTTATTCATTTTCTTAAGTTTATATGCCATAAAATTCACTCTGAAAAATACACCACTGCAGTCAAGATACAGAATATTTCCAACATTCCCCCAAATTGTTTTGTGCCTCTTTGTAGTCAGCCCCTCCTCCTATCCCCAGCTCTACACATGAGTGTTTAAAATAAGATCCCCAAGCAATTCTCTGTGCAGCCGGAGATGAGAGCCACCACTTTATGAGCTCTCTCCAGAGCAGCAATTATGTCATGTTTTTTGCTTATGAGCCTTGGTGGGTAAGACGCAGAAGCAGGTGGCCACTGCTGTAAGGACAGATAGTACTGGAATGTTGGGCCTTGCTCCTGAGTGGTAGTTGCTTGGTGGCAGCCTGTTGCTGAAGCCTTGCTCTGGGGAGGAAGGAGGAAGCATGAACGTTATGCCACAGAGTACACTCATGCTGGGAGCCACGGAAATATGTCCCTGTTCTGTGTGCCTCTCTATATCTGTCCATATTGGGAGTTCTGCCTGAGGCTAGGGCGTCTATTGCTGGGGAATCAGAGTAAACCGCTTCTTAGCTGGGATTGGCCATAGCTTGGATGCCCCATCCCCATGTCCCTTCATCCTATTCCCTACTTCCACCAGGGGACTCTTGAGTTAGTTACTATGCCTACGGAGCAAGTAGATCATTGCAAGTAGATCATTGCGAAAGAATTGTGTGAAATTTGCAGAGTTCTCTAAGGGGAGGATTCTTTTTTCAATGGGGAGGAGAGGTGTTCTGCCCATTCATGCATAATAATCACCTTATAAAATGGTGGGTCCTTCTGCTGTGAGATAGTCACATGGGTCACAAGTGTAAGCAGTGCCCGGCCAGAGCCTCGGGCATTCAGGTGGGCAGCTGTGGTAGCTGAGCATGTTTGCGCCCCAAGTGTCTGTGTCTACAAGTGTTTGTAGTGCCCTGAGAGTAAGGAACCGGCTCTGTGCCAACAGAAGAGGGCTCTTACGATGTGCCTGAGGCACGACCCATAAAAGTGACAGCATGATGTGTCTGCAGTTTAGTTTAGTTCCCAAATGCTGGAATCCCAGGAAATAGCCTGAACTGCTTAAGGATCCCTCAGTGTGGGGCCTGTTTTCTTTCTCTAGGCCTCGGGTGGAGTTGGATTGATTGCGTATTTTACTAGGGATAAATGATTTGGTGTTCTTTCTATTAAGCCAATTTTCTGGTTGTAGGAAATAGATTGTTATAGTTTTGGTTTAGTTCACAAGTGTTAGGGAAGCTGTAGAGAAGTACAGTTTCCTCCCTTTTTCAAGGGTGGAGTGAGGAGAGGAATCATCGATGTGACCACAAGCTTTTTACATTAAGAATGCAAGGAAAGGGACTTCCCTGGTGGTCCAGTGGTTAAGACTTTGCGCTTCCAATGCAGGGGGCGTGGGTTCAGTCCCTGGTCAGGGAACTAAGATCCCACATGCTGCCCGGCGCAATCAAAAAAAAAAAAAGAATGCAAGGGAAGCATTTTTTGATTTTTCTTTTGACAGCCATTCAAGTTAACCACAACCTTAGGCAAGATTCAGGCAAAAAGAAACCAAGTATTCCAGCAGTGCTTACAGTAAATATTTCCGTTTGTGGAATTTTACCCATGTTTGTGTGTTTTGCAGAGCCCACCAATAAACTACTGCTTAATAATGAAGTCCCAGTTGGGTTGTGAGTCTTTGGGCTTGCGCTGTGCCCCATTGCCTGCATAGAATAGGCACACAGGAACCTTTATCACAATTGTTAGCGGCTGCATGACCTGGTGTCTGACTGCCTGTTGTGTTGTGGCTCGTAGTGGTTCTCCCAGCTGGGGACATTGCTGGTTGTAACAACATCCTGTTATGCTTCACCTTCACCTCGAAGATGAGATTGCAAAAATGCCTGAGATTGGGAATGAGGACATGGCAGTCAGCACCCATCCTCTCTGCTGCTGGGAGCCCAGGGTGTTTGCTTTATGGGCTGGGCCCTTATATGCTGCTGTTTCCATTTTCGATTTCCAGGTGAACCAGCTGCTTTCGGCTTTTTTTTTTTTAAGATTTTGTTGTTGTTGTTGTGGACCATTTTTTTTAAAGTCTTTATTGAATTTGTTACAATATTGCTTCTGTTTTGTTTTGGTTTTTTGGCTGCAAGGCATGTGGGATCTTAGCTTCCTGACCAGGGATCGAACCCGTACCCCCTGCATTGGAAGGCAAAGTCCTAACCACTGGACCACCAGGGACGTCCCTGCTTTCTGCCTCTACATCCCCTGTAACCCCTGAGGGCCAGCCTCAGACAAGAGGAAATGAGGACTCTTCTAGTTGGAGCCTACATATGTATTCCTTTTGTCAGCAAGTGGGGCATCTCCCACCAGACCCGAGTCCCTTACAAAGGTAGATCCAAAAGCAGATGAAATGTCAACAAGTTCTGAAAGAGACCTCTTAATTATGCAAACAGAATGTTCCTTGTACTTGTCCAGTAGACAAAACAAAGGAAGGTGTGGGAGTGTGTCAGGCTTTGATGAGTAGAAGACTTGAGAAGCAACTGAAGCCACCCAAGGCGATTTACAAACTTTGTGAAGATAGGTCTGGGGACTCTAAATGCTTCTGTGTCTTGTTTGTGTTTTGCTTGTTTGTGAAGATGAGTGAGTAACATATTCCACCTGATGTTTTTCTTAGAGACAGAAAAGAGAAAAGCGCTCAGTAAATTTAGATCTGCAAAGGAACAGCTCGGGAAGGCCTTGCAGTTTGTGTGGCTTGGTCAGCAGGAGGTGGCAGGACTCCCTGGCCTGACATTTGAAGGTGCCATAATAGCAATGATGCCAGTCCTGGTTGCCATGTTGTCTTTTGTGAAGATTGTGAGACTGTAACTGAAGGCTGCTACTGTTTCACAACTTGTGATTACCTATTTGTGGGAGGGGAAGGAACTTATTTTTTAATGGTTTGTTTGAAGCTGTGCTGACTGCTTTTTTCTTCTTTCTTTTTAGTTCTCACAAAAACACAAGTAGATATGACAAAATCCCAATAGAAGAAGGGCCTCAGGCTAAGGTGCCTGCCTAAGGTCACATGAGCAGGAACTGAACCAAGGTCTTACTGGCTCTGAAGTCAGTCTTTCACCTGAGGGGTCACTCCCCATCAGAGACCACTCCCCCAGGAAGGGGAGGCAAAGGGGGTTATGTGCTTAGATAACCAGATTAGAGGGGCCTCTGTCAACACACCTCCTTTGTTAAGGGGATTTTCAGAGGATTGAGAGTAAGTTGGTTTGTCTCCCTTTAGGCCTCTGGATTTCCCAAACTCAAATTTAGAGTTCTGTCCTTGGGTGGAGTGCTGCTTCAGAAGCTCAGTGTGGTTTAGGAGATCAATACACTGCACATTGTGGTGCCACCTCAATGATCCACCCCCTACACTGATCCTCTTGGTTCCCTGTTCACTTTAGCAGCCATGTCGTACTCTCTGCATTACTACTGTCTGAAGACACACTGGCTCGTCTGCAGGCATCCTGCCATCTCTCTCTGGGGTTGGGAGGCCTCTGTCCCAGGCTTTGGACTTTGCATGGCTGGTATCCATGGTTCGTTTCTGGCTTTCTTCAAATGTTTATTGAGACCTTTCAGCCTGCCAAGCACTGACTTGATGCTGTCCATAGCAGTACGAACTTGAAGGGGAACAAACATGACAGTTCAGTGTATGCTGTGGTTGTAATTTCCAGTTGTTCATTGCTGGTATATAGGAAAGCGGTAGACTTTTATGTATTAACCCTGTATCCTACAACCTTGCTGTGACTGCTTCTTAGTTCCAGGTGGTTTTTTTGGTTGATTCTCTCAGGTTCTCTGTATAGACAGTCATGTAATCTGCCAATAAAGACAGTCTTATTTCTTCCCAATCTGTATTTTTTTCATTTCCTTTTCTTAATGTATTATTTAGGACTTCCAGCATGATGTTAAAGGAGTGGTGAGAAAGGACATCCTTGCCTTGGTCCAGATCTTAAGGGGAAAGTGTCTAGTTTCTCAGTATTAAGTAGATCCTGTGATTATGATAAGACAAAAACTGGCCACAGGAACTCTTGGGAAGGCCACCTATGGCACACTTGGTGTGGGAAGGGGGCGGGGACTCACTGAAGGCTTCTTGAAGGAGAGTGGTTTGCCAGGATGGGGAGCTGTGGAGGACAGGGTATTTCAGACAGGGAAGGCCCAGTATATTCAAAGGAAGAAATCAAGTGTGTCAGAATGGTACATGTGTGAGCAACAACAAGCATCTTTTTGAGAAAGATGGGGAACCTGGCTAGAATCCTTGGACTCCTATCATGTGCCCAGTGCTCTGAGGTGCCAGGGACACATTCTATGTAGACACCAGAATATGGCACCCCCAGGCTGCAGTAGGAGTTTAGATGCGGTGCAGCTTCCTTTACCAAGCTGGTTCTCTGGAATGGGCAGGCTCTACCAAGGTTCAGCTTCAACTGTATGGCTTGTTCCCTGGGCCACTGTCCTTGTTCGTGGCACCTCCAATTGGTACCTGATTCGGAAATTCTAAGAAAGATGCAGTAGTATGGTGTTGAGTGCTGAGGCAATGGGGGAAACAATCATAGTCAAAGAATAGTTTTACGTTTTCTCTTTTTGAAAGTAATGTGTTAGTTCTTTGTTCTCTGAATGGCCTCTGGGGTCTGGGACAGCCTGCCCCACTATTCACTATCCTTGACTGCCTTGCCACTTCACCACACAGGGCCCAAACTCCAGGCCTCACCCCACACTGACTGTCTGCATCCTGGGAATCTTGGGTGTCAGCCAGACCCTAGAGCCCCAGGCTCCAAGGAGATCAGCATTTCTGTTCATTTTGGATTAGTTCTGGCATCCAGCCATCATTTACAGCATTCTTCCCTGGGAACCCGGCAGAGACATCCCAAGAACTGGCTTGATGAACCTTTGGAACATGAGCCTGCCCTAGGTTGCTGGTTGCTGTGGTATGTTGAGAAAACTTTTCTGGAAAAAAACAGTGGGAAAGAGGGAAATTCCACACCCAGAAATTGGCCCTGGAATTATAGCCAAGTTTCAGTTGTGTTCCATGCTGGTGGCGGAATCATATTCCTCTTCCTGTCCCCTTGGCTTCTGGACTGGAGAGGAAACAAGTGGACCCAGGAAATCTCTGCATGAGGTTGTTTTCCACCTAGTTGGTGGAGATCACAGACTGTCTGCCAGATGTGTATGTAGAGGCCAGCGTGTCTTTCTCTTCCACTTTCTCTTCTACTGTGAACCGCATGTCCAGACCTTTATTTTATCAGTTACAGCTGAAGAAATTCAGGAGAAGGAGAACCTTAGGCTTTGGTGTTTTCATTTATGTTTTACTCAACACAGATTTTGAGAAAATTGTTATGAATTACATTTGTGAAAACTCACAGATTCCTGGTATGTCCTGGCATTGTCACCCCAGTTCTTGATTTGTGCAGTGGATCACAGTCTTGGCTTGAATGTTAAGAATAACCTCGGTAGCTTTGAAAATCCTAATACTTGGCCCTTACCCGGGACGCTTTTCACTGGAATCTCTGTGAGTAGGGGCCCAGGCATCCTTTTTTTTTTTTCTTTTAAGGTTTCTCAGATGCTGCCAACTGTATAGTTCTGTAAACCGTTGTTTAGCCAGATTTCACTCCTGAGTCAGTGCTGAGCGTTGAGAATCTGGAAGCTGCAGAGTCTCGTGAGGAGAGACATAACACTGGGCGAGTCACAGACTCTTCTGGGCATGCTTGGCTTGAAGGCTTTTATTTAAATCTGGCTACTGGATTTTTCCTTTGCTAACTTCATTGCAGGGCACCTTAGTCTGAGGACAGAGAGAATGGTGGTCTGGTTTATTATTAAAGCCTAATTAACTATTTTGACTATATTTGGGCCCTGTTGAAATTTGGGATATGGGTCTCTGACTGACTTCAGTGCTGAAGCTATTTCTGCTAGTCATTTGAGATGGAAAACTTCCTGAAATGAATTACCAGAAGCTTTGCCCTGAGGTAAAGAGGGGTGTGCCCTCACCAACATTCATACTGCCACTACTCACAATAGCAAAAAGGTAGAAACAATCCAAATGTCCACTTGATGAGTGGTTAAAGTGTGGCATATCCATATAATGGAACAATATTCAGCTTCAAAAGGAAGGAAATTCTGACATGTGCTTACAACATGGATGAACCTTAAAGACACTGCTAAGTGAAAGAATCCAGAGACAAAAGGACAAATATCGTGTGATTCCACTTATATGAGTTACCTAAAATAGCCGAATTCATAGCGACAGAAAATGGAATAGTGGTTACCAGGAGTTGGGGGAGGGAGGGGAGTGGGAGTTCATGTTTAATGGGGACAGAGTTTCTGTCTGGGGAGATGAAAAAGTTGTGGAGGTGGATGGTAGTGATGGTTGAACGACAGTGTGAATGTACTTCATACTACGGAACTGTACACTTAAAAATGGTTAAAATGGTAAACCTTAAGTATATTTTACCACAATTTAAAACAGTTTTTTAATGGGTGTGCCTTACTTCTTCTGGGTAGCTAGCTGGATATTGATTATATTCACCACAGACTAACAGGTTGTGCCTGCACAGGTCGCCTAAGGCTGTTGTTCTCTTCCATGGCAGGTTAACTTGTTAGCTGTTTTTTCTTTTGGTAAAATGGCATAATTGTCTCCTTGCCTGCTATCGAATTGCCAGCTGTTGCTTCCTCCTGTGCCTTCAACTGCTCCTCTCCCCTTTCTATGGGCTGCTTCTAATCTGGTGTCCTGGGAACGGAGATAAGCCTGCCTGCTCAGTGGTCTTGGGCTTTGTGGTAGCCTTACCCGGTGCCACCCTTCTGGGCCTTCAAGTGGCCAGAACCCCCATCCCCCACCCCCACCCCACCCCCCCCCCGCAAACAGCCACTCTGGTTGTTGGGTTTCACGGTTTTTTCAGCTTCAGTTTTTACCTTGGCATCTGAGGTTAATCTTGTTTTGAGTTAAAGGTGAGTTTATTATTGATTGGCTTTTTGCATTTGGATGTCACTGTTTTGAGTGGTGCTTCCGTTGGTCCCCTTGAGCTGTTGGCATTGATGGTAGATGGCTGTTGTGAGAACCCCCGCGTGTGAACTGAGCATGGTGGTCTTGCATGAGTCAGCCCTTCCGAGGGTACTGAAATCCAAAAGGAGCACAGATGTGCTCTCCTTCCTTTGCTGGAATCCTCTAGGGCCCGAAATTGTGAAACACAAAACCTAGGATGCTTTCAGTTTGGGGTGTTTGGGTTTTTCAAAGGAACATCTATAGATACTTTCCACGTGCTTACAATGTTTTATTAGGTAAGCAGCTTTCTCCATAGCCTGTTGCTTAGTCCAAATAATGGCAAGGATTTTGGGGGCCACAGTTTCCAACAGTAAAGAGGAGACCCTTGGGGTGTAGATAAGTCACCCGAGTCTTCAGTCATGGGTAGAGGGTCGTGAAGGCACCTCCCCAGATGAAGGCACACTTTTGCCTTTGGCACATAGGAGCTGTGAAACTTCTGAGAACTCTGAGATAGAAGATCAGGGTAGGGAATGTGTAAGTACAGTGGCTTGTTGTAACTAGGGTACTCTTTTTGGCCTGCTTTTCTAATTAAAGGTGGAGCATATTTGTGAAATGAAAAATGAGGCTTTGGTCAACTGAGAAGCTGTCATTCAGCAGGGCTTAAAATTGTGACATTTATTTAGGGAATCAGGGGCTTTCCTGGTGGCACAGTGGTTAAGAATCCACCTGCCAATGCAGGGGACACGGGTTCGATCCCTGGTCTGGGAAGATCCCCACATGCCATGGAGCAGCTAAGTCCGTGAGCCACAACTACTGAGCCTGCACTCTAGAGCCCGCGTGCTGCAACTGCTGAAGCCTGTGCACCTAGAGCCCGTGCTCTGCAACAAGAGAAGCCACCACAATGAGAAGCCCGTGCACCGGAACGAAGAGTAGCCACCACTCACCACAACTAGAGAAAGCCCGTGCACAGCAACGAAGACCCAATACAGCCAAAAATAAAAACAAATAAATAAATATTTAGGGAATCATTTTTTTACTACTAGCAAAATAACTGGTGTACCAGAAGGTAAACCTAGGATTTGCTGTTGTTGTATCCTGCCTGAGGGGTGGAGTCAAGGATGACTTGCCTCTCAGACACAACTCTCTGCAGGAAAATATGCTTGTATTGTAAATGTGTAGGCAAAAAGTAAAATTGTAGTATGGAACTGACTTAATGAATTCTTTTGTCTTATATGTAAATTTCCAGAGGTAAATTAATTCTTTCCTTTTCATTATTGTTAAAGGTGATAGTGTAAAGATTCTGTCACTGAATGGAAGCTGTGGTTTTAAGTAAACCACAAGCCCCTGTGTTCAAAACAGACACATATCTAAGGAACCGTCTTTAGAGTAACTTACACATGAATGAGAGATTTCAGTGGAGAAAATTTGTTAGCCAGGTGGACTGTTTTTCCTTTTAATGCATAATATGGATGAAATGGGATGAGATCAGGAACCACAGTCTCGCTTTTGTGAAAGTCCCAAGGAGTAGGGACTTTGAAAAGCTCCAATTCCATGTGCCCCCATCCTTTCTTTTTTCCATAGTACATCACATAATTTTAGTTGTTATTTTCATTCTTTGTTGTCTGGCTGTCCCTGTTCCCCCACCTCTGGGCCAGAATGTGAGCACATGAGGGCGGGTGTCTTTGTGCTGAATCCCAAGAGCCTGTAGTATTAAAAGATACACAGTAAGGTGTTTGTTAAGTAGCTGAATCGGAAATCCAAAGTTTTCACCTAAACCAGGAACACCTCAAATGACAGGGGTATAGCCAGTCATCCTTAGGCCTCTGCCGCTTGACCAGCCTGGACCAGTTGGTTTTCAGCTTGTTCTTAATCTCAACACCATCTCCTTATAGACCCACACAAGACAGATGCATGTTAGCATGTGTCCGTGAAGTGGGGCAGCAAAGGTAAGAAGCAGGGCAGGCCAGATAATGGTTAGTGAGAAGAGCAGTAGTTGGATCACAAGAGCAAAGTTAACAAAAGGAGCAAGCTTAACCTTTATCAGAACCCCATGATTTGGGGTTCTGCAGGGTCTAAAGTGCCAGCATGCATAGTTCTTTCCATCTAGGTCTTGCTAGGACCTTTACCTCTGTAATGCTATAGACTTTTTTGTTTATAAAGAACACTTTTTAAAACGTCTCAAATCAGGGACTTCCCTGGTGGTCCAGTGGTTAAGACTTTGCCTTCCAACACGGGGTGCGGGTTCAATCCCTGGTCGGGGAGCTAGGATCCCACATGCGTCGCAGCCAAAAAAGAAAAAAAACCCCACCAAAACATAAAACAGAAGCAATGCTGTAACAAATTCAATAAAGACTTTAAAACTGGTCCATGTCAAAAAAAAAAAGGTCTCAAATGATACCTTGGGTTGAAATCAGATCTATAATAGCCTGTATCTCTTGTTTTTACTCACTAGAGATAGTGAGCCTAACTTACTAGGGAACCTATATCTACTGGGGGTGAAAGCTTATGTTTTCATAAATATGGGTCAGTATAAAAATGGAATAAATCAGAAATATGAAAACTGTGGGCTCGGAGTGGGAAGGTGTGTGTGCTGTGAGCTCTGTTGCCTCTGGTTTGTGCCCAGGCTGGGGGCAGAGTATGGTGGGTCAGGAGGGTAGCCTGGCCAGGTTGGCTGTGTTTCCCTAGAGGGTCTTCCACAGGGCTGGTGTTCTGTGTTTGTGTTGAGTGAAATTTCCTTTTCTTCCCCGGGCCTGGAGCACATCTGTTTGAGTTACATTCTAGGTATACTTGCACCTATTTATTATTAAAGGGATTTGAGTTTGAACTGGGTTTGATAACGGTTTTTCTTCCTAAGCACCCGTGGTGCATTTCTGTACCTGGAAGTATAATGCATTTTGATGCCATTCCTATGGCAACCAGTGAACTCCAAGGGAGCAGATCCTATTTTTGTGCTCTAACATGGTAACAGGATTAGTGAAGGCACATTGAAAATACATTGTAAGTCTGCTGCAGTTTGAAGAGAATTTAAATGGTCCAGTACTAAATTTTCGACATTGACTCCGTTTGAGTACACGTCTAATAATCTGCGTGGCACTCAACTTAGTCTGGTTTTAAATGTTATTGTGGGGAGGGGGTGTTTGATGGGGGCTTATTTTTAATCCAAAGTGGGTCCTCAGTAAAATCTTCAGGGACTCCATTTTCTGGGTTTCAAAACCTCGTTCACAGGTCTCTATCATTGGGTTTTTTTTTTTTTTTTTTTTTTTTGGCTGCGTTTGGGTCTTCGTTGCTGCGCGCAGGCTTTCTCTACTTGTGGCGAGAGGGGGCTACTCTTCATTGCGGTGCTCGGGCTTCTCATGGCAGTGGCTTCTCTTGTTGCGGAGCACAGCCTGTAGGCGTGCAGGCTTCAGTAGTTGCAGCATGCGGGCTTCAGTAGTTGCGGTGTGCGGGCTCTAGGGCACAAGGGCTTCAGTAGTTGTGGCGCATGGGCTTAGTTGCTCTGCGGCATGTGGGATCTTCCCCACCAGGGATTGAACCCATGTACCCTGCATTGGCAGGTGGATTCTCAACCACTGCACCACCGGAGAACTCCCTATCATTGGGGATTCTTGTGTTCAGGTGTGTGACACTCTACCCCAACCTGAGCTTGGAGGTCAGGTGATTTTAACTTGTCTATCCTGCCTTTAAACCAAACCTCTCTAAGAGACAAAATAAAACAAAAATGTGAATTCCTTCCTCAGGAAGCCTTCCTTCACCTGAGCCTCTTGCTGAGGTGACGGTGGCACCCTGGGAGGTAGTGCCTTGTGACTTCCTGTCCGTCAGAGCAGGGTCTTGGCTGTGGGTGGTGCCCCCATGGGGAGAGGGCAGTACCCCCGCAAGCCACACCTTTCCCAGCTTCCATTCTCCTGGTTTCATCAGATTGAGCTATCCTGTTAGCCGTTTGGGGTTAGGGAAATGATGCCCACCTATTTTCTGATTTTAAGTTGGTAAGAAGCCTAGCTTTCTGCTGGAGTAATTTGGAGGCATCTTGGTGAAGCATCTCAATCCTCGCTGGCTCTGGGAACTAATGTCTGAGCCTGGAAATGTGGGGGGCTGAGTTGGGGACATGGCGAGGTTGAACAGGGCAGCCAGAGGTGGAGGAGATGAGGCAATTCTGAGGTGGTTTTGCACTTTGGTTTCCCCCAGTTGTTACAGAGACTGTATAGCTCACATTGTTTGGCTTCTCATGTTCAGGCCTTGCCTGTTCCAGCTGCCTTGGCATGGTGGGGACCCAGGTGGTTGTTTTCCCCAGGCTGTGGAGGGCTGAGGACTCCGTGCCTGTTCTCTGACCTTTCTTTTCCCATAGCAGATGGTACTGTTGTGCACTCTCCTTTGCCATAGAAAGAGCTCATTCATGCTGTTCATTGACGGTGGACTCAGAGCTCTGCCTTCCTTCATCTGCCCGGGTCGGCACCCCCACCCTATTCTGAAGTCACCCTCATGTGCTGACTTCCTCACATTGGCCTGGTGCAGCACAAGATCCTGGGTAGCACTGGCTGCTGAGGCCAGAACAAGGGAAATGCAAAATGGCTCCGTTCTCCTTAACGCTAGTGGGAGGCGCCATCCAAGTTTGTGGAGGGCTCAGGGTAGTGTCAGTAGTCCTGGCTGAATTCTGCGTGTGCCTCACAAAACAGCCTCTGGGAAGGAGCTAAGTTTATAACTGGAACCTGTGTTCCAGTCCCCTTCCTCTAGTTATGAGGAACCCGGGGGCCCTGCAGGATCTTAGCCCAGCCTCTGGAACCTTCTTTGGAAGTTATTTTCTCATCTTGTCTCTGTCTTTGGTGTGTTCGCCTTGATCCAAAACTCTCCTTCAACGTCTTGATGCTTTAAAAGCCTTTGTGTACCTCACATTAAACATTTTCTGGAATGGTTTCCGCTTCCTCCCTTTTCACATCAACTATTCAACTCTTGGAGGACGAAATTCTGTGCTTGGTCCCCCCCCACCCCCCAGGTTGCCAACAGCCTCATTGAAAATCCCAGGAGCAGCTGTGGTGCCTGAGACCACGGGCCCACACCTACCACTTCTTACCTGCCCTGTGGTTTCACCATCCAGGAGGCTGCTGATTCCCACGACTCTGCCTACTCCCCTGGCAGGGATTTCAATTTGGGCACTCTTCTCTCTGGACACACAATGTCCCGAATGGTCTCACTCAGTCCTGTTACTCAGCTCTGGTGTTCTCTGCTCCTATACCCAGATACAAGTTTGTCTTATTGATGGCTCAGCAGTTAATCCTGGGCTCCCTTTTGGCCTCAACAGCTGGGACTTGTCCTCTTAAATTATCTTTGGGTCTGACCCCATTTTCCGCATCCCCCCCCCCCCCAATTTGGTCTTGATTTGTTCCTGCAATAGCCTCCATGATAACTTTGGTCTCCAACCGCTCAACAATGTTACCAGATCGTGGGATGCCTAACCCCTAAGTGGCATGACTTCAGCTAGTACCAGGACTAGCAATCCCCATGGGAGAAGGGCACATTTACCTTTTCAGTTTCCCACAGTCCTTCTGTCACTTTGAGGAAGAAGTGTCATCAGTTGCTAATCTCCCTTTGTATACATTGAGTGCTGCTAAGAATCTTGGCCTAGCAGCCATGCCAACATTGTTTTCATTGTCCTTATTTTTACACTGATTTTCTCTTTATAGCAGTTGGTGCTGGTTTTTAAGTTAATGATTTTTTTTCTTTTAATTTCGAAAATTTTCATAGCTACAAAAAGTAGATTCACCAATTAATATTTTGCCACATTTGTTTTATTTATTGATGCACAGGTTTGTTTTTTTTCCCCTCAGTCCTTTGAAAGTAAGTCGCAGATGTGATTTCTTACCTTATGTACTTCAGCAAACATCTCTTTGAGAATAAAGGCATTTTCTTGAAAGCAGGGACTCCAACAGATATTTGTATACCCGTGTTCATAGCAGTATGTCATGATGGTGAAAAAGTGGAAGCAACCCAAGTGTCCATGGAGGGATGAGTGAACAAATATGGTGTATCTATACGATGGAATATTACTCAGCCTTGAAAAAGGAAGGAACTTCTGATACATGCTACACATGGATGAACCTTGAGGACATTTTGTTAAGTAAAAGAAGCCAGACACAAAAGGACAAATCCTCTGTGATTACACTTATATCAGGTACTTAAAGAAGTCAGATTCTTAGAGACAGAAAGTAGAATGGTGTTTACTAGGGGCTGGAGGGAGGAGGAGATGGGGAGTTAGTGTTTAATGGGTACGGAGTTTCAGTTTTGCAAGATGAAAGAAGTTCTGGAGCTGGACAGTGGTGATAGTTGCCCAACAGTGTGATTGTACTTAATGTCACTTAACTGTATGCTTAGAAAGGGTTAAAATGGTAAATTTCATATTATGTGTATTTTGCCACAGTAAAAGGATAAGTAATATAAAAGGTATAAGTTTTTATTCTTTTTTTTTTTCTTTAATAAGGGTATTGTCCTATAAAACCACAATAAACGTTGTGGAAAATCAACAATAATTGTGTCCCATATTAAGAATTCCCATGTTGTCTCCCAAAATGTCTATCTCCTGTTCAGACAGGTTCACACATTGCATGTGATATGTTAATGTTTTCTTTTAAATAAATATATTTGTTTATAAATAGCAAGTTGGTGTAAAGCACAGGTGGATCTGTGGGTGATGAAGGTGGTGGGTGTGAACTGACTAGGGTCAAACCAACCCTGAATGTGTAATGGTCTGGGTCCCTTTGGCACTGGAGCTGAGTTCCTAATGTGTATGCCCCAGCCCTCCTAGCTTCTACAGGAGGAACCTTCTACATCTTTACAGTAAGATCAGCCCTAACCTCTTGGGGCTCTTGAGCATCATCAAAATGATGATGAGTTGCAACTGGAACTGAGGAACTGAATTTTTAAATTTTATTGATTTCTAATTAAGATTTTAAAACGGATGCCAATTTAGTTTTGGAGAACATTGAAGTATGTTTGGAACATCTTGGATATGTGAATCTACTTTTTCTTTTTTTTTTGGCCACGCTGTGTGGCATGTGGGATCTTAGTTCCCTGACCAGGGATCGAACCCATGCCCCCTGCAGTGGAAGTGCAGAGCCCTAACCACTGGACCGCCAGGGAAGTCCGTGAATCTACTTTTTTAACTTTAAACTTTATAAAATCTACATACAGAGCAAATATTTTGAATGAAAAGTTAGCTCCTGAATTGAGATGTGCTTAAAGTGTGGAGTACGCACAGATTTCAGACATTTAGTATGAAAAAAAATGTAAAATGTCTGTTTCTTACAGTGGTTACACATTGAAATGATATTTTGGGTGTATTGGGTTCAGTGAAATATACTGTTAACTTGCTTGAGTGATCACATTTATTTCTATTAGGCACATGTAGATATGGTACAAGTGTGAAGGATCTCTTCCTCTGTGCAGCAGCCTGCATTGCCACCGTCCACCAGGTCCTCCTCTGACTTCCTTTTCTAGGCTACTGAAGACTTTGGGCCCTGTTGTTTTTTGGTGAATTCTCAGCTGGATTCTCTTTCTCATTTCTGTCCTGTCCTAATAAGGCCTGGGGACCTCTGAGCACTTGACGCTGGGCACACCTCTTGAAGCCTTTGCTTCTCCACTGAATGTTAGACTGGTGGAGGGAAGGGGCCCAGATGCATCTCTCATCTGCGTAAGGCTTGTGGGGGGTGGGAGGAACACGGCGGCCCATCTGTGTTACTGGTTACATGGGAGGAGAACACTTCTCTGCTCCTCTTCTGTGTAGCTCTTTGCCCCAGGTCCCAAGCAGCACAGAGATATGGGAATCATTGGTGGGAGGACATTGAGACCCCAGAGAGGGTAGTGGGGGCACCAGCCCAGTTCAGCTCTGCTCTCTGCTGGGTGAGACGCGCCGGGCATGGAGTCTAGAAGAACTCATAGAATGCCAGAGAGTTATGTGGAGAGGTAGGGAAGGGCCATGGACCTCAAGCTGCCTAGCATTGTGGGTCTCCAGCTTTCCCCGTGCACGGCTTGCAAACCAGTTAACTAAACCCAGTGAGTGCAGGTGGCGTTTTCACTGAGATGTGCGTGTGCACACATTTTCATTTTTTTATTCAGTCATTCTGTGCACTAGACCTTGGTTTGAAGCTTCATGTATGATGAACGTTAGTTCCACATCCTTAAATGTTATTCCTGATTTTAATAAAAAAGCGGCAAGGAGTTCCAGGAAATGCTGCAGGTTCATTGGGAGTGTGATAGTCTGTGTACTGGGGCAGGGGTTTTGGTTTCTGATGGGCTGAGAGCTCCTCACCAGTGAGCAACTCTTATTTTCTGAAGTGGATGCTAAGGACAAGCTGACCTGACCATGTCTGCCAAGGAGTAAACTTGGGCTGTGCAGCAGAATCTGAGTCTGTGAAATTCTGCTGCAGCTGAGGTCCCCTGGGGCACAGCACCTAAGGCTGGCTTTGCCAGTGGCCACTGCCTGCGGCAAGGCCCAGCTGCCCAGAGCAGAGTGGCTGGAGGCTTGGGATGGGGGGGATGGGGGCACCCCACCCCCACCCCCCGCCTTAGAGATCAAACATGCTTTGTAGTGTTTGACCTTTTCTCTTCAGCACCTGTATCCACTTCCCTGTCTTGTGTCAGAGTTGGGGCACTTGACTTCTGTGGATCATTTACTTCAGTGGAAGTTAGGTGGAATTAATGGCAAACAGAAACATTAGTTTTCACAAAGAAACAGATCCTTGTCAAGTTCTTTGCTTCCCTAGCTGTTCTCATCTGAAATAGTGTGAGTTTTGTCCCTGATTGGCTTCTTTGCACTCTGAAAGTTACTGAGATCTAGAGGAGGTTGGTTATTTAAATCCACACATCCATCTGAAACTGACATGGTTAGATCCTGAGGGCAAAAGTAAACACTGACTGTTTGCTGAGGGCAGAGACCTCTTTGCGGTGCATGGAGGTGGCTTGCCCTTACCTGAGAGGAGAAGCACCTGTCTGGAAGTCAATGGTGTGTGGAAGCCAGGGCCACTCGGCCTGTTTCCCTGGGGCTGCTTGACTGTTAGAGCACCAGCCTTTGCTGTATCCTTGGCAGTGCATGTCTAGTTTAGACACTGTCAGCTCTCATTGTTATTTGGGTTCTATACCTGCTGAAAGGTGAGGCAAGGTAGGAAGAAAAGTCATCTTAGCTGGAGCCACCTCTTGAGAGTGCCTGATAATGACAGTTGTATCCTTCTTTTTCTCAGATCTTTCTTTTAAAATTCAGCTTCACAGTGAAGGTCAGAGGGTAATATCATTAAAGAAGAGGTCACCCATAAGCATTAGCTCTTCATCAAGGTAACTAGGCTCTCCTGCATCTCTAAATTCTGAGTCAGTGTGTGCCCTTGTCCTTGATAGATGTGTCTGTTCCTGGCTCCTTGGTGTGTCTCCATGTCTCCTCTTGGCCTTTGAGGGGCTGATTTGGCCTTCCCTCTCAGTGAGGAGTCTTGGTGGTCAAGGCTGAAGTGTCACTTGGATGTCAGGGTAATGGTGTCTCTGGAAGCTCTTGTGTTAGCCATCTTCCTGGGCCCCTTTTTTCCCTAGTAAGTGTAGTCTTGAGTCTGCCTCTCAGCTACCATTCTGCTGCTTTGAAGAGTAGCTTAGAGACATGATGTGCTCTTGTAGGGATATCTCCCACCCTGTTAGCCTTGCATACTCATGGAGGTTGCTTCCCAGGGAATGAAATTGTAGGAAAGTTGGTTGGAATGTCACCTTTCCCACTCATGGGTCTATTTATCAGTTTTATGTTGTTTCCACTTAAACATAGCAGGACTAACTGTGTGCCTGTGAGCTGGCATGTTCTGGAACATTTCAGCCACAGACAGTAAACTGCCTCTCGCCCATGTGGTGCTGCCCATCGGCTGTTGGAGGTTGTTCATCATCTGCACTTCATTCACCTTCCTCTTGGCCTCCCAAATTCCCAAACAGCTTGACTTTGACCACTTGCTTGGAGGTCAGCACTAACATGTTTCCCTGGTGTTTGGCATGCTAGAAAACACCATAGTTGTTTTTTTTGTAGTAGTTTTAAATTTCATTCATGAGGACCATGAGCTTGGATTTTATCCTTTTGCTGGAAATGGGAGGGTTCCAGAGAACCAATGTGACGTCACTCTCAAAAGCTTTCTGATCTACACCCAGGCCACCCAAGACTGTACTTTGAGCCTTGTTTGGCTAATCCTAGTTTCTCACTCTTAGACATTTTCTTCACTTCAGTACTTTATCTTTTGTGAAGTGAACACCATCTCCCATTCTTGCTTCCTTGCAGATTCTTCTGTTCTCCATCGTTACCTATGCTTCCTTCCTACTGGGAAACTCTCATCTAGGCAGAGGAAGTGCCTGGCCTCACTGCCTGCCTTGGCTTTGCGATCTGCATGACTCTGTGGCCATATTGGAGTCCACCTCTCAAAGCAGGATTTTTCTACGTGAAATAACAGCCTGTTTTGTTGGCACTTCATACTGTAGTGTAGGTTAATCTCAGTGTTACATACACCAGAACAGCTCTTTTGGAAAACAAAATCACTTAAAAATAAAAGGTTTAAAAGTAATGGCAGACAGAGAAGTAGGAGTAATAACTTTACAAGAGGCAACCAGAAGAAAATGTCAGTCTTACCTTACCTATGAAGGGCACAACCTGAGACCTAGGTCAGTGGGAATGCAGAGTTTGAATTAATGGCACTGTATTTCTGTCAGTCTTCCAGCCTCTAACTTGGAGACTTGGCCAGGTCAAGCCTGCTTTGAGAAGCAGTGCCTGGAGGCCAGCTCACCAGGTAAAGAGGCAGACAGATCAAAAGATCACACTAACAGAGAGGTCAGTGGGGGCTTGTGAAAGGGGGCAGATTATTGGTTGTTTTTTGTTGTTGTTTTTTATTTATTTATTTTATTTATTTATTCTTGGCTGTGTTGGGTCTTCGTTGCTGCGTGCGGGCTTTCTCTAGTTGCGGCGAGGAGGGGCTACTCTTTGTTGCAGTGCACAGGCTTCTCATTGCGGTGGATTCTCTCGTTGTGGAGCATGGGCTCTAGGCACGTGGGCTTCAGTAGTTGCGGCACGCGGGCTCAGTAGTTGTGGCTCACGGGCTCTAGAGCACAGGCTCAGTAGTTGTGGCGCACGGGCTTAGTTGCTCTGCGGCATGTGGGATCTTCCCAGAGCAGGGGTCAAACCCGTGTCCCCTGCATTGTCAGGTGGATTCTCAACCACTGCGCCACCAGGGAAGCCCCAGTTGGTTGGTTTTTAAATGTAAATAGGTGTAGTGGTCCACAGACCCACCACCATATCCCACTTCATTTTATGGTTTCACATAATCACCCACTTGTATATCTTTACCTAATTTCATCTGTATTGTGCATTTTGCTTTTCTAACATAGCATTTTGTCACCTACATTTCCCTCACCTTGACGCAAAGTCTAGAAATCTATGGAACGAGTTGCAAACTAAGGCCTGTGGGCCAATCTGAATTTTATCGGCACACGGCCATAGCTATTCGTCTAAAGATTGTTAGCAGGCTGCTTTCATGATACAGCAACAGTAGAATGAGGAATTGTAAAGACTGTATGTCTTGCACAGCTGAGTATATTTACTGTCTGGCCCTTTGTAGGAAAAATTAGCCTCCCCCTGCTGTTTTAGTAGTTTTGATCTTGTCCATATCAAAGTTTTGCTTTCTTTTTAACTGCATGCCCATCTCAGGAACGTTTTAAATTCATACATTGTCTGCCCAGATTTAACCATCAACACCGTGATGTAAGCCGTGTGTCACAATGGAACCTTTTACTGTACCTCCAGCTGCTGGCAACTTTCATAGGGAAAAGATGGTGCAAAACTTTCACTGCCCCTAATTTAATGTGCCTGCTGATTGGTTTCTAAAGCAAAGGGACTGGAATTCTCATTGACGGGGTTTGTGGCCTGCCGGGGTCTGGCTCCTGGTCTTCCTGGCTGCAAGGTCCTTGTGGGCCTGGTTCCCTCCAGTGGGGGACAGAGAGCTAGAGTGTGTTTACACACCCTTAGCAGGAAGGCTAGCTCATCTCCACTTTGGGTCGCCTGATTCAAGGCAGCTGCCAGCTTGAGTCTGAGGTGATGGGGCCCTGCTTGGCAAGTCCAGGGGGCAGGGGGCGGGGCATGTACAAGCTGCATGAAGGAGGATTAAGGCTTCTAAGAGCTGCCTCAGCACACAACCACTGGCCGGGCTCCAGACACCTCAGTCTGGCTGATGACACGAGCACTGTTTTCAGCAGCCGCCTGAGCCGGTCAGATGAAAAAGTAATCCTGTTTGTGGTTCCCTTCTGACACAGATCACACTGTGGAACGGGCCTTCACTGTGAATGGGAAGTAGCTTCTGCTCTGGGACCAGGAGGAAACATACCTTCTGATATTAGTGTTCCATAGCCAGTGTAACTAACATTTCAAGGAAGATGTTCCTAGCACAGGATAAGATTTACTGCAGATGGACTAGTATTGAGAAATTGCCAGGTTTTTACCAAAGTCAGGGTCCCCCATCCCCTTCTCTGTCCATGGTTAGGCTATTGCTCTTGCCTCCCAAGTGATTCTTTATAAGAGAACCTTGCAGTGATGGGGAGGGGTCCTTCTTTGTCTGAAGGGTGAATGCTACTGTGAACTTGTAATTTCTTGAGAGACTAGGGTCAGCTGGCATTGGCCAGCATTTTTCTTGGCATGAAACGAGTTCAAGCCACAGCCACTCTGACCATTTACTGCTTGGGAAGCATAAATAATTTGGTCTCCACTCCCCTTGACCCCCCTCCCCATGGCATCAGCAGGGAAGTGTACCGCTGATTTCACCCATGATGTGGGCCTAGTCACAGATGGCCAGGTGCTGCGAGAATTATCTTGACTTTGATTTGTTTGCGGGGGTGAAATTCTTTGGAACTTGCTTGAGGGTCATGTGACATTCGGCTGCTTCTGCAGAGAGGGAAAGTCTGTTGATTAATACATGCCAGGACATGGCGGTGGGGTGCCCTCAGCCAAACAACAGACCCTCTGGCCCCAGCAGTTGACTAGGCCTTTGCCCCTGGGCTTGGTGAGCAGAGGCAGCTGTGGAGCAGAGCATTCAAGAGACACACAGCCCTAGGTGACCTCCTGCTGACCAGACCACCACCCACTTTGTTTCTTTGTTGCCAGGAGGATGAAGATGAAGGTGATGATGCCACCACCTCCGGTGATGATGCCACCACCTCCCATGTAGGCTTGCTGTGAGGATTAAATAAGTGTTCAGTATAGGGCATCAGCCCAGGAAGCAGCAGTTACCTACTGGTGAGCTTTTCTAGGCCCTAGCACAGATGTGTGTGGTGGTAGCTTGCATAAAGCTCTGCTGAGTATGGTCACTGTATTTCATGGGAGAGTTCATGAAGCTTTCCAGTTAACCTGCACTGTTCCTGCCTTCCCTTGCATTTTGCTCCCGGCATGCTGTATCACTTTAGGATGGAGGTGAGTGAATGGACAGGACAGAGTCAAGGTGGGGTCACTGGGCTTCGTGGGCCCTCTGGGACACCAGGAGTTAAGGTGGAACTACAAGTACAGAGTGTAACTGTCAGCCTCTCACAATGGACAGAACTGGAACTGAATCTCCAGCAATCAGCCTTTCTCTTTTCCTCTCTTGCTTGCCTTCAGAAGCCTAGACCCAAGCCTACCCTATGTCTGTCTCGCCTCCTAATCTCCAGGAAAGAAAATATTTCTGTTGAAATTTGAAAAACATTGCAATTGTGTTGGCTGCTAAATACTATCTGTCCTTAGATGAGTTGGAATGATAGCAAACAATATCCTTGAAAGCAGGAGTGCTTAATCAGGGGTCTATAAACATAGGAAAAGAACTGACATTTTTATTTTCATTAGCCCACCCAGAGGTTCCCAGACTTTCTTGGTTCACAGCATCGTTAGCATCTCAATTTTTCATCATGATCTTAGGCCAAAGGAATTACCTAACAATTTTGTTTATTAGGTAGTTAGATACAAACAACTGAATAAGTACTAACGTCCCAACAATGGTATAGCTGTTTTGCGGGGGGGCATATAAATTGAAGGGAGAAATATGATATTCTTGCATTACTACAGCCAGTTCCTTATGGAATGTGTGTGCCTGTTGGGTACCGCACAACTCCTCAAACCTTAGAACCAGAACCTTAGACACCTGCCACCCACATTTCCTATCCCACGTTGGTTTTTACATGGTACAGTTGTCCCTTGGTATCAGTGGGGGATTTGTTCTAGGACACATACACACACACACACTGCTAGGCACCCAGATCCGCAGGTGCTCGAGTCCCTAATATTGCAGCAACATGGATGGACCTAGAGATTTATATTAAGTGAAGTAAGTCAGACAGAGAAAGATACATATTGCTTATATGTGGAATCTAAAAAAATGATACAAATGAACTTACAAAACAGAAAGAGTCACAGGTGTAGAAAACAAACTTATGGTTACCAGTGGCGAAAGGGGAGGGGAGGGATAAATTGGGAGATTGGGATTGACATATACACACTACTATGTATAATATAGATAGCTAATAAGGACCTACTGTATATAGCACAGGGAACTCTACTCAGTACTCTGTAATGGCCTATGTGGGAAAAGAATCTAAAAAAGAGTGGATGTGTGTATATGTATAACTGATTCACTTTGCTGTACAGCAGAAACTAACACAACATTGTAAATCAGCTATACTACAGTAAAAAAAAAAAAATTTTTTTAATGGCATAGTGTTTGCATGTCCTCTGTCCTGTACTTTAAATTATCTCTAGGTTACTTATACCTAATACAATGTAAGCACTATGTAAATAATTGTAAACACAGTGTAAACTCTATGTAAATAGTTGCCAGTGCACAGCAAATTCAAGTTTTGCTTTTTGGAACTTTCTAGAATGTTTCCCCCCCGATATTTTTGATCTGCTGTTGGTTGAATCTGCAGACACAAAGGGCCAACTATATTTGCTTTTTATCACAGCAACCTAAATTCAGGCTTTGTAAGATATGATACTGTCGAAAGGAATATGGTGCAGTCTAACATGATGAATTACCTTGTGCTGCTGGTTCCCACAGTGCCTCTCTGAGTTACTGTGACACCCTGTGGTGCTTCAACACTCAGTTTGGGAACCAGGACACTGACCATCTAATGTCTCTTCATCTTTTTCTTCTTATTCCTCTAAACTGGGAAGATGTTGTAAGATACCTGTTGGGAGTAGATCCAGAAATCAGACACACAGTTGGGTCATGCAGCCTTCTTTGGGTTGGAAACAATAGGTGAAATTCTCTTCCTGTCCCTTGACCTTCAAGTATCTCAACACAGTACTTGCTGGCTCCCACCTCTTGACCACAGGTCATTGTGAAAACAGAGAGGGAAGAGCGTATTTGGATCTTTCAGATGTAAAACTTTGGTTGAATTGGTTGAAGACGGTGTACTTTGTCATGAGAATCCAATTAATTCCTCCATATCTGCAGATAGATTTATAAGTTTGAGTTTTCAGCCTCCTTTCCCCATTGAGCCATGGTGCTGAGAGCCATTCATTTCCTGTAGGATTGAGAGCACACAGAGAGCACCCTGTGTGCACCCTCATTGATTTACCCTGTCCCCATGCATCCCATCTTTTGCATCTGTAAACAGCGTGCTGCTGTGTGCAGGTATAGTTGAGGATGAACTACTATTCCCTACCCCACAGTCTGGGACTTGTGAAGGACAAAAGCCCAGCATGGTCACATGGCCCTTGCACTGTCCCATGCTGCCTGTCCTCCTTTCAGCTCTTCATATGCTCTGGTATCTCTCCTGCCTCCAGACCTGTGCCTGTGTTATTGCATCAGTTGTGCCTTCCCCTGTCCATCACAAGCCTTGTCCCTCTCTGCCTTACCCACCACAGGAGTGCACACCCTCTCTGTCCATGGCTACGGCAACCCTGCCATTCTTTTTCACATACTCACCCAGGTATTGCTTAATCACTCAAAGAACATCATGTCGACTGCAGAGTCCCCAAGCCTGGCATGTAGCTCAGATGGGATGCATTGGCTGAGCAATTTTCCGTGTGAGATTGCGAGCTGATTTCCTTTTCCAGAGCTTTGAAATTGAGCTAGAAGCCCCAGGGTGACAATCGTGTGTGGTCACTGTAGCCCCTGAGTCGTTCACTGAGTACTTGCTGTGTACTGAGGACAAGAGTAAAGTAAAGATGGCCCTGCCCTTGGGCTCCCAGGTGTGTGTGTGGGGGGCTGACCATCAGAGTCACCAGACAGAGATCAGGGAAGCACCAGGTACAGCAAATGAAAGGCATGAAGGTGACAGAGAAGGTGCCCATTGTGGCCACCATGTTGTTTGGAGTGTTGATGCTAGGGGCTGGGACAGTGCAGGGTAGAGGCGACCACTGTGGGAAGAATTTACCCGAGGTGTCAACCCAGTTGGATCTGTGCCTTAGAAGAGTCGTCTTGGCTCTCACATAGCGCTGCTCACCAGTGCCTCTCTTTCTTGGCCCACAACAGACTAGAGATTCTGGTGTTTTGCTGCAGTATGCATGAATGGCTTCTTAAAGTTTCCCAATTCTTAAAGTTTCCCAAGGAGTTTACTTGCCCACAGTCCTGGGAGGGCTGAGCTGCAAGCTACAGACTGTCTGGGTGTGGCTTCTTGAGGTGCGAGTCCTGCCTGGGCCCCAAGTGGGTACAGAACAGGAGTCCAAAGCATCCCATGATTATCCCCATGGCTCAGTTGTCGTATTTCATGATCCCTCACATCAGAGCCGTGGGTGTCACCTGTCATTGGTTGTCCTCAGAGCGTCGTAAGACAAACTTTGATATATTTATGGATCCCATCTCATCTGTCAAATACGTATCATGCCTTCTCATTTGAGCTGGCAACCTCCAGCATTTTTTTTCCTTATAAATTGACCTCAGTTGTTACAAGTATGTGGGTCTTGTGCTTAGTTTTTCATGTTACTTAAGATGGGCCAGCCCATCCTGGCTGTTTGCATTGGACCCTCCTGGGGGTGCATGTTCAGCTCACAAATGGGGATTTCTCAAAGCTCAACTGAAACTTCCCAGGAATCGTGTCAGATTATGGGCCACAGCAGCCCATAATAGAAGTGGCCTATCTTTCCACTTCCTGGGTAAGTTACTTCTCTGTGCCCTGGTTTCCTTATCTTTAAAGTGAGGATGAGGCTAGAAGCAATCTCAGAGTTGTGAGGATTTAAATGTCACTGTCAGATGTGAGCTGGCAGGCTAAAAAGGGTGTTTTGGCCTCTGTGGTAGAGGTAGTGATTTAAAGCAGAGATAAGACGAAGTTAAAGGGTCAGTTTTTCTGTAGAAAAAGGTCTGTTCATTTTTTGAGCAGAAAATTCAGCTTCCTTGGTTCAAGGGCCCATGTGGGCCTGGCTTGAAGGTGAAGGAAAGTGATTGTGTCCAGAGCCCTCCATCCTTTGGCTTTGCTGAGAGTCCATTTGGAGAGAGAACAGGCACAGCCCAGCCCGGAAGCTCCAGAAGTCATTTACCTTGATTTCATCTTGCCTCGGGGACACTGCTTGAAGAGTTCCAGAATGTCATTACTTAATGGAAAATTTATGGGGCTGCTTCCTCCTGGTGGGATGGGCTTGGCTCCCCCCCACCCCCAGCAACCTGCATCCTTGTGGCTGACAGAGCTCCACTGTCCTAGGGCCAGAACGTCGTCTTCAGGGTGGGGCTGCTCCTGTCCTTTGTGTGCCATAGCTCACCTGGCACATGCTTGGCTGTGTAATTCCTGAGCTGCTTTCTAGGAGAGCTCTAATAGTGGAAACCAAACTGTACATCATTCGTGATCCTCACTTAACGAGATCCTCACTTAATGCCACCCTCCCTCCCATGCTTGCTTCTCCAGCACATCCAAGACTCCCTTCCTGATGGGGCCAGAGTTACATTCATCCCCTTTTGCTCCTTTGGACATGCTGATCCTGCTGCATGAAAACCCTCTCCCAGCCGACTCCAGGTGTCCTTAAACCCCACTGACATATTTCCTTCTCTGTGGTGCTGCCCCTCTGTCAATACTTGTGTCCAAGCACTCAGCATATCCTGTATCTCTCTGTATCTCATTTGTGGCCAGCGTCTCCCCCTTCTGTCTTACTAGCCCCAAACCCCAGTTTCTGTTGTTGCCCAATAAAAGATCATCCCCATCCACTTACCTGTGGAGGGTTTGCAAGGGAGTGCTCCATAATCTCTGCCATCTTGTGGATGCCTCTCCGTCCTCCCTCCTTCCAGCAGTTTTCTACAAATTCTCCTAGCCCACTGGCTTCCCCACCTGGAATCTGCAGTAAGTCTTGGCTGGCTCTCCTCTGGAGAGGGTCACAGAGTGAGGCCACAGGCCAGGCTGCCCTCACCACTCCCACTTTATCCTTGTCCTTCCCTGTCTTGATACTTGCATCCTTAACTGTGGGGTTTTTCTTTTTTTTTAATGAGTTTACTGTTTTGTTTATAGTACCTTTATTTTGAAAGGAAACTAAATCAGGAGCCACACATGGATATCAGTAAAATTAAAAACCACGAGAACAAAACAATGATGTTAAATTCCATCCAAATAATAGTATCGTCTGCTGACACCTCTGAGCACCTTTCACACTGGCACAAACAGGGACTTTGCTTATCAAATGCTGGAATGAGAATAAAAAGAAATGAAAAGAGGGGAGTAAGTAATTAAATGCCATCTACCTAAAGGCAGTCTGTGCTTCCCTGGTGCCTTCAGGGACACGGTTCTGTGAACCCTCCCATGGCCCCACCTGAGCCCTAGCATGTCACTCTGCAGGTGGCTATAGACCCTGCTTCTCTGAGATTGAGGTCGCACTCTTTATCAACTAAACCTCAGAACTTGGAGAAATCTTTTCTCTCTTCCTTGCCCAGTCACTTTAGGAATGAAGGCATGCTTTTTGTCTGCAAAGCTCCATGCACAGCCAAACGCAGCTTCCAGGTACTGCCTCCTTCTGTCGCCTCCTTAGGCTGCCCTCACATCCTGCTTCACCTTAGGTCAGCAGTGACATGCTCCCAGCCAGATTCCTCCCTTCCTCCCACATTACACTCAGTGTCAAGTGATTCAGCCTAGCCCCTTGTTCTTTCTTCCCTCTCTTCTCTTCTCTTCTCTTCTCTTCTCTTCTCTTCTCTTCTCTTCTCTTCTCTGAGCAAGCCCTTTCTGATGATTCTACACCTTATCCCAGCCTTTGGATGCTCCCTCTCCCTGGATCTGTATGTGGCCCCATCCTGCTTTCTTTGGGGTATGTTTACTCAAGTCAGGGCTCCAGGATCACCCTGTCCTTTCCAAGCTCCCAGCCAGGTGCACTTCATGTACCTCCCTCCCACCAGTAGCACCTCCATCCCCACTGTCCCACCTTGATTCATTGCATGACACTTCTTCCCAGGACCACATGGCCCTTAGTTCTGGCCATACTTGTACCAGAAGTACCCCTGATGGGAAAAGGGAAGTGCCTTGTATCCCCAGAGCCTGAAGCAGGCCTATCCAGTCACGTCTGCCTTTGGAAACTATTGTAGTCCACAATGCTCCTTCGAGCTTGTTGTGCTATTGCAAAGTTTCATCAGCCCATCATCAAATTAAGTTGCTTCAGGAAGTGTCCCTTCGTGGTCCTGAACTCCTAGCACACTGCTCTCTTGGCTTTGGGGATGCTTTCCACGGGCTGCTGGCCAGCCAGTCTCCACCTCCAGTCCCCATCACATTCTTACGCCAGATGCCCATCTGGTTTTAGCTTTGGGTGTCCCTTCCCCATCTCTAGCACCGTGTGTGCAAGAGAGGTACCAGGGATCGGCTTTGCACCTGCAAACCCTCCTTCCTGTAAGTGTTCTTCCTGGGCTGGTGTTCTCCGTGTAGAGAACTTAGAAGTTGTCATAGGAGCTGTCCCTTTCCTCTTGGGTCTTGGGAGTTACCTGGGAGGGCGTAAACTCTTAAATTCTTGCTGGCATCTTGAAAGCAGTTGGACATCATTAAATAGTTAAGTTTAGCATCAGATACAAGACCACATCTAGACACCTAACTTGCACTGCTGTAACACGCCCTTCCTCCAGCATTGGACAATTGCTAAGATCCAGAGTCTTGCATGCAGTGGCCATGGGCTGCTCCTGCACAGGTTCCCGCCCTGCGGCAGCCTTTTCCTTGGAGCAGCACTCTCTTCATGTGTTCTCTCTGGCCATTTGATAACTAGACCTGTAATCATCCAGAGCATCCTGGAAGGAAAGCGATCTCCCTGGCCATGTCAGTTTTGTCAGGCCTCGGGCCAAGAGGTCCAGCTCTCCACAGCCCCCCCTGAGGAACTCACCACTGAGTTGCTTTTACATAGCAAGTTCTCCCCTTGTGCTTTAAAATTCGGTAATTTGCTGGAACTGCATTTACAGAAACCACTGTGAGAACCTTGTTTCAAATTACACTTGAACTGAATTATAAAGTAATTCAGCAGCAGCTAGAGTGCCTAGTATGTGCTAAGTGTGTTCCAGAAAGAAAGCTGTGACAGAGCCAGCCAGCTTGCTGTGTTTTTTCTTGTGCCCTCTGCCTACCAGCTCCTGTGGTCCTAAAAATCTTCCCTCTTTTCCTAAGCCCTTGCCTGACTTCCTCAGCCACAGAGGTTTTCTTACCCTCACTGAACTCCTAGGTTTATTACTGGAGTTGCTCATTACATGCAGGCAGCTCCTAGCTTACTTCAGGTCTTTCTTCCTCCAGGGACTGATTATTCCTTTTTCTTGCCCTCAGAAAGGTGCCGGAAAAATAGTGCACAAAAAGTGCAGATCAGTACTTTTGAGCAGATGTTTCTTCTCATTAATAGAGTGAAGAAACTAGGCATTCTGAGTAAGGGGTGGGTTAGTGCAGGGGTCCCCAACCCCCAGCATCGGTCCGCGGGCTGTTAGGAACCGGGCTGCACAGCAAGAGGTGAGCGGCGGGCCAGCGAGTGAAGCTTCATCTGTTTCTCCCCATCGCTCACATTACCACCTGAACCATATCCCCAGCCCCCACCCCCCACCCCCGCCTTCCGGAAAAATTGTCTTCCACGAAACCGGTCCCTGGTGCCAAAAAGGTTGGGGACCACTGGGTTAGTGTGTTTCTGAGGGACAGTTTGACATCAAAAACATGAACGCACTGCCCTGTGGTTGTCCTGTTAGAATAACTGGACAGGTGCACAAAGTCGCCCTTGCAGGGATGCTCATGGTGTGTCTTGAAGCAGGCGTTGTTGAGGGCAGTGCACAGGACAGAGTGCTAATAAGGCATTGATGGAGGGGAGGGCTCATGTGCCACCCCCAGGCCCCTAGCCGATCACAGGAGGTGCCCCTCTACACCTTTATAAATAAGCTTTGAAAAGCTGGTTAATAGAACAGTAGGTCAAGTATGGATTCATTTTTATGTTACCACAGTTACCTTGTGGTATTTCTGTAATCAGCAAACATGCATGATCTAAGTTACCAAGAAAATGCTCTTCATAAGTGTGAGCACTCAGCAGTGGACTGCGTGGGCTAGTCAGGAGTGGGCAGCCTGGCCTTCCTGCTCCGTCCTGCCTGGCCCCCACTCACCAAGTGGAATTACTCACTTGGCTAGATGCTTCATGAGCCACAAATACAAATAAGAATTTTAATGAAAACGACATGATTCGGGGCTTGCAAATCATCCTCTCTCATACACCGTGTCCCGTAAAAACTCTCAGATGTGAAAACTTGGTTTGTCGCGTATTGTACCCACTTCCCTGTGAACTCCATAGCTCCCACAGACCCTTCCAGCTCCTGGTTGACTCTAGACTCCATGTCCCGGCCCTCGGAGTTGGCACCTGATCTCTCTTCCCTACTGGATGATGAATCTTTGAGGAGCACGCTCACTGGGGCCCTTTTAGTCAGTGCATGGAGTGTCTCCCCAGCCAACCTGATCAGTCTTCACCAGAGGAGCTCAGCCTTTGGAGGCCACAGCCTTGGGAGATGTGTCATTGTGAGTGGCACCCATCTGCTGCCTGGTCTCTGATGGTAGCTTTTCTCTTCCCTTGTAGAGTGCCCGGTGAAGAATGTGATGGGATCAGTAGCATGTCTGCGGAGAGCGGCCCTGGGACGAGATTGAGAAATCTGCCAGTAATGGGGGATGGACTAGAAACTACCCAAATGTCTACAACGCAGGCCCAGGCCCAACCCCAGCAAGCCAACACAGCCAGCACCAACCCCCCTCCCCCGGAGACTTCCAACCCCAACAAGCCCAAGAGGCAGACCAACCAACTGCAATATCTGCTCAAAGTGGTGCTCAAGACACTATGGAAACACCAGTTTGCGTGGCCTTTCCAGCAGCCTGTGGATGCCGTCAAGCTAAACCTCCCTGTGAGTAACTTGGGCAGGGTCCGGGGCTGCCGTCCTCAGGTCTCCTCCTGTGTTGCTCCTGGTGAGGGTGGACTTACGGGAGGGTGGAGATGCCTTTGGAGTCATTGTGAAAAGCGCAGGGTCCAGCTCTGAACTCCAGCACCCACGAGGCCCTTGACTGAGTGGTTTCAGCAGTCCTGATGAATGGAAGTGGGGAAGGAGAGAAAACGTGCTCATTGGCCTAAATAATAACTGGTTTCTTTGATACTAGCATTCTGGGAAATATTCTGCAGAGATGTTGAAACGGGTAGAGGGCTGCTTGCAGCTTGCCTTTCAATTCCATGGGGAGCTAAAGTGGGGTCACTTGATGGTCCGGGCCCTCCCTCCTCAGATGTGGTCAGCCCGCTTGGCCCAGTAGGTTCAGCAGACGTGGTTGGTCAGATTGTGAGAGGGACTGGCTTGCTGCAGTACCTCTTCTGGTACTGGTGTTGTCGTCATCACCCAGAGCACAAGGCAGGGAAAGGTAGTAGAATAGCTCCCAGGGAGCCAAGTACATGGAGGTGGCCTGGATGGAGAGAGGGAGTATGGGTGCAGCTTTGTCTCTGGCTGCCTCTGCACACCCCCTCACACCTGCCTGCCTTGTTATGGCCACACTGCACTTGCCTTTGTTCTTTTGTACCCCTGTTCCTCTCCTTTTTCCTTTGAGAGCTTTCCATTTGCCCACATTCCTAGCAAATGGTTCTGGAAACTCGTACCTCTAACTGAACCTCGGGAGCAAACGGGATAAATGTGTTAATTTTTTCCTTTCTTCAAAGCATCAAGGACTAATTGTCTTTAAATTGCTCTCTGCTGTTTGCCAAATCCCACACACTCACCTGGGCGAGAGAATTGGAATTAGATGATTGTTGCAGTTGACCCAGACGTGGGTTTACGAGTTAGAGCTGCATGGGTATAGGATCCTCAGCCTCTGCCAGGCGTCCGGTTTCAAGAAGGAGGGACACAGCAGTGTGACCTTCCTTGCTTGAAAGTTGCCGTGTCTGTAACAGCTGGCCGGTACTATCTATCCATTGAATACCCATCATATGCACTCAGGGGAAGAGAGTCAGGAGGGGGAACTGCAGGTCTGGGTCACGAACCGACTGAGGAAAGGGCATGGGAACAGAAGAAGGGTCCTCACCAAATCTGCACTTCAGAGGTCACTCTCATCATTGACCACAATCAGGAGTAGAGGCAGCGAGCCCGTCACTGGGGGGAGGCTCTTGGGAGAGCTTGCTATACCAGTTTCTGGCTGGGCTAATGGGCTGGGCCCTGCAGGGTCCACAGGTGAGGTGACCTTCCCAGAGCAAATGCAAAGAATGGGGAGAGAAGGAGCTGGGGGTTGGAATCCAAGGGGGGCCCACAGCTCTTATAGCACTGGAGGGAGGTGGGAGGCCAGGAGAATCACCCGCAGAGAGCAGCCCCCCAAGTTTCTACGTCAGAGACTACAGGGAGGTCAAACAGATGAGGATTCCGACCTGACCCTACTGTTGGCCTTTAGGAGGGCATTGGTGACCTTAGGAAGATGTGACGCAGAAGTAGAAACCAGATTCGCGACGGTGTGAATAAGAAGGTGAGGATGTGAAGCCATCATTTCAAGAAACTTGGCTTTGAAGGGAAAGCGCGGCAGGGCCAGATGGAGGAGGGGTTGGTTTGTTACAGGAAGATGCAGGGGGTGCAGAGGCAAGGAGAGCCGAGAGGGTGAAAACTAAGGAGAAAGGGGAACTGGGGGACTTGAGATCCTGAGAAGGCAGCATCCCAGCCAGCAGGACAGACACGGGTGGGTAGTCTGTTAGGCCATGGGGTTTGGGAGTTTGAGGTCATTCTCTGAAGTGGAGGCCAGGCTCCCCAGGGGCCACAGTGTGACTAGATGTCACCCTCAGCAGCTCTGATGTAGGAAGAAGAGAGGTGGGAGAGCTAGGGGCCAACCCTGAGGGGTGGGGCAGGGCTGTTTGGCTGGGAGCAATGTCATACTAATGCCCAGTTTTCCAGGGACATCCCCTTCTCCAGGAAATATTAATAGGGCCACCTCAAAAAAGGGTTCATTCTTTTTCTGTTTTCTGATGCCTTCTAGATCTTTATCTGTGTTTTGGCCCCTGTTCCTTGCTGGGCTTCTTATTAGAATGCTTGTGCCTCTTTCATTCAGAACACATGTACAGTTGGATTGTCATGCCCCTAAACCCCTGTCTCCCTTTCAGTCCTCCCAGCCCCCATCCTCTTTTGTCATCGTCTCACCTCCTCCTTCCTACTCTGTCCTCAACCACTATCCTGTTGGGCCTTGAACCACTTTTGACACACTGAGGCCAATTCAAGCACCTGACACCATGCTAAGTAGACCTTTGGCCGTGGAATAAAATCTAAATTTCCCCTGGGGCAGATATATTTGGACTTGGTTCTCTTGGGAAAGGTGGTCAGAGCAAATGTAACGTAGAAAGTCTGGTTCAGTCGCCCCTTGAGGCTGGGCAGGGCTGTGATCTTTGCCAGCCCTGTGTGTATGCCAGTGGCTTCTATTCCTTTCTCATGGGTGTCAGAGCAACTCAGAACCTCACACCGCTTGCTCACCTTTTCAGTATTGTCCACCACTGTTCCTGGGCAGGACCTCGGTGCTTGCTAAAGCATAGGCCGGCCCCTCTGCTGTCAGGCTTCCCCTTGGACTTGGTTCTGATAACTTCACCTGAGTCTAATTGCGGGCGCTTCAGAGAATGTGGTTCTCAGTGGGGCTGGCTGGCTGTATGCAGGTCCCCCTTTTTGCCTGGCTCTCTGTGGTCCTTCCACCTGGAAACCTGGGCACTGCCTGATCTGTCCCCAAATTCCTCCTGTGGTTGATGTTAAAAATAAGCATTTGGTTTTAGAATAGGTTTAGATTTAGAAAAAGTTATGATGGTAGAAGAGAGTTTGATTTGAAGGGCTTTAGGACATCTACACCTGCCGTCTGGCTTCTTCTGTTTAGCACTTGTAGAGTAAGATCCGAAGGTTTGAGGAGTGGGTCTGCTGCCGGGGAGGGGGGGGCGGTGGGGGGGGTAGGGGGCAGGGGGGGTTGTGTGGTGTTTTTTGTTTTGTTTTTACTAAGGATTGTGAGGGCTGTCCATTTGATTCCTCATCTGGCACTTAACCTGGTTAGTTGTTGAACTGTATCCAGATACTAGTGGATCCTTAGTGGTAGACTGTGCAGGTAAAAGAAATGGAAGTGCGATGAACTGAAGGTAGAGGCTTTTGCTCCTTGGTTCTTTAGTGTGGCAGGAAGCAAGGGATCCAGTTGTTATGGGTGGGCTTGAATGCTGGTTCTGTAGGATTTTGCATTTTATGGATGTGGAAAATTTGAAACGGGGAGAAAGTAGAAATTACCATGGGTTATTTTACCAGATAAGAACCACTTTTTTAAAGGTTGTATGCTTTCCGCATTACTTACTAAAAATGAAAGGATATTTTAACATCAAAAAAAAATAGAGGAGAACATAGATCTCAGTAAAGACAGCCTAGCCTGTTCCCAGACAGGACAGTTGGCAAACTTGCACATTTTTTCTCTAAATTGCCACCCAGCTTTTAGTAATCCTTCCCTGATCCACTTTATCTTGGGGTCCCCATGAGATAGCTCACTGATGCCATGGAAGAGCTTAGGTCTGCATGTCTGTAGAGTGACCTGGAGTGACATCTGCAGGCCCACCTGTGAGTACTGCATGGCTGCAGAGGTGACATTGGCCTTTTGCTCTCTCTGCTCTCCAGGATTACTATAAGATCATTAAAACACCTATGGATATGGGAACAATAAAGAAGCGCTTGGAAAACAACTATTACTGGAATGCTCAGGAATGTATCCAGGACTTCAACACTATGTTTACAAATTGTTACATCTACAACAAGGTGAGCTGTGGAGGCTGATGGAGAAGGAGAAGGTAAAGGAGGAGGTGGGCGTGTCTGGAACCCATTGGGCAGGGGTGCTGGGTGCAGGTGGGATCAGAGTCCAACGAGAGGAGACCATTGGCAGCAGAGGTAAATGGGACTGCTGGTTTTGCCTGTGACTGGGTGTGTTTCTTTTGAGGCCAAAAACATTTTGGTCGTGTTTCCAAGCAGTCCTTGTTAGCTGGAAGCATGTGCTTCTGATACCCTTGGGACTTTGGTTCTTGAGCATGTCTAGTAGAGAAGGTGTGAAAAGGACAGTGACGACTCATTAAAAAGTCTGTTTGGATGACACAAATTGTCAGGAAGGAGCCTACCAAGATACAGTTGTACAAAGGTGTGCTCAAACAGAAACCTAAATGTGAGAGAGGGTACAGTGGGGCCCGCCTGCCGCATCTGGAACTGTGGACATGACCATTGACAGCTAATGGCCATAGAATCAAGTGTCCCCTTAAAGGGTCTTACATGTAGACGTAAATGTCACTTAACCCAGTAGCCAAACCATTCAGCTCGATTGTGCCTTGAAGCCAGATCATTTGTTTAAAGTCTCAGCTCTCACCACTAGGTTTAAGGGAAATGTGGACAGATGAGGTTCTCCATTTAGAGCTGAGTGGGAACAGCATGTGGCAGTGTGAAGTGGGCATCTCCCCAAGCCCCAGTGAGCTGCTTTGGGGATATACTAGGGAACATTATTGGAGCCCTGCTCATGTATCTGTGGCAAGAAATCCTGTGTAATTCAGATAATGCTAGTGAAGTTGAATTATGTCGAAGGAGGCTGTAGTGCAAGGGGGGCCCTTGTGTGTGGTTGGCAGTGCTTGATAGATACTTAAGGCATTGGGATGGTTTCTCAAGCCAGAGGTTAAAAGACTAGAGAGGCAGCAGACCTGCAGGCATATGAAGCCTCCATGATGCCAGGTAGGATAGCTGTGTTTTGGCCCTTTGGGGTTTAGATTGGGGAAGGACCCTGAATATGATGCTCCACACTTTGGGGCATAGGGTGGGGAGCTCTTGTTCTGTCTAGAAAGGTGGGGAGGTCTTTCCAACCCTCACCCCATGTGTCTCCTCTTTTAGCCTGGAGATGACATAGTCTTAATGGCAGAAGCTCTGGAGAAGCTCTTCTTGCAAAAAATCAACGAACTGCCCACTGAAGAAACTGAGATCATGATAGTCCAGGCAAAAGGAAGAGGACGTGGGAGGAAAGAAGCAGGTAGGGTACCTTCCGTGTCCCCAGCACTATTAGCTTCACACTGAAATAGCCTGTGGCAAAGTGGGGACCCTTAAGGCAGTGTGAAATGGGCATTTCCGCAAGCCCCAGTGAGCCGCTTTGGGGATATACTGGGGAACAGTAAAGCAGGGAAATTGGCTTTATTTCTCCCTAGTCTTTGCCAGCCTTCTCCAATTTCACGGGGAGACTGGGAGTGGTGGGAAGACGACTGTATTATACACTCCCTGCCTTGTTGCTGTTTGGGTATGGTGAGGCGAGGTTCATCAGGGGAACCAGCCCAGAGGGTCATATGACCATGTGACCCTCCAGCAAAGTAGAAAAAATTGGGCCTAGCCTTTTTTTTTTTTTTTTTTTTTTTTTTTTAAAGAAAGTGTTTCCTTTTATTCACCATCTCTAACATGTCCAGACCATTCCAGTTGAGAACAGATCACTACCCTTTCTCAGCTACTTAGTAACTAAGAGCAGTGAATAAAATCCCCACAAAAGGTCAGAAAAATTCACCACATTACTATCAAATCAGAACACCTGATTATTGTCAGATTATTTAAAAAGACTGATCAGAAATAAAATATCACAAATGAGGTCTTTTATTAGTCGCCATTAAAAGTCTGATTTTTAAACAGATTCCTGGACTGGTGGCTCATATCCATCAGCTCGTTCAACTTTAGCACCTGTCTCGTCCCCAGTAGCTTTTCCAGAACTACTGCCTTCACCATGTAGCTCCATGAGTTTTCCCAATTCAAACTTGGGCTTCTTCAGCATTTTTACTTTTCTAACAAAGACATCATGGAGTGGATAAATAGATTGGCAGGCCTTTTCTATGTCTTTTCCAATGCTGTCTGGAATCAATTTATTGACCACCTCTTTCAAGTCATTTGTCTGCACCTCTCGGGTCATGATTTCCATCATCTTCTTGCGGATCTGGCGGACCTGCTGGTGCTGGGCATAAGAGGTCTTCCGAATCTGATTGTTGCGTTTTTTAGTAAAACCCACACAGAAGAGACGAAGCAAATATCCATCGGTAGTCTTGACATCAACGTGAGCTTCAATCATGGTCTGCCATTTTTTGACCATGGAGCACATTTTGTCACGGGTAAGATCCATGCCATGGAAATTAGTCAGGCAGTTTTTGCCCTGAACATCCTCAGTAATAAGCTTGAATTTTCTAAATGCAACTTCATCGTTCTGCAGATCAGCAAGGCTCACTTCAAACACACGACCCTTGAGGCCATCAGATGCGATTTTGGTTCCTTGAGTTCTTGTGACTAGTGTTTTCCCAATATTTCTTATATTGAACATAGCTGGTGCTTTCACGTCATACCAATCTTTCTTAGAAAATGGGTCAACCACTTTCTTCTTGGCTCCCTTTTTACCGCCTTTCGTAAGGCGCTTATTCTTTCCGACCCTTTTTTTTTTTTTTTGATGGACTTCAGTTAAAAAGGAAGTATAACTTTTTCAAAGCATTTTTAAATTTTTGAATTCTTCATCCCACCAGTGCCATAGTCAGTCTTTGTTTTTCATTTTAGATAAATTAACCTGATCAAGGGCAGTTTTAATTAATATTCCAGTCCTAGATCCTTAAGGTTTGTTATTTGAATTATTTATTAATACACTTGTGTTGGAGCCATGCCTGCTATTTGATAGCCTTCTGAAGTCAAGCTGTCTTTGTCTATCTTAGCACCTACCCCTGCCCCCCAGCCTGACACAGGATTCCGAAGGCCAGCTGGTAGGGAGTAGCCTACTCATGAAATGTTTCTGTCTAGGAAAAGTTTAAACAGCTGCCTTCTGCATCTTGCCATCCGCAGCTCCGTGCTGCAGAAAGGTGATGTTTGCAAGGTAGCCTGTGCTGTGAGTTGTTTGCTTCTCTAAGGAGTGGGCTTTCACGTGACTTCCTATCCCACGTGGAAGTGGTGGCTTCATGGGGGCAGAGGGGGTTGGCTAGATCCCCTGCAGTGCTA
This sequence comes from Eubalaena glacialis, assembly GCF_028564815.1. Lineage (NCBI taxonomy): Eukaryota > Metazoa > Chordata > Mammalia > Artiodactyla > Balaenidae > Eubalaena > Eubalaena glacialis. The sequence goes on from NC_083719.1 coordinate 171,268,152, forward strand.
AGGGGTAGCCAAGGAGAGCTGGTCTTGAGGGTCACCCCTTAGCCATGGAACCTGCCCAGAGGCGTCCAATATCCTTACGACCGAGGAGCCCCATCCTCCCTGCCTGGGACAAGGGGTTTGGTCTTTACATGGGGTGGATGTAGGGCCTCGTGTGTTTCGGCTCACTCACACAACCGCAGGGAGGCAGTCTGAGCCGGTCATGAAGGGCAGCAGCCGTCCAGCCTCCCCCTGTGATTCAGAGACGTGGGGGTGGCCAATTTCCAGAAACCTTGGCCAAGGCTGCCGATTCCGGCCCCGTGCCAGAAATGCTTACTCAGAAGGCAGTGTTTCTGGGAATGAGGACAGCTCTGCCTGAAAGCACCAAGGAGCATTTTTTTGCTGTCAGTGTCCTGGTGCTGACTCTCAGCATGTGTTTCCTGTTCCTTTGGCTCAAGCCTTCATGCTCGTGAAGGGGTCTCTGTGCCCGAGTCCCCAAGTCAGGACTTGGAGCCAGGACACCCCAGGAAGTGTGGAATGTGGTATGCCACTGCTCTCAGAGCCCCCTGGGACAGGTGGACAGATTTGGCTGAGGTCCAAGGTATTTAGGCTGTTCTGTCTCTTAGACAAGTAGTTACAGAGACACTGTGTGCCATGCCCACGCCGACGTGTGCTTGCCACATGTGGCAGTGTCCCCACAAGGTCAGCCGGCGTGCAGGCATGGCATCTAACCACCTGTCCCTTTTATGATTGGTAGGGACAGCAAAACCTGGCGTCTCTACGGTACCAAACACAACGCAAGCATCGACTCCTCCGCAGACCCAGACCCCTCAGCAGAATCCTCCACCCGTGCAGGCCACACCTCACCCCTTCCCCGCTGTCACCCCAGACCTCATCGTCCAGACCCCTGTCATGACAGTGGTGCCTCCCCAGCCACTGCAGACACCCCCGCCGGTGCCCCCCCAGCCACTGCCCCCGCCCGCACCAGCCCCCCAGCCTGTGCAGAGCCACCCGCCCATCATCGCGGCCACCCCACAGCCTGTGAAGGTGAGCGTCCTGTGCGTGTGTGTGGCCCAGCCTTACCACTGGCTGGCTCCGTTCACCTCAGCTAGATGACCCTTGCCTCCCCTTCCACTCCATTGTAGTGAGGCTTACAGAAGACAGTCACCTATCCTTGCTGATGCTTCTGGCTCCCAGGGCACTTGTGGGTATTTAGGACCTGGGGGGATGAAGCTGTGTTTAAATCAGCACAGCCTAAAAGCTGCTGTCTTGCTGACCCACAGATCCCGTAATTGAGTAACACCTCCCAGGGGGTTGCTGCCCCCCTTCCCATTTCTAATTTAGACTGCATATTTGCAGATGCTTTCTAAACAGTCTCTGAAATGTGCCTCCCATGGGTGGCCAGAGTGACAGAGGTTGGCTCTGGGAGAGGTCCCTGGCATGTAGGAAACTGCTTTCAGAAGTCTCTTTGGCCTCTGGTGAGCAGATCCCACACTCAGTTATGTGCTTTCTCCTGCCACTGGCAGGGTCGTGTCCCAGCTGCAGAACAGAGTGGTGGGACAGGGTTTCCCTGTCTTCAGTCCTTCACCTGTGGAATTTACCTTTGGGCCCTGTTCCCTGTGAGTGTTGAGACCCTAGAAAGGACCTGGCTTCAGGAGTGACCCTGAGGGCCCGCTGTGCCGGCCGCTGCCTCTGACCGTGCCTATCACGCCTGTGCTCTCGGCAGACAAAGAAGGGGGTTAAGAGGAAAGCGGACACCACCACCCCCACCACCATCGACCCCATTCACGAGCCACCCTCACTGCCCCCGGAGCCCAAGACCACCAAGCTGGTGGGCCCCCGGCGGGAGAGCAGCCGGCCTGTTAAGCCCCCGAAGAAGGATGTGCCCGACTCGCAGCAGCACCCAGCGCCAGATAAAAGCAGCAAGGTCTCGGAGCAGCTCAAGTGCTGTAGTGGCATTCTCAAGGAGATGTTTGCCAAGAAGCACGCAGCTTACGCCTGGCCTTTCTACAAGCCCGTGGACGTGGAGGCCCTGGGCCTGCATGACTACTGTGACATCATCAAGCACCCCATGGACATGAGCACAATCAAGGTTAGTGGGTGTGCCCCTGGACCTGGGGAAGGGGCTCCCTGGGATAAGGAAGGCCAGCACGTCTGAGGCCTGTCCAAGAGGAGGGCCCAGTCTTAGTAGCTGTCTAGGCTCTTCTCACCAGCCCAGAGAAGCCCAGTGCCCCCTGCTGGAGATTATGGGGAATCATCTGAGATCATGTGGTCATTTTGGTCACAGACCAATGCTGCCCTTTCCCTCATCTGAGGATGAGCCCTCTTGTGGCCTTGAGGCCTAGTGGCCATAGATACCTTCACACGGTAGATGCTCCTGGAGAGTTTGGGGAGTGGTGACTTTTCCAGGCTCTATGTCATGGAGAGGGCCTTGGTGTCTCTTAGTAAGAGGCACACAAGTGCTGGCATTTTCACTGTAGTATTTTGAGGCCTTTTTGGTTTTGTTTATTTTAAACCTTTTGGCACTTTTCTCCTTCTGAGAGTGGAGTAAGCCTGCCCAAACGTGGGATGGGCAGAGCAGGGGACGTTGCTGTGTTCCTTTTGACCAGTGTCCTGTCCGATGTCACCAGGACAAGTACAGGCCAGGTCAGAACTGGGCCCAGCCCTCCCTTTGCAGTTCTGGCTTAAGCTCTACCTCTGTGGCTTCTCTGTCCACTTGCCTTTTAGCCAGGCAACGTGGGTGGGTTTGGATGCTAGCAGGGCAGTTCCTGGCCCTGAGACTTGCTGTTGGAGTATCTCCTTGTCCACCTGGTGCTGAGAACTGGGGTGATAACCTCTCCCCACTATGGTCTGGGTTAAACCCAGAGCCATTGAGAAGTTGACTTGCTCCTTCCTACAGGCAGCCCTCCTTGCTGCCACCTCCCTAACCAGGACCCGTCCTGTCTTTCTAGTCTAAACTGGAGGCCCGTGAGTACCGTGATGCTCAGGAATTTGGTGCCGATGTCCGATTGATGTTCTCCAACTGCTACAAATACAACCCTCCTGACCATGAGGTGGTGGCCATGGCCCGCAAGCTCCAGGTGAGGCTCTCGGGGAGCTCCGGGTGTGGCATCCTGCAGAGGAGCAGGCTGGCTGGGTCCTGGGTGGGCCAGGCCACTATGGGCCTTGGCAGATTTTGTCACTTGCTTTGGAAGAGTGGACTAAAGTCAGGATAACACATAAATTTTACATTGGGATTATTTCCTTATGATTAAAGCAGGGTGGTTGGTTATGGTCTTGGGCATTTTGGATTTTGGGGTGTTCCACTGAAAGCCCCCCACCCCCCTGCATTCGGTTGCCCTTGGCTGGAAGAGTGCGCGTCCTGTGCATGGCCCAACCTCTTCTCCAAAACAGACCTGTCTCAAGTCGGCGAGGGACACTCTTGCCAGGTAGACGCTTTGTCACAGTTGTGAGCTGAAGTAACTGCCCAACTGTGGGCATTTCTTCACCAGAGCCTTGAAAGCCTTTGTTTGCCTTCCCGCTTCAGGGCGGCTGCTTCTAGATGTTCTGTGTGGCCATGATGCACTAATGGGTGGGATTTGTGGCCCCTTCAAGTTGATTCTGGGTGATGTACGCTGTGGAGTGCACACATGGGTGGAAGGGAGGGGCAGATTACAGCATAAATATGTGAACTAACTCCACTTTTTTCTGTTTAAAAAAAAAAAAAGGAAAAGCATATACCCCAATTTAAACAGAGACACATGTTTGGGTAGAACGATCAGGAGTTAAAAATTATGGAGAAGAAAGTCGATATTTAGTACTGTTATAATCTGTTTTATTATTATTATTATTATTTGAAATTACACATAATAAAAATTCCCAGCCTCTTCTCCCCAAGGCCCCAGGTTGCACTTCTGCTTTCAGGGTCAGAGCAGACTGTGGGCTGGGCCACCGGCTGTCACAAGGTACAGGTCCAGTCTGCACATTCTGCATCAGGCCCTCTCCTGGCATCTGGGTGGGGCTTTCTCACACCAGGCTTTCTCAGCCGTCTGTGAAATGGTTCCAGAAGCGAGGCTTGCAAAAGGCCTTTGGTGACCTGTGGGTTGGTGTCTATCAGAGGTCGCCTGAGCCCTGCTTTCCCGCCTGCCTCCCAGCTCTGTTAGCTCCACATGTTGTCATGCACTCACCAGCATAGTGTCTCCTGTGTCATCATGTTGGAGCCAAGGCATGGTCCCCTTTGTTCTTTCACTGCAGCCTATCTGGGTTAGCCTTTAGTGCCCTGAAACTCTAGGTGTTTAAAAAAAAAACAACTTACTAGCATGGACCTGGCTATCGTTAAACACACACTCAGACTTGAAGGTTTGTATTTCTACTGGCTGTTTATTTTATGAGGTTTTTTGTTTCGTTCTGTTTTATGTTTTTGGAAGGGGGACTCTCTTTAATTCAGTGCTATGTTGTCTGCTTTCTTCACAAAGCTTCCTTTTTCAGTATTTATTTTTGCATTTCCCATCCTTGAAGCAGATCAGGCTTTATAACTTTTCTGCAATTCTCATATGTAGCCACTAGGTGGCAGTGGTGCCCATTGAGAGAGGCGCACCCACCCCCTTTCCCCATTCTCTCTCCTTCTCCTCCCTGAGGACTTGGATAGCATTTGCCCAGATTAATACCCATGCCCTTTATTTGCCCTCATGCAAACAGCTAAACCAAAACAAGTTCTCTGTCAGCACCAAAGATCACTGTTTTGAGCGACTTTATTTAAAAAGAAGAAAAAATATTCTGATATATTTTAGCTCTTCATCTTCCTAATTTTTGTGCCTGTTTTAAGGGGTTTTTTTTGTTTGTTTTGCTTTTTTTTTTCCTTCTGAGAGTGGCATGAGCACGCCCAGACACGGGATTTGCTCATAGCAAGGGCACTGAGATGTTTGCCACAAAGCAGCCTCTTTTCTAAACATTGACTCCAGATACCAGGCTGGTTGGGACAAGGTCCTTGCCCTCAAGGAGGGTCCACTTCAGGTGGGGGGAGGGGGCAGTGCGCAGTGGGCCACTCAGCACGGGGCTGCCTCTGCCCCCAGCTTGCTTTGCCCCTTGCAGGGTGGGTCTCTATGCTGTTGAAAGTAACATGCCAGGAGGCAGGTGGGGGTGTCTGATTCAGCCCAGTTGATGTGGCAGGCCCCCTGTGTGGACTTCTCCTCTAGAAGGCAGTTCCTGTATTTTGTAGCATTTTGAGCTGTGTTTTCTTCTTTCTTTCGAAGCTTTCTAGGATCAGCATGGTTTAGGTGGCTTGATTGCCCACTGGGGAGGAGGAGTAACAAAATCCCAGCCCTTGTTTGCCTCAGTAAGAGGTGTTGGGACCTACTGTCTCTTAATTAGGCTGTGCCCAAAGACTGGGATTTACCCAGAAAGTTTTACAGGAAAGGATCCACTTTATATTCCTCTTCCAGCCTCTAAATTCTGGGCCTTTAGAAAACCCACATCCTGCCACCTGGCAGCTGTGGTCACAAAGATAGTCAGGAGCCCCTGGGCTCAGGGTTTCCTTGGGAGCCTGAGCGTGGCTTGAGCTGAGGGCTGCTAGCCTAGCTGGTGGGCCCAGAGCTGCTGGTGGTACTGTCCTATACTCCTCACTGTGAAGTGAGGAGTAATTTAGGAAGTTTTGCACCTATGTGGATTACCAGAGTTTTATTTTGAGAGAAAGTGCAGATTCATGGTGGTACGCGATTGTTTTTACGGCAAGGAAAATAATTAAACTGAGAAAAGTGTGTTGGGGTCCTGCATTAGATCCCAGAGGTAGGAAGCTTTTGAAGCGTGTGTGAGAGTGTGTTTGTGTATCTGAGTGTTCACTCACGGCCGCATCCCCAGCACCTGGCACCTCGTGGGCCTCCACGGCCTGCATTCTACTCCCCATCTCTCTGCCCTGGTTATGCCCAGGTATGGCTAAGCCTCACAGCAATATCCAGGCATGCCCAAAGAGGGGCCGACTGGGCAACATCTTCTCCTTGGGTCTCCACCTGTGCTCAGCTGCAGGCTGGTTTGCCTGGGAGTCTTCAGGCACTGCAACCTCCCAGCACTTGAGCATCTCTGTTTCACTAAAGGGGAAGGGGGGAGCTCCCTCCATGAATCTGATGTAGCCCAGAGTAGATGGCTCTGGTCAACATTCCAGCAAGAGGAGATACTTACTCTCTGAAACCAGTGTTCTTTCTGATGTCAAGAATTGCGACATGGCTCAGATTCTTGGAGTGGGGTGGAGGTAATGTCACACCAGGCGGAGTAGATGGGTTCACCTGAATACACTGCCAGCTCTAGTGCAGAAGCCCTGAGCCCCTGCTCCCCTGGTGGATGCTGGTGGTTGGTGTTCACTGCTCCTTCCTGTCACTGTCCTCCCTCATGAGATACTTGCCCTGGCTGCATCTCATTGGGTTTTACCATCCTCTTGTCTGCCCCCACGCCCCTTTGACCTTTCTTTTGTACCATCCTCCTGGGTGTCTGCAGCTATTGTCCTCCTCTCATTCTTAGGTCTCAAGTTCCCCAAAGGCTCTTTGCCACCCCTTGCTGTTTCTACTTTAGCACTTAGGGCACTTTACAACTATTTGTGTTCACCCCTTGAGGGCAGGGAGCACATCATTCTTGTTTACCACAGAGCAGGTGCAAGTCTCAGCCACTTGGGAAGGTTTTCTGCAGCAGCCCTTAGCTCACTGGCACACAGGCCCGAGTGTGTTTCCCAGGATGTCCCCCACTTGGGCTGGTGCAGGTGGGAGGATGATGGGTCATTCAGCTGGGCACAGCCAGGAGGCGGGCAACCCACCTGGCTTTCGTCTCATGCTCCTTGCTGTTTGGTCTTGGGGCTTTGGGAGGGCAGGGGCCAGAAGCAGCTAGGGAGTGGAAGGAGGCCTTAGGGCGGGTGCCACCCCCATTTCTACAACAGTCACAGCCTGTGGGGCAGGAACAGGGATGTCCTTGTGGTAAGGGTAGAGCTGTCCGGCAGCTGGCATGGGGGGCTAGGTTCACAGACCAGTGGCACGAGATAGCTTCCGCTTGGTAAAGTGTCACCTCCCAGCAGCACCAAGTGCTTGGCCCTGCTTGCCACCCTTCTCCCTTCTTGGGGTCCTGGTGCCCTGCCACCTTCTTAGACACATTTCTCTAAGAGCAGGCCTGGCTCTTCCAGATGCTCATGTGGGTCAGTCATGGACCTGAGCCTGCCCACATCCAGGGCACTGTGAGCAGAGAGGGTCTTGCTCACCTGGTGTGAAGCCCCCCTCTCCCTGGCAGCTTGAGTGATGATGGTATCTGGTCATTCCTCCTGTTTGTCTTCTCTGTTGCCCTCAGATCTGCTCCATGATTTATTTCTGATTAAATTAGAAAGTTATTGCCTTTCTAGTACTTAAACTGAAAACCACTCAGATAGCAGAGTTCAGGCAGCACCTTGCTGAGAGGAGAACCTGCCTTGGAGGAGGCCGAACCTGAGTAGTCTGGAGGGGAGGGGACAGTACCACAGTTGTGTGGAATGCCTGCTCTGCTGCCCAGGTCACTCTTTTCCAGTTTCCTGGGGGCGGGGAAACCTGAAGCTGCATTCCAGAGACATCAGGAGAGTCTTCTAGGGTGGGCTCTGTCAAATATAATCAAGTTTGAAATAGCAGCCTTGGAGCTCGACCCCACAGCCCTTCTGGGCCATGCTGCTCTCTCAAACATCGATTCACACTTGAGGAAGACCCCCCTTCTGTTATGTGAGTTGCTGTGTTAACTGACTTATTCCAGGCTTAAAGCAGGTCTCAAAATCCTACTGGAAAACCAGGTCTCAGGAGCTCCTGGGGTGGGATCCTATGCTCAATCAGCCCAGGGTCTCTACTCACATTGCTTGCACCTCACAAGGCTGGCTCTCTCCCATAACCTATCCTCAGCGCCCCATATCTCGTCTATACCTTTCTCACATTTCTGGTGTACCCTGGAGATGCCTCAGGCAGTGGCATGGCCCTGCTCAGTTATGTGCCCACTACAGCGAGGACTTGATCTCCTCACTGGCTGTGGGCTCTGTGCCCACACTCCCACCTTGGGACCTTTGTTCCCTCTGGAAGTCTAAAACTGCAGACCCCACCCGCTCCCTATGGGAATGTGAACCGTAAGACCCCTGTTCTGTTCACTGTTGTGTCCTGGTGCCCGGCCCACCGTCCAGAAGGCTCCCTTGAGATGTGCTGACTGAATGAGCATCAACCTGATGGGAGCCTCAGAGCACTCTTTCTGTGGGTCCTGTCTGGGCCTGCCATCTGTCAAGGATCCCCAGACTGATGTCCTCATTGGGCTGGCTATCTCCTGTGATGTGAGTCACCTGTCCTTACCTCGGCTGTGTCTCCCAGGGAGTGGGTGCCAGGCCATGTCGGGAGCACCTTTCTCCCCAAAGTGAGATTTGAAAGAGGAGTGTTGAAAGAGTTATCAGGGGGCCCTTGCCAGCCCCTCGCCTTAGTGATAAGGAAGGGGGTCACCATTGACTCAGCCCTCTTTGCTTCCTGTTGAGTCACCCCCAGCAGCCAGGGATAGTGTGACGCTGGGCCACAGTCCAGGCGCCCCCAGGGCACCCAGCAGCCCTCACGGGCACAGCTTCCCCCTACCCCTCACCTCCAGGATGTGTTCGAGATGCGCTTTGCCAAGATGCCGGATGAGCCCGAGGAGCCTGTGGTGGCTGTGTCCTCCCCAGCGGTACCACCGCCCACCAAGGCTGTGGCCCCGCCCTCATCCAGTGACAGCAGCAGCGATAGCTCCTCAGACAGTGACAGCTCCACTGATGACTCCGAGGAGGAGCGAGCCCAACGACTGGCTGAGCTCCAGGAGCAGGTGAGGACACAGGCAGCCCCATTTTCAAACCAAAACCTCCCGCCACCCCCCTACCTCCCCCCCCCCAGCATGAGTTCCAGCATGAGCAGAATTCCCACTGGTCCCCTTGTGCCAGGTCAGGTGCATATAGTTCATACTTATATGTACACTGTGGGTATGGAGATGGGGTGACGTGGCCATTCCCTGGGCAGAGGTGAGGCTTTTGGAGCCTTCTGGTATCTGGAAGGAGGAGGCCGAGCCAGCGTGTCCGTCTCTCCTAGGGCTTCCTGGATTCTCCTCTCTCTACAAGCTGGCCATTAGGCCTTTAGCGCCCACATGTGTCTATGCGCTCCTTTTTTTTAAAAAAATATTTATTTATTTGGCTACGCTGGGTCTAGTTGCCGAGTGCGGGTTCTTCGTTGCGGCATGCGGGCTCTTTTAGTTGCCGCATGCGGGCTCTAGTTCCCTGACCAGGGAATGAACCTGGGCCCCCTGCATTGGGAGCGCAGAGTCCTAACCACTGGACCACCAGGGAAGTCCCTGTCTGTGCGCTCTTGCCCAGCCTCTTTAGGGACCCTCTTCTTGGAACCAGCATGGTCGTGGGGCTTGAGTGACTCCTCTGACAAGGAGGACACTGGGCCACCCTGGGAGTTCAGGGTCTGGGTGGGCATGGGCACTTTGGATATCTAGTGAGACGGCAGGTCATGGAGCTGAGGGCCAGAGACCAGGGTGACGGGAGTGTGTGTCTTGCTTGTCTGCTCCACAGCTCAAAGCCGTGCACGAGCAGCTTGCAGCCCTTTCACAGCCCCAGCAGAACAAACCAAAGAAAAAGGAGAAAGACAAAAAGGAAAAGAAAAAAGAAAAGCACAAAAAGAAAGAGGAAGTGGAGGAGAATAAGAAAAGCAAAGCCAAGGAACTTCCTCCCAAAAAGACGAAGAAAAATAATACCAGTAACAACAACACAAGGTCTGTGGGTCACTCCTACCCCCACCAGTGCCCCTAGTCCAGATGGGGACAGTCGGGAGGGAGGCTGCCTCTCTGCTCTTTTTTCTGGGATGGGCCTTTGAGGGAGAGAGGATAGCAGGTAGCATGGTGCAGGCGGCAAGACAAACCACAGCGGCCCCCCAGTCCACCATTTGTGGTCTCAACTGCAGCCACGTGCTCCCAGGAAGGCGCTGCCAGCGCCCCCTGTTTCCTGTGAAGACCACTGGGTGGGGGTGTGGAAGCCTCCCCAAGCCCTAAATGGAGGGATATGCACCCACCTTCCCCCAGGGACCCATTTTTAATGGTGTCTGCATCACCTCTTCGTAGCAAGAAGGAGCCAGCACCTATGAAGAGCAAGCCCCCTCCCACATATGAGTCGGAGGAAGAAGACAAGTGCAAGCCCATGTCGTATGAAGAGAAGCGGCAGCTTAGCCTGGACATCAACAAGCTTCCTGGTGAGAAGCTGGGCCGCGTGGTGCACATCATTCAGTCGCGGGAGCCCTCACTCAAGAACTCCAACCCCGACGAGATCGAGATTGACTTCGAGACCCTGAAGCCATCCACCCTGCGTGAACTGGAGCGCTATGTCACCTCCTGTTTGCGGAAGAAAAGGAAACCTCAAGGTGCCCTTGGGCACCCTGGGGCGGTGGTGGGGGTGTTCCCAGTCCTGGGTGAGGGAGAGGGCTGGGCAGATGGGCCAGGCTGCTACCCTTGCACCTCTAGTAGTGAGGCCCCTGTTGGCACCTTCAGGTAACTTTGCCTTCCAGTCTCGGCCCTCGTTCTCTGCAGGCTTGCTTTCTTTCCGATTATAAAATCTGCGTTCTTGACATAGAAACCTCTGAAGGGTTGTGACATCAGACTCAGCCCTAGGCTTATTGGTGCCTTTGTTGATCTCTGGCTGGTGGTCATCTGGGGTCCACCTGCACCTAGGTGTCCTAAGCCTTGCTCTGAGCAGCAGCAGCTTTCGTCCTTAGCTTCCTGCCTCTGAGTCTTCCCCAGAAGCCACCCCCCTACGTCTTTGGGGTCTCTGGGCATGGGGGGCGTGGCTAGGAGGAAAGGCATTAGGTTGGCACTGTGCCTGCCTGCTTTCTTCTCTAGCTTGGTGTGGACCCCCCACCCCCCCGCCCCCCAGGTCTTCCAGGCAGCTCTTCTGTGTTATCAGTGCCTTGTCTTGGCTTACAGCTTTTGCGTTAGAACCAGTAGGACTTAGGATCCACATCAGGGCTTTGCACACAGCCTTCATTCCAGCCCGGACTGACTCCTGGGGTCCTTGGCACACACACACCCCCCTTCCTCCGCCCAGGGTGCCACACAGTGACACTCGCCTCAGTCTGCACACTGAGGTGCTGGGAGATCCCTTGGGGCTCTTTCCTTATCTTGTTTTGTCTTTGACTGTCACGTCCCCTTTAGGTCCTCTTTACCCACTGTCAGAAAAGTAGCTGAGGGGGCATAATCCCGGCAGTTTCTTGTGTTAGAGAATTCTCTCCTGCCCTGGTCTCTTAATCCTTGATGAACCTTGCAAAAGGGTATTTTGAGAGATTGAAGGGGCCTTGAAAGTCCAGTGTAAGCAAGTGTTTGGCTGGCATGCATGGTAGGCTAGCTGCTTACCATTGGGAAATGTGGGTCTGGCTGGGGTTCGGAGGGATTGCAGCTGGCCATTAGGAGCAGCCCTCTGGCTCGTGGGACTCAGGGCCCTGCCTGACTCTGTCCCTGTTGCTTTATTGCAGCTGAGAAAGTTGATGTGATTGCTGGCTCCTCCAAGATGAAGGGCTTCTCATCCTCAGAGTCGGAGAGCACCAGCGAGTCCAGCTCCTCTGACAGCGAAGACTCTGAAACAGGTTAGGTGTCTAACTTAGAGCCTTGTCAGAATCCTGCCTGTGCTCCGTCCTGTGTCCAGGCTACCAGAGACCAGAGATGGCAGTCATAAGAACTTGCTGGGCCCTCCCATCTGTCCATCTACCTGGTCACCATGTTAATCTCTAACTGTGGGGGGTGCTTAGCCCTGCACCTGCCCCCACACTACCCTCGACCTGGGCTGGGGCAGGGAAGACAGGTAGCCAGGGGTGTTGACACTGCAGAGACCTGGGAAAGAAGGGGTGGGGGCAGATGATGGAATTGATCTTAGCGTGACCCTGCCCAGCCTCACAGTCTTCCGTGTGTCACAGTTGCATGCAACACAGCCCTTTCAGGTGATGTGCTTTGGCAGGTGTGGAGCAGCCTGCTTTGGCCCTGCTGTTCCTGTGGCTTAGGGCACTGCCATCCTCCCCAGAGTGTGCTCACTGCTGCATTGGCTACTCCTAACTGCACGCACTTGGACATGCGTGTCGTGTACCTCTAACAGTTCCTTCTCTCCATGCTCCATGGGCGTGCACGTGTATCCACTGGTGCGCCTGAGCAGCAGCTTTGACACGGGAGGTGGGGGCAGGTGGAGATGCTGAGAGCTGTGCCGGTGGTGGGGAAGGGGACCTTTCCTCCAGATATAAGCTCTCCTGGTTATTCTCAGGGGAGCAGATGCTCAGACTGGCCCAGAGGAGAGGCTAGGGAAGAAGCCTGGTGACTAGCTTGTCTGTGAGGTGGAGCTGGCCTTCTCTGGGTGAGCAGAGTTGTCCCTGGGCAGGTCTAACTCTACCAGCTGAGCAGACAGTCTGTGGACCACCCGCGAGCCTGCCCTGGGACCCTGGGCGTGCCCCTCCAAGCAGGCTGCAATGTGCACATCCACAGTGGGAAACGTGTGTTTGGGCAACGAAGACTCCTGGCATATTCTTTCATGTACCTATTTTATCCCTGATATTTTTTCTAACTGGAAATAAACGATAAGCTCCACTTTGTTCACATAAATAATGTGACCTGGTGGTGCCAAGGAAGTTTGAGGATCATTTGCAGCAGTTGGAAAGACTGAAGCTGCTCTGAGGTGTGTGGGTCCACAGGTCCTCCTGTGGGCTCAGCCTGCCTCTGTCCAGGGAAGCTGGGGACAAGGGGGCCTCTGGGTCTTGTCACTGCTCCTCTTCCCTTCTACAGTAAGGACACCGGGTTTCCAGAGTGTTGGGGGAGGGCTCTGGACTACCTCATTTTCAGTGGGCCAAAGTGACATGAAAGTCATTAAGTATATTCTGTATTTATTGAGCTCCTGTTGTATGCAAAGATTGCTGTGAGTAGTTTGCTGGCTGCCTCTTTTCTCCATCCTTTACCTTTTTCTTTCTTCCTAACCAGCTCACCCTTCCATTGCTTTTTTAAATCTGTCTACCAGCAGGGGGCACCGCATCTGGTGCTTGCTCAGGCAGAGCTGGCCCCAGGCCAGGGCCCAGCGCCCTTAGCAGGGTGAATGGCCATATTCTTGGGCCCAATTAGCATTCCTGGTGGCTGCTGACTTCTCACTTTCAGTGCCAGCCAAGCCTCAGGTTTGTCTTTCCCTCTGGGGTTTTTACCTCCTGCATTTTCCAGCAGGCTGCTTCTACTAGGGGTTTCATAGCGTTTTCTCCTAAGGATCTGAACAACCAAAGAATACCCCAGAGGTTGAAATTGGCAACGGACCAGATAGCTAAAACAGCATGGTTTGGCCCCACCCACCGTGGCACCTTAGGGGACCATGACCATCACACCTGATGTCCCCGTTGCGAATCTGTGACTGTGGCCTTTGTCCCTGACTCCTGAGCGCCCTACAGGCCGCCTGCTGCCGCCTGCTGTGGAGTGACCATGACAGCATTTCTAGCAGCTCCCTGCTGCTGCCGAGATTTTTTTTTTTCCTCTACATTTTTCCCCTTTTTAAAGAAGCTGGAAGGATTGTGCAACAAGTAATCTGAGAGTCCTGGGAACAGCTGTCCTGGCAGGAAGGAGGGTGAGATTTACAGTCTCAGAGCCGCCAGCCTGCAGGCTCCCAGGCTCCGGCAGTCCAGCCCTGGCGGCTCCCTCAGCTGCCTCCAGCTCCTTCCTCTTCCCAGGCACCCTCCCCACCTTGGGTTTTACGAGCGTCTCTTTTGTCTTCGTGGTCCTGACTTTTCCTTTGCCTTCTGTGTGCACTGGAGAGCTCTGTCGGAGGCCAGCTGAGAGTTTTTACTCTTGGGAGGGACTCACCCTGTGTAGGTTTGTGCCCTGCAGCTCAGATGCTACGGGTTCCAAAGTGGGAGCCTGTGCCCTGGCACCACTGAATGTGGCCATCTGCCACCCCCATCCTGCGCAGGAACCTGCACTTGCTCTCCGGGCAGCTCCTCCAGCAGCTGCTCGTGCTGGGTCCATGGAGCTGGGTAGATGTCTCTGACCAGTTACAGGTGGTTCTGCCTTGCGGGGGATGGGGCCTGGTGGGGGCATTGAAGGTATTTCTCTTGGTCTTTGGGGACTTAATTGTTTTGCCCTTCTTATTCTTGTGTTTCCATTTGGATTAATGCGGAAATTCCTAAGGGCCTATATTTGTCAGTTCTGCCGACACAGCCCCGAGACATGAATCACCAAAAGAAATTGAACAGAGGCACTAAGTTGGGACTAGGGCAGTGGTACGTGGACTCCTCTCTGGCCACTGTCCATAGACAAGGATGCTGCTAGCTGCTCAGGACATGGGGCTGGTCCTTGGGGCAAGGCCACTTCAGGGAGGCAGTGCATCCACAGACTGGGGCGGAGGGGGTGTTTCTTTTCCAGCTCTGTCCCAGGCCACCGTGTGTTCCTCCTCATGTCCAGCAGCATGCAGCACTGCTGGCCAGTCCCACCACATCTTTTGAACCCAGCTGTTACTTGAGTCATGGTCTTCCACTGAGCTTTGATTCTGGTTAAACTCTGAATCTGTTTGAGGGACAGAAGGCAGTGGTACAAGTGCCACCCTCCCACTGCCCCTGAGCCATCTTAAGCTTTCACCCCATCACATTGCTGATGTCTGGCTCTTCCCAAATGCCACCCACAGATCTTTATGGGTGGGGCGGCCACACAGTTCCTCTCCCTCTCAGGAGCACCCCTGGCCTGGGCTGGGACAGGAGTTCAGGGAATTCTCTTGGACTTGGTTTTGGTCTTTTCGTTGCAGAGGGAGCACACTCCAGCTATTTTAGTCTCCTGGTTTCCTTTTCCCAGGATCGGAGCATGTGGGTGTTTCTTAATAGCTCCAGGGGGAAAAGGAATGCTTGATGTTTTGGAAAGATTTGAGCTGGAAAGTGCAGACAGAGGCCATGGGGCATTCTTCCCAGACAACCAGCCTCAGCTTCCGACCCCCTGGGGTCTTGGAAGGACTCAGTTCCAGTCCCATCTTGGGGCCTGCTGCTGCCCGCTCCAAGGGTGTGACGCACGCTCTTGGGGAGGGGGTAAGTCCCCTGGTGGGGGTGGGTGGGGGTAGGAAGAGATCTGGAGGACGGGGCTATAGCCAGTCTGCCTGCACCGCCAGGTGACCCTCACACTCCCACACGCGCGCAGGGACGGATTTTAGGGCTTCATGGGCGAGGGTGAGCCTTGTGGAATGTGCCTTGAATGGGAGACCGGCCGGTGGGCGGGTTTTTCCCACATGCGCACTTGGGGACCATGGGAGTGCAGTGTTGGTTGCATCTGTGACTCTCACAGAAGCATCTGCTCTGCTATATGGGTGGGAACGAGCCCCACACCCCCTCCCCGGTCAAGGGGAGCTGCATTCGATGCCTGGGAAAAAGAAAGGACACTTTCTTCCTCAACCTGTTTTTATTTTTTATTTGTTCTCCTCCTTAACAGTGTATGTAACTGGCTCCTCTTTATATAATTTTTTTTGGTTTGTTTCTTGCAGTTTATAGGAATGCAGAGGTGAGGCTGTTAGCTAGAGGTCCTGCACTCCAGATCTCCTTTCTTAGGGGCTTTTCCTGTCTCCACCCAAGCCCTGAGGAGGGGTCAGCATCACCTCCTTGAGATAGACAGGTGCAGAAAAGCAGACCCTGGAGGATAAGATCAGAATCAGTGGGCGCCTAATGCGCATGGCACACCAGGCTGGTCTTCAGAAGTGATGGCAAGGAGGACAGGCAGGGTAGCCTCTCAGATGCAAAGACCAGTAAAGGAAACACCAGCGTGCACTCGGCGCATATGGAACTTGTTACTGGAAGCGGTTCTGTCTAGAAGCATAAACAGGCTCAGGCGGTTCTGGAGACATCCACGCGTGCCAGATCCGAGGCCCTTCTAAGGGAAAGGTGGGTCTGTCCCCACCTGCAGCTGGCCAGGCAGGGGGTGGAACTCCTAGTCTGCGGCGCTATTCTCTCGTGCCCTGACAGCAAGCAGGGCACAGGAGGCTGGCTTGGTCTGCGGTTCTTCTGTTCTTATGACTTGAACGGTACATTCCACACCATTTCTCTCACACTGGTTTCTCTCTCCCTCTATGTAGGTCCTGCCTAATCATTGGACACGGACTCTTAATAAAACGGTCTTCAGTTCCAGATTCCTTCCCAGCAAGCTATAGCTTAAGTCCATTTTCTTCCGTGAAAGGGACAGGACTCCATCAAGTTATGGAATTCCTCAGAGCCCTGGGCCTGTCCCCTGGGGTGGATTAGTCATGTCCAGCAGCTCACGCCTAGTCCCGCCTCCGGGAAGGCTGCCTGCCTGGCTGCCCGCCCGGGCCTCCTGTGTAAAGACTGCCTGGCTGTCCTGCCCCGCCTCCCTGGTCGTCTGGGGTCCTCTGGGTGGGTGGCATCTCCCAGAGGGTGACGACAGTCCCCCCCTGCACACGCATACATGTGGTGCTGCTCCGTGTGCAAGGCCCCAACACAAATATGTTTTCTCTCCTCATCCCTCCCTCTTTTGGGGACTCTGGATCCTAACTGCTTCCCTCCTGGACCTTGCAATGACATTAGCCCAGGGAAGATCTCATTCACCCTAAGGAAGAACACTGTAACATCTAGAGCTTCCCCAAGTGAGGAATGGGGCTTTAGAGGCGAGGCCAGCTGGGCCCAAAGGCTCACTGGGGCTGTCCCTCAGCATGCCTTCTCTCTGGTGACCTATAAGGCTCCATTAGCCAGAGGCTGTCACCAGCCACAGCTGATTCACAGCCCCCTGGAGTCCTCCTTTCTGTTTTCATTGTTCCCACTGTTTCTGTTGGGCATTTTCCCAACTTCTTTGGCCTCTTCTCCTAAAGTCACACAGGGAAAGTACTTCCTAAGCTGCCTCCCCATCCCTCCCTTCCCAGGTACTTAGAAGTAGGCTGCAGGAGCTGCCAGGCAGGCCATTAGTGAGGGGCGTCTGGGGAGGAGTTGCCATGTAGCCAGTTGACCTGGCTCCTCTAGCCCATCATCCTTTCCTTTGGTGGGGGTTGGGATCTGGGCTAGTGGCAAGAAAGGGTTCTTGAAACCCAGAGCACTGGACCAGTCAATTGTGAGGGCATCAGAGCCTTCGGGCCCTGTTCCATGCACATGCAAGTAGTCTCCTAGTCTTCAGTTCCCTAGAATAATGACAGCTGCTGGGGATGGGGCAGGTCAGGGTGGCCACATAATCCAAGCCCTCTGAGAGGCACTGAATAGGCTTTTTTTTTGTTCTAAAAATAAATGTCGGCCCTTTTTTGGTCATGAATCCAGCATCTCAACAGAAAACTGCCTGACGTGAAAAGTTCCCTAAAGAATAGCATCTGCATTTCAGAGAGCTTTTTTTGTTTTATATATAGTTTGTGTGTACTTCAAGGCCTAACCATCTCCTGGCATCTTGGAGTCTGCCTTCTGCTGGAGCTGGAAGCAGGCTTGAGGAGGTGCAGTTGGCCACCGCCTGTGTGGAAACCGTGGCACCCCTCCCCAGCTCCTTGGGGCCTTGGGCCCAAGCAGCTCTAACTGCCCCAGACTGGCCTTGGCCTTGGGTTCCAGGTTCAGCCTCCCCAGAGCCTCCAGGGCCCTGCAGTGATACTTGGGAGTTCCTAGGCTGCTCCCTGATCCTGTCAGCTTCCAGTCGAGCTCATTTGCCAAACAGACTATTTTGAGCTGCCCTTTGGCCGGTTCCTGATGTGTTCCCAGTACAACTCAGCCTGGCTAGGGTCAGGGAGCTTCATGCCCGGAGATTCCCACAGGACAGTTGGGAAGCCGCTGGCATTGTCTTTCTGGGAAGATTCTGCTGTCTTAGAACAAAAGGCAGGCTAGATTCCCACAGCGTCGGCCTGTGTGCCTCCCCCCCTCCTTCCCACTCGTGTGCACATGGACTGTAGCCACGGGCCAGCTCTCCTGCGTGGTCCTTGCACCCTCGCTGTCCAGGGATCCCGTCCTTCTTGCCCATGGGGCTTCCGTCTGGCAGAGAACCTGATCTTTAGATTCAAGCTGTCACCTATGCCCAGTGCCCCAGGAACAGAGCAGAGAGAGCAGAAGCCCACTCACTCCTTGTCGGCAGCCTCCAGCATGCGGACAGTGGGAGGTGCCAGCCGGGCCTGAGGAGTCGCTGTAGGAGGGGTGGGAGGCCTGGGCATCTGCTGGTGCTAAGGCTCCCAGCCAGTTCAATTGAGGGGCTATGCACCTCTGCCCTTACCTTCTATCCTGTCTCCTTCCCTTGAGTTGTGGGGGAGTGGGGAGGAATCAGTGTTTTAATCAGATTTTACAAAAACGTTTTAATTCTTTGTACAATTACCATCCTATGTAAAGATGAAACTTGTGTTGAGTTCAAGATTTTTATGGAATAAAGATCACACAGTACTTGAGGCCATCTTCATGTAACCCTTTCTAGAGAGTTTTGTGTGGGGGTGTCTTGGGGCTGGTGTGTTGTGAAGTTGTGCACTTCCTGTCTTGTCTTCCTACCAGTAACTCCAACGTGAGGCTCAGGACACGTGAGCCAGATGTGGCTGTCCCAAACAGGCTCCAGTGCCCCTTGGTCCCCACTGCTGGCCCCTTTAGTCCTCTGGTCCTGGTGGTCTGCTGCACACCTCCCACCTTCTCTCCCACTCTAGACCTGCCCCTCCCAGCACTTCTGTGGAGCCCTGGGATGGTACTCCCAGTGACCTTTCTAAGGCAGCTGAAAGCCACTCCCTGGATCCTTAAGGGCCCCATTGCACTTTTTCCCCTCTAGTTCCCAGGTGGGCCTCTCTGCTCATGGCTGCAGGGAGATGGTGAGGGTTCAGAGCCACTGTCCCTCTTTTGTGATGGAAAAAAGTGTTTCCCTCCAAGGCCATGAGATGACAGGCCACCCCTACCCTGCCCAGCCTTCTCCCCATGACACAGTGGCTTCTCCTCGTCAGACTTGACCCATTGGTCCCCTCCCTCCAAAGGCATGCCAGCCTGCAAGCAGCCGCCCCCAGCCTCCCTTGAGCTGCAGTTTCTGTTACTGGAATCCATGCTAGGAGAGGAGCCCAGCCTGGAGGAATGCCCCGGCCTCTTTCTCCCACTCCCTTGGGTCAGCAGCCTCTGTGTACCGTGCTTTATCCCTGTGTGTGTAGGGTCCGCTTGGTCCTGGGCCTCCAGCCTCTCCTCCTCCATCCTGCGGCTGCCAGACACCCTGTGGCCTGATCCTGCAAATCACCCAGATGGCTCCCTTTTGTATGTGTGACCCTCAAGAGTGTCCTCACCAGTTTTTGTATGTGACCCAAAGAGTCCTGAGCCCTGTATCCTGGCATCTCTCGTGTCTGGGTTTGGGGCTGGGCCTACAGTTCCTGTGTTCCAGGTGTCCCTAGTCGCTGTCATTTGTATGAGACATGTCTGTAGCTGCTGAGTTTTGTGTCACTGTCTTATCACTTGCATGGAATGGTGAGCTCTTGCAGGGCACAAAGTCCCTTCTCATCCCTTTTGGTGACACATCGCACCAAGGCTGTGCACCTCACAGAAGTTTAGCACGGCCCTCCATGAAGCAGCTACCAGTGGAGCTAGCCCCGCTTTGGGCAAAAGCATGTGTCCTCCAACACCAGCAGCAAGAGCCAGCACCCTGGCAAGGAGCTCAGGGGATGCCAGGCAAAGCCATGAGGTGCCTCTCAGTGACAGGAATCCGAAAGGCACCATGGGTCACACCTCCCACCTGGTGGTTGGTGACTTCATTTCCTAGCCCTTGAGCACTGGCTGGGCTTTCTCTCTGAGGTTTACACCCAGCAGTGTTTGGCAAGGGGCATCCAGCTGGCAAAAGTTCCTTAGCATAAGCTTCTAGAGTGGGGGCAGAGGGAGTCATGCTGGCTCTTGCACACTCCTCACAGAGACAGGCACACCCCAGATTTATCCACACAGTGGTGGCAACAAGCCATTGGCTCCTGAGAAACGGGGACACATACTGCTTTCTCCCTGCAGCACATTGACTGTATCCCAACACAGGGACTTCTCTGAGGCCGGTCTCCTGAGAGGAAGGGGAGTCTGGCCAGTGGCCGCCTCCTCTGCTGGCAGTGGCATTGAGTACCTCCCCCATTGGCTCCTGGGTCGTCCAGGGAGGCTGGCTGGCTGGCTTGCTTCTCTTCCTCCACGAAGTGCTCATGCTTGTCAGCACTTCCCACTTGTCAGCACTCTCCTCACCTGTCCCATGGCTCTGTGGCCAGGCCTTGGCCCATGCTGGCACCAGTGGTCTATCTCACCCCAACTCACGCATCTGTGTTTCCTCTGGGAGGATGGGAAGGAGCGAGCCTCGGAGGGCAATGCAGTTGGAGGCCACCGAGTTGTTACTTTTTAGCTGTGTGACCGGAGCAAGTCCCTTAACGTCTCTGAGCCTCAGACAAGATCATTTCAAACACCATGGTGGTTCCAAGGCAAAGCAGGTTGGGGTGCAGATGCTCAGGTCACTACAGAGGCCTCTGACCAGCAAATTGGAGGAGACGTTGGGCAAGGAGGTTTCTCGTAGCTCAGTTCCCAGTGCATTCGGGTGTCATCTTTTAATGGAGCTGGTGGTCTGGAGCTTGGCAGGCAGCTTTTCAGGCATGGTCCCCGCTAGGAAAAAGCAACAGGCAAATGGGTAGGTGGCACCCCACATGTCTTTCCCTCCCCTGTGACCAACTTCCATCCCAGACAGAACCCAGCCACCCTCCCTCTCACTGTCACCGGTCCTTCTCCTGAACTCATCCTGTGTTTTCTCCTTGCTCTGCGTTCAAGGCCAGCTCCCAGTCTTCTCCCCCGTAGGCTTACCACCTTCTCTTTTCCTCCACAGAGATGGCTCCGAAGTCAAAAAAGAAGGGGCACCCCGGGAGGGAGCAGAAGAAGGTATGTGGTGTCGGGGGTGTCCTTTAGCAGGTGAGCAGTGGCCACCTGCCTTTTTGGACCCTGGAGGGACCCTGTGTCTGACCCAGATGGGTTTGGCCTGCCTGACATCAGCCTGTCTGTCTGTCTGTCTGTCTGCAGCACCATCACCACCACCATCAGCAGATGCAGCAGGCCCCGGCCCCCGTGCCCCAGCAGCCCCCACCGCCTCCCCAGCAGCCCCCACCGCCTCCACCTCCACAGCAGCAGCCCCCGCCCCCACCCCCTCCGCCCTCCATGCCACAGCAGGCAGCCCCTGCGATGAAGTCCTCGCCTCCGCCCTTCATCGCCACCCAGGTGCCCGTCCTGGAACCCCAACTCCCAGGCAGTGTCTTCGACCCCATTGGCCACTTCACCCAGCCCATCCTGCACCTGCCGCAGCCCGAGCTGCCCCCTCACCTGCCCCAGCCTCCCGAGCACAGCACTCCGCCTCATCTCAACCAGCACTCGGTGGTCTCTCCTCCAGGTGAGCTGCAACCACACCCGCAACAGTGTGGGGAGGTCCCCTTCCCACCCTGGTCTTACCACAGTGACAGGGCACTCTGGGCAACCTGCAGAACCCCTCTTAACCTCAGTTGTCTGTAAGGGGAGGTTAGCAGCTTCTCGGGGCCATTATGGAAATTACACGAGAGGCCCCAGAACAGGCCTTGCACAGAGAGAGAGTGCTTTGGGTACAGAAGACACTGATGCAGATCTTCTGCTGGGCCAGGTGTGGTGTGAGATGGAAAAATATGTGACCCTCCGTAGCTCCCAGTCAGGGATGGGGGTTTGGGAGGGCACACACCCTCATCCGAGAGCGGACATACCTGTGGGAATCAGGAAAGACTTGCTCTGAGACCTGAAGGGCAAGTGGAGCAGTTGGAGGGAAGGGAAGGGAGGAGAGCTGGGGGCTTGGAGCATGGGGCAGGATGATGCTGGTGAGGGGCCTGATCCTGTAGACCTCCCTGAACGCTGTCCTTATTCTGGAGTTTTTGGGAAGCCAAGGATGGTGGAGAGGTTGCCAGTTGGAGGGAGACAAGTAGGAGGTCAGGATGGAGGAGAAAGGCTGGACCGGGGGCCACGGGGTGTGTGAGCCTCACCACCCTGCTACTGTGTCCTTCCAGCTTTGCACAACGCGCTGCCTCAACAGCCATCACGGCCCAGTAACCGAGCTGCCGCCCTCCCCCCCAAGGCTGCCCGTCCCCCAGCCGTATCACCCGCCCTGGCCCAGCCTCCCCTACTCCCTCAGCCCCCCATGGCTCAGCCCCCCCAAGTGCTGCTGCAGGAGGATGAAGATCCACCTGCCCCACCCCTCACCTCCATGCAGATGCAGCTCTATTTGCAGCAGCTGCAGAAGGTGCAGCCCCCCACACCACTACTCCCTTCCGTGAAGGTGCAGTCCCAGCCCCCGCCCCCTCTGCCCCCACCTCCCCACCCCTCAGTGCAGCAGCAGCTACAGCAGCAGCAGCAGCCACCTCCGCCACCACCCCAGCCACAGCCGCCACCCCAGCAGCAGCACCAGCCCCCGCCACGGCCCGTGCATATGCAACCCATGCAGTTCCCCACCCATATCCAGCAACCCCCGCCGCCCCCAGGCCAGCAGGCCCCCCACCCACCCACGGGCCAGCAGCCACCCCCGCCGCAGCCCGCCAAGCCTCAACAAGTCATCCAGCATCACCCTTCACCCCGGCACCACAAGTCAGACCCCTACTCAACTGGTAAGTGTCCCCCCGCCAGCACTACCGTCCTGCTCCTGGGTTCTGGGGAGGCTGGCGCTAGGCCCAGAGTTTTGTCCTCAAGAAGCCAGATGGGTCAGTTTGTGCTGCAGGCTGAGATGGGCTCAAAGCTGAGCCTCGAAGGCTCTGGGTTGGTTGGAGAGAGGCAGCTGAAAGGGGGCGATGATACTTGATGCAGTGTTTTAATCAGGTGTCCATCTTGCTTGCAAGCCGAGATGACAGATTAAGGCCCCAGTGGGCCGTTTTCTTGGAACTCACAGTCAAAAGAGTGTTAACAGTGCATTGTGATTCCTGCTAGGTGAGGAGGCCAGAAGCCCAGGGGAGGCACCTGCTCTGCCTCTGGGGATTGGGGCAGGCTTCTTGGAGGAGGTGACCAGAGGATGAGCAAGAGTTAGCTTACACAGTGGGGTGTGAGGTGCAGGCAGAGCCAAGAGCAGGTCTGGGCAGTGTGGTCTGTTTGGGAACCTACGGAAACAGGTGGTCTGCTTTTGGTGTCAGGAGGCCCCCCTGGTGGAGCCGGGAGGGAGAATTAGGCTGAAGCTCACAGGTAGCTCACCCAGGAATCATTGCTGTCTCCTGCTCCCAGTCTCCAGCCTGATCTAGGCTGCCATTTTCCAGTCAACAGCATTGGGCAGGCCATGTCCTCTTGCCTTTCCTGGGCACTTGTTTTCTAGGTGTCTCTGACCAAAATGTTTTGGCTGACCACGGTGGGGCAGTGTTTTAGTAGATGCCTCATGGTGTGGTGACACATTGACGTTTCTGGACTTGGCATGTAGACCATGCAGCCTGGCTTGGTGGTGGTGGTGGTGGGGGTTGTCCCATGAGTGCCGCCTACAAACTGAATAAAGCTGTTGACTTTAGGCTGTGACTGCTCCTAAACCCAGCAAAAGCTGCCAGGTGCCAAGTGGATCACTGTGTACCCTGAGCTGAGAACAGCTGGCTGTCCTCCCTGGGAAAGACTAGTGGTGGTCCCAGCAGCTCTGCAACTGTGCCTGTTTTCCACCCTCAAGCAAGGCTGGGTTTCCTTGTGGAGACCAGTAGTGGGCAGGTGATGAGACGCCTTCGGAAGAGTCAGCACTTGTGGTGGGGCAGGGCAGGTCCCCTCTGGCTATCCGTGCTTAGAGTCTCTGGGCCCATCTCCCCCTGAGTTTCTGTGGCCTGGAATGAGTCACAGGGAGTGACGTGTGTTGGAGCATAGCTGGGGGCTTTGGGCCAAAGACCAAATTGTTGGAGTCCAGGGAGGTTTGGCAAGCATCCCTGGGCACCAGGCCAACTTGAAGGCACCGCCCCCTGAGCTACTGGGCTCCCCTCTAGGTGCTGCTGGATGAAGCCTCCAGTAGACAAGAGATTTCTGCAAGTCATAGGCCTGAGAGCCTGCCATTGCCCAGGTCAGCCTCAGCAGGTGCTCCCAAGGGAGCCACCCAGACAGGAGGCTGTTGCAGTCGTGTGTTTGCAGATTGCTGGCAGGCCCAGGCCAAGGCTGCCTGGGTGCCCCCAGCCTTTGGTTGGATGAAGGTGGGTGGGCTGGCCCACTTTCTGCAAGAACCATGAGCCCAACACCTGTTCTGCCAGTTCTGCTGTGGTGTAGGCCAGGTCCAGGCTTCTCCCCATTGTGTGGGCCTTGCAGGTTGATTTGTATTGGGGAGGTTCCTGGGGGTCTGGCCTTAGGCCCGAAGCAGCTGTCCAGGCAGACCGGCCTAGCCACATGGGGACAGCCGGAAGCCCAGGCTGCCTGCTCTGTGGGGTTATTGACATCCCTTGTGTTTGACCCAGGCCATACCATAGGACCACCTGGAGAGCTTTTAAAAGATACTCAAGCTCAGACCCCACCTGGGACCAGATGTATCTGCACTTCCTAAAGTTTTCTAATGGAAACTTTTTTTTCTGGCACACAGTGGTATCAAACACCAGGATTGCACTCATGGCTCCACAAAGCCTTGCTGCACACTGAGCACAGGGCCTGACGTGCAAGGGGGCTGAGCCGTTGTGGGGCTTCCCTTGGGTTGGGAGGGCCTGGCTGGGCCCAGGGCCCGCGGCCTCCATACCAGACATGCTGATAAGCTCCTTGTCCCTTCTCCTAGGTCACCTCCGTGAAGCCCCCTCCCCGCTTATGATACATTCCCCCCAGATGCCACAGTTCCAGAGTCTGACCCACCAGTCGCCACCCCAGCAAAACGTCCAGCCTAAGAAGCAGGTAAAGGGCAGGGCTGGGCCACAGCCCCCAGGGATGGGCTCAGGCCGGGGCCAGGGGCGCCCATCCACCTCACCAGCTACCATGCCTGTGCCGTCCCAGGAGCTACGCGCAGCCTCCGTGGTCCAGCCCCAGCCCCTGGTGGTGGTGAAGGAGGAGAAGATCCACTCACCCATCATCCGCAGTGAGCCTTTCAGCCCCTCGCTGCGGCCGGAACCCCCCAAGCACCCAGAGAGCATCAAGGCCCCCGTCCACCTGCCCCAGCGTGAGTGCCCTCTCCAACCCCAGCTGAGGTTGAGGCCCCCAGGCCTGCACTGGATGTGAGCTTCCTGTGGGCCGGTCAACCGTGCCCCTCTGAGGTGGGTTGGGCCCAGGCCCATGGGCTATTTGTGTTTCAGGGCCTGAGATGAAGCCCGTGGATGTCGGGAGGCCTGTGATTCGGCCCCCTGAGCAGAATGCACCCCCACCGGGGGCCCCTGACAAGGACAAACAGAAACAGGAGCCGAAGACGCCAGTTGCACCCAAAAAGGTAGGAGCAGTGGACCCATGAGTGCCCCTCACCCCCACCCCAGGGAGGTGCCTTGGCAGGTGTGTCCTCAGACTTTGGGCCTCTCTGGAGGAGTCCAGATGCAGCAGGGTCCCTCACTGGCCCCCTGGTCTCTCTGCCTCGCAGGACCTAAAAATCAAGAATATGGGCTCCTGGGCTAGCCTGGTGCAGAAGCATCCCACCACCCCGTCCTCCACAGCCAAGTCATCAAGTGACAGCTTCGAGCAGTTCCGTCGGGCGGCCCGGGAGAAGGAGGAACGCGAGAAGGCCCTGAAGGCGCAGGCTGAGCACGCAGAGAAGGAGAAGGAGCGGCTCCGGCAGGAGCGCATGAGGTGGGCGCGGGCTCTGGGCAGGTTGTGGGGCTCCCAGGGCTGGCGCTCGTCCCCACGTGACACGGAGCCCTGCTCTGCTCAGGAGCCGAGAGGATGAGGATGCGCTAGAGCAGGCCCGGCGAGCCCACGAGGAGGCACGCCGGCGCCAGGAGCAGCAGCAGCAGCAGCAGCGGCAGGAGCAGCAGCAGCAGCAGCAGCAGGCAGCGGCCGTAGCCGCCGCCGCCGCCCCCCAGGCCCGGAGCTCCCAGCCCCAGTCCATGCTGGACCAGCAGAGGGAGCTGGCCCGAAAGCAGGAGCAGGAGCGGAGGCGCCGGGAAGCGGTGAGCGGGGGGACTCTGGTGGGCGCTGCTGGGCGGAGAGCCACCCCTGGAGGAGTTGAGAAAGGGGACCCTGAGCCTGGAGAGGGCAGGGAGGCTCTCACTCTCCCCGAGAGGTGGGGTGCAAGCAGAGAGCCATTGGGTGGGGACTCGGGGCAGAGCTCCTCCTTGTCTGTGCCATGCTGGCCTCTGGGCCTCAGAGGTGCTCTGGCCCAGTGCAGGGGAGGTTCTGGGGTGTGGGCCCTGAGGGAATAGCCCATGCTGGAGGTCAGGGGTGAGGGTTTGGGAGCCACAGCAAGGGCAGGACACCGAGTTTCACTTCCTCCCACTCTCCTCTCTCCTCCAGATGGCAGCTACCATTGACATGAATTTCCAGAGTGATCTATTGTCAATATTTGAAGAAAATCTTTTCTGAGAGCACCTAGGTGACTTCTGACTTTGATTTCCTGGCAAAACGTTGACTCTCCATAGTGTTAGGGGCAGCAGTGGAGGCAGTAGCAGTGGCAAGGGGGTATCTCCGGGCCTGGCTCTCCTGCATGCTATGCCTGGGGCAGGCCTGATGGGCAGCTGAGGACTGCAGAGCCTATCTGCCTTACAGCCAGCCGGACGTTCCGCCACCCCCCCACAGGACGTCGGCTCAGAGCACGCCTCGCCACGAGCAAGTGCCGGCCAGACCCAAGCCCCAAGTCCCCGCGTGTGGGGCAGAGGCCCTTCTCTCTGCCAAATGTCTACACAGTATACACAGGACATCGTTGCTGCCGCCACCGTGACTGGTTTACTGTCCCCAAGAACGTGACGTTTGTGACGTCCTGCCCGCCAGGAGTCCTCCACACTTCAGCTGCCCCTGCCCACACCCAGGAGACCAGGGCAGGCCTGCAAGAGCTGGAGGTGGCGAGGGCGCTGGCCCACCCCCTTGCTGGCACTGACTTTGCCTTGAACAGACCCCACCCCTCCCTTCCTCTCCCCCCACAAGCCTTTAATCGAGAGCCGCTCTCTGTAAGTGTTCGCTTGTGCAAAAGGGAATAGTGCCGTGGAGGTGTGTGTGTGTCCATGGCGATCTGGAGCGAGGTGACTGTCACACGCGCGTGTGTGGGCCGGCCTCGCCCGGCGAGTGAGGCCACCAACCAAAGTCAGTTCCTTCCCACCTGTGTTTCTGTTCTGTTTTTTTTTTTCTATATATATATTTTTTGTTGGATTCTATTTTATTTTTAATTCTCTCTTCTCCTCCAGACACAATGGCACTGCTTATCTCCGAAATGGTGTGATTGTCTCCTCATTGAGCGGCGGCTGCCACCGCGCTGTGGGTAGTGTGTGACCGTGGCTGTACTGTGTAGTGAAACATAGTTGGCATATCTTTGTTTGAAGTTTGTTGGTGACTCCACCAAACTGGTGTAAAAAAACTCAAAAAAAAAAAAACCAAAAAACCCACAAAAAAAAAACAAAACAAAACATACAAAACACACAAAAAAACTGCCTATATTTTACTCAGTTTCAAACTTTACTAGTCTATTTTTAATTATAAAACCAGAAAGCCACGTTTTCTTTTCCTTTTTTTTCTCCCCGCCATTCGTTGGCTGCTTCTTTGTTTGTTTTTTAATGTCAAATCTGTTTCTGAGTTGTTGTTGTTGTTGTGTTTTTTTTTTTTTTTACCAGGAGAGGAAGGGCCAGGGGACGTGGTGGGCGCAAGGGGCCAGGGGCCACAGGCCACAGACTGAGGCAGAAGCTCCCCGCCTGGCGCTTGGCCCTACCAACCGGGTGCCCCTTCCCCCGCTTTTTTTTAATTTTATAATTGGAGCCCTTGGTGAGGTTACGTGTGCCATGAGAACCCACTCTACACCATGACGCTGGTGTCTCAGTGTTGGCCAAACTCTGGAGTCACTGACTGGTTTGACTTTCATACGGTGAATATGCATTTGGTCTGTACTGATCATGGAATAAACACATCTCTCTTTTTTAATGCTGGCGTCTCCCTGACATTTCTTTGTGAACCACCTGTTGCCTAGGCTAGGCCCAGGGGCCCCCCACACCACCTCTGTACAGGATCTACCGACGGGGACCACGTGTCCTGTCCCTACTGTCCCTGGGCAGGAGCTGACCCCTATAAGCTGAAGCTGTGTCAGGGAGCCCAAGTACCCATTCTTCCTGTGGACCCTGGCCTAGGTTGGTGGCATCTTCCAGCAGAACCTGGTCAAACTCCAGACAGTGTTCTTCCCCTTTGCCCTTCCTCCATCCTGGTCCCCCACTCAGCCAGAGGGCTTGAGCCACTTCTCCCACCTTGCCTGCCTCTACTGAACTCGTTTCGTTTAAGCTCAGGGTTAACCAGTTATTCTTAGATAAGTGTACATCCCCCAAAATAGGATCCTCGCCCCCCACCCCCGCCAAGCACGCACACGCACCCATTCCTCCGTGAGAAAGCCTGCCAGGTGGACACCCTGCCAGTCTGCCTGTGTACTCACCTGTACACACACGCCCCAGCCACAGGGCAAAGGCAGTACGCAAGAGCGGCCCCCAGGATGTAAGATGAAACTATGTGATTTATACGTATGCAAAGACACAAAGTGATTGAAACATTTCCAGCACTGTTTATTAACCCACATCCCACTTTCTGTTTTTCAACCAGAAAGACCCTGTATCTTGTGTTTGGAATCTGCCAAACCTCTCAGCTAATGGTGTATGTAG
Organism: Eubalaena glacialis; assembly: GCF_028564815.1. Classification (NCBI taxonomy): domain Eukaryota; kingdom Metazoa; phylum Chordata; class Mammalia; order Artiodactyla; family Balaenidae; genus Eubalaena; species Eubalaena glacialis. Next base: position 171,296,764 of record NC_083719.1, read on the forward strand.
TTCAGGCATTCAGCCAGAGACCTGCCCTGCTCCTGCTACGCAATCCTCCCCCCTTTCCCTCCCACAGCACTTCCTCATAAACCACTGTGCTGGTTCAAGTGTGACTTATATTTTGGTTCCTTGGGGTTTCTTCCGTCTCATCCCACTCCCTCATTTTTGTTCCGTGTTTTGTTCAGAAACTTCCCCAAGCCAAGTCTGACTGTTTAGCTGGAGAAATGGTTTTGTCTGCACCTTCCTTCTAAAGATTTAATTCTGCTATGGCCCTTTCCACACCTCCCTGATGGGTGTTTCTCTTAACTGGGTTGTAATTAGAACTTGGATCTACTATTTAATTTCTCTGGCCATTTCCCAATCTCTCCCACAGTACTAGAAATCTTAGTTCTATACAAGAGTAAGAGGTGTGTACAAGCCCATACTGTACTGTATGCACGGATCGCTTGGCCAATTATGTCAGTGAATCTGAGACTTGTATTAAACACCTTAGACATTTGTAGAAGGGAATTGGTAGACTTTTCACTTATATACTAAAGTTTTTTTTGTGTGTGCAGTTCTCATTGCAAAAATAAACATTTGTACTGAATATAAAATTATCATCCTGTGACTACTGCTTTTTGCTTAAGGGTAGAGATTGGGCGGGGGGTGGGGCGTTAGCAGGAATGTAGGAGTCAGTGTTCTGTAGCAGAAGAAGAAGGGAGGTCCACAGACACCCACCAGCCATGGCTGGTAAATGCAGCCAGGTTAGAGGACTCAGGAGGGATACCGGGATCATCAAGTGGTTGGAGAACTGATTTGATGGAAAACGTAAATGAAATCAAAGCCATGATACAGGCTAATCATGCAAGAAAAGGTAGGTGATAAATGCAAGGCAGACAAACGTTTGTTCAATATAGACGTCTCTTCGGCTCTGAGATGCATTGTTAATGAAGCAGAACCACATAAACCACTATTTCCCTTTAAATAGGGACCTATGGACTTACTTATGGTCCCAGGACAAGTATAACGTGTAGCAGCCTTGAAAATACAAAGGTAAGGTTAACAGTGGTAGGTGTAAGGGAAGATAGGAGGTCATAAAAATGGGGTAAAGTTAGAGGAAACCAATAGGAAAACTAACCATGGATACAGCTCCTGCAGTGGTGGTGACAATGAGATAGTCAATGCCCCAAACTGGTAATCAAGAAATAGCCACATAAGCACATTTAGAGATAGCTGAACGTGCGAAAGAAGAAAGCGAAAATCGTTCCAGTGGCTGCCTCCGGTCGGAAGGAAAGATGGAGCCGAAGACTGCTGCTTTTCTCAACTCCTGCAGTGCTGTTGAGCCAGCTGTTAGGCTTTAGGCAAATGACATTAAGTCATTTGCCGAATTTCAGGCTCTTGGTCTATAATACAGGAAGGTAATAATAGTACCTACACTTGAATAGGGTTGTTATAAGGGTTAAATGATGAGCGACCTTGAAATGTTCAGGATCTTGGGAGGAAGGTTGCGAAACTGGAGGAGGAAGAAGCTGCTCTGCTCGCCCAGCCCCGCTCTGCTTCCTCTTTCGCCCAGAGCCCCAGTGATTCCACCAGCCCGGTTCTCCGGCGGCCGGGGCGGGCCCTGCCCTCTAGGAGTTGGTCTCCCCGCCTTCTTTGGTCGCCACTGGCTGAGCCTCGACCTCAACAACTGCGGATTGGGTCCCGGGCGGGACCTGTCGCCAGCACATCAATGACCGCCACTGTCCAATCACAGCTGTGCAGGGGCGGGCCGAGGCGTCCGCTGGACCAACTGGAGGCCGGCGTGGGGGTAGAGGCAGCTGGACCACCGTTGGAACCAGGGCCTGGTGAAGGTGCTGCCAGGTCTCTCGGAGCCAGACCGAGGGGAGGGTCGCGCGCTTCAGTGGGGGGAGCCGCCAGAGTGGGGGTGGCGACAGGGGCTCCCGAGGCCTCCTTGGGCCGCGGCGACCGCCCGCGCCTCCCTCCTAACCCCAGGCTCGGCACTGCCTGTCCCCCCCCGCCCCCTTCCGCTTCCGGGCCCACCTGACCCGCCATATTAGTTCCGACTCCGCCCCTCCGTCTCATTGGCCCTTATCCAGGCCGACTCGCAGCTCATTGGTCCAGCTCTTGCACCCAAGTCATCCAGGCCCAGCCTCGGGCCTTCTTCGCCCAACGTTAGGCCCGCCTTCTCTAGGCTCCACCCTCATTCCCACCCTCCTAAGCCACGCCCCTAACCCATACAACGCTCCTAGGCCTAGTTGGGCCCACCTTTCCAGCTGGTAGGCCGCACCTACCCTGCATTGCCCCGCCCCTTTGCTCTAGGCTCCGCCCATTTCACCCACTGCGCCCCCCTGTCTCCCGTTCGTGCAGGACCTGAGCTCCCTCTAGACTTTAGACCCCACCCACACACCCAACTCGGGAGTCCTAGTAGGCCCCGTCCCTTTCTTAAGCCCCGCCCAAGCCTTTCTAGGTCCCGCCCACAGTCCTAGACCCTAGCATCCCTTCTCCCCAAGGCTCCACCCCAACCACCCGAGCCTGGTTCTCGCAGGCTCCACCCCCGCACCTCAAGCCTTGCTCCCTGTCACTGTCGCGCCCGGGTGTTTACCTAGCCCTTAGGTGAGTCGTGCGCGGTGGCGGTTTCGGTCTGAGCCGCCCACCTCTTCTCTCGGTGCGTTCCTCAAGCCCCGACGGCACGGGGGGGGCCCCAGACCAAAGGCGGCGGGGTCCCCAGCCCGGATCCCGCCTCGCTGCTGCTGCCCGCGCCCCCCGCCCATACCCCAGACGGCAACGCAGTCGTCCCAGGACGCGACGACATGCCCGAGCTGGTGGTGACGGCGCTGCTAGCGCCGTCGCGCCTCACTCTGAAGCTGCTTCGTGCCTTCATGTGGAGCCTCGTGTTCTCGGCGGCGCTGGTGGCCGCAGCTGTCTATGGCTGCATCGCCCTCACGCACGTGCTGTGCCGGCCCCGACGCGGCTGCTGCGGGCGCCCCCGGCGTACCCCACCCGCCTGCTTGAGCGACCCCACACTGGGCGAGCACTGCTTCCTGACTCTCAGGGTGAGCATGCGGGGGCGCCACCGGGGTTTCGAGGATCGAAGAGCCTGTGTGGGGCCGGTGCGGGGGTGGCAAACGGTTGAATACAAGTCTGGGTGGGCACATGGCCTGGGGGAAGAGGGGTGTTCAAGCCCGGGGAAGAGGAGATTCCCAAGTCTCAGACTGTGCCCTCCCCCAGAGTTCGGGCCTGCGTCTGCACTATGTCTCCGCTGGACGGGGCAACGGGCCCCTCATGCTGTTTCTGCACGGCTTCCCGGAGAACTGGTATGTCTGAGGCCCAGAGGCCAGGGACCCACAGGGCTAGGGGGAGGTGAAGCCCGGACCACCAGGGCACCAAAGAGGCAGGGACAAGGGCTGGGAAGACTGGGGGAGCAAAGTATATAGGGCGCTAGGGGACAGGGGTCTACACGAAGACAGATGGGGACAAGAGGCCCTGAAGGGATGGGATGAAGAAGTATCCATGTTGAGGCTGCCCTGGATCCAGGGCACAGCCCACCTGCTGCGGTTCCCTTCTGGGAAGTTCAGGGCAGGAAGTTGGGGTGGCCCAGGGCCTCTGCTGGGCATAGGTAGGGCAGAGGTGTATTCTGGGGACCCTGACTCAACCTCCCTCCCTGGCCCACCTGACAGGTTCTCCTGGCGCTACCAGCTCCGGGAGTTCCAGAGCCGCTTCCATGTGGTGGCTGTGGACCTGCGGGGATACGGCTCCTCTGATGCACCAAGGGATGTGGACTGTTACACCATCGACCTGCTGATGGCAGACATCCAGGATGTCATTCTGGGCCTGGGTGGGGATGTGCCCCCATCCCAGCCCTGGTGGCCGTCACCCCCGCCTCACCTCTACCTGCCATCTCACTTACACTAGTTTCTCTGACCCCCCAGGTTACTCCAAGTGCATCCTTGTGGCCCATGACTGGGGTGCACTCCTAGCCTGGAATTTCTCCATCTACTACCCATCCCTGGTGGAGCGGATGGCAGTGGTCAGCTCTGCCCCCATGTCGGTGTACCAAGGTGTGTAGGGGAGTCCGGGATGCTGGGATGTGCCTGTGTGAAGGGGTGTGTGTCTGTGCCGACACTTCTCTGTCCACCAGTCAACACTCCAGGGGCTGGGGACACAGCGGTGAACCTGGGTCTCTTCCCCCGTGGTGCTCCCAATCTACAATCAGTGACAATACAGTGCTCACATTTTTGTGAGCACTTACATGTTACAATTGCTTTGACAAGGAGCCTGCATAGAGTAACCTACACAAGCGTCCTGAGCTATGAAAGTGTTATTATCCCCATGGTCCAGATGGGGAAGCAGAGGAGAGAGAGGTTAATTTGCTTTCTTCTGGCAGGGAAGACATAGATAACTAAGCAACTACAATAGCATGAGATGCCATCTCTGGCTACCCAGTGTCCATCACATCGCCTGATTTGACTTCCCAGAGTTGTAGTCATAGCTGTATGATCTCTCTTTCTCTTTCTTTCTTTCTTTTCTTTTTTTTTTTTGGTGGTGTTGTTTCTTTTCTGTCTCCATCTCCAGCTTCCTGAGGGCAAGGGAGTTTTGTCTGTTCCATTCACTGCTGTGTCTCCAGAGTCTAGAACAGGGCCTGGTACACAGTAGGTGCTCAATAAGTGTTTGCTGAATGAAGCAGGGGAAATGCATCCAGGCCTGGGCGGGGGAAGCACGCCAGTGGCTGTGGGGGCTCCCGGGAGCTGTGGAGGAAAGTGCCCCCATTCTGTGGGTACAGTGACCACTTGTCAGAGAGGCAAGCTGGTGCCTGGGCCAAGAGGAGCGTCGAGTGTCCTCACAGGCTCAGGCCGGTAGCAGTGGCATTCCTGAGTGTTGGCATATCTGTGTGCATGACCTGGGTATGGGTAGAGTGCAGAGGTGCGGGGCCACCCGAGAGCCAGGCCTCATGTCTGCCTTCCCCTCCCCCCAGACTACTCTTTGCACCACATGGGCCAGTTCTTCCGTTCCAACTACATGTTCCTGTTCCAGCTTCCCTGGCTGCCCGAGAAGTTGCTGTCCATGTCTGACTTCCAGGTGCAGTAGGGTGAAGGCCCAGGGCTGGGTGGAGGGTCGTGGGTGGGACTGAAGGCAGCGTCCTGCTGTGTGCTCAGATGCTGAAGACCACCCTCACCCACCACAAGAGGGGCATCCCACACTTGACCCCCAACGAGCTCGAGGCCTTCCTTTATGGCTTCTCACAGCCCGGTGGCCTCACTGGGCCCCTCAACTACTACCGAAACCTCTTCAGGTAAGACCAGACCCAGGGCAGAAGCTCAGGAGAGTTCTGGGGGTGCGGGTGGGGGCAGCCGTCCTTCTGCCTGTCTGTCTGTCTTGATCACAGGACCTTCCCCCTGGAGCCCCAGGAGCTGGCCACGCCCACCCTGCTGCTGTGGGGGGAGAAGGACCCCTATTTTGAGCAGGGGCTGGTGGGGGCCATCAGCAGCCGTTTTGTGCCAGGCCGGCTGGAAGCCCACATCCTGCCAGGCGTGGGGCACTGGATCCCCCAGAGCAACCCTGAGGAAATGCACCAGTACATGTGGGCCTTCTTGCAAGACCTGCTGGACTAGTGGCGCTCGCTCACTGGCTTGCATGCACCCGGGCGTTCTCACAATGTATTTACATGGGTGAACTTCTGATGCACACAGGTGTGGAACTCCTAGATTGCACACAAGTGCGTCTGTGGGTGCCCTCAGGCACACCATCCCCATATGCTCACACACAGTCATTAGTGTATGCATGTGTGAGCAAGCACTTTGACCCCAGGAACCAGGTACACCTCTCTGTGGAGCTGGATGCTGAGTGTCCTATCTCTCCCCTCCATGAGGCCCCACTCTTCTCGCCAAAGGCAGTGCCCAGAGTTGCACAGACCATGAACTCTGACCTGGCTTCCACCTCCAGTCTGAGTCTTCAGCTAAATACTGCTCTGTCCAATATAGTACTGGTAGCCACGCCTGGTTATGTCAATTTAAATGCCAATTAATTAAAATTAAATACGATGAAAAATTCAGTTCCTCAGTCACACTAGCCATATTTCAAGGGCTGAATTGAATCAGAGTAGAAAGTTCTATTGGACAGTGCTGATGAGGGTATTCCTAGCTTAAGAGTAGGGGGCTGGCTCCTGACACCTCACCAAGGGAGGACCCTCATGGGCAGGCAGGTGGATGTCCAGACTCCTCTCCAGCCAGGCCCTGGGCAGCTCCCACGATCTCCCTCCTGGTCATGACTCCAGGCCTTATGAGGTCAAGTTCTCTCGCTACTGCCTGGGAAAGATCCCTGGGAAAACAGCTCTCGGCTCTGTTAGGATATGTGAGATTCTGGACTCGGCACAGGAAGGGACCAGCTCCCTGAATAGCCATCTGGGGTCTGAGGCCTGTCTCTCTAGTTCCCGGAATCTTCTGTTCCAAATTAACCATAGTTGCTGCTGATTCTTTCTGGGGACTCCTGGCTCCAGCCTCCAAGTGAGGGCCATACAAGTTGAAGGTGAACCATCCAGCCCCAGGCTGGTCACAGCAGTAACTTCTATCTCTCTAGCCTTTTCCTGGCCTCTGGGAACACTGTCATGACTTGCAGCAGTGTGATGAATCAGTCTGGGGACCCAGCAGACCTCAGAAATACATTGTCTTATCTCTGGGATGGGCCTGCCTGGCCAAAGCCTGCCTGCTGGTCACCCCCTCTGTCCTCCCTTGTCCCCAACATAAGATCCTTTCACTCATCGTATGTGTCAGGAGCTGTTCTAGGCCCTAGGGATAGAGTGCGAACAAGGACACAGCCCCCATTCTGGAATTAACTGAGAAGAGGCAGAGAGAGCTATGCAGGTGTGTGACGGGGCCCAGGAAAGTCTTCCCTAGCTGGGGGACAGAGCTTTCAGGGAGTGGGAAGCAGTAAATAGGAAGGTCAGAGGCTGGAATAAGCTTGGGCTACTGGAGTAACAGCGTGGAGATTAGTGCCTGCTGGAGCAGAGCGAGAGGGGGAGGCGTGTGGAAGAAGAGGCCACAGCCAGACCGCCAGGGGCTTCGAAGAGTTTGGATTTGATTCTCAAGGGGAGCCAGGGAGGGTTTTCAGCAGGCGAGGGACATGGTTTGCATTTTGAGAAGCTCCCTGTAGTGGCTGAACAGTCCCACGCAAGAGCGAGAGCGAGGAGACAGGCTCAGGGCTGCGCACAGCTTCAGGACCGGACGGTCCAACAGCCCCGACAAGAGCCGGGACCCCCAGGGCCCTACCCATCCCGCCCCCCGCCAGGGTGGGCGCAGTGCCCCTCTGGGGCCGGGGAGATGGGCGAGAAGAGGAGGGAACCCGGGACCTCAGCTTGGGGCGAAGGTTTAGGGCGAGGAGGCCTGCGTGCAGGATGAGGACCGTGTGTCCAGGGGGGCGGTGGGTCTGGTGACCGTTGCCAGGGTGACGGGGAAAGGGCTGATGGTTAACCGGAATGGGTAGCGGTTGTCTGGGTGACCGAAGAGGCCCAGGAGAGGGCTGACGGGAGGCCTCGGACAGTTGCCGGGGCGACAGGGTCCGCTGACGGTTGCCAGGGTAACGAGAAGGCGCCGTCTTCCTCCTCCGCTGCTGCAGGCGGGAGAAAGGCGGTGTGGTGGGGAGGGGAGAAAAGCGATCGCGTTGATTGGGCAGAGTCCTGGAAAGTGAGCCAATAGCGACTAGTGGCTCGGCCGAAACCCGCCTCTCCCAGCCTGAGCCAATCCGGGAGCGCCTTTCTTAGAGCCAGGGGCTCAGAGACCTCATCACTTTCATGAGGGAGCTGGCCCCCGGAGGGTTTGGACTCTGGCTGAGGCCCCTCCCAGGCTCAGCCTCTCCCTCTTCCTTCTCTGAGCTCCCGCCTCCAGATCACCTTACATCCTTTACTCACTCATCATTCATTCATTCGCTCACCCACTCATTTACCTGTCCTCGCTACCAGCTGTAATCCGTGGCCCCACACCAGAGGAGGGACGGGGGAGACAAAGCCGGGCAGACTCTCCCAGCCCTAGGTGGTCAGGCCTGAGTGGAATGAGGGACCGGGGGTGAAGGGTGGGGCACCTACCTGGAGGAGGGCAGGGAAGGCCTTAGAGCTGACTCCTGCAAGAATGTGCTCCAATCCACAGAAGCCTCCCATGCACGGGTGATTTAGCATTTCTGTGAGACTGGGAGGAATGTTTGGGATGGGAAGACGTGGGATTACAAAGGGCTTCGAATGCCAGGCCAGGAGCTTGCTCCCCAGTGTGGTGGGGACCGCAGGGGAGGGTCCCGGACAGATCTGTGTGTCTGGAATATTACTTCAGGGTTGGTGAGGGGGCAGGACCAGGGACGGAAGATTGAGGATGGGGAGGCCTGGAAGGAGGATGGGCATGGTCCAGGCAGTAGAGGATGAGGTCTAAGTCCAGGCACTTGGGGGAGGAGCAGATATGCAGGGAAAGCCAGAAGCAGGTTTGGGGCATGTTCAGCCTGAGGGGGCTGGACCCCTGAGGCAGGGACCTAGAAGCACCCTTGTCTTTAATGGGTTAAAGACAAAGATGACCGAACAAGTATCCATGTACGGTGGGGTAGAAGGGCACTGAAGCTGGGAGAGAGAATGAAGTCTCCCCAGAAGAAAGTGGAGAACAAGACTGGAGACTGAGCCCTGGAGGCCCCCAACATCTAAGGGACAGGCAGAGGAGAGAAACCAGAGAGGTAGGAGGGGAAGCAGGCAAGCATGATGCCTCAGCAATGGGGAGTGGGGGGAGGTCAGGAGGAGGGGCATAGCCCATGGTGTCAAAAGCTGCTGAGAGATTGAGAGGATTGAGCCATGCAGATCATGAGGGAGGAAACCTGAGAGTGGGGGCTGAGGACAGAGGGCTTGGATGCTCTGAATGTGGTTAAGCAGGGATGGGAGGGAAGAGTTGGGGACCCCAGTCAGGATCCTGGAGGGAACAACTGGCACATTCAGATGGGACAATTTGAGGCAGGTTTGCTTCGGGGACCATGTACAGCGGGCAGGGTTTGGGGAAACCAACAGGGTTAGTGCAGCACCCCCAGCGAGCACCCCTGGAGAGCCACTACCATCTCCGGATCCCCCTGACCTGACGGGGAAAGGGGAAGGAAGGACGTTAGCAGAACTCAGGGAGAGGTTTGTGTGGACTATGTGGACAGGGCCTTTGGTCAAGCAACACAGTCAGCCGAGGTGGTGACCCTACAGGGAAAGATACAGGAGAATTAATATCTTGTTCTCTCCTTTCCCCACCCCCACTTCATCTTCTGCCAGTGCCTCCTATTGGCCAAACCCACCTGGAAGCTGGAGGACAAGGATGTCCATTGATACAGTCTGTAGAGGTCAGCCTCTTGGCGCATAGAGCAGAGTGGAGAAGGGGAAGAACGGAGGGAGCAGTGGTGGGGGGAGATGCAGGGGAGAGAGACAGGAGCTTGGGGAAGGGCTGTGTGTGTGTGAGATGAGCATTTGCTGCAGATTTCACTTTGTCACAGAAGAGACCTCAACCTCTGGCCACAGGAGGAGGTAATGAAAAGCCCTAGGGAGGTGCTCCCCTTCTCTGAAGCAGGAGGAAAGGTGGGAGGACAAGTGCCACACCTGCAGGAAGGAAGGAAGACAAGTTTCAGCAGCCAGGGAGGCAAGGAGGCAGTTAAAGGACATCGGAGTGTCATAGTTCAGAGGTGAGCTGGAGGAGGTGGGGTCCTGGGTGAGGCCATGGACGAGGAAGGCTGGAGTGGTCTGAGCCCAAAGCCCATGATGCCAAGACCTCCATTGGATGTCCCGCCCAGTGGAGGGTCTTAAGGCAGGGAAACCACTGCCTCCACCCCAGAAGGGGTGGGGTATGGCCTCCCTGCTTCCCCTGCCCAGAGCGGCAGAGCCAGTAGGTGCTTGATTACAGTTAAGTTCCCTTCTTTTCATTCCCCTTTCTTCCACATTCAGCCCTCACATCCACTCCTCCTCCAGGAAGCCCCACCAGCCCCCATCCCTTCCTCTGACTGAGCTCTGATCTAATGGAGGCCAGACATGTCTGTGTCCAGACAGGGACATCTCAAAGGCTGGCTCTGAGCAGGTTCGGGTCCCAGCTCCTGGGTCCTGCTCTTCCCCCGAGATGTGCTGGGTATATTCATTCATTCAACTGACAATTATTTTACCTACTATGTGCCAGGCTCTGTGCTAGACATTGGGGATTCAGTAGTCAGCAAGACAGAGGCCCATAGAGCTCAGAATGATGTGGGAGCCAGGTAGGGTCACATGGAGTGGTCGGAGTTGAAATGGAAGAGGCCGTAGGAGCCAGAGGAGACCATGGGAAACTGCAGGGAAGGTTCCCTGGGAGAAGAAATGGCAGTGTTATTTTTTCCAGCCTCGATCACATCAGCTTCCCCCTGCTAAAACCCTCCAGTGGTGTCCACTGTACTTTTCATACAACCCCAGACCCTTTGGCCCCTTGGAAACTTGGCCCCCATCAGCTTCCCTGAGCTCCCTCCCCTTGCTCACTCTGCACCCAGCACCCTGGCCTCCTTGGTGTTCTTCTTTTCCACCCACCCCTTTCTCCTCTGGGCCTTTGCACTTGCTGTTCCCTCTGCCTGGAACACGCTTCCAGGCTGTTTGCCTTGCTGGCTTGTTCTCCTCCTTCAGATCTTAGTTCTAATGTCCCCTCGTCAGCGAGGCCTATCCTGACCCCCTAGAACTGAAATCTCTTCATCTCTCATGCACATTCTATGGTTCTTATTTGTTTGCCTTCTTGTTACTTGTCTGTCTCCCCTATCAGGGCAGAAACCTCTGTCTTTGTCACCTCTACCTATAATAGGGCCTGGCACCAAGTAGTTACTCAGTATACGTTTGTCAAATGACTGAATGAATGTGAGAAGAGCTGGAGGGTCAGAGTGAGCCGTCAGGTGAATGGAGTCTCCTGAATATGAGAAAGGTGTTCCTGGCAGTGGGCACAGCCTGTGCAAAAACTGGGAAGCCTGGGAGACAGGGAAGGGGAACTGGCAAGGTGAGGAGGGTGTTACTCTGGGCAGCAGGGAGCCAGGGAGGCAGTGGCCTTGAGCCACTTGAGCATGAGAGAGCCCCAGGGAGGCAGTGGCCAGGATAGCTGGCTGGGTCTGCAGCCCACAACCCCTGGGATCCAGCCTTCCCACTGTTGCCCAGGCCCCATACCCGCCAACTCTCTCTCCTGCTGGTTCTTGTTGGGCTCCCATGGCCCACTGCCTGGGTGTGACAGCCTGGCCCCAGCTTCCATGTGCAGAGGACAGGATTGTGGTCCCAAGAGGATAAGCCAAGGGCACGTTCTCAGGTTCCCGGTCAGTGGGCCTGGGCCCAGCAGCTGTGTCTTGGCTTGGCCCCAGGACCCGCATCCCTGGGGACTGAGCTCATTGAGGAGAAATGCAGTCCCTGGCCAAGGCAGCCGGCAGGGGCAGGGGAGACGGCTCAAGCCCACCCCTACCCCCACCACGTTGGGAACTGGGCAGCTGTCTGCTGCAAAGCCGTGGGAATAATTGCTCTGACTGTCCTGTCCCTCAAGGATCCAGACACCTTGGGCTATTCCAGCCACCGTGGCTGGAGGGCAGCAGAAACCTGGAGGGGGGACGCTCACCTTCTGCCTTGCTGAGTGGGTGCCCTCAGAGTTTGGAGGCTTCAGAAAGGGACTGACACCAGTAGGGTATCTTCCTTTTGTCCCCATTCCCCCCATGCTGTACTCACCATTACTGCTCCCTGTCTGTCTCTGTCTGCCACAGACCAGGGGCCATTGGATCAACAAAGTAGCAGACTTTGGACTTCCTGCCTAGCAAAATGTGTGTCCAGGTTCTTGGTTGCTCCTTGTGACAGGGAGCTCAGCACCCATTAGAGCATCTCTTCCAGCAGAAAGTCCTTTCTCAGATGGGTCGGGGAGGAGCTAGCCCCGCTGCTGAAGACCCTATCTTTGCCCCCTGGACCCCTAGTCTCTGGACCCCCAGATCCCTAGAATGGTACTGAAGAGAGTGGTCTGGGCCCCCGGTGGCTCCTCTGGGCTGAGGATCCCAACTCCTTCAGCCACTTCCGGAGTCACCAAACTCTCCCATGTTGCCCCCTCAGTGCCCAGCTCATGCTGGGTGATGCCTGGTGCCTCGGGAGCCCCCAGTATAGAGGAGCAAAGAAAGATACAGACACCCCCAGCCCCCTGTGGACAAGGCCAAGCGGTAGGGCAAGAGGGCACTAGGAGAGCTGGGGGTGGGGAGCAGAGAGGGCTTCCTGGAACTGGAATCTTGAAGAATAGGAGTTCCTCAGGTACAGGAATGGAGGATGGATAGGCATGCTAGAAAGAGGGACCAGCATGGGCAAAACAGTGGCATATGCAGGAAGTAGTAGAGCATTCCCTATAACTAGAAGGAAATGCATTTTTTTTTATTTATTTATTTTTGGCCACACTGCGTGGCATGTAGGATCTCAGTTCCCTGACCAGGGATTGAACCCGGGCCACGGCAGTGAAAGCCTGGAATCTGGGACTTCCCTCGTGTTCCGGTGGCTAAGACTCCAGGCTCCCAATGCAGGGGGCCCAGGTTCGATCCCTGGTCTGGGAACTAGATCCCACATGCCACAACTAAGAGTCTGCATGCCACAGCGAAGATCTAGCACGCGGCAACGAAGATCCTGCGCAGCCAAATAAATAAATAATTTTTAAAAAGAAAGAAAGAAAGCCTGGAATCCTAACCACTAGGACACCGGGGAACTCCTATGAAATGCATTTTTAAAGAGAACACATCTGCTGTGAGTTCCTGCTTGGGGAGGAAGCAATGCAAAAGGGTCCTTCTAACTAGCTGCGTGTCCCAGGCAGAAGAAGGAACAACCTGAGCAAAGGCCATGAGAGTGCAAAGCCTGCTGGGTGAAGATGGAGTTTGACTCATTGTGATGATGAAGGGGACAGGAGGGGCTGGAGAGGGTCTGAAGGCTCTGAAAGCAGGGCTGGGGGGCTTGGATTTCCTCCTGGGGTGATGGGCATGGGAAGGACTTAAGCGGCACCTGCCCCATGGGCCTGTTGACTCAGCACACTCACAGTGAGTAAGCCCTTCTTATTGTGCAACTTTTGTCCTTTTCTCTGCCCAATCCCCACCCCCATTCCCACCCCTCTCACTCCATGTGGCCTGGAGTCACTCAGACTTGGGTTCAGATCTTAGCTCTTCCTCTAGAAAGCCTTCAGCAAGTCACCATAAGATGGGAAGATACCCACCCCCATGGGGGCTGACCCATAAGATGGGTGGATAGCTCTCCTCCCAGATGGAGGTTGCACTCAAAAGTTGAGAGTGGCAGGACATCCTCAGTTCCTGTCCCCTGTGGCTGGGGGTCATCTCCCATACGGGGCCCTGGTCAGTTGTGACTGTCTCCCACCTTGGTGCCCCATGCTTAGCCCCAGTGTTTAGCTGCCTCACAGGTGACCCTCAGGCTCCTCAGTTTCAGCACCTCACCCCCAACCCATTCCTCCCTGCAGCCTCATCACCAAGCCAAATACTTACAGGTCAGCCTGGCCTCTTTCTCCTCCTCCTCCTCCTCAGGGCCAGCCCGACCCCTGAGCTGCCCACTCTCCCCTCCCCCCCGACTTGACTCTGCCCCCTCCTCTGGGTGCAGACCTGTCCCTTCTGGGATGTCTTTCTTCCAGTTCTGGGCTGAGCCCCTCTGAACCCTTCTCAGTGACGCCCTCCCTGGGGGAGGAAACTGTATCCCCAGCCTCTGGAACAAAGCCGGACATGGAGCTGGAGCTTTATATTTATTTGTTGAATAAATGAATGAATGAATAAGTAACCCCCCCTCCCCCAGCAGAGCCCTCACCGATCCCTCTGCATGCCCTCCCCAGACTCGTCCCTCCCTCTGGCCCAGCCCTAAGCCCACAGTGCTGGGGGTGTCTGTGTCTGGTTTTTTCTTCCCCAGACTGAGAACTTCTCTAGGGCTGGGCTTGGGGCCTTTCTGGGGTCCCCATTCTTGCCACAGGGACAGAGCCCACTGCAGGGTGGCTTTGCAGCATGACTGATTTTGGAGAAGACAGTTTGATCAAATTGAGCAAGACTGGCTGATTGGCAAAGTTGTGTGGGTATGGGGTGGGGCTGGGTGGTGGGTTGGACTTTTGGGGTTCACACAGGGTAGTGAGGAGGAAGGGGCTGCTTTCAGAGAGGGCTGAGAGTAAGAAGGGTTGTGGGTGTTTGGTAGCACACATGACTCCTAGCCTGTGTCTGAGGTCCGAGACTGCAAAAATCGCCTAAGGCTCAAGGTCTGGCTGGGCCCGAGTTTAGAGTTTGTGAGTGTTTCAGATTTTAAGTCCCCAGGAAGCTCTGTGCATGCCTCTGCATTTGTGCCTCCTGGCTGTGTGTTCATGAGCCTTGCAGGACGTGCCTGGCTTCAGTTTCGGGGTGTCGGGGGTGGGGGAGTATCTGTGTTTGTGTCCTGGCTCTGTGTGCGTCTCCCGCTCTGGATGGGTGTTGGGGAGCAGGGGGGATGTTCAGGAGGCTGGGTGTGTCTGTCACGCTGGTTGGGCCCGCGTCTCACCGCATAGCTGGCCTGAGTTTCCAAGAGGGTCTTCGGGTCCCAGGCTGTGTGGGTGGAGGGTGGGCAGGGACCCCGGGAGGCCAGGCCGGGGGCGGGGGAGCTCAGGGCTGGCCCCGGGGCGGAGCGAGCCGCCCAGGGCTGGGGGCGGGGCTGTCCGGCAGTCTCACTTCAGCGAAGTTGGCGGCGCGGAGGCTGGCCCCGGACGCGCCAGGAGCCCAGGGAAGGAGGGAGGAGGGAGGAGGGAGGAGGAAGGGTCGCGGCCGGCCGCCATGGGGCCGGGGCCCCGGGGCCGCCGCCGCCGTCGCCTGATGTCGCCGCCGCCACCCCTGCCGTCCGTGCGGACGCTGCCCTTATTGCTATTGCTAGCGGGGCCGGGGGCTGCAGGTGAGGGGCCGGGACCTGGCGGGCGGGATGGGGTGAGTGGGTGGGGGAAGGGTAAGAACGGAGTGCAAGGCCTCCCCGAGTCTGGGGCTGGCGGGCCTGGAAACCAAGGACTAGAGCGCAGAGACAGGGAGCGCAGGAGCCCGGGGACTGTGTGGCAGTCCCGGGGGGCAGGGACCCAGAATTGGGATTGGGGGCGAGGCAGGACCCCAGAAGCCCGAGGAACTGGGGCCCAGGGGAGATCTGAGCTGGGAATGAAGGGACACAGGAGCCCAGGACTGGGAGCTCGAGGTGCGGGGATCAAGATTAGCGCGGGGGGAGGCGGTGCGGGGGCGTGGGTAACCAAGAATCGGGGGCTCTCTCACAACCTACGCCCGTCTGGAGTCCTGGGAAGGTCACGATTGGAACCCAAGTACCCCCACGTCGGGGACCCCTCGCACAAAAGCCCCCCACCCCACCCCGAGCAGGGCCGGCCGGGCGGGGGGCGGGGAGGTGGCGCGAAGTTCTCGGAGCTCTAAACTCGGAGAAAACTTCCCAGGCCGGAGCGCGGCAAGACCCGGACCCAGACCCAGAGCTGGAGCTGGAGCCAGAGCTGCGCCCGCGCCCCTTCCCCCGCCCGCGGCCTCGCTCCAGCCCCTGGCTGCCAGGACCGGACGGCCCCGGGACCCCGTCCCCGCCTTGGGAAGGGAGGGGAGAGCAGGGGGCGCAAGCCCACGTGCTCCTCTCCGGCGCCCCCTCCCCGCAGCCCGAGCCCCTACCCAGCCTGCCGGGGGGCCCCGCCCCTCCCCCTCCCCACTCTCCCCTCCCCCGCCCGGGACAATGGCCGCGCCGTCTAGACACCCCCTCCCCCCGGCCAGCCTCGCGCTTTCTTTGCCAGACAAAGCGGGACGGCGGCGGGGCCCGGGCCGGGGCTGCAGGGGCGCACCCCCTAAAGGGAGGCCTGGCCGGCAGGGAAGGGATGCGGGCCGAGTGGCCCTGGCCCTGGGTCTCTGGACCCTGACGTGGGGCTCAGCACTGGGAGGGGTGGAGGCTGCGGGAGGAAACGGGCCTCCCCAGCTCAGCCCCGGGGTCGATGGGTCAGGACCAGGCAGGAGCAGCCGCCCCCGCGAGGCCAGCCCACACCCACATGGCCTGTCACACATTCACAGGACACACAGTCTTGGGTCACACATGCAGAGATGCGGACGTGTGCGTGCGCACACACGCACAGAGTACACCTGCGGAGGAATACATCCAGCTCACACAAGACACAGACATACACAGCTCACATGTGTTCACACTCGCATGCACATACAGTGACACATGTTCACACATACCCTGCACCACCAGCCCAAGACCTCACACACACTGCCTGCACACACTCAGATGCACGTAGATGCAAGGACATGCCTACACCCAGCTCACACATGCAGACAGATGGGCACATCCAACCCATACACAGACACACCCAGGCACACAGAGGTCACACACAGACACACAGCTATATACCCAGATACACAGTTCACATACATGGACACACAACAAGTTTCAGTCTATAAACATCTCTACATCCATGCAGGTCACGCAAACACACATGTGGCTCACAGGGCCCACAGCTCAGCAGGGCCCACGGCTTGTGTCATGTGGCCCCCAGTGTGAGTTCACAAACACCCACGGGCTCCTGTCTGGGTAATAGTGTCCTGTCTGCTTGTCCCTTGAGGAAGGGGACAGAAGCCCTGTTTGGTGCATTCCCATGTCCAGCTTAATTTGTTCTATCTTTCCCTTTTTATCTGTCTCTGTCCTTCTCTATCTCCTTCTGTGTCTGCCTGCTTCTAGTTTCCTCTTTTATGTCTGTCTCTGTTTTTCTCATTTTCCTCTTCCTCTCCCTTTCTCCCTCTCTCTCTCTCTCTCTCTCATACATGCACACACGGGCACACATGCACACAGCAGCCCCACACCTGCTGGCACACACAATTCTCCACTAGCTCACACCCCGCCACGCCCCTGACCCATCTGACAGGACAGTTCGACTGTGCCACACCCCAGAGGGACACAGCCCTCAGGGATGGCGACGCTGGACAGGGCAGCCCACATCTTGTGCCAGCTGCCCCTCCCTTCAATACAAACCCTATCCCTGCAACACCCAATGCTGGAGGCACATGGAGTACATGCCTTGGCATCTCTCCCCAGACCTAGCACACAGGCCTGCCCAGCTGGAGTAGATGCCCAACATCAGGGGAAGGAAGACCCATATGCCCCTAGGACTCCCCACCACTGCCCCCTCCACAACCCCAGGATCTGGGCACACAGTCCCAGACCTCCCTTCAACACTCAGCAGCACCCTCACTTCCTGCCTTAGCACCCCCCCCCCATTCTGGCAGCTTCTGAGCGCCCACATCTGGCATAAGTCGGCCCCTCCTCCTGCCCGCCCCTGCCTTGTGGTTCCCAGGGCTCGAGCTGGCAGGGACAGCTGCAGCCCTAACAGCTGGGGCCAGGGCGGGGGGCCGTGGGAACTGTGGATGGGGGGCTCCCGGCACTTGCAGAGACGCCCCCAGCCTGGCGCAGCTGTTGCCTGAGGGAGGAAAGGGGGGAGTCTCACTCTGGGCTGGGGTTCCTGGGTGCCTGCCTGACACCTCCACCTTCCTTCACCCCTACCCAGCGCCCCCTTGCCTGGATGGAAGCCCGTGTGCGAATGGAGGTCGCTGCACCCAGCTGCCCTCCCGGGAGGCTGCCTGCCTGTGAGTGCCTGGCTCTGAGCCATGAGTGGGCCCTGTCCGGGGAGGCGGTCTGTCTTCTCCCCCTGCTTCTGTGTTCATCACAGATGCTTCTACCACTTCCTACATGTGTGTGGCTTGGGCAACCCCTTGTTTCCCCACTGAATGCAGCAGAGTTAGGAGCAGAGGCTCTGGAGTCTGCCTGGCCTGGGTTCAAATCACACATCATGTTGCTGATGGCCTGAGACTTAAAACTCTTTAAGCCTCAGTGTCCCAGTCTGGAAGATGGGTCCACCAACACCAACTTCACAGAATTCTCTGCTGCCTGAGGTCTTGTGTAAATCCCCTGATGGACAGGTAGTTATTCAATCAACAAATTTTCAGGCAATAGTGACAGTGGCTTGGTAGTAGTGGGTACAGCATCTGCACCTTCTCACATCTCAAGATTTAGTGGTGGGGGCACAAGAGCCCTGATCTGCCATTTTCTTGCTGTGTGACCTTGAGTGAGTCACTTCCCCTCCCTGAACCTCATTGATCTGTGACACAGGGTGCTTCTCCCTGGCTTGTGACTAGAAGGGGCCCCCAAAATGCAATGTTGGATAATGCAAG